>NC_140090.1:18497975-19212975 GCF_964237585.1 Gallinula chloropus | reverse complement strand
AAACTGCTTTTTCTGTGATATCTTGGACTCCCAGGTGAGGGGCCAGGCACCCTTACCTTGCAGCTTGTGGTGCTTCGCCAAAGCTGGTGCTGTTGTTGGTCTTTGTTGAGGGTGTGTTTGTTGTAAAGCTGTTGGGGGTTCAATGTTAAACTTCAGGCGCAGCACAGAAAGGTATTTTAGGAACTAATGAACTGTTTCGAACTGGAATGATAACAGCATACCTTAAAAGAACGAAATGGTTTTTCATCCCAATTGGAAAGTAGCGTTGTTGTGACAAGTAGAAATCACTTTGCTGTAAATGTGGAAAGTGTCCTTCATAAAATCTTTCAAAATCTCTTTCTCTGTTAGATGCAGCTGTGTTCAAGGCTCAGAGAAGTCAGAATTGGCAGCGTTCCTGCCATTTCCTTCCCTGCTCCTGTTCTTTTCGGACAGAAAATCAAACATTCCTACAGAATTTTACTGGCAAAAAGTGAATTGCTTCATCAAGAAATGAAGCGTGATGCAGAGTGTGGCAACACTCAGAAAGGAACTGCCTGGGGAATGAAAGAAATGTTGTTGGGGGGCTGGAGCCACATGAAGCTTTTGACTGTGACAGGAAAGTAACATGCTCTGCCGGCAAAGAGTGCGGAGAGTGGATGCAGCTGTATCAACAGCTTTCCCTGTGCGTGGGGTACACATGCAAAGCAAGCTCTACTGGTCAGGGCAACTTTTTCAGTGTATTTGCATTTACAGTTGCAGCTTCTGTTGGATGAGCTATGTCCGTTGGGGACTATGTTGAGTAGCCCAGATAGCTGAACTCTACAGGCAGGAGTCTGTGCTGCAGGCGTGGGTTAGGACAGATGAAAGTCCCCCAGGCTTTTAGCAGTATTTCCGTTTGGTCATATTACCAAGTCCATATCATAGGACAAATGTACCCTAATGAGATTTTAATATTATATTTTAAAAATTCCAAGTAATAATAATTGTATAAAAATGGTTTGCAATTACTGTTTTTCTTGTCATGCCTAATAACTTAAATTTTATTGTTGTGTCTGTGAATTAAAGCTCTTACAAAATATTTTCATTCTCCTCCAAAACACTCCAGCCACTGTAGCAACACTAATTAGAGCATTTATTCACAGGCATTGGTAAGTGGTATTGCGGTGGCTAGCTGGGTACGGGTAAACGGGGCTGCTGCATCTGTGCCCATGCTGTCATCCTAGGAGGGAATAGCTGATGCAATTGTGGGGAAATTCTGAGAAATCTTATATCCTTCCCTTGTTGCACATAGAAGGAGTACGGGAGTCTGTTATGGGACTTGAGTGTGCTGTAATTTGTTATGCTGCTTTCCTCCTAAGGCAGTAATCTAGAGGAACTTGGAAAGGCAGAGCAATGTAGAAAAGGAGTTGTTTTCAAATAATGAACAGATTTATTTGTAATTTCAAATAAAGCGAGCTCTGTGTGTGTGTACTCGTGTAGTTTCTACCGTTGCATTTTCTGCATTTCCATGTAGGAGTGAATTTTGGTCACTGTAATACACAATAATAAAAGGTATCTTCGTTTCGTTCTGTGAGAGGTCGGAATTGGAAATTTAATTTATTCTGAATTTAATCTCCACCAGTTTGGGTCCATTCAGCATAAAACTGTTCATGCTACTTTTGTCTGCTCTTTCTCACTTTGGAAAAAAAACAGTGATGGATACATGGGGGGGAAGATGGGAACGGGGGACGACGGAAGAACAGAGTGTGGTATTTTTTTTTAATTGTTTGTTTGTTTTCAAATGACAGGGTCTGATCTTATTTTGAAGTTTGTAATTTTGTTTCTGTGCAATAAGCCAATCCACTTTATAAATTAGTCTGATTGACTTGTTCAAGATGAATGATATCTTAATTTCTACAAACATACGCTAAATGAAATGTTGTGGATATTTAATAATGTTTTGAGTACGTATTTAATGCTAGCAAAGTCCTGAAATGACCAGTAACCAACGGGAACGGTCACTGATGATTAAACAAATGTGATGCTGATCTAATGAAATCTGTATCTCAGTAATTTTAGAGACAGTGGCTCGTGAAAAAGGAAACCGACTTTCAACTGTTTCCTAACTTTATTTCTGAGTGAAAAAGATCACAAGCTAAAACGTACCTTGGGGAACCTTTTTTCCAGACCACTTAATTACTTGAAAAGATAATGTGAATAACATTTGATCAAATTTTTCATTAGAACTTCCTTTTAATTTTTCATTAGCTTCATAATTAACTGAATTTGTACAGTCATCATCTGTTTACAGTGTTTTGCTTTGTAAAGTACTGTACCATAACCCTCTCTCTCTCTCTTTCTCTCTGCTTTCCAGATGATCACACAAAGTAGGGCAAGGCATGAATGCATCCTTCTCTTGGTGACCGGAACATCTATTTCTCCATAGCATCAGACTATTAGATATATTTCCATAGGTAAAAGGCAAGTGGGCTTCGCGCTCCAAGACTTATTTGAATTTTCATTTCATGTGATTAAGGTGGGGAGGAGCACAAATTAAACAAAAGAATTGAAAATGAAATTAGAGAGATGTGTTGCTGAAACTCCACTGACAAGAGAACCTGACATGATTTTGCCACGAATAATGCTTTCAGACTTTATAGGGCAGGCTGCAGTTTGAATGGATGATATCTTGGGTTTTGTAAAGCTAAAGGACTTATCTGTGGTGTTTTTTTTTTTTTTTAAAGGCAGTCAGATAAGAGAATCTAAAGTTATGTCAAACAAATTACATTTTAGTTATTAGTGGCTAGTTTGTAAATATCAAAGACCCACTTATTGTAGTGCTTGGAGCTGCATTTGCATGCTGATGAAATGCAAGTGGATGGCTGTGAACTGTAGGGTTATCTCTAGTGGAGCAGTGGGGAGCTCCAGAATCAGAGAGTTGAGCATCTGACCGACTCAAGAGCCCAAGCTGCAGACCTCTTCTATTCACTTTCTTCACAACAATTAAAATATGCAAAGTGATAATTTTCCTTAAGTAGCCTTAAATGTGCGATCTATTTAAATGTGAAGAAAATTGCCTGAAGCTTCTGGTGTGAGGGACAAAAAAGAATAAATTATGCAAATAGCAGAAAAGGACTCTACCACTTGAACGCCTAATTTTCCTGTAATAAGCATACTGTTTCATTTAATTTTTTGCCTCTTATTAAAAGTGACAGTTCTTTTGCACTGTCTGATGGTTATATCTGACACAAGCTAGGGAAATGACTGCTAGACTAAATGCTAAAGCATTTTGGTAGCTTTTTTAGATGATGGTTACATTCACAAAGTAATTATGCACTGAAGAGTCGAGAAATAAGGTTTAATTACACAGTAATCGCTTCTGATGGACACGGCAGAAGTGTGAACACCGCCAGACTGCAATCCATCAATGACAAACCCCTGGCCACTTTTAATTCCTCCTCATTTGCATCATAACCTCCGCACCAAGTTGCACAAATGCTGTTAAATGTTAATAGGAGCTGTCTCTCCACTCAAAATGAATGCTTAAGCTGTTTCATTTTTTTTTCTCCTCCACCTCAGACCTTCAAAACCAGCTCCTCTCTGAGAGCAGGCATTAAGCACAGAGCATGGTGCGTGGTCACTGTTGTGCTAATTGGGAGCAACACTTAAAGTTTTATCTCTCAAGCGCTAATAATGCACAGTGCTGACAAACCAGTGAATAAGTAATGTACTTGGATGAGGAGGGGGGGCAGCCCGGCATGCCTGGAATGAAAAATGCAGTTGGGACTGTTGTTCAGTGACTAGCTATTTGATTAGGCCCTGTAGTCATATTTAATCCAGACCCTTGGGGAGCATAGACAAAATTACATCTTCATCTCATCAAACATTCAGCCATATTTAAGCATTCAGCTGATCAAGCTTTTATTGTTTCTCTTGCAGCTACACAGACACAATGATGTCCTGTGTTCTTCACTCCATAACCCTGCAAAGCTAAGCCTACACTAGCTGGGCTTCTTGGGTTTTTTTCCCCCTCATCTTTTTTTTTCCCCCCCTTCTTCTCAGGGAGCGGGAGGATATTGCAGCTCTGATACCCTGCTCTGGCTACCGCACCACAGTTAGGTGTTCACATCAGCTTTGCCACCCTTGTTTGTTTCTCTTTTCAGCATTTTTTTCTTCCCCCTCTCCTTCTTCCCCCCCCTCCTTTTTTTCTTTCTTTCTTTTTTGTGCCAGCTACTCAGAGCTCTGGTCGTTTCCTAGGACAGGTCTAAATCATTAAACCGCAAACTGTTCTTTTTCTGTTAAGCAGCAGGTATCATTTTTGTCCTGACAAGAGGAGGCTCCACCTGCCGACTGCCCACCAACGCATCCAGCTGTCGGCTTTGCAGAACAGGCAAGGTAATTTGTAAGCAGTCTGGTAAGTTTAACAGTAGACTCTAAGAAGTGACAAAAAAAGAGCCTTTTTCTGCATGAAGATTGAGAATTATCAACACCTTTCAGTGCATAATAGTTAAGCCTTTATCACTTCAGGAGCTGCTGATAAGGTTAAGAACACTAGACAAACTGCTCATTAGTGGAAAGGTTTGCCTTTTACATTAAAGACTGCTGGGTACTGAAGTTCCTCTAGTGAGCAATACATCCCTGGCATTTGAAAAGAACGAGCTAATCGTTGTACATAAATGAATATGGAAAAGAAAACCTGGCAGGTTCTGATGATATTAGCAAGGTTTCCCTCCATCTTCCTTGAGTGACTCGTAGGCACCTCAAATTGCAGATGCCAGCGGTTCAGGAGGAGACTGTAGTCAGTGGCCAAAGTGCTCTCCATGACACACTCAGACCATGGAGAGAGGTTGTCTTCTGGATCTGTCCATGCCAGTGGCAGAGGGTGCTGTCTGCCCCAGAGCCATCAGAGCTTCACCACCTGCCCAGAGACCTGACTGTGGTGCTGTGAGGGGGACAGCCAGGTCCCAGTCTACTTGGAGCACAGAAGAGTGTTCCACTGCCAAGTCAGACTTGGCCTGAGCTGAGTCAGGATTTGTTGGAGCCTGTCAAGAGATACATGGCAGTTGTCCTCAGCAGGAGGGATCAGAGCGATGCTCCAAGGAGAGGAATTTTCTGTACCAGGAGTACCTCTGCCCCACTGCCTGAAGTCTAGGGGTTCTGACCACTGCTTGGTCTAACATTGCTCAATGCAAGCTGCTGTCATTATGATGTTATTAACATCTACTTTGTTCAGTATCTCTGCTGAGCTACATTAGTCAAACCAGTGTGGATCATTTAAGAGATGGGAAAAGAACATTTTAGGAGTGGGCAGAGGTTATTTTGTTCTCTATAATTCTTCAACTCAAAGAACTTTTGAGCCTTGACCACTTGGAAAACACAAAGCAAAAGAGCACCATAGGCTTTTCTCTGGCTTGGTTGTAGATATCATACAGATATGTGTAAAAATAATTAATCTCACACAAAACTGCTTCACAATAAAAAGACAAGTGTGTGGAGGAAGCCAACAGGGTCATACGTCAACTAAAAATTAAAAAAAATCAGAATATACAAATTAAGGATGGTGACATATAGAAAGTCAGTGAAAAAGATAGTCTTTGCTGCAGCTACTATTGTCTGGTGGAGACACATTCACCACACAGCTAATGGTGTAGCTCATGCCACTACTCAACTTGTGGCGTGAGCTACACCATCAAATCAAAGCTTGCCCTGTTTGTTGTAATACTGACAGAATGTTCAATATGTGTATATAAGCAATGCCATTTCTCTTAAACTGGTAAAAATAGATAATTAAGCCAAAATTTACTAAGGTCTTCCACCATGGCTGCTCACCTTCCCACAAACACATTTCTTCAAAGACAGGGTCTGGCTCTTTACCTGGAGTACGGCACTCCAGCTAAACCCACCAGCTTGCTGGTTTATCAAACTGAAACAGTTTGCGTGTATCTGTGAAACTGCAGGTTTCCTGGAGGAGAAGGTGTTTTAAATTCAGACAGAAGGCACCTAATTGTTTTTGGAAATTTATCTGTAGACACTTTTATACTTTTAATAAGCTGGGGTTTACTAAGAACAACGTAATCTTTACTCTGCTTCCTGAGTGTGAGAGGAGCTTTTTTGTCTGCAATTCTCTGAGAAGTAATTGGGGATGATGCTTTCAGTGCTCCCCAGAATCAACCTCTAGACCTTGGACCATGTCTTGAAGTCAAGTAAGACTCCTATAGAGGTCAGCAAGTTTTGACTGAGGTAGGCACATCATTTACCCACATGGGGCAATGATCTGCTGTAGAAGGATTGTGCTTGCGTATGTGCTTAGAAAAATAAGGTCTCCTTTAATATGGTATTGCATCCAGTATCTAGCCAGATATTACTTCTAAATTCAACACTGGTTCCACACAAAACCAAGAAAGGCTGTTTTCTTGAAATGCAAACCTGAATGGCTGATAAATCCCACTCTGTACTTTTTTCTTTGTTATAGGATTTTTTCCCATTTGTATTTTACATCTACTTGAGTCATTTATAAAAATTCAATACAAAATACCTAACTGTGAGCTTTTTACTTAAAACCTTGCCAGGTGCCATATTTTGTTCTCTTCTTTTTATATGGATATTACCTATTCTTCTAACAATTTAACAAGACATTTCATTAAATCACTGTAATGTAATTAATGTAGATGGAAACAAATTTTCAATGAACATAAAAACATCACGTTTAGAATATATACTTTAAAAGTGTCTGTAATTTGATGATAATATTGTTTACCTTGATTCAAACCATGATTATATCTTTATCCAGTAGTTTTTATGGGTTTAAAAAAGTTGAGTCCCTTTTCTCCTTTTTAGCTTGTTTTCAGAATTTGAAAAACGGAGATACAAAGGAAGCTGTGGCAGCTGAATTCTCTTTCATGTGTGTCCAGTCCAGGTGAAGCCCAGCATAATGTACTGTAATATGTCTCTTCAGTTCTCTGATACAATGACCTGTGCATCCTCTAAATCCCCAACAGAATGCACAGACACAGACTGATTGAGGTGAGTATGGACTTAAGTATATATTGTTCTTTGTAGCTCTGAGGAATTGGCACTTTTACCAGATGCAAGATGATGTGGATTGTAATCTATTGAGATATGAGTTCAGACTGGGCCCTGTTATACATTGGAAGAATAACTAAAAAATTATCTGGGGTAAGCTGGGGGCTGGGGGGTGTTTGGAGACTTTTTTTGCTTTTCTTTCTAAAAACACCCAAACAAAAAAAAATCCCACCTTTTCACAGTTTCTGACACTTTGCAGTTCCACTAAGGACAGTAATCATGAAAACACCTTTGTGGTATGAGCCTCACATGGCAGGCTGGGATAACATGGCACCAGCAATGCCAGCCTCTTACTTGGGGGTTTTGGTGTAACCATTAAGAGAGATGGATACAGGGTGTGTACATGGGCACCACAGGTTTTACCCTTACTGAGGGTATATATTTTATTTTTTAATTTATTTTGTGAATATAACTAAAATTGTATAGCTGTTGGGGGAACTGTGGGTTAAATCTGGATGGCTTCTATCTGATTCTGATCTGATTAAAGAAAACAGAATTGGGATTGGTGAGGAAGAGGTGGCAGAAAGGAGTATTGAGCATAGATGCTCCCAAATCATATCTCATAACTATTTCAACAAGATCACTTTTCTAGTATAATCAGATGAGAAGATTTTATTTTCTTTTGCTGTAATGGGAAAGGAGTAGGGGCAGCAGTTTATCTTATAGGTCTCGGTGACAAAGGAGTATTTTAAATGCTTAGTCTTTTGTTCCATAATGAATGAGAAACAAGAGATCTAACACTTTAACAGAGGAGGTAGTCACAGCAATTAAACAGCATTTTTAATAATCCCCCAACCTTTCTATTGGAATCAAAAGCTTGATTCTGATCCTAAACTAGTATAATTGTGTTTTGAGTACGTACCTCTCTCTGGCTGCTCACCTGGTATACAAAACTCCCCTCGCTCTCCTCCTCTTCACACTCCAAAGGAGATCACCACTCTCCTTACCGCTGGGGCCAACCTCTTTCTCTAGTTAAGAAACCTAGGAGATATTTTTTTTCAATAGCGGTGTGTGTCAGTAACTCTGTTTCTGGCCACTCAGCTTCATTGGCCCCATGGTGCTTGTGGTCCTCTGCCTGTGGCTGCACTCGGATGAGGCTCTGTGAGGACAGCTCTGAGGAGGAAAAAAACCCTTCTCCTATTTTCCCCAAGTGCCATTAGGGCTGGGAAGGCCAATATCCATGCTGCTTTTCTGCCTGCAAGACAATAGTCAGAAATACCTAACCACAGGTACATATATCAGCACCTTGTGGCTCAATAAAATAAAGGGTAGTATTTGGAAGTGTGGCTCTTAGAAAAGTTTTGGGAGAGGAAAGTTGTCTAGGGTTAAGAAAAATCTAAGGGCTATTTTCACCCATGAATAGCATACAATATAACTAATTTGGTTCTTCATACCTAACCAAATATAAAGTTTCACTAAATTCAAGGGTTTTTTTTTTAATGATACATATTGAACCACAGCTTTGGACTTTAACAGTTCGAATATTGTTTTTCTTTTTTAAAAGTCAGGGGAAAAAAGGGCATATTTACATGCATTCCCCAGTAACATATTTTATGCAAAATAAATTTTATAAAATATTTTCAAACAGACAATTTCCTATTTTGAACTACTTTAGTTGGGGTTGTCATGCAACCTAAGCTTTTTAGGCAGCATTTTTTTCCATCAGCACTTCAAATGGAAACCTAAAAATATGACATCTTAACTGTAACTGTAAGAAGAGATCGTTTGTTGATGTTTGGGTTAATGGGACTAAAACATCCAGAATGTTTTATGCTAATTGGCTGGTTTTGTGCTAACACATGTGCGTTAGTATGTTCTAAAATATCTTACCAAAATGCTTAAATACATTTCAACAAATCTGTTTGAACTCTGCATTTCTGCTGCCGGCAGAATAGTGTCTATTGGTTTTATGTTTGACTCAGAACTTCCTGCGAGGGAGATTACAGATTCATCAAGGAAGAGTTCCTCATGCAAATACCATCTGCTCCAGGACTCAGCTTTACGGAGGGTGAGAAGACTCTTTGCTAACACACAAAACACTGAGGTGGAGAAACCTACCCAAGAAGGCTGGGACTATAACCACCCATCTCCCACCATCGGGTTGGTACGCCAGTACACCCATGTCAGTGGGTAAGATTCACTGGTTTCTTTAGCAGCGGGTGCTGTTTCTCTCAGGGAATTAGTGGATTTATTTTCATGCACTTAGAACTTTTCTTTTTTAAGGGTTCATGGGATATGAGGTAATATAGGATTTTAAGATGTATGCATTGCATTCAGTTCTCAAAATTACGACTGTGTAATCCTCCTGCAGCTCACAATCTTGGCCCTTTAGGGGGGTGAGGTGGAAGAAAGTTAATGTAAACAGAGCTGAAGAAACCTGAGAGAGGATTTTCTTTTTTTTAATAGACCCTATGGTGTCCTCAAGCTAAGTAGCTTGTATAGCAGGGATTTTTCCTTATGTAGATGTTTGAAAGCAGAATGGGCTTTCCTTCTGGCAGAATCCAGTTAGTGACCAGTATATTTACAGTTTCAGCTTGCGAGAAGCAAAGTTTACATCTATTAAATTTGTATCTCTCTTTACTCATGTGTTTTTCCCCTGGAATCTAATGAAAAAGTCCTTTAAAGTTTATTATAAAGATTGAACTTCAATAGAGAGACAATGAATTTGGGTCTTTGTGTAGCAGAGCTTAACACCTGGAGAGTAACATCACCAAATGTTCACAAAACTGGGAAATATAAGTGCAGTAAAAACTGTAAGAAACCAGTTGGGAAAATACATGTCCAATTTTTTGGCATTTGGATACAGAAATACAATGGGAAGGGCTGAGTTTCAAATGGGTTTCTCAGCTTAAAAAAAAAAAGAAAGAATGAAAAACCAGAGCTTGAGAAATCTCCTGCTGACTTTCAAATGTAGGTGCATGGGGGGAAAATATCTGCTTGACCAATGACCCTACCTTTCTATATCCACTAAAAGTTGATCCTGAGATATCAACACAAATTCCCAATTTTGTCGAAAACAATTTTTGGAGCCTCCATTTTACTCTTAAGGAGACATTAAAAATGTATGTTTCTAACACTTCTGTAGCGCTCAGTCAGGATGTTGTCAATGCCGTCATTTCGTGGTTTAGGCTAGTCTTGTATGAGTTGTCAATATTTCTGTTTCAAAATCTCCTTCATTAAAAGTGGTTGCAGCTCTGGCAGGGGTTAGTAAGACTGTACACCAATACAATAATGTTAGGTGACAGGCAGTCAAGTGTCAAAATAGTCCACAGACACTATTGGCTTCTATCAAAAGAAGACTGATATACTGGGTTGTAGCTGTATTTTCCAGCTACCAAAAACTACTGCTCCCCAATTAGTAAGCAAGTTGAATTCTGGTAGAAAAGAGAAGAAAAAACCAAAACAAAACCACAGAGCTAATGGATCCTTGTTTGTTAGACTATACTATGTCTCCTCTTCTGCTTGGTGGTAAAACACATGCTTAAAAAATACAAGCCAATGGAAACTCACCAGTACCTTAAAAGCTGGGAACATTTTGTGTTGTGAATAGGAAAAGAAAAATTCCCTCTGCTACCTGTCCCATTGCTCCCCAACAAACAAACATTCTTTTCCTCCCTCTTCAGCAGCCTCTATTGGCACTTGTGGGGGGAAAACAAAAATTTGTACAAAACCACTCATAGCTTGCAAGAACACAGACATCCCAACTAAAAACAGCATGGGAGATAACCCAACCCACCTGCCAGCCAGGCATGCCCTTTCCAAATCGAATGATATTAGCGAAAGGGTTGATAACTACACTGAGGATAAATAAGTGATTGAGAGACTAAAAGGTCAATATATATATAACTAGGAAGGGGAAATCAAAGGTAATTATAAAATGCTAGGATATGGTCATCTTTCTTAAAAAATTTATTTAAGCGAATTCTAGAACAGGTGTTCCAGCTGAAGCATAAACATCCTTACTGCTCACTCTATGAAAACAAGGGAGCAGAATTAGCTCTGGAGCTTTTCCAAAGCCTAAAAGCTGTCTTTAGCTATACCTTCTGCAGCATTTTCAGAAGGATGTGTTGGCCAACAGAAGTCAAATGAAATAGTTGTGGATTCACTCTCAGTCCCTTCAGACTCTGTAGCCCAGCTGTGCAAAGCATTTACAAACTTTCCTACGAAGTGTTAAAGATGAGGAGATGTAGAAAACTGTGGTAATAAACAAACAAACAAATAAATTTAAGACAAAAAAATACAGAAAACATACCAATGAATGCACAACTTATTTCCTGCAAGGCATGTGTTAACGTGCTGGCTTCCATCCACCCCCCTGCCCAGCCATAGAGAACCTGAAGGCAGCAGAGCGCTGTTTCCTGTAGGCACAATGTTTATTTGCATCTGCTTTTTGTCTGCATTTATTTTAGAATTTAGGTCTCCCATTCCCATTGTCTTTTTGCTTGTAGGCAGCTTGGCTACAAATGCCAATGGATGTTGCAGCAGGTATTGCCAGGGCTTTTCTAGGAAGGCTTCCCAGAGCTGGCTGCCTGACGTATGCAAAGTCAGAGGGGCTAAGCGGAGACCTGTAGATGCAGAGTGGTGCTTGAAGGTCTGGCCACACCTCACAGAAAAACCTTATTGGATGCAGAACACTGATGAGGGTTTTCTTGTAAAAGAGGAATTTGGGGTGCCACAGGACGGACACAGAAGGCATGTTAGCAAATCCATAAGCGGCAAAACTGACCTCAGGGTTGATCTGAAGGCTACTGATAGAGCCCAGAGAGGACTAAAGAGAAACAAATGCAGTCTCAATCTGCAATAAGATTTGACATATTGGGTAAGTTACATGGTTCAGAAGCCATGATTTGGTCCAGAGCTGAGTAAAGCCATTAGCTGCTCCAGCACATATAATTTTGGGAGGTTCTCTGTAGTTGGCATAGTTTGAGTCTTTATAGAGGAGTCTTCCAAGGGATTACTGTATTTGAAGCTCTTCACTGGTATGAAGTGCTACAACTTGCTGATGGATTTTTGGGCAGAATTCTGGCAAGACATAAAAGTGTCCTGTGGGACTCAGCACATCAAATATTGCCATGGTCACTAGTGTAGGCAACATTTCTGTCAGCTTCCTGTGGGAATGCACTAGTATTTTTTTTGTTGTGCCTGGAAAACATCGTCAGGGATTTCTTTCCCAAGGACACTCATTTTCCCACAGACAAAGGGCGCAGATCAATTATTATAGTCCCTATAGTTAGTAAACTGATTTTATTGCACATTTGGCTCCTAATATTGAAATCAGAATAGTGGACATATGTGTCCTTGCTCCCATAAAACCAAGGATATTATATATATATGTATGGCTAGCCAAATCCATTTCCCAAATTCAACAATGTATTGTCTTTGCTTCTTTTGTAGAACTAATGATTTTACTTTGATTTTGCTGTCTCTTGCTCTTGTGCCATACTACCACTTACTGAAAAATGTAGTATGTGGACATACAAATTGCAGATAGATAATGTGTGCTAAAGACACATTTTAAATAGCTTTTGAATGTTTTCTTTTTTTAAAAAAAGCTAATCATTTTAACTCCTCTTCTGGCTTATATTATTTGCCAATGACCGTAGTAAGTCTTCATTGAGGCTACAATTCAGAAATTTTGTATATATTTTAGTAGGTTTTCCTGATCATGAAAAAAAGTGAACAACCCTGCACAGCTTGAAAGTTAGCGACTCTTTTAAATAATAATAATAACTACAACAACAACCACCCCTATATGAATATAACCGAATTTATGAAAAATCCACTTAACATTTTCCAATGAATTGAAGCAGAGTTGCACAAAATGCGGTTATAAAAGCCAAGAACTGAAATAAGCAGAACCTGTGCAGATACGTGGGACAACCTCTGCAGCAAC
Organism: Gallinula chloropus; assembly: GCF_964237585.1. Classification (NCBI taxonomy): domain Eukaryota; kingdom Metazoa; phylum Chordata; class Aves; order Gruiformes; family Rallidae; genus Gallinula; species Gallinula chloropus. The sequence goes on along the minus strand of NC_140090.1, from coordinate 19,200,041 downwards.
CTCACGTTGCCATAAGACTTGCTGGCCTTGCTATTCTTAGGAGATCAGTGGTGTTGGGAAGGTGCCACAAAGGCAGTCTTCCTAAACAGCTCCCTTGCTATCAGTCACTCAAACCTCGTGTGCAACTGGTCTGTGGGTGATTGAATTGAAAATAGGAGAGATGAGATGCAAGTTGCTGGTTTTACAAATGAAGAATGAAATTGGATGCATTTTGCCCACTTTGCAATCAGCCATTATGTATATGTTTAGATTGAAAAACTAATCTGGTAGTTTTCAGATCCAATCATATTAATGAAGTAGCAGAATTACTTGTGTGACTCTGTACTACAGTCAATTTGGTAAATAGATATGAAGGAGAATAAAATACGCAAATTTTTATAATACTCTTACAATTCTGCAGGAATTAAACCAGTAAAAAATGTAGATTGAACTTTGTTTTAATTGGTTTATGTTTAAAGATTCTTTGATCAGCGATAACAGTAATATATATTAACATGTTGCATTTTAAAGTGACGCTGCCTTTCATTAATCAAGTGTCTGTATGGTTGATTAATTTGAACAAGGTTTAAATTGCTATGAAAATTTATCATTCATAGCCATGATCTCCATTTACATATATGTTAATTATTGTAAATGTAATCTTTTTCTGAATCCTCTGGGCTGCATACTAAAAAGACACAGTGATCACAGTGAGTGAATACTTTTCTATTACAAAGTGAACTCTTACCAGTATTCAGTAAAGTCTGTTTCAGTTGTCAAAGATAGACTCAAAACATTAAAACATTTTATGCTAAAGGCAAGTTCAAATACTGTAGATGCTATTTCCTTTTCAAATTATTTCTTTATTCAATGGCTAGAACATTTAAGAAAATGAAACTAAGTGCTACCGACCACTATAAAATTAAGTTCTGTCTCCATGGACTGAAAGAAATTTTTCCCTCCCTAGTCTGACACTTTCTCCATACTAGCTACATTATTAATAATCATGAGAGAGTTTTTTTTCCATATGTCTTTTGAAAAGCGTGACTTGAAGAAGTTACTAAGTCAAAAGTACCCTTTGTAGTACAATGTAAATGAATTAAATTGTGTAAGACAGACATCACCAAAGTTTGCAGCTTTTTTAACATGACATAGAAAAAATTCTCTTAGAGGTGGCTGTAAAATAGCTGTGTGAGAGCTCCTCAGACACACTACACTGATGCGTGTGTTTAATGCAAATAAACACACTTGCTGTGCTTTCTTCAAACTCTCCAGCTCAAGGAGATGACAGTCATTTGTCTAAAACTTATTATATTTGACGTAGTCAAGAATTTTATCAAGGTTTAAAGAGAGAGGATGTTTCACAGAACATTTCCCACAAAGTTATGGAGAGAAAAGGCACTGGCAGGAAATGGATTTCAGATACGGAGCGTAAAGTATCTCTCTTTCAACAAACAACTATTACAGCTTTTATTAAAAAATGCATATCAACAGAAACTAATTATTGTCCATTAAATTACACTCTGGGCCTCATACTGCTATTAATTCCTTTTTTTGTATTCACAGAAACTGACATTAGTTTCCTATTTTTTTGTACATTTTCTTGAAAGATCCGGGCAGATTTTATTCAGAAATTACTTAAAATAAATCAGAATTGCAAGCAGATAAGTGTTAGGGCCTCCAGACCCTGTTCCAGGAAATACTTCAGCATATGCTCATATTCATCTTCGCTAAGACAGTATCTCTTCGCTTACTTATCTTTAGTGTATGGCCTGGTTTCATCTTCCAGAGGGTGTTAAATTGTTCCTTACGCTTTTTTTTCACTTGCTTCCCAAGTGGTTTTGTTATTTTTACATTTTTTAAATGTATGTTTTATTGCATTCTTGCAAAAGGGACCATTCCTAGGTGCAAATTAAAAGATTCTGTTATTTCCATTAATTTTTATAATTTCCTGTTTAAATGGTTTGTATTTACATAATATATTCACTGCAGGACCAGCCTCATTTCTTAGTCACAACTTAATGCAATTAAAACGTCTATCTGGAAACCTTTGCAAGCATAGCACCTTTATACTACCTGACTGAGCAGTTTTAAAGATACTTAATTTGCAGTTTTGTGTTGGACAGTCTGATAATGAAATATAGTGTTTTGGGTCCCAATTCTGTATATGGATATGGTGAGGCATATTTGTGACAATCATATCACTCTCTTGGCATGAGCACGCACAGATTTCGGAATGTGTTGTTACAGTCAACATCTGGATGAAAATAATGTTAGACATACATTTTTATGTACTGTTTTAATATGGCATCAATGCAAGATCTGAAATGTTTGGGTGAATGCTGAGCAGAAAAAGGTCACCCTTTTTCCCTACAGTCATGGTGGCTATCATGTCATCCTATCTTGTGCAACACGTTATTTGAAATTCATGGTTACCTAAATGGCTTTGTTCTCTCCCATAAGTCTAAAGTATGTGTGGTGTTCACATTGTAAACAGATTTTAGTGTTAATTGATTGAAGCTGCATAGCCATGATAGTATCCTGGATGTCGATATCATAGTAGGAGCTACACAGTTTAGATGCATAGATGCACACACACACACACACACACACACACACACACATATATAGTGTGTGTGCTTTCATTGTTAGTGTTGATAAAGAAATTATATAACTTATTACAAGCCAAAATTACTGTGTGGCAGGAATTCTGTCTGCAATATCTGCATGTTCCTTTCTTACACCAGGAAATTAAGATGCAGATAAAACCTGAGTAGACCAGTGCATTTAGTTATGATCTTCATGATTTCAAGATGATGCTGAAAAATCAAGAGAGTTCTGAAAAACATTCAGAATTCATTTGAAGTCTGTTCAATGTGCTTCATCATGAGAAATTTAGTAAATTTGTCTAGGAGAGGAATGAACTGTGGTTTGTTCACTGAACAAGAGGCAGTGTACACCCATGGAAATTGTTAAGGCACAGGGTTAAAACAAGCAAAGAACAGATAATTACTTTTTTATAAAAGACATGGTATTAATGATTCACTTTACAGAATCTACAAAGGCCAAAAAATACAAAGGATTTGAAGATGATTAAATAAATACATAAAAAGAAAAATGTCACAGACATTAAAAATCTTTGTGGTTTTTTTGTTTGTTTTTTTGTTTTGGAAGCCTTTGGGTGGTTGTTGGAAGCTAAGAGGACAAGTTGTGTTACTGGTTTAACTACTTCATTGGTATCTCTTCAGTTGCTAGTTTTGAAATTAATTGTATTTATATTCACAAAGTGAAGAACTGGGTTAGTATCAATTCACTGAAGGCACCTATCTGGCGGTAGTTCCTAACTATACATCTCTGTCTGTCCTTACCTCAGCACCTGAGACAAAATGACAAACGTCAGAGCAGTGACAGTGGCGTGTTACTTCTCACCCGGGACGAGAAAATGTCTTGTGTAATCTCTGCAGCTTCCTCTGCTCCAAGAACTGCTTCTTTCAATGACTTCTTGGTCAGCCAAACAGAAGCCTCCCATGCCTGTGACCACAAGATCCCACCTTGTACCCTGCAGCCTGAGTCCAACCATTTTGCACTGTGTCATCTGGCATGTGGCCTCCTGGGTCTTCAAGAATTGATCCCAGATGGTGATTTCTGTTCACTATAACCATTGGTTCTTACATGAAAGCTTAGGAAAGTCAAGGAATTATTAGTATGAGTCCCATTTGCAACACCTGCACACCTTTTGCCAGGCCAGAAGTGGCTGCCACCACTGTTTGGTTGGTCTTCTGTTCCCTGTCTCCTCCAGCAGGAGATCAGCAGCTAACTTCAGTGACTGACAATGCCCAGCTGTGTGGAGCTGCATCCTAGCCAGTGCTGAGAAGAGCCAGTGGAGCTGAAAGCTCCTGTAAGTAGACACCAGCAGCCAGTCTTTTAAAAGCCCTTTGAAATGGGCCAAAGGAGAACTGTAATATTTGGTGTATGCCTTGTCTAGCTCTGGGTCTATGCCAAGAAGTTCCCTCCCTCCCTTCCCTTGCCTTGGAGTATAAACTCACCTGCACACCAATTTCCGATCTAAAGGACAGAGGACCTTTTAGAGTTCCAAACATGACATTTGGGAAATTCAATTTAAGCAAAGATACCTGTTCCTAAGAAGTGAATTATTTTAGTTGAAACTTTCTAAAATATAGGACTAAAATGTTATCAGACTTGAGAAACTTCAGATCACTTGGTTGAAGTCAAGTAAATTTAGAAGAAAGTGAAATATGGGCTTACCAGAGAAAGCATGTGTTGCTTGCAGTAAAGGCTGACTGTCAGTTTTGCTGACGTGCATGTATACGTGTGCATGTGTTTTGGAGTATACACTGTGTGCCTTGGTTGGTAAATCTCTAGTCAGAAAAGATATAAAAATACTCAGCATGTTTTAAATAGATGCACTGTAGAACCCAGGTCTGGGCTAATTTTTGTTGAATAGTTTTTGTTTCATATAACAGCAATGATTTTGACTTATATGGTTTAACAAATTATTAAATTTCAAAATATGTACATGATTTTTTTTTCCCTGCAAACAGAAGGTACTAGAAGTATCCTGCCTAATTGCAATGTTTAAGGTAAATGATCACAAAACATTTTAGTCTTTTAGAATAGTTTGTTAAAGTCTTTTCAGGATCTTATGTATAATGTTGTAAAGGGGACTGTTCAATGATGGGTAGTGGTTCAATGCCTGTTGACCAAGCTGAATTGTCGGTTTATTCTGTCACAAAAATCTTTCCCTAATTAAAATACAGCCAAGTTGCAATTTTCTTTATCTAGATTGCAGAGATTGCATAATGCAGCAGACCCAGTAACTTAGTCTGTATTGTTATTCATACAACACAAAACAAAACGGTCCCCTCCCAAAGAGCCTACAGACCATGAATAGTGAATGGACTATGAAGACTGGACACATCTGTGGGAGTATAAGGACCCGATGGCAATCAGGATGACAGGTAGCAACCTCAACCCACCGGCTGGCACATGGACATGGAGACAAGGAAAGGTGAGGTTTATGGAAATACATGTAAGCAGGAAACGGGAGTTGTGTGGCACTTTCAAGCAGCTGGTGCTGAGCAGGAGGATAGCTTGGAAAAAAGAAAAGGAGAGGTCTGTGACAGAAGTTGCCATTGAAAAAGAGATTGGTAGTTTGGAGGTGGACTTGTGAAAAAAAATTAGCCTTAGCAAAGGTGAAGGCAACACAAGCAAGTTGCTTGGCTTTGTATGACAAGACAGGAGAAGTTACTGGAGAAAGGAAAGAAGAAGGTGATGTGAAGGGTTAGATCTTTGCAACATCCTTCTTAACAAAAAGAAGCAGAAAAGGTCACATTTACTCTTACTAGGTGTCCTGCTTTTGGTCAGGATGGAGTTAACTTCATTTGTAGCAGGGGATGGAATGCTGTGTTTGAGAGTTAAAATGAAAGCAGTGCTGATAACACCCTGATGGTTTTAGTTGCTGTCAGACAGTCAAGGACTTTCTCAGCTCTTCATGAGAAAGGAGGGGCGAAGCCAGGACAGGTGCCCAAACTGGCCAAAGAGAGTATTCCACGCCAATTACGTCCTGCCCAGGATATCGGGGGGCTGACGGGAGAAGGAGCAGGGGCGGATCCAGGACATGCAGTTCTTGGGGAACGGTTGGGTTCCGGGACGGCTCTGGGTGGCACGGCCTGAGCTGTGGATTCGGTGAGACACTGCATTGTGTATCAACAGCTTCATATATTTTTGCTCTAAAGTCCTGTTAGCATTGTTATATTTTATCTTTCTGTTATCTTAGTAAACTATCCTTATCCCAACCCACGGGCCTCTTAGTTTCTTGGTTTTGGGGTTATTTGCCCCTTCCTTTTCCCTCCCCTTGTCTTTCGCCACCCCCCACCCCCCCCCCCCCCCCCCATCCCCCCCTTCCCCTGCTCTTTTCCTTTAAGGAGCAGGCAGCTGTGTGGATCTCGGCTCTCTGCCGGGGTAAAACCACAACGCTACAGAAAGACAAGATGCAGTGATTGAGATGAGCTTTTACATACACTGCTAAATATGTGGGGATAAAAGACCACATTTAAGATGCAGTATGTAAAAGAGATCTCATTGTAACTTCTGTATGAAAGTGTTGGTATTAGCTGGTGCCCACCTAACTGTTGCGAGTGACAGCATCACCCTGTGGACTGGAACATCTGAGAAAACAGATTATTTATGCAAGTGGATTAAAATTTACTATGTGTTGACACATCACAGTGTAGCTCCGTGCATGCTTTACATGGGTGCAGCCAGCACTGTGTCCAAAGTACTACCTGTAGCTGTGTGTCCCACTTCGCCCCACTGCCTGGCTAAACAACTTCAGTGTTGGCCCAGCATTTGGCTCTCTGCATGCTCTCCTGTGCTCAGGAGAAGGGAAAGGAAGGCTGGGCTGAGGTGAGATGAGCACAGTACTGCCCAAGTCATCAGGGCCCTGCCTTGTGGCAACACAAACATTTTTTTGAACTCTGATTTAACAAAAAGGCAGAGATTTTAGTCGGTATGTCAAGAGACAAGACTGGAGCAGGGCAGTAGAGCTGTAACATTTGCAAAGCAGTGAAACCGGACTTTGTGTTCCTGTGGACTTCTCCACACAGGGAGGTTTAGGGTAGCAGTAAGGGAGACCATGCATCAAGCCCTGTGGGAACCACACAGGAAAATGTAGAGAAAGGAATAGGGAAGATCTGTCGAAGATGTACGAATGCATGATTGGAGTTGTAGGAGGAGAAAGGGGAGAGGACAGAGTGATGAAATCTGAGGCCCCTTAAACACTCGAGCAATGGTAATAGACTTTATTTGTTGGAGAACAAGCAGAGAAAGCAAGGAACCATATTCATCTCCCTAACCTATCGCTCCTATTCTCCGGAGGCCTCCAAAGGCCCCTTTGAATGTACTTACTTGAAAAGTACTCTGCTGAAAGTTACTATGTGAAAAGTATATTCTTTTTAGTCTTCTCTTTTTATAACAGAATCTGCTTTAGCTCATAGAAGAGATTGGGGCTTGTTATTAAATCTAAACACAATAAACCTAGAAAAGTAATCTGTTTATGTTTCTTCTTATTAAATGTGGGGAAAAAAAAAAGAAATCCATCATCTGGATTCTAGATAATCCATGTAACATTTAAAGATGCATTACTTTCAACGCTTCTTTCTTTTAATAGAAAAGGATGCTGGTATCTGTGGCTTAATCTGAATAAACATCTCCATTGTTTCGCTCTGTTAATGATCACTTCAAACACTCTCTTTACCAATTTGTTTTTTGAAAGAGAAAAAATACTCAGCAACTAAAGATCAGCGTAAGGATTACAAATTTCACCTCTCTAAAGCCTAATTTCTCCCATTGAAGGGTAATAGTCTCAGATTTCTAATACAACCTAAAAATTGGATTGCTTTGGCCTTCTACCAGACTATAAAAGAGTTATCATCTGAGTTAGGGTGCAACCATGCCATTGCCCATGCACCGGCCCTATTGAATTTGGCTGGGGGAGGGGTGCAGTTCTGCCGTGCTGAGCAGCTGCAAAATTGGACCCTCACAATAGAAATTAATCTGGTAGGCAGCCAGGAAGAACAAATATCAGGAGCTGGGTTTCTGCACAGCTACAGACCCACAATCACACAATGTTTCACCCCCAGATCTGCTTTGCTTGCTCGATTTCTGTGTGTATGAGAGCCTGCCCTCCAATCACTTCAGCAAAGCATCTTCTGTATTTCAGCACCCTGCCTGCATACAAGAATGATGGAGTCAGCACGCAGAGCGGAGGCAGGCATGCATGAACACCAAAACAAAGCCGGCTTGGTCTAGTTTTAGGCCAGATCACTTTGAGAGTGTCCTTTCAATAAGGAGTTGTGGGCTTTCAGATTTTTATTTAGATTAGCTGCACTTACCAGCAGTAACAGAGAATTAGTTTCATCTTCTACTGGTATTTCAGTTTTTCCCATATACCCACAATTTGCCAAGAAGATCCCCTCTCCCTGCACCCCCCCAGATAATAATAAAATCTCTGTACATTCTCCAACCCTACTTTACATATTTTTCTCTTCTAGGACATCTGTACTCTGCATACTTTTGCATTCTCCCCTCACCCTTTTCTTCTCAGCTGCTCCATGTTTTTATGTCTCTCAGGAGGGGTTAATTCTTTACAGCTGCGTCCTGCTTGCCAGGACTCTCACATGTGCAAATTATTAATCTTTTCTATTGCTACAGTAACTCCCAAGGCTTTAAACACCCCCTACCTAAAACTGGCCCTTTCCCAAAAAAACTTTTCATATTCCCTCACTAAAAGATAATTTTGTCCCCCGCAGGGTTTGCACTGTTATTTAGCACAATTGCCTAAGTAGAGTTCCTTATTTCCACATAATAATTTACAAATTGGAATTTAATTTAGAAATTTGAACCCCAGAGTATTGAATTTCTCCGGTTGTTGTATTGATAAGTTTGGTGGGGTGTTGGTTTTGGGGTTTTATTTGCTGTTTATTTTGGGTATTGTTTTGTTTTTCATGGCATTGTTTTGCTTTTAAAATTCAGTTTTGAATAATGTGTATAGTTTAGTGATTGTAATGATAATGATGTGAAATGCAATTGGCAATGTCAACTGATGTGGCTAGGCTTCCTTTCCATGAAACAGAGAAGCTGATTCTTAAATATGCAGTGACTTAACTGAGTAAGTACAGAATGTCCTAAATTTCTGTTTAATAGGAAGCTTAAGTTATTAACATTTATTTAGCCCAATTATTTTCTTTTAATTTAGGATATTAACTCAATGCAGGCTGCCCATGGTTTATATCAACAATCAGGTATGGGCTCATAAATGCACATAGGGCGTGATTCTCACTAGGCACAAGTCTGTGCACCAATAGAAATGCGCCCACTTTTGTGTATACACACATAACTGTGTCTACAGGCGCACACGCATTGTTTTGGCCTGGGATGACTGATGAGCCGGCATTTTTTCTATCCTCTGTCTTTCTCTTTCTGATGTGTTGTCCTGATTTCATATATATTTCTCAGCTACTGATTGGATATCATTATGACTCTTCCAAGCTTCCAAATAAATAATTTATTTTGAAAGTTAGATATGTCATAATAAAGCATTAAGACACTCCAGGCAGTGCATTTCTGGTTGATTATATGCCTCCAGTGGTATTATAAGGCACAGGCAGAGGACTGAGTGATTTTAAACACCTGACAAGTGCAATAATCCCCAAGAACTGCATGGCCTGGAGCATCTTACTGCTGTTATGAAACAGAATTTATAAATAAAAATAAGAAGAACAGCCAAACCTATTTATTTATTGGGCATTATGACACTGGTATGACATCACTGAGGACCAATCAGTAGCCTTGGTTTACGTCGACTGCTTACAGTTGTTATCTAGCATGAACAATAAACCCAAATACTTCTAAGAAAATATTAAACACTTCTGAGTTTAATGTGTGCAAGGAAAATGTAAAGGTGGGTTAGTTGCAATTCAGAGACATGATCTGTTTAATATATACAGAAAGTGTCCCTGTAGGCCAATTAAAAAACCTTCCAAACAATGTTGACTATTAATTCACATAGTATTTATAACTCAAGTGAGTTAAATTTTAACATCTCAGATAAGAGCTCTGTAAGGAGGAGAAAGAGATTTCATTAGGACAATAACCAGATATGAATTGTGTTTTGTCGTGTGAAGAAAATTTTAAACAAACCTTTTAACAGCAAAGAGGTTATGGGAAATGTAAGAATGCTGCTTGTAGATTATTTTCTCATTAGGAGTAAAAATTGCTGGATAAAGGAGTCTAGGTCTGAAAACTATAATATGTGTAGCTTGTAAAACTGTAGCTGTAAGAATGTGCTGCAGCATTTAGTGGTAGCATCAGAGCTGTAGTTAAATAAATATCATGGTAAAGAACAGATAGAAGTGAGGTTTTGTTGGGGTTTTTTTCTGGTGCATATATAAAAATAGAACTTCAGAAATATCGTGGCTAACACATTTAGCTGCTGGACATTGGAAATCTTCCCTGTGATTCACAACCCGAGCTGTTATATTCTTGTGCGTAAGCACAACCTGTAGTGACTTTCTGCTTTGGCTCTGTGGCAAGGAAAATGTGTTGAAGTAAAGCAGATCACCCTTAAAAAAGAATGTGGGATGGCAGCAGTGATAGGAGTAAAGGTATGGAAAAGGTTCTGTGCTACTGTGCTGCAAATAACTTACATACTAAAGAAAGAGAAATCCTTGTGCAACTGATGACTACTGGGGAGGAATTTCTCAGATGGACTGCAACTTACAATATCAAAGAATGGGTGAGGTCTCTGGAGATCACCTAGTCCACCCTCTGGTTCAAGCAGAGGCACCTAGAGCAGGTTGCCAGGAGTCAAGCCCAGTTGGGTTTTGAATATCTACAAGGATGATGATGCCACAACTTCTCTGGGGACCCTCCTCCATTGTTTGACCATTTTACAAAAATGGTTTTCTTATGTTTATATGGAGTTTCCTATATTTCAGATGGTTTCTATTGTTTCTCATCCTTCCACTAACCAAATACCCCTGAGGATTCTGGCTCCATCTTCTCTACTGCCTTCCCACACCAGATATTTATACACATTGATAAGACGTGCTACGCCTTCTCTTCTTCAGGCTGAACTGCCCCAGCTCTCTCAGTCTCTCCTTAAATGCCAAATGTTCCAGTACCTTAATCACTTTCTTTGCTCTTTGTTGTACTTGCTTCAGTAAGTCCATGGCTTTCTTGTCCTGGGAAGACCAGGACTAGACCTAGCACTCTAGATATTTCCCACCAGAGCTGAGTAGAGGTGAAGGATCACCTTGCCCAACCTGCTGGCAAAATGTTCTTAATGCAGCCCATGGTGTTAATGACCTTCTTTGCTTCAAGGGAGGATTTTTGGCTTATATTCAACCAAGTTTCCAGGACTCAGCACTTGTGGGTGCATCCCATCAGGTCTCATGGACCTTTGTTGGTAGAGATGCTTTTGCCCCATTTTATTGGGAAAATAAATAATATCTACCCCTGGCAGTCCTTAGTCTTCCAAGAGGGTCCCGTGGTTGTAAAAGCCACAACCCTCTTGTCAGCTCCAGCCATGAAACCAGTTATTGACCTACAGGATCCCTCCACTCCTCTTCAAGCTGACTTCCCTCAGTAGCAGGACTGAGGAGGAAACCTCCTGGACACCCACACCTTTGACCCTCGCCCTCAGAGCCATACAGATATTCAATACAGCAGCAGCAAGAAATCTAAGATGCACATGGAGAAGAAAAGTGCCATATGTTAGTTATGGTCTTCCCCATTTGGAGTGTGGCTTCCCATTTGTCTAAGTCATATTCAGTAAGTGTAATGGAAGAGCCATAATAATGCACCATGTGTATCTGCCATACACACAGGGCGGAACAGCCACTGTTGTCCTGGAGAATCTTTGAACAAGATGTGGCTCTCCAGGGTAGCCAGAGCTTTACAGCAGCAGTCTGTGCTCTCAGAGCAAACAGTTCTCACTTGCATGTTGAGAAACACACATGCAAGGAGGTGTGCACACATACAGATATGGGCTTGAATAACATGTCTGCATGACCATGTTTATAATTTTAACAGATATTACTCTTCTACTGTCCTCAAGATCAAATGCTGCTTTTTTTCCTACAATTTTTGATTAGCTGTGAAGTAAAAGATTTGCCAATAAAGGATTTGTGTTGATATACAACGCTTAATTCATTCAGGTAGTACGCTAGTGCAGCCTGCAATCTAAGACCACGGAAACTGCCATGCCAGAGCAGACCAAAGGTCACGGCAGCCTGGTATCCTGTCTCTAAATGCAGCCAGCACCAGATGCTCCAGAGGAAAGAGTAGCACCTCTATATGGAATGTAATGGAGTAGTTTTCCCATGAGGAAAGGTATCTTCACCACTGTCATTTCTAGTGTATACTTTTTTTGTAGTGTTAAACACTAAGAGTGGTCATTGGCTTGGGATTTTTGTTTATTATGATTTATGCAGTGAAAAATTATCACAGATTGTTTTCTATTGACATAAATAAGGATGTTTTGAGTTGTTTTATTTTTAGCCTGGTAAGCACTTTTTTCTCTTTAGTCTTTGCAGAGGTGAGTTCCTCAACATCATGGAGTTGTTCAGAGAATCTTATTCCCATAGAAATTCCATTCTCAGTGTAAAGTCTTCTAATGTTTAGACTCTGGTTCATTAGTGGTTCATGGGCAAAGATGAGATGTTTAATCCTTCATTCCATAATAGTGAATCATCATGTGAATTTAAAATTTGAGTGGGTTAAAGGCTGTTTTTACATAATTTTACCCTGCTCGGCACTGGAGTTTCAATGTCTTATGGAGATGATCCTACATCTGATTGTCAAGGTTGTGTTAATGTACATATGTTAGTTTTGTCCTCATATATTATATTAGTGTCTCCCCCATAGATACACACACGCGTGCGCACACAGTTTTCTTAGCTTTTTCCAGCCCATATCATCCAATTAATTGCTTCACATGCTACATTCTTCGTAATGAGAGTGGGCAACAAGGACAGTATGCTGGCAAGCTTTTCTGCTCTGAAAGGAAAGTCCGTCATTCCTGCAGTGTACCCGTTCACAGTGCTGTGAAATAATCCCTGGCTCTTGTTTTACCCTTCCCTTGGGGTACCTGCTCCACTGAATGACCCCATCATGCTCGGTGCATTGAGATTTTGAAACTAGCTGCTAACTACTGTGGATGCATTTCCTGACCTTACTGGTGGGAATTGAACCAAAGTCTCTCAAGTGCTGTAGGATCTAATTAATATGCATCTTATTCCAGGAAAGACTCATTACTTTATAGATATTTATATAAGGGGTATGTCTGCTATAATGGTTAATAACTATGAATAAAGTTTCATTTCTGATAGAGGAATAAAGCTTTTGTTTAGATATGGATTTTTAGTTTTATTAAAAAAAATTAGAAAGTATGATTATGATAATTGGGTGAGAGTTCCAAATGGTCACACAAAGTTTTCATTCTTGCCTTGAGTACTAGCTGGAATCACCTCTCCTTCTTCACTTTAAAATTTAAAAGAGGAGCAGGCAGGAACTAATTTAAGAATTAATTCAAAGCAGCAGCAGCAGTAGCAAAGGACCGAGATAGGGTCTCTGCTGGATGTGGAAAACTTCTGGAGTACAAAAAAAGTGAAATGAGTGATGAGCACCAAGGTTCTGAAATAATAAGTGTAAACTAAGTCCTGTCATTTTTAAACTGAGGAGAAGTTTATCCTTGTCACAAAGACTAACTGTGAATCTGGTCTCCCCTGTCTTTTGGGAGGAGTGCATGTGTATTTAGATCCTTTTGAAAACTAGGCTGATACATAGCTTTTATTGATGTTAAACTTTTTGGCAACATTATAAGGCCTTCAGTCCCCAAAGGAATTAGCATGCGGGTGCTGCAGGAGGGGCCAGGCAGGCTGGGCACCTGTGTTTGCAGTTACCGTAGTCTCAATCTGTTGCATTTCTATGGGTACATTTACCACTGCCTGAAAGAGGTGGTTTTGGCCACTTCACAGGGCAAAGATAATATGTTACCTATCTCATTTCACAGCCCACAGTGGCAGGAGGAGGCCCAGGGTGTTCTGCACAGTTTTACACTTTCACACCATCTTTATCCCCGTGGAGCATCATCGGGTACAAAGATGACGTGCAAATTTGTGAGGCACTTCACGGCAGCTGTGAGCATATGTATCAAGGTATGGAAGCTCCATATTAATTTAAATGTTTATTTTTAAATGAAAATTTTAATGTATTTGTTTAAAAAGCAGTCTTCAGAGATTTCAATGGGAACGTACTGTTTCAACCTATTCTGTAATACTTATTTCTAGCACGTCCAATCATTTTGGTTAGTTGGGGATGACATCACTTGTTTAACAATAACAAATTGGAGACTGTCCTGGGAGAATAACAAAACCTCATCTATGGAAAGGAGCGGGAATTTCACCCCTAGGTGTTCAAAGTTGATTAGCTCTCATTACAGAGTGCCTTAAGTGAAATGATTCGCAGCTCTGTGTTTCTCAGGTTTTTATCCATACCCTGAAATTTTATGTCACAAAACCCACTAGATTTGTGTAGGGACTAATACTCCCTCTACAGAGAGTGAAGCCTTAAAGGAACACAATATTTGAATTATCTTTCCATCTCTAGTGCTAGTTATCAACATGCTTATACACAGCTGTGTGGTTGCCTTCCCCCACCATCCCTTTTACAAGAATTCAGAGAGGACTTCAGCTTTCAGTGTTGTCAATTTGGCACCTTTTGCAGAGTACTAAATTCACCTTAAAAAAACATGTCTACACATTAAGGGTTCTATTCATGAATGACTAACACCTCATTTGCACTTGAATTTCATTCAGGTTAAATGGAAACATTGTGCAATGCTGTGGAATTTACACAAATTTGATATCCTTGAATACAGATTGCTGGTAATGAAACTGACACTTTGTTGTGCATATTAAAGATGCCCAGAAGCCAAAGGAGGATGGAGAATAAGAGAAAAAAGGATCAGAGCCGGCCGGAATGAGCAAAGTACCCTTACAGAGGAGTGGGAAAAGGGAAAGAGGAAATCAAAACAATTTTGTAATGCGTAGGTGTTCCCTGCAGCTCAGCCCCGGGAGCGAGCAAAGCTTGGGCTTTTGATGCTTGCTGTCTGCTTGGAGACAGGAGGTTTTCACCTATCCAGGCAGTGACATTTGTGTGGGAATCTGTACTCATCTAAACTGAGTCTCCCGCTTCTCATTTTAATTTTGTGTTCCCAGACAATTGCTGAAGGAGTTTTCTCCTACTAAGCTTTCTAAGGATGCTCCTTTCATGTGTCTTGGTATTTCAGAGGGTTGGGGAGGGGAAGGATTCACGAGGGTGGAATTTGGAATTTGACTCAATACTTGATTTCATTTTTTGTCATTTGGATACTTGGAACACTACTGCTTTCCTCTGAAAATGTACAAGCTTTTTTTTTTTTCCTCATGAGATTGTCTGTCTTCTTTTCCCTTTACTCATCCAATGCCAGGCACAGTGGCTCACCGATCTGTGATGTGGACCCACAGGTGTGACAGGAATAGTAATATCTGCACAATCTTGTTCTGAAGTTTTTGCAGAGCTGCAATTAGAAATTATTTTAGGAGATACTATGAAATCCCATTATTCCACACAAACTTAACATGAAAGCATTTGTGAATAGCCTGTAAGGTAAAAGTCTGGTCACTTCCAAGAATGGGGACCACTTCTTGTGATTTTTAAGGTCAATGGTGACCTTAAGCTCAAGCTGCAGAAGCTTTGTCTAGTGGCACCTGTCCATACGCCGATACCTCTGGGTACCAGAAAGTTTTAGGTAGGCTTGTCCCACTAGATAGAGGTCCTGGCTAAAGATTGAGAAGTTTCATGATACTGACCTTTACGTTTTCCCTGCAATTGTATCTGATATCACTCTTAACTCACTGGAAAGAGCAAATCAGACGTCCTTGCAGTAGGTAGAAGTTTTAAGTTCTCAGAAACTAGCACAGAGTTTGTCTTCACAAGAAAAAGTATAAGCTAGTAAAAGAGAAATCAGTGCAATGTTTCAGAATCTTTTTACTCCCTTGAACGTTTATCCTCTGTCTTTGCTCTACGCCAGGTCTTTTTTCCACAATACACAATACATCCAATTTTCTCTCTTCACTGGTTAACACATCTGAGAATTATTCTTTGGGAAGAAAAAAAAAAACCCTGCTATTTGAATGCTAAGTCACAATAGACAAAGTCTAAGCTCTGGCACCTACTCAAGGGACAGGTACTTTCTCCACCTTTCAGAGTCAGCAATCAACAGTGTGAGTTTAAGGAGTATAAATGATTATGTGTAAGAAATCTTCCTTTATTCATTATTTTTTTTGTTTAAATTTCCCTGCAGAAATTGGTCTGGGTTGCAATTTTAATTTCAACAGGGCTGCTTGGAAAAGCCAATCTGAAAAAGGGGCTGCCACAAGCTGCATATCATTATTATAGATTCACATAAGCAAGATCCGGGTTTGGAAGTCTGGCTGCTGTAGCTGCAATAATACCAAAGTGAGTTGTACTCTGTGGAGGAAACATGTCAGGCACATAATCCTATTCTTCTTTTGAAGTTTCTTTCGTCAGGAATATTAAATAAATAGACTGTAAACTGTTGAAGTTACCACGCGCTATTGAGCAGCACCCTATAAGGAAAACAAGCACTGAAGAACATATACATGACCCCAGAAATCTCTACAAGTCACTTTCTAAACAAGCCCGAAACCTTTGGCTCAGCTGCATATAAAACAGAAAGAATAAGAAGACTGTCAGGAGAACATGTCAATACGTAAAGCTTTCAATTAATTTTTTTTTCCCCCAAAAATAATTTGTTTGTATTGTGGCAATCCTATCATGGTTACCAGTGCATTAATATTTTTAAAACAATAACTTGATAAGCTATTCAGACCTTGAGGATCCTATGCTGGGGAGTTTTAAGTTTCAAGGTACCTTTCTCTATCAAGGCAAAGAATAATAATCAGCCAAAAGTCTAGGTTATCAGCTTCCTCTGTTACACTGTGTAGTGTGATTTGGCTCCATGGTGATGCAACGTTGCAATGATTTATATCAAAGCAAGCCAACTTCAAGCTGAAACTGCAAAAAATATGGGGAAGGTCAGTGATAGGAACTGCTAAAACACAGCCCACTATGAACACTACAAAGCTGAGAACATTTCCCTGGTCTTTGATTTCTTATTTTTGAAAGCAGGTAACCTAAGACAATCAGGGTACGTTTTAACAGAGATGCCACGTACCTGAATTTCTTCTATAGCTTTATACTCTGTATACATTCCTTTGGTTCGTGAAAAGACAAAAACCTGTAGCAAATAAAATTAAGGTCTCTAGAGGATAACAACGTAAGAAAGTGATTATGATGTATAGCAATTATATACCTGTCTACAGTCTAGGCAGATATTAATGACAATGAGAAAAGCAGTCAATGACAATATTAGATGAAGAAAGTACAGCAAGCTAGATATTAAAAAAACCTGACTGGAATTATTCAGTACTTTGTTAATTAGCAGAGGGCTATAACATAGATGGAAGAAATTTTATTTGGCATGGCTGAAAAGTGGGACAGGTAAAAGTATTATCAAGCCACCTGATCCTCTTTGATGAATTCTGTTCTTGAAAAGTTACACATCAGTGCCTGAGGACCGAAGTGACCCTTAGTGCTGTGGGTTAAAATAGACGCAAGAACAAAAGCATTTTTGAAGGGCAGTTTCATGATTTGGGGTTCTTATTTCCAGTCTTAACCTAATGACCGGAGCAAAATTTGGTGTCCCTGGTACAACAGCAAGCAGGGAAAGGAGAAGAGCTGTGTGGCCTCCATCTCTGCCAGTCTACCGGTGTGTACCAGTTCAGTTGTCAGGGACAGGTTCTCTGTATCACTCCTTATCAGCCCCCTGACTCTTTGACATGGCAAGCTCTTCTATATTGTGCCTCAGTTTCCACTTTTTCTGTAGTTCACTACTCAGTCATTCTCTTTGTAACTTAATTTTCAAGGCAGTATCTCTGAAACTGCCCTGACATCATCTTGTAGGCGGTATCTGAAGCTCGGTTTGAAGCCCCAGTTTTCTCTCTTGACTAGCTGATACATTTCGTAGCTATAATCTATTAGCATTTTTTTTCCTCTGAAATTATTTACTCCTAAACTTCTTTCTCTCTGAACCAGCCATCACACATTCAAGGGTCCAAGAAGCAGCTGTAAGCTGCTTTTTCTCATTCTAATATCACTATCTGTATAGTGTAAAAATCAGATAGTGGAGAGGGATTAGGCAGTGGAGGAGACCTTCTTCACATGCCTTAAAAATCTTCTTTTTACCTGAAAATGGTGTGAGACTACAGCACATATTTACTAGGGCATACTTTACCTAACTAAGTTTGGTTGAACTGTGAGGTCTTTTACAGTGATTACACCATAATCGGGATTTTATGCTAGAACTAGGTAACTGAACAGATTTTATGTCAGTAATGAGTACATGAATTTTAAAATTAACTTTCTACCACCCAGTCTTTTCACGTGTTCTCAAGAGGGCTAAGTAGGACAGACTTACCAATTTCACCTCTTTTTTTTTGCACTCAAAGGCATGAGAGAGAATTTTGTTGAACCCTCTACAGAAAGCATTCTTAGGACTAGGTATTATGATTATCGGAAACTGAGGCTGTTGTTGAAAATTGAAATCATGGTTCTGAGTTGTCTAATGGTATGCTCTAGTAATAGTTCCTTTTTATTCCCTTAAAATCTCAATATTTCTCTCTAGTCAGTCATTTAAATGACACAATAAATTCTTGAAGCTGCATTTTTAAAACACGAGTGAGCTTTTCCATACCTTTTATCCTCTGTGGAGTCATTTGGCTTACAGGATTCCTATTAGTGTGACTTCTTGTATCTTCAATATACACTGTTTCTACCAAGTTTCAAGCAATTGGTCCTGTCAATATTATTTCAGGGTTTGTTGGTTTCAGGAAACAGAGTCATCACTGCAAGAGCGTTATTGGTATGTTCATTAGGAGAAAAAAAAATGTGCTTTACATCTCTATTTAAATTGCTCTGTGATGAGCCTGTCAGTACAGTACATGCAGAACAGCATCAGAGCTCTAAAATAATAACAGGGAAAATAGCTGTATCACCTTTGTCCTCTCTAGCAATCGTGTTGCTACAAACACTAGAAAGGCAGTGGCACGGCCAATGCCACGTGTGTGATGGCATCGCAGCTGTCGGCAGAGGGGCACAGGAGTTCCTGGGCAACAGTGGCTGGAAACACTGGGCTTCAGATTGCAGTAGTCTACATACAATCACCATGAAAAAGAACTAATCCAGCTCAGAATCCATCAGCCTGTCTTTAAAAGGCAGTGGGAGCAGGCCAGGAGTCACCACTGAAAGATGTGGAAAGGCAGCAAAGCCGGCCTGAGCAGATGAAGGGTTTTTGGAGAAGCCAGTTAACAGCAGCATGAAAAGTACAATTACCAACTCTTGACACTTCTAACTAGAGCAGATAATGATGAGATACTTTTAATGTTATTGAAATATCTCAGAATGGGAAGGATATAATGGGAAAAATAGAAATCTTCATGCATCTTTGTCCCCTTCAGGGTTATTGATGCACCTGGGAAAGAAACAGCTGGTGCACTGGGGAAATGCTGGGGGGACTGCAGAGTTCCTTCCCAGTGGATAGGAAGGGAAGAGCTGGTGCCACAACCAGCCTCCGTGTGGTCCTCCCAGCTCGCACCCATAGCAAACACCTGTTGAGAATAGCAGGACCTTCTGGGAGCAGCGTGTGCACTGGGCATCCCGCGAGCTGATCGCTGGTGTGCTGGGACTATAAGGGGGTTTTAATCACATCTAATAACAACCCAGATGCCAAAAGCAAGCCAGGGGATGGGAATGTGATTCTTCTCCACTCAGGGTTGTTGTGAAGCTAACTGTTGACTTCCATGTTAATAGAGCCAAAAACAGCAGACCCAGATTTAAAATGTAGTTCTAAGGCACAATAAAATATTCGGAGTTTGTTTTTTAATAGCACAACTAGGAAAGTTGATCCTTTATGGCATACTTTGCTAAAATGAATAGAGCACCAATGTTTATCTTCCAAATAAATACATACTTGAATTTCATCAAACAGGATCCTTGTAAAAATAATTACGAAACTAGATATTAGCTGAACATGAACCAAACTACCCCTTGTTTACCTGAATTAGAAAAAGGATGATTAATGGTAATGAACGTGTTACATTACTCATTTGTCAAAAAAGATCAATAATGTTAAATACTCCAGGAATGTCACCAAGCTGCCCCCAATGCTCTGTAAGTTTTATGAACAATTCTAGTGGAAAACTGTCTATCGAAGGGGCCACCCCTCCACATGCAGAGATCTGCCTCCTGCTGTGCTCTGTCCCCTGTCTCTTCACTTGGTGCTGAGGAATGACCCCTGTTAATGGGAGGAGGGGGAGAGGATGGAATCTAGAAAATAAGCATGCTAATTTTTTTGCTTTAGTCTGGTTATTTTGCAATTCAGATAATTTCACAGGAGCAGGTATAGACATAATTAGGCATAACGTTAATCCCCAGAAAGGGGGATGGGGGATGATGCTTGAGCTCATCAGTGGTGCCAGTGTGCAGTGCAGAGGGCTGAGGGTCTGTGCTGGTGGGGTGGCTGGTGGGATGGCTGCCTCTGCCAGGCCTGCTGCTGCCTGAGGAGAGCATGACGCACCCCAGGAGGAGAGACCAGAGCATTGCTTGTGGCAACACCCTCTCCCCTTAGCTGTTCTGTAATTATTTCACAGTTTTTGTGTTTCTGTGTGATGCAATGCAAATTCCTGGAGGCAGCAGTACTTGCCATGAAGGACTAATTAGTGGTCATCTTGGGAGAACTCATGAGGTTGTATCTAGTTGTCATCAAGTCAGACCCAGGAGTGGTTTATATTATGAGCAGGGATTGCTGTTTTCATCAGGAGTCTTGAGATATCAGGAAACGGTGATGCAATAGAGCCTACTTTGTAGTTTAAAACCAGATACTTAGAATTCATAGTAATTAAATGAATTCTGACAGGTAATCCTCTGGAAAACCTTTTAGAGTTACAAGCACGGTCATATTCTGAGATTCAGGAAGGACAGATTCCCTTAGTTTGTATAGAGGAGTGGGGTACAGATTCCTATCATCTTCCTGATTTTTCACTGATCCCCCCCTCTGATCCTGAGTGAGTCAATTTAACCTTCCCTTGGCTCAGTTTTCCCACCTACAAATTATGTACATTGTTATTTAAGTACCTCAGAGAGATATTTCAAGTTTTAATTAATATTTGTAAAATGCTTTGGGTTACTTGGATCAAAGTGTGATTTATTATTCAGTAACATATATTACTGTGTGGTAGGTGTCCACATCTGCATGCTGCAAAGTGGGGTGGCAGTGAATACGCTCATTTGTACTTTGTTGTCTGTTTATATAATACGAGTTGTTAAGATTCTTTTTCTTTGGTTTCATTTTCAACAAGTTTGATCAAAGGTGTTTTGATTTTTCACAACCTTGACTTTAATGCATGGTGTAGTGCATTTTTATGTGAGAAAGATCTAATCATGTGAAGGGAGGGGATGACTAATACGCTGAACTGGACCCTTTGTATTTTTTCTATTGAGGTTTTGTCCTGTATGAACACAAATGTATGCATGTTGTATTGGCTTAAAGGCATCATAGGATATGAGGTCTGTGATTTTGGGAGAGTATGCTGGTGAGAATCCCATTCAAAGGCATGGTGACAAACTCATCCCGCTCTCCAGAATCCAGGAAGCTGGAGTGCAAGGGAACCTAGGACTGTGCAGGAAAGGCAAATGAACCTGTCTAATGGGATTCGCTTTAACTGATCCCTGTGAGCAAGACCCAGCAGACTAGCACAAGCCAGGGACTGTATCTATATTCTCAGAGAAATAATTTGCCAGTAAGAATGTCTTCAGGCTGAGTATTCAGGCTCTGAATTAATCAACTTTGTTTACATTTTCTTAATATGAACAGATTTCTCTGCAAGTTGTTTCAACTACTGGCATTAATCCCGATGTTGGGAATGACAGTCAAACCAAGCAAGAAAACTTTTCTGAGGTTCACTGCAGTACAAACCCACGCTTCCAAAGGTAGCTGGAAAGCTTGAGCCAGCCAAGCAAATGTGTCTTTTCACCAGTGACATCATTCAGGGCCATCCTTGATTGCTTTTAGTCTCTGCCATGTCTGTTGGCAGTTTTATTCCCTGTGATGCCCTTCCTGAGCCCAGTCCTTTGTTACTGAGCAGTCAGAGGCGGAGGAGGAAGATCCTATAGTTTTACCTCTTAAAAGGAAAAAACCCAACAACCAGAACTATCAGAAATGTGCAGATTAGAAGGCAGTGTAGGATATCCAGTGGTGGAAAAGGTACGGCACAGACACTCGTGGAGGACATAAACATGGACTTGCTAAGAGGAAAATCTGCGGGAGAAAAACCTTGGGCTTTAGGAAGCTGTGAAAGACCAAGTGATGGGGTTAAGAGAATCTCTGCCTCACATGCTACTCTGTGTGGGTGTTTGCCTTCAGCCATGCAGAGACACCAAACGTCAAGATAAAAAAAAAGAAAAATAATGTTGCAGGGGTGCAAATACAGACTTTTTATGAAATGAAGTGGTAGTAAGATGGCAAGACACAGGGAACTTCTGGTGAGGCCACTTAGACTTGAGTTGGTGCTTGCTGGAGATGCAGTGCAGTGATCTCCCCTCTATGTAAAGTCTGTAGCAGTATAATTATAGCAAACTAGAACTCAAAGTAATTACTTTTATTATAAGGAATTAGATCAACTGCATGATTTTGACAGAACTTTAGCTGAATGGATGACCTGTATAATAAAAAAAAAGAGAGAAAAGAAAAAGGAAGAAAGAAAATTCCTGGATGGTGTTGACCACAAGATGGATTTGAACTTAAATGCAGTTTCTTATAGGTATATTTCAATAGCTACTTATTTATTGAAATATATATGTGTAAGTATGCAAGATGTGCCTCTATGTGCCCCATAGTACATTTATAAATACCTGTCTCAGTTTTGTAAAATACAAAAAACCTAAGTGATTAACAGTGGGTTGAAACAAAGCTGACACTGGTAAATTAGAATAGTAATTCACTATGTTTTAAGGCAAACTGAATTCTTGCAAAAGGAGCTAATTCATTAAATGTCAAAAAAAAAAAAAAAGGAAGACTTGCTCAGGACAGCAGTGAGGTCTGTAATAATCTGTTTTCTCTTTCTTTCCTGTCTCTAAGGTTTCACTTTTCCATGTGACCCTAAAGAGTGGACACAAAAGACATGCATTTGCTGGAAAGGTGAGAAATAAAGTATATGTCTTGATTTTAAGTGGCTCCACACAACACTAGCTCTTGAGTCTGATTTTCTTGCCTGTCTACATGTGGCCCTCTCTTAGTTCTTCTGTTATTGTGTTCAGTGTCACTTCTGTTGAAGGAAAGTGGCTGAAATGTGGCATTAACCAAATATCTTGATATTTTGGAGGTAGCCTGAATCTGAAAGGAAATTTATTCTCATGAGAAAATTCTGCTGTTGGACAAAGAGATGCAAATCACAGCTGGCTTCCAAAATTAGTGAGAAAACACTGGGTAGGGGGATGCTGGGCTCTGGAAAGCTAAGGGATCCAGCTTTGCCAGGTGTGGTTTAACTGGGTTGGCAACTAAAACAGCTGCTTGCTCACTTCCCCCCACCCACAGCGGGATGGAGGAGAGAATCAAAAAGGAAAAAAAAAAAAAATAAGGCTCATGGGGTGAGATAAAGACAGCTCAATAAGACAGAAAAGGAAGATGATGGTGGTGATGATGAAACTCCACTGTGGTCACTGAAGACAATCACTGATCCCACCAGGACACACGTGCAGAAATGAAACTGCTCTGAGAATGACTGCCTGCTGTTCCTCACTGTTTCAGGAAATACAAAGAATCATGCAAAGTCAGGGGATAGGAAAGCAAGTGGAAATACAAGGTCATCGGTGATCAACTGGGTCCTGCAGACCAGGTGTGACCACCAACAGTGGTATGTAGTGTCCACAAAATTGCTACTATGTCTGAGTAGGAAGTAGTGGTGGAGGAAACTGGCTCTCTATGCCCTTTCCAGTGACCAAGATGTGCAATTCCCTGTGGCCATGATGTGGCCAGCTGAGTAAGAGTGGAGTATACCAGAGATACACACTAAAGGACAGAGTGACTAGTGCCTGTACCCCCTCTTGGCCTGCTCTTCAGTTTGTGTTATAGCTCCTCTTCTACACCTTTCCCACTTAAAGCAGTCATTACTCTTTTTTTATCTCCTAACAATACAGACAATTTCACCTTCTGCATTTTATATGGTACTGTCAGTACCCTCTAATATTTTTGATTTCAGGAGCTTTTTCTGAACCTTTTAATTTCCAACACTAGAAATCTTATTCAGATAGTAATTCACCCTTCTTTAAAAGTGTCTGCCTCTATATTCACTGCTGTGGTCCAATGTACCTCATTCTTTCATCTCATCCTAAATCTTCCTTCACAGTTCAGTAGGGTTTTTTGGTTGGTTGGTTGGTTGTTTTTTTTTTTACCAATACCATTTGCTTTAACATAAAGTTTTAATATGCTGAAGAATAATTGAATATTCTTTTCTTTTCAGGTTTTGGGAAGTTTCATTTTTACTCCTTCATGCTTCAAGAGGGTGCTGGATAGATTTTCCATGAAATGATTCTTAGAGAATATGTGAGAGCAGAATAACATCATCTGATAGCTGTCGAACTAGACATCTTTCCCATGTCTCATTCTAGAAATTCAAGCCCAAAGGTAGGTGTCATCTGAGACGATGGTAATTTCCAGTAAGCATATTTAGAGGAAAGTGTTTTTTTTTTCTCTTCTGTCAAGGCTAGCCTGAAGAACTGAAAACATGTTGTCCATTATTTTTAACTCACTGGTAGCTGTTCCTTTCATTTATACTTATATGCACAAGCATACACACAAAGGCATATATGCACATATTTATTTGCAGTATATAAAAGCTTTAATGCTGTATTAAAGGCTTTAATGATACCAAGGAAGCAGTCACCTGTTACTCTGCTCTGACAATTTCAGCTGTCTGGTGAACTTGAGTTATTGTGATGATTGATCACTACTGCTTTAAGCCACATGCTATATTCTGCCTCTATATTTTAAATTTATAGCTTCCTGTATTGAATATTTATCTTTTCATCTTATTTTTACAGTGCATGTGGTTTTAATGTGAAAAGTAGTTATCAAAATGAGGTAATGATGGCTCCTTCTATCATCCTTGATACGTTACTTTTTTTGAAGTGGCTGACCAAAACTTGGCCCATTTCACCTATTTATGTAGAAACTGGAGCCATGAGGGTGAATCACATTATGGTCAGCTACCAGTGGCAGTTTCCCAGGGTTGACTTCTGCTCTAGAAGTTCAAACAATCTCAGCGGAATCTGCAGGTCTTTGCCTGAAGTTCCTGAGATGTGGTGTTGAGCATGGCCTCTGCAAGCAATATCTTGCTAGGACATTCCCCACTTCCCTTGTGTTCTTATTCCTACCCTATCAGGGTAACTCACTGCTGCCTTGGCTGATCTGAGGTTTGAGGGGCTGCTTTGCAAACTAGGTCACCAAAATGAGCCAGGCAGAAGGGCAGAGTGGTTTGGTGGTATCACCGGACTGTTTTCTGGGCCATATTGTGCAGAAGTAAAATTGGAGGGGCAGCTGGCTCTAGAGCAGCAAGCCCTTTCCCACCAGAAAAAGTGGCTTCACTACTGAAGGAAACGTATCATTAGGTACAGACTGAATACAAATAAAGTAGGAAGGTCAGGATCTTCAGTATTATGAAATGATCATGATAATTGCTTTATTGGCCACTGAGGTCAGCTCAGGGCTGTACCTAACTTTTTGCCTCTTGTTTTGCACAGAATTAACTGGGATCTACTCAGTAGTTACCATTTCCTTAGTTACAATACTTGCATATACAGCAGTAGTTACTCAGATGATTTAGTTTTCTTGTCCTTTCAATTGGAGGAGTGACAGGAAGAGAGGAGGAGGTAATAGCAGATTTGATCTTTAAATTGAACTCTGCAGTATAGGAGATGTTGCAATGCTTTGTTGATAGCAGAGCCTGAAGTGCAGGACAACAACTCACTCTTTGCCCCTGAAATGTTATTAGCCTTCTTTACTCCTCCTTCCAAAATAAAACACAAAATAAATAAAGCTTCCAGCATCAGTAAACTTCCTGCTGTTTGAACTGGCAGGCAGCCAACTCATTTGGACTGTTCTCCCCACTGGTATAAAACACCTATGCAAGCAGGAAAAGAAAGGCAAGGAGGCCCCTATGGCTGCATATAAAAGAATGCCTCGCCAATTTTCTGATTTGAACAATATAGCAAGAAATCTTGGACTCGGTGTTTAAAAACAAGCTTGTTTGCACTCTTTTCTAACCCTTTAATTTTCTTTTTTTGAGAATTTATCACTTAAAACCATGCAATCATCCATCTGAATGTCTGAAGAAACAAAATCCCGTAGGTACCTCATTCTTCATTTAAAGTTTTAGCTGGGATTCAGGGAAATAGTGAGGAAAAAAAAATCTGTACATGCATATAGATGCAGTACTTTTCTGGGAATTTAGTGTCCATCCTGGAGACCAGAGGCACATGTGTTTGGGTTCTCTGGTGAATGTTTGGCTTCCATGGCCAATTACCCAATGGCACGTGCAGTGGGCTGAGCTGCATGTTTGTTAAGGTTTCTGCTCAGTCACTTACAGGCATTTATCATTCAGTTATAGAAACATCCAGGTTCTGCCCCACATTTTCTAAGAATTAAAAAAAAAAAAGACAAGCCCTGCAGAGGGACTGGTTTTACAAAGGGTATTTTCTAAGAACTGATTTTTATGTGGGGTCTGTTGATAACTGTTAACAATTAAAAAGCATTTGATGTAAGTGATGAAAACCAGGAGGTTTGCCCAGTGTCAGCTACCTTGAGACTTGGACCCAGGTTACTCTGTACATTTCAGTCTCTGTTTGTGGATTTATGCAGGTGAAATGTTGACCTAGAAGAATATGGAACAAACCACTACAGCTTTAAGCTGCAGAGGTTTATCAAAAAAAAATAAAAAAGGGAAAAAAAAGGGAAAAAAAGGCAAAAAAAAAAGGCAAAAAAAAAAAGCAGAAACAAAGGCAAGCAGATGGCTAAAGATGAAGGTCACATCAGATTGAGAAGTTTGTCAAAATGTGATGACATAGGTAATCTGTAAACTGTTATTGCACCTAGCTGGAGGTGCTGAAAAACATTTTGAAATTACAAAAAACACTGGAGTCACCAGCACACAGGCAGGAATGATAGCCTGGAGTGGTTCTGCTCTATGGATGAATGCCAGATGTGGAAAGCGACATATCTGGAATTAATGATATTAAACATGCTTTTCTTTTATGCTCAATAATAACTCCATTATGATTGATACAAACCGCAGACACTTTATCTAGTACAAATGGAATCGTCTGTCATTGACTATATTAAATCATCAATTTCTGCATGATGAGGATCGTTTAGGGTAACTAATCATCTGTCTCGTTCTGAAGTCTTTAAGGCTGATCAGATAACGTTTTGAATACTGCCTGAGCAACCATGACAATCTAACCCTTCCATGTAAGGATTGAGAGGGGCCCATTATGCCGTCAAAGCCTGTGGAAATATCACAGCTCTTTCTCTACATAATACCCTGCTGTAAATAAATCACTCTCCACCGCAAACTTTATTGATCACAAGCACTTCCATGCTTGTGTCTAGTGAAGTCTCTACAGAATAAAATGCTGCTTTATATTTTGTCTTGTCAAAATATTAAACGGCTCTGTCAAGCGGAGTCAGGCTAGCAGTGATGGTGTAATTCTGCTGTAGCCCTTCTCATTCCCTCTTTCTATCTCAGCTGCCAAGCTTACAAAGCAGGATTTTTTTTATAAACTTTCCAATTATAGTCTCGTAAGATTATGAAGCCTTAAGATAAAGTGTCCTAATTTAGAGTGGTAGAGTACTGAACCACTAGACAAGAGCCTGTTAGATAAAACATTTCTCACAAGGAAAAGATAACCTGGCTTATTTATATACACAACATTAATGGGCAATAGGAGATAGCCTGGAATATCTCTATTATTTTACCAAGCAAGATAGGAGAGAAATATTTGAATTAATTTTAGCTCAAAGTGTTTATTATTCACAGACAAAAACTATTCCTTAATTATGAGACAAATGTACCAAAGGAGGAAACTGAGAAACTCCAGGTTAGCACAATGCTTTGCTTTTTCATCCCCTATCGTTAGTTTGTAATTCTGTAAATAAGATAACGTGTCTGTAGTGATACAGAAGCACCATCACGGTTTAAGGGGTGGATGGCTACTGCCTCCGACGTCAGCTCACATTGTGTTTGTCATCGGATGCTCTCACTTTGACACTGCTTAGCCACACAGAGCGCTGCCCTTTTATAACACCCTGCAAATCTCCTGGGAGAAAACCTGGGGTCTTGCAGAGCTTTGCTGAGAACAGCCCCGGCAGATTGTAAGGAGGTTTGGGGCTGTCCTTAGGAAGAAGCTGGAGCACTTCCAGGGCTGCTCGGTATTGTAATAGTATTCACCACCTCAAGACTGCAGAATCATAAGCTCTGTCATGCATTCCCTTATGCTTCCCGCTCCAGGAAAGGCAGAATAAGATCCTAGCCTGGTGGCATAAAGCTCTAACCTGTGCTGAAAATAAGGCTGAAACACAGAAACAGGGAGCTGACAGTGACTTCCTGACTTCTGGGCTTCTCAGGGAATCAGGGAAAATCTGGTCTCAAAATCACCGTTTTATTCCCTTCCCTATTTGATTTTCATGCAGGCAGAGTTTCTGTTCAGGAAGCATAAATGTAGAGTTCACAGTCAACCTTCTTTCTTTGGGTCTTTCTCTTTTTTTCCCTGTGACAAATCAAGCTCCACATTAGGTGAGAGAACAGCAGAGAGACCATCCACAGAGGAAGATGGGCAATTGTGAAAAGAGGTCAAGAACAGAACGAGGAAGAAGGAGCGGCAGAGCCAGGGGTCAGCGGAAGGACAGAGGCCGTGAGTTGGAGGTGGACCCACTCATCCCACACATAAGCTCCTTTCACTGAGGCAGCAGGGAGTGATCTCTGTGAAAAGCACCTACCACAAGGAAGTCCTGACTCTTCCTGTGCCTTACAGACACGACTGAAACAGAGATACTCAATCTCAAACCAAAAGCAGGCAAAGTGAAGTTACTGATGTGATGGACACTTGACAGTGAGGACTCAGGAGCTAGAGAGTGCTGCTTTTCCTCATGAGTGATAAATGCACGATCAGGTTCTCCAAACTGCATATGCAATCACCTCAAACCGTTCCATCTTGTGATTATGATCACAGGAATGGACTTTTAAAATTATGTTAGCCACTAAGTATTCCAATAACGTAATGTAGCTTTGGGCAGTATCTGAGCCAACCTACTCTGCAGGAGTATTTAGATGCCTTAAAATTGTCTTATCCTTCTCCTTTGTCCTAGCTTTCCCTGTTCTACAAATTGCTCCTGTCCAAATGGGACTGAAAGGCTGTGCTGCAAGACTTCAATAACTTCATCTTCTCCTTCTTTATTACAATTATTGCTCCTCAACATAAAGACAAGTCATGATCCTCTGACAGCAGTAATGACAATAGCTAATGACTGAAATACAAGCTGTGTAGAAGCAAGTGCTTAAACAGAAGATTTGTTAAATCTTTTTGAATAACAAAATATTTGTAAAATTATTCTTTAATGGAGTGCTTACAAACATGCAAAACTTCAGTTCAGCAATTCCTTCATTAGTAACCACTATAACTCTGAACTAAAGAAAAAAAAGTGAAGGGCATTGGAAGTTGAAACCTGCATCTGCTCCAAGTGCTTTGATGATTTAAAGAAATATCATTTTTCTCTACATATCTTTTGCCCTTGGAAGCCAAGGGCTTCTGCCACTTATCTCTTCACCTAAGGTGTTTGTTATATGTATGTTTGGTCAATATCCAAGTATTTTGTTTTGTTGCCTTTGTGCAGTACCTTATTAATGAGCTTATGGATGGAACATCCCAGGCAATGTGATACCTAAAGCACACCAAGACTGGTCTCATGCAATTGCCTTCCTTGCTGTAAGCAGCTCTTCCAAGCCCATGATTGAAGATGAATCATAAAATCATAGGGATTGGAAGGGACCTCGAGAGATCATTGGGTCCAACACCCCTTGCCAAAGCAGCTCCCTAGCTCATATTGCACAGATAGGCATCCAGATGGGTCTTGAATATCTCCAGAGATGGAGACTCCACCACTTCCCTGGGCAGCCTGTCCCAGGGCTCTGTCACCCTCACTGTGAAAAAGTTCTTCCACATGTTGCTGCGGAACTTCCTGTGCTCCAACTTGCAGCCATTGCCCCTTGTCCTGTCTCCACAGACCACTGAAAATGGGCTGGCCATTTCCCCCTGCATCCCATACTTAAGATATTTATAAACATTAAGAAGGTCCCCCCTTAGTCTTCTTTTATCTAGGCTGAACAGCCCCAGCTCACTCAGACTTTCCTCACAGGGGAGATGTTCCAGGCCCCTAATCATCTTCATGGCCCTTCTCTGGACTCTCTCCAGGAGATCCCTGTCTTTTTTATACCACAGAGCCCAGAACTGGACACAATACTCCAGGTGGGACCTGACCAGGGCAGAGTAGAGGGGGAGCATCACCTCCTTCGATCTGCTGGCCACACTCCTGCTGATGCACCCCAGGATCCCATTGGCTCTCTTAGCCACCAGGGCACACTGCTGGCTCATGGCCAACCTGTCATCTACCAGGACCCCACAGAGCTCTTCTGCAGCAGGTCATCCCTCAGCCTTTACTGATACAAGCGGTTATTCCTTCCCAGGTGCAAGACTCTACACTTGCTTTTGTTGAATCTCATCTGGTTTCTCCCTGCCCAGCTCTCCAGCCTGTCCAGGTCTCACTGGATGGTAGTGCAGTGTTCCTGTGTGTCAGCCACAAATGAGCCAAATTGTCTTCCTAGAAACCCCACCCCTTCCCCGTTGAGCCTGCAAGAATTCAGCAAATATTCAGCTTTCAACTAGGAAATGAAACACTAGATTGCTCTTTGTGAACTTTGTATGTTCACATGTTTCATCTATGTACCATTGTTTGCTTCCTCTGGTCTTTTTATGCAGTTTTGAGCAATTACAGTCTACCAGCAAACCTTTCTTTTGAGCTTGATTTAAAAGGGATGGACATTAAAACTAAGAATGGCTTGTGATCATGGAAAAAGAATAAACACATCCATAACTAACACACTGATTTATCTGTTTGCAGATGTTCTAGTATAGTTCTGGGTCATAGTTACAAAATGCATAGCAAAGGACCTCATAAGGAAGTAAGAGCAGTGTTCTCATTATTTAAAATGACCATTAAGCAGTAGAGCTTGCATGAAATGCAAATAGAACCTTGTCTTTATGCAAATGGTGTTGGTGTAATTAAGAAAATGCACTGTGACTGTCTTCAAGTTTGAACTAAGCTGCAGTGATCAGAAAAACTGGACCAAAAAAATAGAAAAGAAAAAGGTATCCTCCAAATCAGGTAACTATTAGTGACAAGACAGTCCATAATAACACCAGTGATTACTCCAGTCTAAATGGACTGCTTTTCATGGCTGAAACACTTTGGGTCAAATTCCTTGAATAAGATAAACAGCCGCTTTACTTAAAATGTGCTTCCATGAAGTAGTTTACTGTCCTTAACTTTCATTGCCTTTTTGTGCATGGTTGGTGGGAGGAGGAAAGGAGAGAGAGAGAGAGAGAGCGATAGAGAGAACACATCCCCCAAGAGTGGTGTGGTTTGGTCAAAAGCTCCAGACCTTGAAAATCTTTGCATACTAACATCTGAAACAGGTGGTTCTGGGTTCATTTTGTGAGCGTAAGTTGCTGTGTGTCGACCTTATGCTCCTGAGCCTTCTCAGATGTGTAGCCAGGAGGGATCTGTCTGCCTGTGTGTGATTTTTCTCTATCTTTCAGCTAAATCACAGGTCCTAATGCAAAATACACTCAGGGGGAATTGTGACACTCCCTACCAGACTTTCTACCATAAACCAATAAATGGATTACACTGATTTGCGTATTTTTTTCATCTGTGATTGCTAAAATGTAGAGAAAATTCTTCATTTTCGTATTTAATAATAATCTGTTTAATCAGCAATCTGAGCATAATTGATTGGAAACCTCATACACTATTGTGAACAGAGATTTTCTTTGCCAATTACTAAGGGCCGGGAATAGGTAGGTACCTAAGGAAGAAAAAAATTAAATTCACATCAATGAACTGCAGAAAACTGGAGAGGTAAACAGAGGGGGGAGGGGGAATGCAAATAGCAATAGCGGGTAAAACCAAGGGTATTGCTTCACGTTTAATGACTGACTCTTCTGAGGCCCTCAGTCATCTCCTCTAGCCAATCATTAACTGCTTGGAAATGTCCTCCCATTAGCTCTTATTGCTTAACAACAAGTCACTAATACATGCTTAACAATATTCATTATTTTTTAACTGCCTCATAACAGAATTGGGGAGAGAACACGGCAAATGAACAGTGCATCCACCAAGCTTTAAGATCCAGAGCAGAATGACACAGCGGAGCTCCATTTTCTCCAGGGCAGCTGTGATGCTCACCTGCCTGCAGTGTTTTACCATGCTCATACATGACCAAGCATGTGTTCTATCAGAGGTGCCTGGCTTATTGTACATGACCAGGCAGAAGCAGCAGAAGCTTGTTTTTTGAAACCCTAGCAGTTCAGATTTAAAGACATGCTGACCATGCAAACTCACAGGTTTTGTTTGTAACAAAAGGAGATAATAATGCTGCAAGTAAATGCCTACAAAAATTTTGGTGGTTTTTTTTTTTATTTTAGTGTTTTGTTGCATTTTTAAAATGACTATTATTTTTTCCCCAACTCTGTCTTTTCAGTTGGTTTGTGCCATGTCTTTGAAAACAGTTTGAATTCAGAAAAACAACTAAAACTACTAATTTGTTATAATAATATACTTTCTAAACACAGGCTGTCATAAGTTTAAAAGTTAAGATTCCTCAAAATTATATTAATTAATTTCCAGCTGGATAAACAGAAATGCACAAAATAGACTAAAGTGTAAGGAGTACGTGGCCACAAGCCTGCAGGTCTGCCCTAATGGTACGTTTATGTCTCACTTTGACTCACAAGACCCGTAGGCAGAATTTGGCCTGTTATCTGAGGAAGTGAAAGTAGACAATTTATTGCAGCTAGATCCTCAAAAACAGATTCACAATTATCAAATAACAGAATCTGTTAGTTCTGCTGCCTTCAGAAAATAACAGATCTCCATGGAAATAGGATTACAAGAGAAACCATATTAGATTAAGGTTCATCTGGCTCAATTTCCTGTCTCTGACAATAGCCAATACTGCAGAGGAGGGTGGCACAAGTAGTTTTAAATGTACCTATTTTTCCTCTAAATGTGTAGAACCTAGCAGTAAAATCATCCTTGTTTCTCCTACTCCTTATTTTTTTCCTTTCACCTTCCTCCTTCATATAGTTGGCCCTTTGTCTCTTGAAGTGTGATACTTTCTGAATTTCTGGGTAAATTGAGGAAGTTGTTGAATATCTGGACTATGTCTGGATCATATGGGAAGGATATATGGTGTCAGGAATGTAAGAACACAACACAGTGAATTTCTCATGCCTTGACATTTGATTACTTGCTTGGAGTGCTATTGTGGCTACAATGCCCAATGCACACACATATAGTATTGTATAGTCATAAAATCTCACAAAAATATCCTTTAAAAATATAGCATCAATGATCTCACAATAAACTAAATCCAGGACTGATAAATAATATTACATTTTGTATATAAGATAGATCACTAACACATTTCCTGAGCACAGCAGCTAATGCTACTTGATGAGCCATACCTCAAAAACCTCCCTTAAAGTCCCTTTTATATCTCTGATCTTTGTTTGTGAGTGATGGTCATGAAGTAATCACTGTGAGACGCAGTCAAGGAGGTCAGTAACCAGCTACATACGTTGTTTGCATTGCAAAGATCTGTTTGGCTTACTATGGTTTGGTGATCATAGGGTGCCAGAGCTCCAGGCGTGACTACTTCCCTCCAAGCAACAAATGTAGTGTTTGTAATTTTTAACTTTTTTTTTTCTTCAGTGGAAAACCAAGTGAAATAGTGTGGCTGGATCTGCAGATATTTAAGATAAACAAAAATTCATATTACTTTTGGGCACTTTTCGAGATCCTTTTCTTTCAGAGATTTTTTGGGGAGGGGGTGGGGCTGGGAGGAGAGACAGAAGCTTTTTTTTCTTGTGGGCTCCTATAGCATGCATTTAACCCAAAGCATATGGAAGGACTGTCCTCTGCACTTGCATTGCAACCTAATTGATCAGTGGTTTAATACAGAACAACAAGCCCATGATGCACATACTGGGAGCTGTAGTATGACTTGCTTGCCCGAGCAGCATACTGATTAATTGTACGCAGCAGGACATCTTATACGCTGCCAAAAGATGTTGTTGGAGTAGCTATAAAATAGTAACTTGAAGAGTTAGTGACAAATCAGTATTACCTCTAGACTCAGACTGAGGAGAAAGGGCAGCTCCTTACGGATTTTGATTTGTTCTCCCTAAATAAAACCCCTGGATCCAACATGATAATGTTTTGTCTTACCAAGGTATGTGTTTCTTTCTTGGTAAATAATATTCTAATGCCATGTGCAACTAATGTTTTAAAGATAAGTCATTAAAGAAATAAATTTTAATTCTAGATTCCCACAGACTTATTTGGATTATAATGAATTAAAACATAATAAAAAATAACCTGATTAAGGTTATTAAGAGGTTATATCATCTTTAAGCCATAACTCTCTTGAAAAAGACTCATGGAAGGAGGAGTGGCTGTCAGCTGAGAGGTCTGGAGTTTGATTAAAAGCGTGAAAAAGAGCCACAAATACTTTCCCACCTGGAAGGATAAGACAAAGATTTACTGTCACTGAATGTGCCGAAAAGTCCTTATCTTCTGTGCAGCTTAGGCTTGAGAATGTCCAATTCATTTTTTCCCATTCAACTATGAGTGAAATAGGGAGAAATTACTATGATTTCTTCAGTTTTTTTAATTTTATCAAGTGTTTGCTATAAAGACTATTAACACATCAGAAAAGAGAGACTTTTAAATTGAGAAATAGGAAGCTGTTTATCATCCACTCGATTTCTCCAGGATCATTCCATCATGCTGAAGCAGTGGGAAATCAGTGTGAATCCACTAAACCAGATTTCTGCTGTGCGTTCAGAGCGCCAGCATCCCTGAGCTAGCTTCATAATACCTCATCTATTTATTAGAGCTCAACAAATATACTAACAGTTATGTCAGTCCTGCAGCAGTTTTCAGGAGGCCAGAGCTCCATGAACCTGAAACTTTGACTGCTGACAATAAGTTGCTTGAAGCTTAAGTGTTACCAAGAAGCCACCTTCCCTGCAGCATCCCCGGTCCTGCAGCTCATGGCCTTCATCTACCCAGCTGCACCATGGGGCAGGCACACCACAGGCTCTGTCCACCAGGTCCAGCAGGCCGCTGAGTTTCTCATCAAAGACCCTGTGCTGCAGGGACTCCTTCCTCCAAGTGCTGCATGCTGCAGACAGCCCTGACGGTGAGTTTGACAGGCATGTACATGCCTGTGTTTATAATGAAGGTGATATTGGTAGAATCTCCATGGTTTGGGGTAAGGTGGTTTCCTCATCCAAATATTTACCAGACTTTGTGAGAAAGTCTTCTTAGCTTTTTTAGCATGCTTTGCAGATCATGCCACAATGCAGCCATTGCCAATATTCAACTGCAGGAGAGGTTCCTGAAGTATTTTCAACCTCTGACTCTACTCTCCATTTTCAAATATCCTTGATAAAATATTAGAAGAAATAGATGTTTACCAGACACACATACACCCTGCTCCACCAAACTTCTCCTTTCTGTTTACAAATCTTCATCTGTTTTTGTATTTCCTATTGCAGGACACCAATTGCAAGAGCTGTACACTGTGACACACAGATAACATACATTCCCTCGGAAGTGGGAGCACAAATGTAAGTTGGATCATTTTTTAACTTAATTTTTTTTTTTTTCTGATAAACACTGTTATAGCAGCTCACTTACTCCATCCATTATAGCTGTGACTGGCAATGTTTGCTGATACTGATATGTAAGCAAGGTATTCATACCTCTTCCTAAAGAGCTGGATGTATCCCAGCATCTAACAATTAGTTTGACTAGAATATCAGAGCATGTTTCAAAATGTCTTTAATGCCACCTTTTAGATATACTTCAAAAAGGTTTAGTTATCCTTTACCCACATTAATGTAAGGCAGGAGACAGAGAAGCTGCTATAGCAGGAGACATGACCAGTCTGTGTGACTTGAAAGCAATGCTTTATGCATTGTATGTAAATCATCTATAACTGTGCTTGGCCAGTTGTGCAAAGTCTTATCTGAAGGAGAAAAATAACTATCTGACTCCCACAGAGTGTCATTTTATGCCTTAATGCATGGGAAAGCTCCACTGCTCCCCGCTTAAAGAACTCCTTTTTTTCTCCCAATCTTCTACTTTAATCAATTGGAATTAAGTACTTTCTGGTGTGCCCAGCAGTCGAAGGGTGCACTCACATTTACCTGGCCTTGGATCTGGCTCTGTCAGTGCATTTTGTGTAATTGCAGTGCTTTATCCTGTTTATGAAAATGTCGTATGCTTTTATCTACTGAGGGTGGCATCCAGGGAGCCTACGTTTATGCTTTAAACACAGACACCAAAAAGACTCAGAAATGCTAAAGATGAGAGTATGCTTTATTGTAAGCATGACAGTAGCAAGTTACAAAACTTCTTCATCTTTAGCCCTCAGTAGTGGCATGCTGCTATAGCTATAGGAAAGGCTGTGCAGGGGTAGGGAGCCGTGACGTTCCAGCTGTGCTCCTGTAACTGAGATATTTACAGCTGAGATAACTAGTCCTCTCATCTATTCTGTGTTTTAGCAAAAACAGTGAAGATAGCTGCTGTCTAGGCACCAAGTCTGATTGCTATGGACGGACCACATAACATGTTTCCTTTTAGCAGCATTATTCACATGAATTACTAACTTCAGCCATGAATCTGTGCAGTGGATTGCAGAACTCTGTTATCTCACGTAATAAATTAGGTTTATTAAACCAAGCCTTAAAATAACTGTCTCATTTGAAACCCTGTCTTAGACTTTCAGGTCATATTTTTTTACAAATTAACCCAAAACCACTGCAGGCACAAGTAATGTTGAGAATTATGTACATTTCCTTTGCTATGGGCTAAATCTTCCATCCAGCCAGCTGTGCCTGTGAGGGAGGTGTGTACAGAGGTAACACAGAAATGCCTCATGTCTACAGCTCCTGGAGGTGCCCAGTGCCTGCGCACGCTGAGAACGCTTGGCTGGTGCCGAGAGATGGGGGACAGACTTGGTCTCATGGAGCATCCCAGGTTGTTAGTCACTTTATCTCCCCACTGCTGGGTGCAGGGTACAGATACAGAGACCTCCTTGATCTTCAGCATCTTTGAAGTGATGCAGATCTTGAATGTAACTAAGCTGCATTTTTCCTTCCAGCTGCCAGTGTTGCTCTGAACACATCAGTCCAAAGGAACCTGTAGGAGATGAACGAAGGTGGGGACTTGTGCATATCTGAAGCTGCCTTCTCTAAGGGGCCTTCAGGTCCGCAGAGGCAGACCTGCACATTCACAGTAGTTGCTGGATTAGAGGTTTTTTTGTTTTGTTTTGTTTGGTTTTTTTAACAAAAGAAACAAACACAAAGCATTTTAGCTGATCTTAGACACAGAGTAACATTAAATAGCTCTCCACCTGCAGCCTAGTTAACATACTTAGTGTCATACCATTATGCTTTCTGTTAAGAATATTTAAAAGCCTGACAGACTCAGCAATTCTGCTTTCTCACATGGGGAAGAACTTGGAAGAAAAAAGCTGAAGGTTTTGTTTAGTACGATGCCAAAAGTCCTTAATTCTAATATCAAAGAACCACAACCTTCCCCGTGGTGAAAGGGTTGTTCATTTTGTTCATACTGCGTGTACATAATGTCTTTGCTAAGGCTACCAACAAGGTCATCTGTTTGATTTTTGGTTTGCATTTTGTGTTAAGACCTGAATCAAGACCAATAACTTATTTCACTTAGGCCAGCAAGGACAGCTTCCCTTCGTCATATTTTTTTTTTTCCTTAGGATACTGGAGTGGATAGGAGATTCGAGATTTGGAGAGGTATTTAAGAAAAAAATGTTTGAGATGCTCTTGAGAATATGCAATGTCCCATTAAAGGCAGTCATTGTCGATAAAACAGCAAATGCTGAGGCTGATTTTTAGGGCTTAGGAATGTTCCTAGAAATGCCAACTCAGTATGTCTCTTTCTAAACTAAAATTAGGACTAGAATAATAAGACTGTGATTTTAGTGTTATATAATAGTGACATAACAGTGTGACAGAAAGTGACACAGTCAAATAAAGCCTATTTTTTTCTAATCTACTGGAATGTGTTATGCCAACCAAACAATGTATTTTAACTGAATTTCTGAAATCTGCTTGGAAAATGCTGCCAGGAAATAACCACAGGAGAAGGACGCAAAAAGGGACTAGAAGCTGTTTAGGTTCATAATGATTTTTCTTTTCATTGCTCTCCTTTACTTAAAGAGAGTTAATGTATGTATATACATGTGGGTGGGTTTCCAGGCTTCATACCAGGGCTAGAAATTGGTTTATTTTTCCTGTATTTTAGTTAAGAAAAATGGATATGATAGTTGTAAGTAAAAAGGTTTCAGAAAATTCAAGATCTAAACCAAACAAAATTTAACAAATTGACCAGGATGGTCAGGATAATGGTTTAGTGTTGACAAATGTAACATAAGAAGGAATAATTTAAGCTACTCAAATACACTGCTGTTGTCACTCAAGAGAAGACCTGTGCCTTATACGGGATGGTTCAATGAAACTCTGCTCTGTATGGAACAAGGGTCAAAAAAGCAAACAAACTGTTAGGATGCAAAGGACTGGAGGGAAATAATGCCAAAAATCTTATAATGTCATTAAATAAATCAGTCAGTGGTATGCCCTGACCTGAGTACTACATTCGGTTGTGGTTATCCTGTCCCAAAGAGAATGTATTAGAAATAGATGAAGTACAGAGATGGGCAATGTAAATAATTAGAAGCATGAAAAACCCTTCATTTCAAGACAGACTGAAAAACTTAGAATTATTTTTATGAGAGAGAAGATGGCTTAGGCAGGTCACTAGTGCTAATGGCTACACTGTGTATAGGAGAGATTGTTTATTTAGAAAGGCAACAAGTTTAGAGTGGAGTTAGCCATTTTTGCAATCCATAATTCTCTTCTAGAGCCCATGGCAACTTGGTGACCAAG
The DNA here is from genome assembly GCF_964237585.1 of Gallinula chloropus. NCBI lineage: Eukaryota > Metazoa > Chordata > Aves > Gruiformes > Rallidae > Gallinula > Gallinula chloropus. The sequence continues at coordinate 19,160,981 of NC_140090.1, read as the reverse complement.
ACATCAGCTGAATGCAGACTTTGGTAAGATATGCATATACATAAACCTATCATCTGTGTTGCAGTCCATAGGATTAAAATATTTTTGAAGAGTTACAGATAACCCCGAGTGTGAACATTAAGAAATCGTAAATGAGAGAGTTAAGAAGAAACCTTTCCTATGGACAGATTATTACATAAATGCTTACTGCAGGGTTTCTGATGCCTCTCCCTGTAACACATCTAGTACAGGCCACTGTCAGAGAGGGTATCTGAGGAGATGGACCACTGCTCTGATCCAGTGTGTCAATTCCTATGTTGAATCAATGATATAGAGATGAAAGGTTCGATATCCCATTATCAGTCTCTTGAACCATCCAATTCTCCTCCTCTTCCCCATTCAGATATTGATTAAATTAAATGCTGCAAGGTAAATGGGGACAGGAAAGAAATTCCTTATCTTAGCACAGCTCTTGCCTATGTGCTTTAGTTTGCATTATAAGGCGATGATAACCCCAAACTATTGAGCAATCTGTAAACTAGATTTATTCAAAACAGTCCGTCCACAAAAAATGCCACTATTTGATTATTTTTTTTAATGCCATTTAACTTTTTATTATTTTTAGACATATGAGTATGCATTTGCTGCTCATTACATGCTGCAGTTCTGGGGCAAAACTAGGTACAAAGAAACCGTGAAGGACAAACCCCTACCATTCATCTGTACACATGTGCCATGCTGACTGCTGTATGTTGTGGAAAGATTCTCTGTAGATTCACCAATCTGAAGAAATAATGAGCTTAAAGCAGTGGAACCTCTGAAAACAGTTGGCAGTTAGATAATGATGGATATGCTACAGAATCCAGAGATCTTGGTGGTGGAGGATGAATGATGCATATAATGAAAAGAAGGCTAAAGCTGATCACCTTCCCTGTTAGTATAAACACGTAAAATGCAATTCACTGTGATGATGGTGGTGGTGCATTGCATAATAAATTATGTGTCTGGATCATAAAGGCAATTTTTTATGATAGAAAAGTTTAATAGAAAATGTATGTAAATGAGCGTAACTTGCCAATTGATGCTGTTTGACTGGAGTGTTAGAGGAGGAAATAATTTCTTCTCTAGCACATTTGCAAGTTGAGCTGAAAAATGTGGGTGAGCTCCATTTTCCAATTTTGCTCACATTTTCAGACATAGAGGGATAATAGATTAGTTAAGAGCTGCGTTTTATTGTTGTAAAACTGCTCAACTTTGTGCAAGATATTTGGAAGTGCTATGAGTGAAAGTTGGCAGTGAGGAAAATGTGGTGGACATTGCTGATTAATAGAGGAGCAGGAGCCAGACGGGTCCTGTTCTAAAATTCCTGGGGGCTTTCATGGGCTCAAAATTGAGCCTGGGGGCTAGAACTAAAGGTTGTCCCAGCAGAGAAACTCTAATAAGCAGAGAGCTCCAGTGGGGAAAAAGGCAGGGGAAAAAATAAACATAACACTGGACAATAATGTATTGGTGAGACACAGGAGTGCCCTAGTGTTTCCCAAAACTTGCAAAGGTGCTATATGAAAGATGCAGCCAGTCTATGTGGGCCATGTGATTATACTGGGGGGACAAGGGGGCAGATGAGAAATCAAAAAACAAAATACCCATCATGTAAGGATGCTTCTTACAGCAAGCAGAGGCTGCTTGGTCCTCAGGGTATGAAGATACTTTGAACCTGATTTCTCTGCTGTATAAGTTTAATTTCAGCTATTCCCAAATGTAATGTTCTCCTAGGATTGTCTGCAGCCAGGCAGACTCTCAAGGACCTGCTCTTCTTAAGATGATATGGGGTTTTTGAGACACATTGTTCAGACTGGAATGTCTGTCTTTACCTAGGTTTAACTGCTAATAGAAAAGGAATGGGATATTCTGGTGGTAATGAAGGGCTGTTTTTTTCTCAATAGTGTTGGTCATACATTGAACAAATTCAGGGTATCCCTTTTATTAACAATTTGAGTGAAATATGCTTTAAAATATTTAAGAAAGAAACTGTGAGGAAGTTTTAATAAAGAAGTATTTTTCCATTCCCTGTTGTCTGTAGAGCTGTGCACAAGATTCCAACAAAAAAATGTGATTTTTCTGAGCCTGGGTAAAATTCATTGAAATTTTCTAAAATAATTTCTAAGTAAAATTTACACATCGTATACAGCCAAAATACTGATAAAAAGTACCAAACTGACATTTTGAAACATAGCAGCTTGAATCAATGTTTTGTTTTGACATTTTGATGCAAAATGTAGATATTTTTGTGTGACATTTCCAAAGCAAGTTGGGATTTTTTTGGTAACTGTCCCGCGGAAATGTTTAATGATTCGACAAGCAAATGTCAAACTGTTAGAATTCCCGTGCAACATAAATTCCATTGGCTGATCAGCTCTTATTCATGCCCTTTGAAGAAGAGTTGAGCCTATCAATATAATAGAAATCCATATTCCCACACGAGAAGTTCCAGTTCAGATTCACGTTCTAGCAGTCGCACATAATTATCCTTTTTGGCAAATTCTGTTAAGAAACAGTGGGCGTAATATTTTGTCACTTAGAGGTTTTTTTGAGGTAACACCAAATTAGAGAGAAAAGGCATAAAATTCATATTTTAAGAGGAATCTGGGAAACTATTTCATTAGCTGAAACAGGAAGCTATTTCCCCCACTCCCATACTGCCCCATCTAGACACAAAGAAAAAAATTAACACAATAGAATTTTGTATCAGATATTTGTTTCAGTGCACTGCATCGTCCAGTTTTGGCTAGTGAATGGATGTCCCAGTTGTGGAAGCTGTGCAAGGCTTTCTTTGGCTGATACCAGACTGACATTTAACTTGTTACTACATACCAAAGCTGGTTTTCTAGGACTGCCCATATGCCCTATTATAAAAGCTAGAAAACAATGCTAAGCAACACAGTTTTTCAGAAAAGTGGATAGTTTATCTGAAACTAATATGAAATCTCTTCCTGGGAAGATTTGTGTAGTAAAGCAACCTATGTCTCTAAGGAGGTGCATTGGGCAGAACATGCTTTTGATGTCCCAGGGTTTGAACAGGATTTGGTTCTAGGAACGACTGGACTCTGGACCCTCAGCCCCTCGAATCTGGATTAGTAGAGGCTGCCTCTAGAAGGAATTTGATGGTCAACTGAACCACTCTGTCTGAAACTGTGGGTTTCAATCCAGTTATTCGTTACAGTTACTTAAATTCACATAAATGAATGGGAATAAAAATAGTCCTAAGGTGAATATTCCTTTGGCAAAGAGAAGCAAAACTAAGGCACTTTCCCCCTGTTTTATTTTCAGATATTCTAATCAAGGCTTGAATTCCTATTTGTATCCAAAGAATGTGTTTATTAAAAAAAAAACCCCAACCCACCAAAAAAAACCCCACAAGGAAACACCAAATCTGCTGGAAATCCACTAGTAACATGAAAAGCAGTACTAGCTATGGTCTGCTGAAATGGTTAAACATAAAAGGAAAAAAAGAAAATTAGACCCTTTATTCTAGAGAGCATACATTTATGCAAAGAGGATGTTTAGCTGGGGGTGAAGAGATGAGGACTTGGCTAGTTATGAACTTGTAGAATAATCATGGGAAAAATGATGAAGTGTTCATAGTGGTATAGTAATGACATACGTAAAGCAAACGTGTTATGATTAGATCAAATTACGAAGAGAAATGAGTAAATGTTGAGAACAATGCCGTGCTCGATGTGTAAACAACACATCTCTCTCCTTAGCTGGGGTTGTTATAAGCAAGCAAGAGTTAAAAATACAAGAGCAATTTTTAGAGGCAACCTCATGACTGGCAATCAGTGCTAATAAGATTCTTTTCCTCTTGCAAGATTCACAGAAAGCCCTCAATCCATGCCGAGCACATTCAAAGGCAAGGGACTAAGCGCTCCCCTTACAGGTTCATTATCATTCGCAGGTTATCCCAAGCCAAGTGAATCAGGAAAGCAAATGAATTAGTGAGAATTAAGGAGCCTCTGTGGTCTGAACCCTCTCCAAATCTCAGCTAAGATGAAAGGTAGACGCTGATGTCTTGTGTCCCAGGGTTTTTAGAATTGGAGCCCCAGTGCCGAGCTGCTTCCTCCAGAGCCTTGCAGAAATGTGCAGGCAGTTAATGTTGCCTAACGTCTCCTGACCGTGGGTTCAGCCATGTGGGAAAAGTTTTACGAGGCTGCAAAAACCAAACCCCCTTTCACTCACAATTAATTACAGGAGAGTTGCTATAGCACCTCGCTGTCAATGAGTCTGGTGTAAGCACACTTTCTTCTCATCTCGCTCAGTAATAATCAAAGATACTGGGGTAATGTCTTAGTATGTAATGATATCAAATAGGGTAGTTAAAAGACAGATCTATAGCACATTGAACCACTAACAGTACTGTTTCACTGGAAGCAATATCTTAAATGATAGGATTTGTAACTGAAATGAATCAGTATCTCTAGTGTTTACCTTCTCTATTTTTATTTGCCTGAAATGATGCAGTACTTGACAAGCTTTTAATCATATACTTATTTTTAGTCGTTATGATACAATGATCTTCTCAGAGAAGCTATGGACTTAGAGTACAGTGGGCTGGAAAGATTTCAAAGGAAAGCAGTTTGTTTTCATTAAATACTTGTTACTGCTAATTATATCTGATCACTATAAAGAATACAGTTTAATTAAAGAAGCATGCCATCTAGAAAAAATATTTGATTTCCAAAGGATAACAGTATATCTTTGTGTTTGTGAATAGGGAGAGAAATCTCAATTGAAAATGTACAAGGGCGTGTGTGTGTTGTGTACGTGTGTGTGTGTGTGTTTGTACGTATGTATAAATAAAACAATATTTGTTTTGGGAAGCTAAAGGATTCATAGGAAAAAAAATCTATTCAAAAGAATTTTTCCAATTCTGTTAATGGAATTATGTTTAAATACTAAGCTTGTATCTTATCAGCTGCTATCTTTCTGTGTGTTTCAAATTATTTAACTTAAGTAATTATCTACAATAAAATAACACTTGGCAAATGACATTAACCGGTGTTTTCACAGACTAGGTTTGTATCAACATTTTCATCAGATATATTTCTCTGCCGTGATTTTTAATGTCATCTGTTTCACGAATGTGAAGAGTTCAGTATGAAATTACATGTTTTTCATAATAAATATATGGGTTTAATTTTAATTTTTTGCAAATTATATTTTTTCAGGGCTAGTTTCAAAGAAATTAATAGAAAATGAAAGCAGATAACTCCGCATACGTAACTGAAGTCTTGAATTCATGTGCCAGTGTACATAATTGTTCCTTTAAACAATCATGTTGGAAAATTTTCTAGTTTTTATTTCCTCTCTTCATATAATTCCTGACTCATGACCTCCTATCTACCAGTCAGGCTTGATGTGCACGACTGTATCTCATTTATAATAATCATGATCTTTGCAGAAAGATCGATTAAAATATTATGGTTCTTTTAAAATCAGAATGCATATCAAACGAAGCCTCACTTATAAAATAAAGAAAAAGCTCGGCCTTTTGCAGAGTCTCCTCGGTGTGAATAAGATGTTGTAAAAATCTCTTAATATTCAAAGACAGTTAATCATTAAAGAGGCAAATATGTTAATAAGTTTTTATCACAATTGAAAATGCTGTTAGTGGTTCTCTGGATTCCACTGTTCTATATACACTACATTTAACATGGTTAGCAAAATGAGATGCTGTCCTGAAATGTTGGAGTTTTCTTGAAAATCACTACCTCCAAAAGAGTTGGCAGTTTAAATAAAAAGCTAATAACATTTTAAAAATCGTTTTCCTTTTAATATGCACTCTGGTTTTTATAGAAAGTGTTTCCAAAACTACAGAACATTTTAACCCCTTATCTCCTCCCAAATAAAACTGCTGAATGGAAAAAAACACCCAACATTATTTAAAATAAGGTTGAAAATATCTGTCCGAAGCATCAACTCTAGACAATTTCTTTCCTTGTACTTATAATTAAAATTGGGGGGGTGTTAGAAATCCCAGCCACTACACTGCTGCAAAGAAAATGCTCTGAGACTTAAAGGAAAGATAAAGGTGAACTGCAGGGTAGTGTTAAAATTCAATAATTTTAATTCTTAATTCTTTAACATTGCAATGTTGTTCACCTCTAGTATCTTTTTTAGTATTATTATTTGCACTAAGCCTTGTGCATTTCTAAATGGAACTCATTTTTCTCTTTTTGTGATTTAGATGAAAGAAATACTTCAACTGATATAATTCTCCCCACTCCTCACTTCTTAAACCTCTGTATCATTAAATGATTTTATTAATTGCATTTTCTAATACTGCTCTTGTTTTTAATCTGTTTCACTTAGGTTAGCTTACATCTTGCTTTTAGTCAATTCTGTTTGTGTTATCCGAGGAATTAAAGAGAGCAGACACAGGTAAAATCCTTTTGAAAAAGGTTTGAGCAAACAAAACCCAACAAAACCTAAACCAAAAAAAATACACAATTAGGACAATTTCCCAGAGTGTATCAGCCTAGAAAGCAGCAAAGCACACAATACCGCCAGGCGTGTGTGTGGGGGTGGGGGGGGAAGAGCTTCATAATACAAATATTATTTAAAATGGTGTGAATCTGCGGCAGCCTGCAGCAACAGCAACATCAGCCAGTCCTGCATTAGCGAAGCAGCGGGCCCTGCCCTTGCGCTGGCCACAAATGACCAGTGAAATCCCAGAGGCACTCTTGAATTTCTGCATTCTCATTTCATCAGCTGCAAAATATCTGTCACTCACATCCCACACTGGGCAAAGTGACACCTGCCAGTCTCAAGAACAAGGACAAATTAATGTTCCTCCACCAACTGTGTCTCAGAAATGAGTAGCGAGCGATGGTGTGAGCAATCAACAGCTAGAGTACATTGTTAAAGTTTGCAATGCATTTCTGGGGTTTCCTTTCAGCCAAGGTAATTTGCAGCAGCTGTCGTAGTTTTATGCTGTTATTGAACATGTGTTCTGCTGATTTCCCTCCTAATGAATCTTCTAAAATTATTTGCAAAATGTGTGCAGAATTGCATCGCTGAGGTTTCATGAAACTGCAAAACAAGGCAGCTCGATTCAAAACAATGCATGGGAGAGGCAGCGCGGCAGCTGCTGGAGGATGGTGTAATCCAGGCACTGTCCTCATCTACTTGATCTTCCTAGAAATCACTCAGAAACATTTTGGATACCAGATATCAAATCCTAAAAAAAACCCAAACCAACAAAAAACATTTCTGATGTCTGTCATCATGTCACATCATGTTATGCGATATTATATCTGCTTCTGATGAGATGCAACATGACAGGGTGTAATGCAATGTAACGTATCAAAAAATGTAAATAATCCACTTTTGGGGATTAGATATCTGCTGTCAATTCCTATAGCAGGAGTCTGAACTGAATTTATTGAGGCGGATGGGAGCTCGGTGAACGCCAAACTGTCCGTGGTGTTTGCAAACCAGCACACATCACTGTTCACTGCCTCTCCCAATTACTTTTGGATAGTTTGGCTCATATATGACTGTGTTGCAATGTTAAATAAAAGTTCTTTGTGGTGCAGAGTTTTGTGACTTGATAATTTCTTTAATTGGACCCGCCTACAGCAATCACTTCAGTTATGCCTTGCCTCACTGAGAGTAGCAGCTTGTGCATTTTTAAAACTACTATTTGGAAATAGCTGTGGTATTCTTGTGGTAAAATGTAGCTCACACAGCAGGAGTGAGTATGTATGATGGTAAGCGAACAAAAAAAGTGGTGTTTTGGGCCAAACAAGAGACTGCTCTAGACAGTACAGCATTCTGAGGTCTTACAGAGGTGGGAGACCTTCCCTGTGGTGCAGCTGCCATCACTTTACCTTGCCCAAGAACACTGTGAGCAGAGGGTGAGTGTGCCTTTCTGCAGTGTCTGTCTGTCAGTTGCTGACCAAAATCACCTAAGTTTCAGGACTGTTTCAACTCAAGACACCTCGTCTGCCAGTGGAAAGCTCACCAGCATGTTCTCCTGCATCTGGAGGAGTGGGTTTGGGCTCCAGTACCGGCTCCAGCACTGCTCAATGTGTCGTCAGGCAGGCTACAGAATGGCCTGTGCCAGCCAGTGGAGCAGGACAGTGGGTGCCTGAGGAGCCATCAGGCTGTGCCGTGGAAGGTGGGCACTTGAAATGATGGCAAGGGTAGCCTGGCTGCTCTGGGGGTAAGCCAGAATGGCGGGGAGAGGGCTCTTGAGGTGTCGCACCAAGTACTGACAAGGGGGGCAAAAACTAAAAGACCTCAGTTTGCCTTCACATAGCCAAAGCTGGAGGATGAAGGGCAGCACCCTGTCCCCTGCGCCCTCTCCCACCACAGACCAGGTCTCCCTGTCCCCTCCCGTCCTTACCTTCTGCTGACTCACTTGCGGCAGCTGCACCCAGCCCAGAGTGCACACATTTGTGTGTTCAGTGCCCAGGAGAAAAATAGCCAAGCCAGGGTATCTTGTTAGTAATTAAGTGTTAATGGATGTTTTAGAACTTGCTTTTTATTTCGTTTCAACGGGAAACAAAAAGCCACATTGTCTGAAGCCTGGTCTGCAGTACAAGGCTCGGCAAAAATGCCTCCGCACCGCTGCGACGGCTTCACCCCCGCTACCTTTGGCTGCGCTGGGAGCTCGAGCATAGATGAGTGAACAGCATTTTAAGTACTATGTTTATTCAGTGTGCTCTAAGCAGGGTTAGATAATACGATATTTATAAAGCCCAATTCTCTGTATACTCGAGGGTTGCCCACCTTGCTAGAACCGCTGCCACTGAACCGATATTAGCAGCGGTGAGGGGTGGCTGTAAATTTTGCCTCATGTAGACAAGGCTTACAAGGGAAGCAGGCAAACCCCCGGCTGCAACCGCGTGCCTAGGAATGGAACCTTTTATTTGCTGTCATAGTGATGACTTTTAATTGTCCCAATAAACAAGCTTTTAAAAAGCTTCTAAAATGTTCTCTAATAACACACTTTGGTCTTTAGCCATAGAAATGCAGAAATAATTAGAAGTGCCATTGTGTACAGTGCCTTCTGGACTGGGCTGAAGGTGAAGGAGAAAGTATCATGCTATCCTTGTCAGCTGCAAGGGTAATTACTGCTGGCTGAAATTACTCAACATTTGTTTATAAGCTCCCCAGAGCATGCTGTAAATAGATTGTCTGTTATAGTCCAATCACATTAAAACGCTGCTCCTTGCAAACTGCTACCTCCTGTTTTCTGTAAGCTAGACAGAGAAAGCCTGCTGCTCACTTATTGAGCACCAAGCACTGAAGAGCTATGTTTAATGTGATTGTTTTCATTAGCTCTTCTCAGTCTGATATTGCATTTATAGTTTGCTGGGCTTGAGGACTGGCATGTTGCATCGCTTTCATTTGCTGTAGAGAGAGTGAATAGCTTTATTTCTGGAGGGTGTGTGCAACAGTTGATGGGAATTTTGGAATAGCAAAAGCATGGGAATATCTACGGATACTCGTTCTCCTCCTGGGCAATGGTGGTTTTCTATTTGCCTTTTAAATGCTCCTGCACTGGTTCCAGCAGTGATCACGTTGCCTAAATTGTCCTTTGAAGGATGAGAAGTATTTTCATAAAAGGTTAGAAAGAATGTATTTTCCTTAGCACTGAATTTCACAGTACAGCATTGTCCTGTCCATTATGACCTGAGTTGTATGAAATAGTGATGCAGCCACAGCCTGTCTGTTTGATTTGCTCTCAGCATGATTTACCACATCATATCACAACAGCCCAGGTATTTCCAATAAATATGGGGCCAAATTCATCGCTGACATATGCAGACACAATTCCACTGCTGTCGATAGAGTTGCATTTGCTCCCACCAAGGTGAATATGGCCACTAAACTGAAGATTTAGGGGAAAGAAATAGAATTTAAAACAAAACAAAACCAACCAACCAACCAACCAAAAAAAAACCCAACCAAAACACCAACAAAACCCAGTCATCCCACAAAACCAAAAAAACCAAACACACGTCTGCACACTATATATTTAAAAAAAAAAGGAAAGAAAGAAAGGAAAAAAATGCGCAGTACAGATCCATTACTGGGTATCAGGGGCAGAAATTTGTAACCCCTGTTTCATGAGTAATTCATGAGAACACACACAAAGGGTATTTCAACAGCACTCATTTTTATTTACCACTGATTATTCCCCCAAATCAGTACTGATTATATACAGAGCAAAGTGTGGACCCATCATGTCACATTTATTTGAAAAGGCTAGCAACAACAAGCTGCCTTGCATGCCCCCATAGCTGGGAAAAAGTCTAGACATTAGTGAAATTTAACCTGATTTTCTTAAAACACAGACAATGCCCTGGTGTAAATCCTCACGGAAGACATTGCAGCTACAACAACTTACACCAGTGACTGGGCTTCCCGGGAAATAACACAACAAAGCAGCGACGTTAGTGACCAGTAGAGAATTATTAAAGGAACACAGATAATTGGAAGAAAATAAATGACCTAGGTAGAATAGCTGCTGGAAAATGAAGTGCAGGCAAATTCACGGTACTGGATCCCTTCCAGCCTCACATGTCCTAGATGCCTTTCTCCCTAATTTTAAGATCTGCATACAGCTTCTGTTCTCTGCAAGCCAGCCAGAAAGGGATAAGGATTGGGGTTTGGATATCTCCGTTTTCTTCTAACTGGAACCATTGCCTGTGGAAAACTGTCCTTCTGGGAAAGATGCTGGAGTGCTAGAAATGATGATTCAATTGCCCATTAAGATAATTCCTGGAAGTACTACTTTCTTGAGGCTGTGTTTCCAGGAATGGCAATCACGGCATCGCTGCTCTGACAGTGCGATAGGTATCTCCAGAGTGGACACAGCAGGTGAATATTTCCAGTTACTACAAGTAACACACCACAGGTTAGATCTTGTGGTTATCTTTATTTGCAAAAGCTAACTAATGCAGCGTACTGCGATTCTTTGATGATGAATTATGCCAATTGTTTTGCAATGAACGGAAGCTTTTTTGCAATCCAGGTAACATTTTTTATGTTCCTATTACTGCTTTTTGTGCTATTAGAGAAGCAGTGAATCTTTAAAGAGAAACTTCCTACAGCTAAAAAAGACATTAAGGGGGAAAAAAGCTGGGAGCCATAGTGACAGGTACAACTAAGGCTGTATCCTTCGGTTCCCTGGAAACCAGTCAAACACTATCTCATCTTGCAATAGTTGTGTCTGATCCTCTGCTTCAGACATCTTCCTAATAATGGCAACTACAGAGGTGACTCTCTGCAAATAAGGGCTTACAGCAACTGGACATCCATCATATATCTCCAGAGCAACATTAGACCACCCTAATGGGTACTCCCGTCTTCATTATGATATTAATTCTCTAAATTTCCAAAGTGATTTCATTTGTAAAATGACAAAGGCTGGCTGCTCAGGAGACAAACTGTTTTCATCCCCCTCCTGCATGCTTACAAAGGCTTGCTCTCTTTAGTCTTTGGGGGAAAAGAAATTTGATAGCATCAGATCTCTTGTGATACACAAGGCTGCCTAACAGCTACACCACCTGCCAGCACTGCATGCCTGCCCATCCAGCCTGAAGATTTCTAAAGCAATGGTTGATGAGTAGAACATAGATGTTGGTTTGGGAGGGGGGGAAGCTATGCAGGGAGAAAATAGAGGCTGTATAAAATACTCAGTGTGAAAGTGAGGCAGGATTGAGGGTAAGGGTGAGGTCAGAGCCAAGGCTGGAAACTGAATCAATCTGAACAAGGTTGGTTTGGTTAGATTAGGTAAAAGCATGATTTTCTCCCTGGTGTATCAAAGCCTTTGCTGTGGCTACAAATTCACTGACAGTCAACCAAGGCAAACCGTTCACAGAGAGGCAATTCTTTGCATAGCTCCCGATCTCCTAACTCTTCAGGATGAAATAAAATAAAGATTACATTAAAAAGGAAATCAGGAAACCTGTGACATCTCTAATGCTTGCCCCAAATAGTGACTAACTAAAGTGCCTGGCTGAACAATAGTGAGGAATTAGGAGGTTCTTTTAAGGGCAGTGATAATTGCAACCTGACCGCTGAATGAATTTGGAAGCAATTGAAACAAAACAGCGTTTAATGCACTGAAAAGTGTACAAGACATCAATCTCATTAGGCTTTATCCTGCTTTAAGAGACCACCCAAATAGCATCCTGTAATTTGCCTGGTTCTGCACTTCCTTTCATTTACACTTGTTCAGTCCTGTTGCTATCCACAGTTGGGTACGTGCAGGAGGCTGTGTGAGAGAAGACTTGTGCCACAAAGTGTCTTGTTCCACTTCCCAGTGAAGACCACCTTCAACAAGCAGTTGATTTTAGTCACTCCTGTGAGTACCCTCTTACAAGTTCATTCCCTTTGTCCTTGCTCCACTGCTACTTTGCATTTGTACCAGCTACTTCACTTCCACATCCCCTTTAGCAAAGAACTTCAGTATTCAGGGCCAACAGTTGGTACTGGTGTGGCTGCATGGCCCCCAGTCCCAGGACACCCAGCATCCCAGGTGTCCTTCAGCTGATAAGGAGGTAGCAAAGTGCCTGTGAGGGGTTGCAGCCCAAAAGCACATCCCTACCTGGCTCACAGGGACAACGTAACTCTTGGAGTGACTGTGTTGGGTAGTGTGTCACCCAGAATGGTGCATGGATTCACATCCCAACGCAGTCTTTCACCAAGCATTTACTGCAAACAGGGCTCTTTGTTAAATTTTATAAATCTGAAAGAATGTTTCCATCTCACACACAAAAAATTGTTATCGTAAAATCTTGTTTAAAACTAAATTAATTAGCAACATTAAAAACACTGAAGACGATGGCTCTTTTTTCTCCCAGAGGAAGCTTTCATGCTTAGGCTAGAGTCAAGCTCCTTTTTTTTTCTAATTCTCTCTTTCTTTCTGACCCTATAAATCTTGCATCCGTTGCTGAACAGCCATGCAGCTTCAGCAGGAAAAAGACTGCCCGTCTTTTTTCCCTTCTCTGCCCTCCTTCCCCAAATCTCCAGCAACTGTGGCTTAACTTGGTAGTCAGAGACGAGGCTGGAGCTGTAGATTTGAACCCACTCACACTGAGGAGGTTGCTGAACCGTAGTCAGCTCACCAGTTTCTGGGTGAGTGCTTTAACCACTGCTATAAAAGATGAGCAGCAGCATCACTACCATCCATCTTTAAAAAATAAAGAGTAATCCAGTTGTCCTGCCCTCGAGGAACAAAGCACCTATGAGTCAGAGGGTTTTGCTGAATATGAATGTGAGTTACATCTTAACGCTTAACTGAAAGCTCTGTGTGCATAGCTTAGTCCTACAGGAAATATGATTTTTGGATTATTAGCTTCTCTTCATCGTTTCCTAGTGGATTTGAGCATCGCCTTAACTCAACATACTTTCTGCTAAAAATCCTTGTTTTCAGTGATAAATGCGTGCCACAAAAGGAACCTGGATCTTCTAAATTTTTCTCAGAAATCTTGGAAGCATTTTTTGGTTCTAGCCATCAGGACTGAATTTTAATGCTGTAATGATCCTGCCAAATGATGATTGGCTGCTGTTTCTGTATCTTCTTTTAATATAGATAGGAGATGGAGATCTTCAGCACCTCCTGGTTCCAGTTCTACAGCTTAGTTTTCCTGCATTTTAAGTATTTAACATAAAGACATGATGGTCTGAGGTGGGCTGGCAGCTGTCCCTACCAGTTATTTATGCTTTTTGAAATTTTGCATTCCACAGACTCAAATTCAAATGGCTGTAAGGAACTCTACTGTAATTGCTTATCTCAGGGATAAACTTGGCTCCATATTATATGCTTCTGACGTTATTGATGGCCCTCTGGCCCCCAAATTAAATTATTAATGGAAAATTCTTTGCCATTTGTTTCTCAATGTCACATGAATGCAAAAGTATTTTTCAGTGCAGCGTCATGGAGAAGACATTCTATGTTTGAATTGAACTTCACCTCTTCTGAAAGAGGTGTTAAAATATTATTCCTTTCCATCTTTAACTAAACACTGTATTTCCCCGTCTAAGATAAATCCATTTCAGTTGCTATCAATGAAAGCTCTAGTAACATACCAAAGTCCTGCCTTTTTACAGAAATCACAAGCTATCACTTAGGGTTCTGTGCCGGTTTCAAGCAAGTTAGCCAGTATAAATCTGTTCTGGCATCATAAACTTTGTTTCTGTCTTCCACGGTTACCTTCCAAAAGCTTGAAACTCCAGCTTAGTGTCACTTCAGTATGGGCAACATACAACATGATTCATTAGGGAAAACAATTCCTGTTTCCTAAGTTCTTTGAATGCTCTATATTAATCTGGCACAGAGCTGGAGCAATCATTACTCTGTGTTTAGGCTTCCTGAACTTTACCACAGAAGGAAATCAGCTTCCCAAGGGTGACTGTAAAAACCATAGTGGTTTTTTTGTGGGGTCTACGCTTAGTAACAAGAGGAACATTGCTTTGCTGGGATTCAGTGGGGGTGACAGCCACCATGAAGGGATTTCTGGCGGTTCATTTGTGGTGAGGGAAGCCCAGACCTGTGAGGAGTGTTGTGGCAGAGAGATTTTGTTGTTAACTGCATATGACCTTTCTGCTTTCATGTAAGCGGACAACAGAGCCACGAGCACCTGACGCGGTCCATGCTGCCAGTTAGGTATGGAAGGGTTGAACTGATCTTTTCTCTTTCCAGGCTTAGGGGGAAGTGAAAACATGTTGCAAATGCTATTTAGTCTGTTGGCAGGCTCAGTTTCATAAAGGCGAAAATGTGGCTGAAAGCCACTTTTATTTGCTCTCTCCACCCAAACAGTACTTTTATTGCTGAGCCTCTGGAAGGCACAATACAGCGTCTGACCGGTGCTCTGCTCTCAGATACCTCTCAAGTAGAAAACAAGTTGTTTGCCATTTTCTTCCCTTGTCAGATCAAACCAATACACATACTCAATATACCTAGCTTGAGAAGTTTTCTTTATTGATGACTCTCACTTTCTCTGCAAACAATATATTTTCTACAGTAACCGTCCAGGTAAATAGGGTTCACTCTGGAAATAGAAGCAGCAGAACCATATGGGAGAGTATAAAAATGAACTGACCTGAACCATGGTTCTGAAAACATTGTAAATTGTTTCCATACCTTGACAAATGTTCACACTGGTTAGGAATGCCTTTGTTGTTGTGACTTGTCCTCTAATTGTCTGGCATCTTCCAGGGAATACTTCTACTCTTATGCTAAATTAAGACATGGAGATAGTTTGCCACAGGTTTCCATTGTGTTCCCATAGAATCCAATACTTGAACAAGCTCATAATTTGTTCAACTTAGTTTAATGTGTGTGCAACATCTGCTGTCAATGGTATTCAACTGGAATGGTACTGCAGAGGTGTCACAGCTTCGGTGGACTCTGCAGCACAACTGTATTGTGCTGATTTGATAGCAAACTGTTTGTTTCATGGTGTGAAGGAGAGCCTTGCACCCTCTTTTGCTTGCCCAGGCAGCTCTGAAGTAATATTTTACGCCCTCCATGCACATGCATTTTAAGAAGTTACAAACCTATTGCATGCATGATGTGGAGCCTCAATATCACAGATCCATATAGTAAGTTTCTGTAGCACTGCTCTTTCAGAGCATTGCCATTCAGGTACATGGATACACTCAGAAAAATTCTGTTAGCATAAATAATTAAACATAAAAAATAGTATTCCCACATCAAAAAAATGTATGTGGAGTACAAATATACTCCAAACTTGTTGCTCTTATTCTGTATTTTTATTAGCTCTCCTCTATACTGTATTTGTTTTCTGCTATTTGGGATGGTAATAACAGGAATTATGTCTCCTTCACTAAGCAAGCTTTTTTAATATAAATAGGATTTGTATATGCTAATTAATAATGCATTGCATCTACACTGACAACTGGATACTGTAACCCTTAGAAGGAAAGGACCGCACATAGGTGGGTCCCTTCAAATCCAAACTTGTCAGATATTCTCTGCACACCAGAGCAACGTTGGCTTTTTTAAGAAGGCATCTTTATTCCACAGTTCAAGATGGCCAACACCTGGGCATGATATTCTGCTTTTGACCTTGTAAAATCATTTGCAGTTCTGAAAGCAGGAACACCTCGTGATAAAACCATATTAAGTGATAATGACATTTTGCCAGATTGTGCTGAGAATTGCTCTGAGAAGGAGGAAGACATTTCCATTGATTGTTCATCAATCTTCAGATTGTCTTCAAATGATGAAGTGCTCAGGTTCCCAGCCCAGCAGCTGCATGTTGTGAATGTACCCCACGAACTCCAAAAAGTGGTGGGGCGTGGTTAGGCAGGAAGAGCACCATCAGAGTCCAAGGTGAGCTCCAGCCATTCGGACCGACACATGATGCAGTATGCGGAGGACAGCATGTAGCTTTCAGGTCTGTAGCCTGAGAATATTACTGGTGTTTGGCTTTGCTGAGCCATCCGCGCTGCTTTCTAGTTCAGGAAGAGCAGGTTGATAGTGATACTATTTACAATTCATTATGAGAAGATTGCAGAAGATTGTTGAAGACAGGAACCACTGACCTCCTATTTCCCTTTCATCTGCAGGAGTACATTCATAAACGATAGTCCACTTTAAGGACACTGGAGTGGAGAATTATACTGGGCTCCTTCTTCTACAGTCTTCTTTATCTTTTGGGTCAGCAACATCGCTAATTGGCACTTGACAGCACTTCCAGATACTCCTTGTGAATCTCATAGTGTGACTGATGGTTGATAACATAAAGAGAAGAATTCTCAGATCCATTTTAGTCTGTCAAAAACTAGATGCTGCATAGCATGTACCACATCTGGCAATTGATAGCACCATGTTTGTTAAGGTTATCTGATTGGAAGAGCTGCAAGCAATGAATAACGCAGCAAAGCTGCATGTGATAACCTCCCCACAGTGAAACTGCATGGGCTGACAGCTTCATGCTTGCCATGTTAATATTCTGGATTTTTAGAGAGGAAAGTGCTAAAGAAATCCCCCCAATTTCCTGAATGCACTTGCCAGACAATGATATCCCACAATGTGACTAACGGATTTTTTTTTTAAATAGTGCTGAGTTTTTCAAATCAATTTTTCACTTCCTAAACCAGTATTTTCGATGCCTGAATGCATCTGAGGGATGAATTTGTTTTGCAGTAGAATCACTGAAACTTTCCTCTTTATGCCCAAAGAAGAATAGTTCAAAATTCATACCCTTTGTTACTATATGTCTAAACCATAGCTTTGTATGTACTTTATAAACTAATCTTTTCAAACCCTTGTTCAATACAAGAAAGACAGTAACCTTGCTTTTCTAATTTTCTCAACATTCATAGGCTAGCATATACAAAGAAAGAGTTGCTATCAGCCCTAAGGAGTGAAAATTATTTTATTGTGTGTGATTAGTAATGTGCACCTTCTTTGGCTCATTTTACAGATTTCAGAGTTTCCTCCGCTGTGGACATCATGCTTGTTAATAGGATCTTCAACAGAAAGGAAAAAGCTATGTCAGTGCCTGCAATGGACTGGATAGCTCTGACCTGCCATTGAGTGATGGATGTTCTCGTAGCAGCTGAGGAAAATAGCATAACAGAGAGAAATATTAGTGTTGCATTGCATATTTTTATGCAATATAGTCTTTGAATCTCAAATGCCCCAACACTTGCATGCATTTCAGCACCACGTTCCTATGAGTGCATTACATAAATCTGAATTCCAGGCAGCGCTATGCAGACTTACAAACCCTTCTTCTCTGAACTCTATTATTTATAAGATTAAAACCCCTGAGGTTTCAAATGGCAGGTTTATTGTCAAGTACAATGTACTTTTCATTCTGAATGGACAAAAGCCTTTGAGCTTACCTGAGTCTGCATGGAAACCTGCCTGCCTGCCCTCAGTGCTACCACATGTATTCGTGGAGGCCAATCTTTTCTCCAGGGGTGTGAGACAAGCATCCTGTAGGGCTCTCCACCCTCAGCACTGATACGCACCCTGTTGGAAGAGAGCTCTTTCTTTACAAGCATTGGGTGGATGGCCTCCATCCAGGGCTGCGTCAGAGCTGGAAGCACTCAGAAAATGTTTTATGTAGAAAATAGTTATCCACTCAGTTCAGCTCCTGGATCTCTTTGCAGTACACCCACAAACAGATGTTGAACCTTACAGATGTGCTCATTGTTAACAGCCATTCAATGAAAATGGCATGGGAAGGCCACAAAATATTTGCTCTGTGGTTATCTATTGTTTGATATTTGTGGAGTGTGGTGAGACTTTAAAGTCATAAATAGAAAACCAGTATAAACAGGATGGAGGAATTAAGATTTCAGAAAGGCTTTTCAAATGTTTCTGATGCAGATCTCACATCTGTTCATGCAAGTATAGTCCCAAATACCCTAGCAAAATAAACATTTAGCCTGTGGTCAGGTATATTCAGAAGCCAAAGCTGTACAGATTTTTAAATGGAGAAGGCACTAGAGGCTCCTAAGATGGCCATTAAAGACTGTATTATGAAGCATTTCATCTGAGGCATTTTAAATAACCATAGTTGGTCTTCCAAAGTGTCAAATGTCTTTCAGATGTGCTGGTGTTAATGAAACATATATTCATCAATCTTTGGGGTGGGAGGTTTTTACAGCTGCTTACCATTGCTACATATGCACATAAAAATCTCCTTTCTTGTTCTCAAATCACAGGCAAGGGAAAAAAAAGAAATATTTTTTTAACTAAAGAAGAGATATGTTAGCCTCTTTGACTTGAACTGCTCCAGAAGTGATCTCAAAAAAACTGCTGACCACCCTGTTTGCCACATGTTTTTTGTTTTTTTTAATGCCAAGACTTTTAGTACTAATGAAGGCACACAAATAGAAACCAGTTGAAGTTTTGTGAGAGGTAGCTAACTATTGCTTTGTTAGTTTTTGTGACAAAGATAAGAGCTTTTGGACTTTGGCTATAAGAATGAAATAAGTAAATAATGGTTAATATA
Organism: Gallinula chloropus; assembly: GCF_964237585.1. Lineage (NCBI taxonomy): Eukaryota > Metazoa > Chordata > Aves > Gruiformes > Rallidae > Gallinula > Gallinula chloropus. The sequence continues at coordinate 19,141,989 of NC_140090.1, read as the reverse complement.
AGAAAGGGCATGCGGTTTATTTTTAATGGATTAATAAGAGCAATTAACCTTGTAGTGCACTAACATTTTAGGACTGAAATGTTTGTGAGTGAGTTTTACATGAAGTGTCCTCATAAAGGTCAAAGTCAAACTGTATTTTTAAAGAAATTTTAGGCGCAAAAGTTTGTGTTTGCTGATATTGTCTGTCCAGAGGCACTAGGAATATTCTAAATTTAATACCAGAAAAAGTGAATATGGTACAAGATCCATAACTGATCAATGCTACTTGCAAAGCCATATGTAAATTATACTGTGTGAGACCAATGAAAATTTATTAAATAATTAGAGGAAGACCTATTTTATTTAGCTTTATTTTATTTAATTCTAGTGCTTCTAAGTCAAAGGTATTTAAAATCAGATGTGTTATGATTATGCCAACAGATCATTAGAATCTTTATGTTACATTAATGACAGTGGAAAGCTTGCTGATTTCAACGTTCAAGCATGCAACATGTCCTAAATTAATTTTGGTCACTTCCTTCCATGTGTCCCTTCAGAAAGATGAACCAACTAAAGAACTGGGTTGTGTTTACTGAACAGACAAAATCTTGATATAACTATGACTTACAGGTAACTTGTACAGGCAGAAGGGAGACAATGCAAAACCCAGATGGTGAACCAGGAACTCTGAAGTTTGGTTTGGAAAAAGGGCTTTAGAGGTAATGTAAGACTGAGCACTGCAGGGAGCAAAACATGGATGTTCTTTGTTTTTATAACCAATTTTTGTTGTTTTTTCCTGAATTCAGTCATGGATGCAACTGCTTTGGGGTGTGGCTTTCCTCCTCAGGAATGTGCCAGGGCACTATTTAGGGTTGAATCAATTTTCACACTGTCTTTGCTGTCTTCTATCTTTTAGCATGTACTTCAATCTGTCTGTTGGGCTTTGCCTTTTAAGTCCAATTTGTTGGACATGGTTTCTGCTGACTGGGGTGGTTTCTGTGGACTGTTCACAGCTGAGGAGTCTATCAGAGATGGCAATTACATGACTCCATGGCTTATTCCTCTCCCTTCTCTCCTATGGCTCTGTGGGGTCAAGCTCTTGGGTTTAGCAGGTACTTTCTAGCTGAGGACGAATAACAAAAGATACTTGTTCTTACATTGCTTGCAAGTTTCCCTGCTCTCCTCTTCTTCCCCATCTGACTAAAGGAAAGAGAAGATCCCAGCAATGATTCTGTGATTAACAGAACATGCACAAGATTCTGCCTTTTCCCTCCAAATTCTCTTTTCTTACTTGAATTCTCATATTTTCTACAGAAATTATAGTCTCTTGGGGGCAGAAGCTATGTTTTATGCGACTACAGTGACAGCATAGAAAGGCAAGAAGGAATTAAGATGCTATGTGTTAAGTGAATAGCTTGCTGACATTTAGTTTCAAATTCTTCAGTCACTGTGTCCCGCTTCTACAATGGTCATAAGGCATTTTGTAATATGTAAATTATTAATTATTTTTCCACAGACTTATGATACTTCCATCTGCTCAGCTGCATGATTTAGGAGGAGTCTCCCTCTTATGTAGCTCAAATAATCTATGATATCCTTGCCTAGCCCTTGAGTACCAGCACTGAAAAACAGAATTAGGAAACAAGCAAGGAAAGCATCTGGTCATATTATTTACCATTTATTTATATATGACTGATGTGACAACAAGAGGCAGCAATCAGGCCAAGAGCTGATGATACTAGAATCCGTAAAAGAGAGTGTTTGAAGAAAATTGCAATCTTAATTAGTGAACAGAGAAGCTGAGGAGCTAGCTGGAAGCAAAGAAAAAAAGAAGGCAAAAAAAGCACAAGACAGCTCAGCATTTGTAACAGTACAGGCCAGTTCATGAGCATGTAGGGGTTGTATGTGTATTGCTTAGTTTTAGCTGCTAGTGGCAATTCAAAGTTTCAGGCTGTTTAACCTTTGTTTTGTGGTATTGCAGATTTTGTAGGTTTCGGAATGGGAATTAGACCTATAGCAAAGGTCTGGAAGGTGAGCTGAGCTGATCATTTGCTTCACAGGCTTAGGCTGTTTGCTTGACTTCTTAGACTGATTCTTTTATGTGTACAGCATTGTGTCAGAGAAGTCATGGAGATGCTTTAGGGAGAGATGCACAGGCAGAGAATGGAGCCTGTCGCAAATGGTGGGGAAACCCCGTAATCAATAAAATAGTATCATAGGAAGCCTTGGAAAGCAACACGGGCGGGGGTGGTGGTGGTGGTGTTTAAAGACAGAAATGATGTTCATTCTTTATTGAGACCTACAAAAGGCAGAAGTGATTTAAAATGAACTCCATTAAAGACTCAATACACTTTTTGAAAATAAGACTCTGATAACTTCAGATGGCTTCTCTTTGCAGATAAGCTTGAAGAACCTGGCGTTACCTGTACCACAGTTAGCACATTATTATTACATAGGTATTTATTATTTCGTTGGTAGTTCTTTGATGTTGAAAATAATGCCATCGAAAAGCAAGCTTTTCAGGAAATTAAAGTTGATGAATATAACCATAATGTCCTCAAGATGTTGGACTTAGGCAGATTTCCCAAACTATCACAGAAGCGTCAAAAAAGTAGTAGAATTGTTTCTCTTTGTTAGCTGGGAATTCTTTACATCCTTTTCCCTCCCTCTCTGTCTGTATATGTTACTCCTTTTGGTTTTGTGAAGAAACACTGTTTTGTGGAAAGGAAATTTCTCAGGGAAAAAAAAAAAATGCTGGGAAAATTTTCTCAAGTCAGCAGTGCAATCTGAGAGGACCATCTCAAGATGTAAGAAACCAGAGTTTAAATTCCAACTTGAACAGTCCAGTAACATCACATAACACCAGAACCACTTCAGAAGACAGTGGAACAATGTATTATGCAAATTTCAGAGGACATGTTGTCTGGAAGGAGGTGTTTGAGAGGAGAAGAACAGGTCTCATGTAGTAAGATCAGCAACAAGTTTTCCCATACAGCTCTGGCAGTAAGGAGATAGATGAGATCCATGCAGTTTTCAGAAAGGAGCATAATGTCTCTCCTTTGTTTGTGAGCCTCCTTGAGTATTTTGTCACCAAAGCAGGCAGATAGCCTTACCTAAATAGCTACAGCCACATCTCAAAAGCTAACCTAATTTCAAATTGTTCTGTACCCATAGTGAAGGCAAAGAGCAAAACTGTCTCCTAGATGTTTTTGGTGTGTCAGCAGTGGAGGACGTGAATGAAAATAGAGAGTCCATGGCCACTCATTATAGTTTTGTCTAATAGCAAGCAAAATACTCAGCAGAATTCCTTTGATGGCAGTTTGTTTATTGGCAGTGAAGCTTCTAAGCAGGGGATCAGCAGTAAGAGGTAGATCAGCATTAGACATGTGAGAATTTTTTATTAATGAAGTATAGGAATCTACTCATTTTCCTAAAGAAGGAGGCTCACCAGTGAACCTGTCCTGTCTCTGTGATAAAAGGAATTTTCTCACTATTACCAGCACCCCCTGAAAACCTTTGCTTTCCAAGGGTGGTTCTGAGGATGGAGACAGACCTTACTGAGAGATGCTTTTCTTGCCCACTGTATTCCCAGCAACCCACCTTGGCAGGTTCAGAAGAGCACTTTCCAGTGAGGTCCTCTGAGAACCACTTAACACTGAAAACATTTCAGACCTAACTAAATAGGGTTTTATCTTTTCAGTCTCCTCTCTCAAAAATAAGCTCAGCGTCCCTGACTTTTATTCTGTTTTATAATGAAACCTGCTGTTAGTCACTCCATTTTCCTATTGTAGACTTTGAAGATGGTTAGCATAGGCAAACAACCCAGCCTATCTTTGAGTCTCCAGCCCAGTCCTGTTTAGATGCCTCTCTGTCTCGTCTTCCTAACCTCTCCTCCTCTCCACAGATACTGCTAGTCAATCTGAAGATCAAAGACTCCGCAGTTTCATTTTTACAGGCTTTGTGTTTGCAGCTAATCAAACTGGCTTTTGAATTTAAATGTAACAATACCACTGAGGCAGTTATAGAAATAAAAGTGTGCTGCACTGGTATGTAAAAAATGGTCCAGGCCCTTGCACAGCAAGTGTTCAGATTGCTAATAGTAATAGGAGCAATTGTTACAGGCAATCTACAAACAAAATACCCCAACCCTAACTAAACTGGAGAAACATTGTTTTTAAAGCCAAAGGCAATACCAAGAGAGCATTACAGGTCCCTTGTGAGTTGGGTAACATGGGGATGTTGGTGTTCACTCATGGTTGTAGGCAAAAGCAACAACTGAGTCCTACAACTGGTCTAATTTTTAGCAGTGGTATCTGTCTCTTAAGGGCAGCAGAAAGTGCTGCAGGATAAGTATGACTTTATCACATACTTGAATATATTCAAAGTATGGAAAGAGGAAAATATAGTTGCCTTACAAGAGTCTCAGTACCAAGCCATAATATCAGGGAAGCTACTTTTGTCCCATTGCCATCAGAATCTACCACTCATGGGGTGTGAAGCAGCTGTGGTTCACCTGGGACCACGAAGGAGTGTCTTTGGCTCTGAGCTCAGTATTATCTGTGCATTTTGAACAGAAATTTCAGATGTCAGGACATGATTTCAGAAATATCAAATGAAGTTATGCTTATTACCATGTTATATCAGATCAAATTTCCAGTTATTTCTTCAATCAGCATTTATTGTATGCCTGCATCTTAATAAAGATTTCAGAAATGTGATGAAGCTGTACATTTGCAGTAAAGGGAGCACCTGTGTTTATTACAAATCTCTGCGCAGAGCTCTATCTGCATAGAAACTTGTCAGTCAAACAGATGTCCCTATATTAATTCTTTTTCTAATTGGGAAATAGAAGTGAGATGACATTTATATCATGATTATTATGTGATTGACATATGTCTAGGCTGAAGCAGAAGCCCAACACCCCCCCCCCCCCCCCTTGTAAATAGAAAACAAAACAGTGAAAAAGTTGAGTCACATGAATCTCTGCTTGTTCATTTAAAGTTTAAAGAACAGTAAGTGTAAAATCCATAGGAATACTGGTCATGTCAAAGATGGCACAATTCCATTCCTTAATTTCAATAAAATTTGTGCACATATATATTTGTCTGGTGTTGTATGTAAATACATACACAGATCTGTAATGTATAAGGTATATCCTTTTGGTCATTAATTACTACTTTTAGATTTTGGCTTTAGCGTTTTATTTAAGTTTTCATTAAAAATAAAAATGTACCTCCCACAATAAAATAATACCTGCTGATAGATTTGTAGAAAACAGCAAGGAAACACATATTTAATGAAAAAAATAAATCAAATATTAAAATTATGGAAAAATGTACATTAGTAAAATGTATCCAGCTTTTTTCTCAGCACTGATCATCCAGCTGGAGTATTAGCCATTATAAAAACGTCATGTTTTGCACAAATAACCAACAGAAGCCAAATCATCTATAAAGTGGGCTTCTTTGAATTATCAATAATTATCTGATTATCAAATTAAAGTTATAATTGCATCCAGTTAGCTTCTTAATTTCATTGCATTTTCTCCATTTTTTCCCTAATGTTTCCGTGTCTTCTAAATAATAAACTAAACAAATTTCTGTCTGCGAGTATTCCACAAATTTTAAAATTGCTATAGATTATACAATTGCGACATTACCAGGTCCATACCTTTCAAGCCTTTGCTTTGGTAGAAATGAACTGGTAGCAGGAGAAACTGTAGCAGGTTGTCATTGCCTGCTAAGGATAAGAATAGCTTTATAATTACACTTTTTCTTCTATCCAGATAAAGATGGCTTTGAATTATGCATTTTTTCCTGGGTGCTGTATATTTTAAAAGTGTAGGAAGGAAAACATGAAAACATGCTGCCTTTTGAAGCAAATTAGCAGTAAAAATGAAGTAGAAAAACATTTCCCTTTTCCTGACTGGCTTGCAACTAATGTGGGTTTCTTGAAGTTGTACATGCCCGCAAAAACTGATAAATATATTGGAAAAAGGAAAGGAAAAATGAAAGAGTAAGCTGGCCATATAAAGCAGCTGATGTAAAGATGGAGAGACATAGCCATAGAAACTAGTCACATAAATAGTCATGAAATGAAAAGTTTCAGATTTGTATTGAAGTAAAAAAAAACTACTTAGAGAAAGGCCAACAGGCCAGACTAAATAATCCTCGACTTAACGTCCAATTCTGAATCACATATTAGCTGCAGAGATTTTAATGTAAATATGCCATTACACTGTCATTACAGTGATCAGGCTGCATGGCTCACAGGTCACATCTCAGCCACTGTTAATTTTGCAGGCAAAAGCTTTTTTTCTCTTGAAATGTTAATAACTTTCTATTAGTTAATGTAGCGTGACTAAAATTCAGATTAGATATAATTCATTTTAATATCTGTGACTGGCTATCCCGATCATTTAGCAATGGTTTCCAGCTGAATACAAGATGCTAAATTGGACTCATTTGCATAGCCCTGTTAAAGCAATGCCATTCTCTAAATGTAGGCATCTTCAAATTAATTTAAAAGATTTTTTTTTCTGGTTTTGCTACCAGGATAAAACCTTTTGCTAACAACTAATTGAAGTTAGTATGAGCCTAACACACATCTTTTTCCTTCTTTTCTCAGGAACAAATGACTAGTTAATATCATTAACCAGTAAGGGGAAAAAAACCCACAGTGCTTCTGAGTGCTAAAATGGCCTAATTTGGGAGCTGCAGACAGACCAACCACCACTATTTGCCAGCACTGAAATAAATACCTTTTCTTACTCTTAAGCACACTTAGCTGCATTGCTATATGTCAAAAGTTAACACTGGACTGACCTTGAAATGATCACCGAATCCACTGGGTTTATTTAAAGATCTGCTATAAAACATATGTTCATTTACGGTACAGTTTAGCTAAACTAGGCAGCTCTCAGGACCTTCACTGGTTCCTGAAGGATTTCAGCACACTGGAAATTGTGGGTTATTATTAATCATTAATATATAACACCATTTAATGGTAATGGGAGATACATTAGCTCCACAAGGAGAGAATGGCCCTCCAACTTATCAAACCCCATCTTTAAACTCATTTCAATACACATATGTGGGTTTTTTCTGGGACGGGATGGATGAAGAGGGATGGTCAGAACCCTTTTTCTTTTAAATTAAATGCAAACAAGTAAACAAGTCTATTACTTATATTGTATTAGTCAGTATGAATCACATATTTGGCATAGAATACATATTCCTGCATCCAATTGAAAGTAATGCCTTTTGAATACTAATTAGACACCCGCACATACAAGGACATAAATCAACTCTGGGTTTTTTTTATTATTTGCAGTATCTCAGCACCTAAAAGCTCTTGTGGCCGAGCTGGGAACTCTGTCATGCCAGTGTGTGTACAAACACAAGAACTCACACCCTGAGGAGGATCAAAAGAACTCAGAAAGTATCAGAGACAAGATGCTTCTTTACCCTCATTTACATACGTGAAACCGAGAACAAGGTCAGAAAAAAACAGAATAATGAAAGTGTCATGGACTGACACTGCATCAGATTATGTAACTGTAAAATTCTACATGCTTCACAGTGAAGGAATTTACCAATCTTTAATTTAAAATAATTGAAAGATGTGAGAGAAACAGTTGAGGGTGAAAATAGTGGTTAATATGCTTTCATGTTTCTTTACAGCTCTGAAGTGTTTCATGCCTCTGCAAAGCAAAAGACTCACTGGCTACCAGTAAGATCCTAAGAATTCTTAGCACTGTAGGACCATCCTCTACCAATTTGTCAAACATCTTTTGCAACAGTTCAAAAATAAATGTGTAAAATCATGAAAAACAATCTTAGATAACACACACATTCACCTATAGGGCAGAACATTATTGCTATTGTTTTCCTATCGTTAAACCACAGTAGCTATTTATTTAAGAATGTAAATTCAAAGTATGAAAAATCATGACCTCTTGCTCATTCTTAGAACCCAAATAGCTCTGGGAGAAAACAGAGCAGTCTCAGTGTAAGGCACCACCTGAGTACCAGATGTAAGATAACTGCCTGTGCAGTGGGGAACTGAGGCATGATAGTATCAAATCTGTTGGTCTCCTAATATATATATATATATTTATATATGTGTAATATCCCTCCACCTTTGTCTCAGCAGGAGACTTGTTCAGACAATTTAAATGTGATTTTCTCTATCTATCTTCTCTACTTTCACTTAAAAACTACAGTGTGCTCTGGAATGCTTTGCTCAAGTTGTAAATGACTATCAGCACTTTCACTGGGAGTCTTTTCTGATCCCCAGCTCAGTTTCCTTCTCTCAGCTGGTCATAAAACTACACATCAAGCTCATGAAAATGCTTATGTGCAGGAATGTTAGACAGATGTCCTTTTGCATTTGAAATTATTTTTTACCCATTTTTATATGGGAATGAAACTTTTGTGTGCAGGATTAATAGACGAAAATGTGCATCTTTCATAATTAACTGACCACTGAACCAGCCTTGAGCTTGGAGTTCCTTTCTCATACTCCTCTCACAAAAATAAAAGGTTTCATCTTTGTTTTGAAGGGGGTTTTTCTTTTTTTTTTGCCCCTTTTTTCCTCTTTTTTTTTCTTTCTTTTTTTTCTTCTTTCTTTTCACAAAAAATATTTAAAATCACAGAATACTAACAAACATAAATTCTCTTCTGCTGGGGTAAATATTAAGCTTTATGTAAATACTGGATAGTATTTACAATACTAAAAATAAGAAAGCTTGAATCAACAAATTTTAATAGTCATTACAGAGTAAGGTAAAACTGAGACCCCAATATCCCTAACTTTTTTGATGGTCTAGAAGGATCCAGGAGATTATTGGCACAAAACAACCCAGATCCTTTGAGATCTGTTAATTTTCAATTGATAATTTTGTTTTCAGATGTCTTCCTAAATTAATTGTTCCATATTACTTGCTTCTATTTTTAGAACTTTTGGGGGAAGAAGTACTGTAACAAGCAGAAATGAACAGAAAAACTATTACATTTGTGCAAACAGATAAACCAAAGGCAACAGTACTCTCTTCTGAACCTGCTGGGCAGCCAGTTGTAGCACACAGGATACCATACCTATTAACTTGTCCAACTTATACAAACTCCCGTCACTGAGGTTTTCCAGGCTTGTTCTGGTTCTGGTCTGCCTCTCTCTCCAGAAGCGTGGCAGATAGGATTACTGCTAAGGAAGCCCAGATGAGCTTCTTGCTTGGATGGGGAGAAGAAGGCTACTTCTAAATATTTTAATTGCTTCCACTTTGACTGGGAGTTAAAAGGCTTACAAATGGCATTTCTTATCAGCAACCACAGCCTCAAAGCACGTCAATCTGTTTTACCTTGTCAGTGAGCGAAAGGGCTTATGCACAACCCAATTTTACATTGACTAAGTTCATTGTTCTGTTCCAATGTTGCCGTTGCTATTTTTCTCTGAGGTTATATGATTTCAAAATTATTTTGTATATATTTGATCTCTGCTATTTTTCAGAGACCAGCCAGATGACTTGTCAGCAATTCACTAGGAAGAAGGAAGGTAACAGTCACTGCTGTCTGGGGTGGGCTGTGATAAGAAGTAAGGGTTGGATTAAAATCTGCAGTGATTGACACCAGAAAGTTCGCCCTCTTGCTTCAAGACCATTTCTTTTACACAGAAAGAAAAGGCTCCACCCTTTAAGGACTGCAGGAAATGCAGAGCACCTTATTGTGTCTGTGTATTCATGGTCAATAAAATGCTACACTCATGCCAGGTATTTCCATATAGGAAATGCTGTGGGGCAGTGGTGGCTTGGTTGACTGGTTTGTTTTCATAATCAGGAAAGTGAAACAAAACTATGTAATTTAACCAGTCAATTGGAACTATCTCTTCGTAGCTCAAATAGCTCCAAATAATCGAAGAGAATTTCATCAATCCGTCCCTCTGTTTAAAAAATAACGTGTGAGACAATCATGACCAGTTTATGCATATTTTCCTAGCAGAAAAAGAAACTAAATTCGGTGGATAAATTATGCGTTACAAATTATTCCCCCAGGATCCAATTCAGAACACTATTCTATTGCAAAATTCTGGACTGTATTTATACCTGTGTTTGGCCAATCATCAGACATAAGAGCACTTTGTGTGTAAGCGCGTTCCTAGGGCTTTACTGGTATAGGTTCAATGATTAGCAGCTGCCTTTACGTGTTGTGCTTCCAGCCAACCTGCACCAACCTACTTTTTTCTCAAGAAAGGTGTCTTCTTTCATAATGCATAAGGCATAAAGTCTTCCGTGACTCACTTCTGGACTCAAGAGGGAGATTATTCCAGCTGCCCATATCTAAAGTCTGCGCTCAAGTGCATAGGTCAGAGAATTCTCCAGTCAAGAGCTCATACAGCTTGTTGTGCCCTCTGAGATTTCTGGTTTAGGAACACAGTTCTTGCAATGTGACTCTGTGGCCATAGAAAGAAATAGGCCCTTTATACCACATTTGAAAAATAGCATCCTTTGTCTACCTCCTAAATTGTAACCGGAATATATAGTGAAGTGCTCAGCTTGTCCTTTTTTCTAGATCTATATCCTCTAGGGCATTGAACTGAAGTTACTTGTGTCTCAGATCAAAGTCATTTCACTTAGAAACTCAGGTTGAGCTTGAAGGCACAGTCTCTTAAGTGAAGGTCAATGGTTTATCCATTACAGCACCCAACCCCAAATTATTTTTGCAATTAGTAATATTTATATCTGTTTTTATAGTGTAAAAGAATAAAGAAAGGATAGTCAGCGTTTTCAAGAAATACAAGTTAAAGGTGTCCTATCATTTAAAATGATATATCATGTTAGAAAGGAAACTTAAAAGCTGGCATATGCAATCTAAAATTAAATACAGATTTTGAATTTCAGGCTGTGAAGCTAAAAAGATCAAAGGAAACTCTTTACAGTTCTTTGGAATTCGGTATTATACTTCCCGGGAGGTCATTTACTCCCATAATTTAGTCTGACTTATTTTGGCTTCAGTTCCATTAAAAGTATGTAGCAAAAAGAGGGCCTCTTTTTACTTTAATTTTTAACTGCAACCTGTCAGTTAAGGGGAAAAAAAAAGAAAAAAGAGTGTCTGGAAGAGGATGATCTACAGAAGTACTAATAGCTTTCAAATCTTTTGACTTTTTGAGCCTGATATGGCTAGAAACTTATCTGGAAAGATTGTATTTTAACCCTTTTGGCTGTTCTTGGACATAATGTGTGCTTTTATTGAAAGGGAACTTATTCACTGCCCTTGAACATATTCTGTCATTTCCACAGTAACATCTCCCTTGACTGCAATGCCTTGCCTTGTTGGACAAAATAATAGGAGGACCCCAAGTTTAAGGTTCCTATAGGCAAACATCAAAAGCACAGCTCTTACAAGTCAGAGAAGTATCCAGAAGTTTACCTGCTGAAAAAAAAACCTGAAAATGAACAGGATACCTGCTGGGATATGAAGGCAGTGCTGATGGGGACGAGCAGAATAAAACGTAGTCTTACTTCACTGCATTTTGGTAGCAAGAAAAGCAAGAGTACTTTCAAAAGGATAAGAAAAATTTAAAAGAGCTTTAGCCTTTCAGAAAAGATGTGGTATAGTCCTGAGGTCATTATTTATTTTATCTATACCAGTTTCCACAAACAGAACTTAAAAAAAATAAAAAATGAGAGACACCGGTACTGTATCTTCTAAGACCACATTAAGACCACCTGGTGGGAGCAGCAGAGATGGTAACAGACTGTTCCTTGCTGAACAGGAAGTCACCTTCACCCAGCAGCACTTCTCCTTTTTCAGTTGAGGACTGAAAAGAGTCTGCACAACAGCTGAAGTTTCCCTCTGCAAGACGTTGGTCTTGGCCAAGATCAGGCCTGGGGGATGGGGGCCAAGAGATCCACCGTTTGAAACACTTCCCCTTCCTGCTTGGCATTCAGGCTTTCAACAGATCCTGAAAGGATTCTTTTGTTAGATTGTAGGATGTATTTATAGAAGCCTGGGGACAATTCAACATTAGGACTTCTGTCCAATTCTTCAATATATTATTATAAATATGTTGGTTTGCTTCTGATTTTGACCACATCATTTAATTATTTTCTCATCTTACGCTGCAGCAACTATTTTGTATCTAGTTCAGTAGGGTGTATACATTTGATGGTTATTCTTCTTTGTTCATTCTTCTCTCTTTGTTGGCTTTCATTTACTCTCTAAATTGTTATGACTTGAAGTTTTTAAGTGGTTTTTCCCTTCTCTGTAATGCAGTAGGGTAAATAAAACTACAAAAGCAAAAATAGTCTTGGAGCATAAGGAATGTGATAGACTGGCCTTGTCTCTGGCACTCGGGAAAACTGGGGTTCTTGCTGTTCCATTAGAGTAGACTAATGATGGTCTAGTGTATACTAATAATTTCCCAGCAAGATACATGCTTGAAAATATCTTCCTGTATGATTAATGCTTCTGAAAACATAGCTGTTTCCATCTGACAGAACCAAATGGATTAGAAATGTTACAAATGCTTTTTTGCAGTAAAAAGAGTAGTGGCAGCAGAGAGGTTAATTCTTCTCTTTTCATGCAGGTATCTTCTTAGAAGAGAAGTGATTAAAGGAGTTTCTTTTTTGGCATAAAAGTGTTTTTCTAATCTTGTTGAAGTGCCTAAAATGTGTTTGAAGAGCCAGATAAAAGCATGGACTTCTTATTTAATGAGTTACCAGTTATATGTTCCACTGTTTATTTTGCTCTGTCATTGAAACGTATTTTCTTAAAATGTCTTTTCCTTCACCACAGTCAATAGGTAATAACAATGCAAGACATTTAGGATGAATTTCAGCATTAGCTACAGAAGAATAGCTCTCTCCCAAATTTGTACAGTTGCACAGACAAAACCAGAAACAGTCAGTCTATGTTATAAAATGTTGAGCATATCTTAATTTCTCAGGGACACTTGGAACGACATCAGAATTTATGTTGCAATTTCTCAGTAAGTTACCTACTAGACTGAGGGTATCCAGAAAAAAATAGCTTATGCCTGCCAATTGTGGCACCCAAAATTATTATGGTGATCTACTAGTGCCAGGAATCTTTTTTTGTTACCTTTATATTTTTGTTTTCCTTCCCCTTTCCATTACACTATTTTCTTTATTTAGGTATCAGATATTCAAGACTAGTAGAAATATATTTGCATTATATAAAAAAAAAAAAAGTATCAGTTTAAATTACAGATGATAGAATCCCCCCCTCCATGCTAGAAGGAAGAAAAAGCCTCACTACAGCCAAGGAAATATCTAGCTAACAAGACTAGCATTATACCATGCTGCAAATGTTCTCTGCTGGTATTAGATCCTTCAGTGGAAAATTAGGTGCAGGCCTAGGTTGTTTATTGAACTAAAGGCATACATGTGCTAAAGACAGCTCTCTGTTCTTACAAAGCTATCGACTTCTTCTATCATCATAGGATTCCCCACTATGCTTTACCACTGGGGAAGGAATAGATCCAAAGCAGAGAAAGAAAAGGTGCCTGAGTACATGCAGAACTTCCCTGAACAGCAGTGGCTTTTTGTGCTTCTACTGTATGTTTGAAAAACTATTCTGACTAAAAAAAATTAAAATAATCCAAAGGCAGAGCTGATGTATGCAAGATGATGCTTACCTGAGGACCTGGTTGTTCACTAAGCAGCATGCATTCCTTGGAATCATGTGTCTGCAATGTGCTGCCTACAGCTGGACATCTAAATGGGGTGACTTTCATGGACCATACAATAGTTCATGGGTTAAAATGGCCTAAGAAAATTTCACTACAGCATGGAATTTGGTTGACTTGAAAATAAGTCAGACACTCTAGCATGTTAGTAAAAGTTCTAATTGTACCTAGTCTTCATAGAAATAGTTAGGCCTTACATTAACTGCTCTCAGCAATTGAGATTTCCCATGTTAAATATTTCTCTTTTTACTATTACTCTGTCCTCTTCATCTAAACCTGGCTGCCCTCTCTTCCCCCAGAAATTGCAAGAGTTGGAAGGCGCAGCAGTCCAGCTTCAGTATCCATTGAGATCAAACCTAAAGAAATGGACCCATCTCTATTCAAAATGAATTTCCTTTATACAAAAAACACAAAGGAAACTGAAGCTATATTTCTAAATACTGAAAAGCAAAGAATAAAAGGTGACTTTTCCCTTAAAGTGTTCTATGCCAACGTCATTTAGTGCTTTGGCAAATCCCAGGATATTCTAGGAGGACTAGTTTAGGGTAGCAAGCCATGCACATACCTTTTCATTAGCCCCTTATTTTCAAACAGAGGCCTGCAGAAATTCCAGTGCTCTGAACCCTCACAGGGGGATGGAGCAAACAGAAAAGATCTTGTTAAAACTGTCCTTCTCCAAAGACTACTTTTTCTTTTTCTTTTTTCTTTTTTTTTTCTTTTTTTTTTCTTCTTTTTAAAGTACCCTTCTCTGGGAAAAGAGATACCAGTTTAGCTGAATATGTCCTCACTATGCCAACTTCCAGTAAATATTGTCAATAGCAAGCAGTTCTCCATGGCAGTCAGTTGTGGCATTGCTTCCCATTTGTCTCTGGATATGAAAGGAAGCTGAACTCCTAGACAGAGTATCTTATGTACATGGATATGTTCATGAGATCAGTCTCCGCACGTGCTAAGACTTCTGCTCTGCCTGTGTAAACCCATGATTAACTTACCATTACTATTTAGTTACACAGAACCAGTGCCTTGCTCTCACATGCTGCTTTCTGTCACTCGTCCTTCAATCAGGAATCTTTTACTTAGCATTAGAAGTACCTTGGATATACTTCTGTCATCCCTGGCCAACCCCTTCTGCTTTCTACTATAGTCTTTCCAGGCATCGCTGACAGTTGATTATTGTCCTTTTTCCTCCCTTTTTCCATCTTCATTAAACCAACCTTTTTAATGCTTTCCTTTCTGTCTTTGAAACAGCATGGGGCATTTTTCCCTTCTGGGTTTTTTTTCTTTTCAATCTTTGCTTACCTCTGAGAAGGTAAATTTCTCAAAGTGGATCTTCAGCCCATGGTCTCTCCACAATATTGCATCCCCATTCTTTGTTCTCCAAACTTCTACCAAGAATTGTAAAAGAATATTGCATTTTGGAACTCTGTGTGGATGATTTTATATAGAAATTGCAAGGAAATAATAGAGTGATATTGAGATTTCAACATTATGCAAGGAGAGCGGCATAATTCGAGCCAATCAATAAGGGTTAATGAGACCTAGATCTCATCAGAATAATTTGATATCTTTTGATGAAAATTTTAGGATGTTTTACATACATAGGGGGAAATGATAGTTTTTACATGAAGTGCTTTGATTTGGTATCACCCAACATTTTATTACAAACCCTGAATATTATGAAATCAATATAGTACACATTAAGTGGGTCAAACATGGCGCTGGTCTCCAAATGTAGTTGAAAATGCTGGATTGGCCACTGAATATGGACGTTTCTTGTGTGTTGTTAATCTTACTGTATTTGGTATCTTAATTCATGATGTGGAAGAAACAAGTCACAATAAGTTGTAGAAAACACTAAGACTGTGAATAGAGCATATAAATAAGAGATGAAGGAATAATGAAAACTGTTATAAGGTACTTTGAGCAGAATTAAGTTGGGCACAATCACACTATGCATTTCAGTGATGGTAAAATATACTGAGGAACAAGAAAGAATGTGTGTGGGCACTTAAAGGAGATTGCACTTGTACAAGAAAACAATTACACTGAAAGGATTGGCAGGTGAAGAATGGTACAGTGTAAAATTTCACTGTGACAATGAAGCCAAAAGGTCCTGTCTTACCCCTGGTGAGGAAAAAAGGGACTATGACTAGGAATTTCTATTGCCTCTCCTGAAATACTGTGTCTTGTTCCAGGAACCAGACTTGTAAAGATGTAGAACAATACAAGAGGAGTCCGAGAAGAGGCAGGAGTATGATTAAAGGCCAAATAATCTGCAATGTATTGAGAAACTCTGAGAGCACTGCCTATCAATTTGTCAAAGTAAAAATTAAGAACTGGTTTAATTGTAATCTATAAGCAAGTATATGAAAAAGAAATGTGACTATACATGCCTCTTCCATCTAATTAATAAAAACACAACAATATTCAGTGAATTCAAAGGATCTCGGAAAGTCTTGATTGAAAAAGGTATGAATCTGTCCTAGTGAGGCTTGTTAATCATGAAAACAGTTTATATAGAACTGTGGTAGTTTCTTCATCACTGAAAATTTAAACATTAGAGCTGGATGTTTTTTTCCTGAAAGACTGAGCAAGACTGAATTAAAAGAAAGACTGTGATATACAAGAGGTCAGACAAGATTTTTAGATGTTCCCTTCTGTTTTCACAGTCTATGAATCTAAGCAGGTACTGGTTCAAAGAATTTATCATCTTGTCTTCTATGGGATTACTCATATACTTTAAGTTGAACAGGTGTTTAAGTGTTTTTCTGGATCAGGACCAAGCAGAGCTGGTATCATGCCATTTCAAGTGCCCCTTCTGCAGCTCTGGCACAACAGGACTTGAGGCTGGTATACCATCAGCATCCACAGTGCTCCAAGTAATTGGCTTAGAAAACAGTGTAGGTTAAATGGTACAACCAGGACTAATTCTGAATGGGAGTATTGGACTGAAATGTGGTACTACTAATATACAAAGTCACAGCTGTGTGGCTGAAGTGATGCACAGAAGAGGGTTTTGGAGTCCTGTCACAATATTAGTCTGGGGTGTACTGCTATAAAAGCACCAGTCTTTCAGGGAGATGCTACACTGAGGTAAGAATTATTTTCAAATAAACTCTATACAGAGTAGAAGATTGTTCCAATCACTTTTTTAACTGATGCAGCTACAGTGGTATTACATGACTGTACAGACAAGCTCTTAGTAACATATATTAGTGACTGTGTGTGCCTTCCTTTTTTTAGCTTTCTCAATCCCTACCCTATATAATAACTAATTTAATGATCTGATCTATGTGCAGAGATGTAGGATTATGTCTGGGCAAAGGATGCCTAAGCATTTTGCAGAATTCATCTGGCTTGGATGTGTAGCAGATCAAAATGAAGTTCTAAAAGGAAGAACTGGATGGAAAGGATCTAGTAAGACACTCATACTCTTTCTGCACCAAGTTATTGACCTTTAATCTGACAATTTTTGCACCGCTTATCTTTCTTCCCTTATAGTCACAATTGCTACTGTGTAGTAAATGCTTTCTTTTTCTCATTATCCCCAAAGATTTCTCCATCTATCTAATACTATTTTGCCAATATGCTAATAGAGAAAAGCCATATGAGGAGCTAAATGCCTTCTCCACCTCCCGCCATCACTGTTTCTATTTTCAGCAGTAGCTAAATGAAGTATGTTTGGAAATTACCTTTGGAACTGTTACAGATCCATCTTTTCCCAACTTTCTCAAAGTACATTTGGGAAGTGCTGGTTCCATTCAAAATTAAGATGGAAAATCTCTGAGGTATGCCTTGGCTCAAATGCTGATCTCATATGAAATGATGCCAGTCCATATAAACTCCATGGTACCTCTTGCTACCCAAGGAAACCCCAGCCAACAGGCTCAGGTTTATTGAACTTCCTGTTAACTCCCTGGGTCACATGCTGTGCTTGCTGCTGCTGCAGGTGAAGTAGGGCTGGAAGCATGCAGGCCAGGAAGACTTTTAAGCGAGTGAGCAAACATTTGGTGAAAATTTTGGCTATGTTCTTCAAAAGGTGTCTCTGTACACTCGGAGTGGTGTTCTGGGGTGGAGGAAGGTTTGCTAACACAGACCATGCTCTAACAATGCTGCCTTTATACAATTGCTGAGAGGGCCCTGGCACACCAGCGTGTTACAAAGCGTTCCTGTTCAGCATCACCTCACCTGAAAGAGGCTGAAAGAGCAGCAATAGCCATACCGCTGCATCTTTAAAGTGCCCATCTCATCTGGATGCTATGTCCAGCAACGCCTTCCTGTGCATCTCCCACTCCTAAGAGGACTATAAATCTCTGGGGTTTCTTGTTTGTATTTAAAAGCTGTCAAGCATCTCCTTTGGTAGGTCTGTGTGTATATTGTAATTATGCATACTTTAAGCACTAAATAAAACCAAAAGACATTCAATGCTAATTACACTGTAAAGTCACCATATTGTGATCATGCACAGCACCACTATTGCTGCCCAGCTAGATATCCCACTTTCATGCAAACAAACCCAAATTGAATTACATAAAAAGAAGCTACATACTGACTCCCAGCAGTATGTTTTGACAAAACACTTTGTCTACTTAAATGATTTCAGATGCTGTAGTCAAAAGCCTTGACTGCAAATAATGGGTTCATAAAACCTATCTTTAAAATTTTACCTGACAGTAATGCTGTGCAAATATCTGCACTTCTAGTTCACCTTCTCCACTTGTTTACATCAGGATTTTAATAGAGTGGCTGTCACAGAACAACAGCTAAAGGCCACTGTTTGATAAGTTGCTGTAAAAATAGACTGTTTAAAATGAGAATTTCCTTCCTAAATTCAGCCATCACAAAAAGGTGGTGGTTAGGAAAGTGTCAAAGAGACACAATTTCTAGGATGACCGCAATAAAGTCTTTTCAAGTTCAGTGACATTCTAACCAGCAATGACTTTGTAAGAAACTACATTTCCCATCTGTCTTCAGTTTTTCTGAGAAATGACAAAAATACAAGGAAAACAGATGGATAAATGAAATGATGAAATGTCTGGGGTGGGGGGAGGAAGGGAGGGAAGGGAGATATTTCTTTTTTTTTTTTTTTGATTGGCTCAGTCTCCATATATAATATTTGAAGAATAAATTGACTACATCTCCTCAACTAGCTGAAGAAAGAAAATAAAACACTCAGGAAGGCCTCCAAAGTTTAACTGTAGAGCTAAAAACTTACCAGAGATCTTCTGTTAGTCAGTGCCCTATGATTGAGCTGCTGGCTTTCCCCAGGCAGAACTGCTGTGCAGAAGGTAGCTGGATGCTGATGGCCCTATATGACCTCCAGGCATGCGCATCCAAGGCCAACTCACAAGAAGCCACCCTACACAGCAGCAAGTCTATCCTGAATTGCTCTCATCGTGCAAGGTATGAGGTGTGGGGAAGGAGTATATTTTAGCCTCTCACTTCTTTCCTGAGGAGAAGACATGATTTGGAGGGAGGTTTACTTTGCTGTAGCAAGAGGAGTGTATAGCAACTGCTGTGCTCTTCTGTCATGAGTACAGAATTGTACATTTCTTAGATTTCTCAAAAAGAGACTCCCCATCATCTCTAATAGCTGGTTAAGTGGCATAGCTGAATCCTATCTGAATTCAATACCATGCAGAGTAAAATTTCTATGGAGCTACTTGTAAGGGAGAATTTCTGAGCCAGAAGGGAGGGAAGAGACATACAGAATAGCTTAATCTATTTGGTTTTACTCTAACCTTATTTTGTGCCAAATGTGTCATTGTTCTCTGTTGGAGATCTTCAGTCGAGGTCTTGAGTCTCGGTAGATTTTTCTATAGCTAAAAGCCTTGGGAACATAATAAATAATACTGCTATGCTACATAGACATACTTTTATCAGAGCTGGAGATACTTATGACCACTTAGTAGCTATAAAGTACAAAATAGTGGGGCAACATGTCTTTTTTGGATTTGTTTTGGTTTTGTGGGGTTTTTTGTTGTTGGGATATGGGGTTTTTTTTCCATATAAATTATGCACTGATTTACTGCTCTGTAACTTCTGAGACAAAAGCTCCAGTTTGGATGAACTTTGTGCCTGATACAGCTCAAGGAAGAAAGACGAGGCAAGGGCTGTAGTTGATGAGAACAGGTATGCAACTGCTAAACCCCATTCTGCCAATCCCTACTTGTTCACCCGTGTTTCTCTGACTGCTGTGCCAGTACTAGAGAGGAATTACTTTTCTACTTATCCATGGCTCATTTTATGAATCATTTATATTCATCCATTGATCAGAATACCTCTTCCAGATGAGAGAGTTGGGCTTACCCTCAGGCCTAATACAGTAAATGTCCTGTATGGCTCTCCAGAGCTACAACAGTAATAGCCGTAACAGCAGGACTTCACTACAAGTCTCTGGAGTCCCCACTGAAATCAGAGCCTTAATGAACACAGACAAATCTAAGCCAGAACATAGCATCCCCTCAACAAAAAAAATGTTGACCTAGAGCTTGCCCGGGTGGGAATATGGAGGAAGAAAACGGAACACTTTCAATTCTGATAAATCCTTTGGAAAAATAATTATGATTATTTAATGAAAAGTGAATTTTATAAAACATTAAGGGACTTGATTATGCAGAGGGGGCTATGAAGCAGGTTTACTAGGACTGAGATCAGTAAAATTAGGCAAATATCCATTGTTATCTCTAACAAGTCAATATGAGACTGTGAAGGCTTTAAATACTTATTTATACCGCAGACAAGAATAACAGTGTCATATCCCAGTGTTCATTCCCTCTTTATGTTTTCTGCGAACCCACACTGCTATTGCAGGGGATTGGACCCATGCCCGATGCTTTGGGCAGTGCTGCCCTTGCAATGCAAAGGGCAAGGATCTCGTGTGAGCACCTGTGAAACCCATCTGTGCCCTGTGCTCTGAAGCTGCAAGCCCCTTCCCCTCTCCTCCTTCTGCCTCTGTGGGCTGCAGAATGCCCCCATCAAGGAGGCACATATCCACATAGATCTTTCCCCCTTTACCTTATCAATACATAGTGCTAACAACACAAAAGAGCTCCACCTTATTTCTTGCACGCCAAAAGTTGCTGAAGACAGCATTAGTTACTGAGCTTGGACCATGCCTCAAAATCCCTTTTTACGGACAATACAAGAATGCCTATACATTTTCAACATGGTTATTGTTAAATAATTTGTGCCTATGCAGTGACTTCCAGCAAAGACTGTAAAATGCTTTGGCATTAAGGGAAGTCTCTCAATGTTTTCTGAGAAAAGAACTATTTCTGGTCAGGACCCTGTGGGGAGATATTGCTGCCATTTGGGTTTCTCTTGTCTTGTCTGATGCAATTCTCAGTTTCACTTTTCCATGTCTTTTATTATTATGATTATTACTATTATTATTCTTATTACTGTAAAAATACAAAATTCTGGGTTATTATTGAGGCACTTTCTATTCTACCTGTGACTTATAATGTCCCAGAGAAGACTATAAGAGCGTAACTTTTCTGTTCATTTGCTGTATGTAAGCCATCTTCATGGAAAAGGGGATCTTAGGTATAGATCTGGAATATAGATCTGATTTTTCTTTCTTCTTTTTCCTTTCTTTTCCTACTAAACGTGCTTGTTTAAAAAGAAAGATGACAAAGTACAGTGATATTCAAAGATAGTGAGAAATTGACTCACCTGATACACTATGGGAAGGGATTTAAGAGTATAGCCCCAAAACCAGTGCTCTGACCATCAGTCAACAGCTCTGCTTCTTATGGTAGGTTGTTTTAAAACCAAGAGTACCTAAGAGATGTGTAAGGAAAATTAAGATTGCATATTGATGGAAAAAATGTAAAATACTTTGAAATATAGGAGATAGGGTGATGGAGACTGACCCCAGTCACCTATTATTTGTGTAATTTTAATTACTCTCCCTTTAATTTAAGCAGCTGACACACACTTTCAGTGGTGTTCAGAAAGTTAATAGGGCAGCTGAGTAAGGATTTTAAGGTCATATTCATGTCCTTTGGTGCTATTTTATTTATTAGCTGCTGCATTAATATTCTTATGATTACAGAAATGATCATTTATGTATAAAATGCATATTACAATAGTATACAGTGATGGATATTGTAATATTTATCTCTGATATGTCTTCCTATCCTTGATTCTTCAGCACTAAACTCACAAAAATCTAACAGCATCAAGCTTCTTCATTCCTTACATTATTTCTTCATTATTGTATGTAGTCATCAGTTTGCTGACAAGAGTTTTCCTGGGTGTCACTCTTTCTTTGATTCCACCCTTCCCAACTGAAATTAAAATATTGACAGAAATAATCTTGCATGAGCAGTGGAAAATTCAAAGTAGCATTTAAAGTAGAGGACCTTCTACATTTATCAATTCTATACACATATATTTGCCCCTGGTTTCCAGGTACATAAACAGTAATGTGAGCAAAACTAGTACGCTTGCTTCATCCATGTAGATGCATGTAGATAAATGATGACACTGAAATTAACTGAAGTTATTTTTTTAACCCCAAATCCCCATGATTTTCACTTACAAAAATAAAGAGAATCTGATGTTTCTGGGCCATTACATCTTCAGGGGCAGGAGGGAATGGTGCTTGGTAGACTACCATTGTGCTTAGAGTTTGGCATCCTCATTTTTACAAATTTTTCCCCCATTTACCTGCTTCCTTCTCTATGCAGCTCTGTGAATGACACAGGGCAGGAAGGAGATATGGACATGTGTGACAGAACTGGCTGTGGACCTGCCTGCAAGTCACAGCAGTGGCTGTTGAACATAGAACTGGACAGGAAAATCATCCTCCAACCACTTGGTTGTCAATCTGGAGATCACAGAGATGATAGTGGTGTGGACACAGTACAGTGCTGGGACAGCCCTGCCAAGCTTATTGTAGCAGGAACAGAGAGTGCTGCCAAGCTGCTGCTCACAACATTTGTCTCTCAGAGATCTTTGCGTGGTTTTGCCCCTCCAAGTATGTCCCACTCACCCACCTCTCAGCTGGGCTTGTGAACTGCAAAGGGGAAACTCTCTGCTCCCACCCACCAAGGACAAATGTGTCCTCAGACAACGCCGTGCTTCTCACATCTGAGGTTGGTAATCAGTGTTTAAGGCAATGGGCACACTAATTAGGTGCTGGACTGACGACTATTGAAATATTTCTTGCTATTCCTTGTGTGATTTTTCTAAGTATTTTTTTCTTTTTCTGCATAGGCACAAATCATTGCTTTTCTGTTTAGAGGTTACCTTATGATGGGCCTTGTAAAACCTTATAGGTTTTATAAACAATAGTGTGTGTGTGCTGTAGGGACACTCGTCAGTAAGTATTCTGTTTTAAATTCATTGCAGTGAATCGATCTCATAATGTTAACAAATCTTTTTACATATCATCCTGAAATGTCTGTTCAACTTAAACAGCAAGGTTTAGACATTGAGCAATGGGTAATGAGATCATGGTCAGCATTAGGATCTGAAGAGTTATAGAGATATGAGGAAAAGCATGTTTTCCTGCTGTCAATAAATGTTGTAAATCCTAAATGGGACAATATTGAAGTAATATCAAGACCCAGCAATCTAAAGGTGGGATGAAAAATTCAAGAGCAGGAAGGGGACAGGCTACAAGAAGTCAGAACTGCTTAGCACTTTGCAGGGTGTGCCTGTGTGGTCAAGGCAAATTTCAAATACGCTGTATTTTCATCCTTCTATATTTAGTTGCACAACTGCAAGAAAATTCAATCTTCAGTCCATCATACAAATAGATAGGCCTGTGGAAATGCTCATCATTTTAATCCCAGCATGCTAATGCCCCCTGTGTGAATATAGATTTCTCAATTAAACTAAAGTAATTTGATGAAAGAACAAGTCTCTCAGGCGCAAGTAAATGTTTCAGTAACAACTGCCTCAGCTATTTATTGCTGGAAAGGTGTTTTCCACTGGATAGTGCATGGCTGAGGTTTAAAGATGCACATGGATTCTCTGCTCAAATGCACCCAAAAATGCACATGTTTTAGTAGGAGAGTCATGAAACTTCACAGCTTGGTTTTGCTATTGAGAGTGCATCTTGATATCGCGTAGAGTTAAATTTCTGAAGCCCCCTTGGAGCTAGTGCAGCGACATGGAGTTCTGATGCTTTTTCTGGGATCTCCTTTGATTTAGGTCTGTGCTGAATTCTTTCTAAGAAATCTCCAGACCCACAGGCTATTTTAAGGGATAGGACGAAATGCGTGACTCTAACCAAAGAATAGGAATCATAAATGGGTGAAATGACTTCACATTAATACAACCCATATAGCCTTATCTGCTTACAGTGTTTTATATTTTTAACTACTGGATATTTATAAAAAGTCACCATCTCTATTGGCATTTGACAAAGGACACAGTTAAATGGACCTGGCATTTTCTTATTCATGTTGTTGAGCTACTTGAATTAAGGTTCAGGTACCATATGATACTGTGCATTTTATGGATTAAAAAAAGGCCTAATTTCTGTGTGGGCAACAAGATCTAACATTTCTTCTGAGAAGTTTGACTTCATTCTTTTTTATGAATAGAAATTTTTTTTTTCCAACTCGTCAGTGATGACCTTAATTTTAGTGCTTCATCTCACACAGGTTTGTGCTTTCCTTGCACATGTCTTTATGGATGCACTTTCCAGAATACATGAGAATTTTATTTTAATTACATTTTTCTCTGAAATATACCACATTATTTTTTCCCTTTCTTTAGTTTGTTCATTTTTAGGCCATAAATATTATTAACCCACAGAGATTTGTTTCTGCTTTCTTTAGTTAATTAAAGACACCGTTGGATTTATCTTGTGCTACCACCAGGAGGGCACAACAAGTGAAATATTGTATTACTAGATGGTTCATTCATTAGCATAAAATAATCGGTCCTTTTGAATAGCAGCACTTCAATGTCTCAGGTTTGGTTTTTTGGTTTATTTTTTTTTTGTGATTGCATCTAGGAAGCAGCAGCAGCATTTGAGGGATAAAGAAGGGAGGGACAGCCCAAGAGAGGAAAAAAAAAAGAGAAAGGGAGAGAGACACAGCTGTTAAAATCAGCAGATTTCCTTAAGAAAAGACACGGGGAGTTTCACAAAAAGGAGAATGCACAAGTTAAGCTTGCCTAGAGATGTATACAACTGGCACCTATAACATAACATGGGAGTAAGCTAAAGTAATAATCATCTCCTCTGCTACTTCAGAGTAATTACAAAACCATTCTTTCTACCACATGACTTCTTCCTTTGGAGATAAAAAAAACCCAAAAACCAAACTAATTATGGTCCTGAAAAATATTTCTACCAATTCCACCTAATGTTTATCAATGCAAAGTAATGTGCTTATCCAAAAGGAATAATGCCCCATGATAACATACATAAATACATAAAGACACGTACAGACATTTAATTCATGTTGCACCTACTTAGGGAGTGCTTGTCACTGAATACAGATGTCTCCAGAAGCTGCGTACTGTGTCTCTTACTCCCTTGGGGTCACAGTCTTATTTGCTTTTGTCCTGGGACACAGGTCTGTTGTTGACCCATACTCAACGTAAGAATTCAGGTCACCTGTAGAGAAACCACATGCCCAGGTTTTATCTTGGGGCTCCTTCAGAACCTGTTTCCCTAGGTATTTCTCCACCCTTTCTCTGAGCTTTTCATGATCGTATGAAAAATTAATACGATTCTGAGTCGTATTGCCTTTTCTCCCTAATTGTATCACAGTGTAAGAAGGTGAAGCAATGATATAATAGGGGATGTTGAGGCTCCATGCTCAAACCAGGGAAATCCACTTACAGAGAGGCCTCCTCTCTGTACAGATGTAGGTGGTATGACCTATTTCTGGGAGATTTATTTTTTTTATTATTTTTGGGAGAGACACCAGTAATTCATTCTTCCTTTCTAAGGAATAAAATAAGAACCCAGACACATTGATTATTAATCATTCATTTGGGGACTCTCCTCCCTCTTGACCAATGACATAATCTTCAGTGAACAATATGTATACTGTAATTGACATTTGCACAAAAAAAAATCAGGTTATATTGTATGCATCTGCACTAATAAAAATAGTCATCTTTCAAATCCTTCTTTTCAAAGTCTCACTGAACAGACTTCGATATCTATATAGCATTTATTTTGACCTTCGCCTCTCTGATCTCCCTGTACTGGGGAACTGTACAGCAATACAATATAATAGAAGTATACTTTATTAAAATACACATTTCGGCTGTGATCTTCAGAAACTCCAAAGTTAGGTGCTCAGGAAGCTTTGCATCCATTTGGAGATTCAGTGTCTTTTGACTTCACATAAAATGCCAACTATACATGTCATTCTGAAAGTCAGTTGCATAATTATGTTCTAAACATCACTGTTGATATGTTGTGTAATTTCAGTAACTTAACAGGTCACCCCAAACTGAGTCTACACTTCTGCTTGTTTATAATCCCTATTTTTGATATCATAGATAATTTAATGTTATCTGTTATGGTAAGCAAGAGTTCTAGACAAAGATCAGTCACTCCTACTCGCAGATGAGTCACTATTTTAGCATGTCCTACTTCCAGAATATTATTTTGCTTTGGTTTGTTTTGCTTTGCTTTGAGAGAGGATGTGGACATATGCCAGTTGCTACTTCAATTGTATCAACTCTGTTTTCGTTCATAAAAGATATCCAGATGCATATAAACATTTGAGTAATTAGGAGGCATACGTGCATTATCGTTAGATCGGTTTATGTATTGGTTTTCCTTTTTAACAATTCTCAAGAAAAACAACTAGGCTTACATCAATCAGCTCACTAGAATTCAGGCTTTTGTAAAAATATTAGTCACTAGATACAAATCTTAGTATTCATGTTAGAGAGCATTTTATTTGTGTTCAGGTGTGCTACAGAGAGCAACTATCTCTGAGGCTGATGGGGTCATCACCGAGGAAGCAGGATGGGCCAGTAAACGATGAAGAGCACTAGGAAAGATAGCACCTTTGAGCACAGCGAGGGCTCCATGTTGTTAGTATGTGCTTTCAGATGTGTGGCAAGTGCAAGAATCACAATAGAAGGTACTGTATTTTATTTTTAAAATAACAGTCTTAAAATAATGAATTTACAGAAGTTAACTGTATTTTGAAAGTATTCTCTTAGATCATGAATCATCAAGCACTGTTACTTTGATCAGTGACGATGTGCAGAAACAAATCCTAAAAAGTATGAGAAAAACATTAATCCTAATGAATTTCCTTTGGAAAATATTACTAGTGTAGTAATTTTAATTAAGGAAGAATTTAGCGCTTTTGTATTTGTATTCCCAATGTCAAACTCTTTTGTTATCACACTTACACCTCTGTTATTAATGTTAGCCATGGTTTGCAAAAGAGGAAAAGCTAGTTATCAATGAATAATTCAGGCTCCATAACTGTCAGAGCTCATTATTTTAAATAAGGCCTAGTAGTTCCAGTTGTAACCGGCTAATTGCATCATTTAAACTTAAACTGTTAGAATATTTCATATAATTCACAATTTTAAAAACTTTTAATACATTCAAAACTACTGTAGTACATAGAGCAATTTGCTTTAAATCAGGCTGAGAGAACAGAGACATTCAAGTTGTGATCCGAGTCCTCAAGCTGTTAAAATAATAAGAAGAAAAAGTGTGGTGAAACTGATATCCAGTAGTTAAAATGAAACCCTATTTTTAGAATGAAACGATGTAAAAGACTTGTAAAAGTGGAAGTCGAAAAAAAAGTTAAACCACGTGAAACTAATGAACTAAGATGAAACCTGACAGCCGATGAAGCTCTGTTGCAAGACAGTTCAAATACTGTCAATGAAAATGTTTCCTTTTGTGTAACCGCATTCTCTGCTCTGGTTTGTTTTCTGGCAGTAAACATATAATTCCCAAAGCAGGTACAAATAGATGCTGGGGTGAACTTTAAAAAAACACAACCAAAAACCCCCATTGCATTTCCTAAAGGAAGCAGGGAGTTAGTTATTTTTATTTGCTAATAATTTTAATTTGTGATTAGATAATTTCAACAGTATTTTAATTTGGTTTGATTTACCCAATAACAATTTACAATTACTAATAATATAGACTTGATAAAGTGAGATGGAAATGTATTTCACATACATTTTTCTTCACAGTGTATGCCAAGCAGGAAGAGTCAAGGCTCATTTATAAACCAGACTAATCTTAAAATGCTGGTTTAATTTTTCTCTTCAGCTTCTTTCTCAGATTACATCCAGCAGTTTATTATATGTATCCAGCAACTGTAAAGTGTGAGAGGTTAATATATACCTTTAAATGTGCTTATTAAAAAAGACAATACAACTCAGGCCTGTCCTGAAAGCTATTTGTATGTAGCGCATTAAGACTTGTACAGTAAAAAAACATTATCCTCATTTTTC
Organism: Gallinula chloropus; assembly: GCF_964237585.1. Taxonomy (NCBI): domain Eukaryota; kingdom Metazoa; phylum Chordata; class Aves; order Gruiformes; family Rallidae; genus Gallinula; species Gallinula chloropus. Next base: position 19,113,885 of record NC_140090.1, on the reverse strand, counting down.
CAGATGAGACACTGAAGTTCAAGGTAAGCTATATATGATTTCTGTAGTCGCTCTCCCCCTACATACTTCTGAAACAAAGCTAGTTTACCTGGGACTCACAGTCTGACTTACAGCTTTAATGAGATGCTGTAACAGAAAACATGGTAGGCTACCTGAGTGTTGTAAAAATGAAAAAAAACCCCAACCCTGTATCTGCTGTCTCTGTAATCACTCTGGCTTATTATTTCTTTCTTTATTTAATTAAAAAAAATTAAAAAACACCACAACCCTCAGCTCTCACCTCGAAACTATAAATTTCAGCCCACATATCCATTAAGAACATCATTAAGGCTGTAGAGGTTACACAGCAAGGGCTTGGATCTTATCTGATATGTAGCAGTCTTGCATTGCTGGATATCTTGTAAAAGCCACCCCTACATTTCTGCAACATACTGGAGGTCATTACAGTGTACATGCAGAAACTATGTGTGTTCCTCTGTTTGAGAGCAGAATCGGAGCACCACACAGATTATCTTCCCAGATTTTCCCCATGCTGAAACTAAGCCATTTCTACTTCTGCAAAAACCACATCTAGCAATAATTGGTCCCTATGGAGATGCAGACTATCATATTCTCACATTCTTCTGAGATCTGTAAACTAAAAGCCCAGGTTTCTTGGGAGATGTATCTCTTAAGAAGACAGACAGCATCAGGTTGAGTTTTGCAAATCTTTGCTTAAGGCACATTTAAGGACCATAAACATTCTCTTCCCACCCCTCAATTCTAACCTCCTTCTTCATGGGAGCTTTGCACCCCCTGGGCAGGAGTCAGCATGAGGTTTCTGCAGGTAAATCAACCAGATTTGAAATTTTCCATGTTACCTGCATTTGGACTAAAAACATAAGCAAGCTATCATAATTATAGGTTTGGAATGCCTTATTTTGCCAGTTGCATATATTTTATACGTAATGCAAATGACAGTGGTTAGAATGTAACAAAGTTATATGCCATAAAATGCCAAATAACTCCTGCAGTTCATAGTTTGAGTACCATACAAGTTTCAGTGCTGAACTGAGATGACAAGCTTCTGTGTTGGTGGGGATGGCCATGCAGTGTGCCTCAGTACGCCTGATCAGAGAGTAACCCTGGGAGGTAATTTCAATGAAGAAATGGCCAAGCCATGTCAAAACAAAATAAACCACAAAAACCCTCAAGTCATGTAATATCTGTTATGTTCAGGTAATAAATATATCGCAAAGAGGAAGGTAGAAGAGTCTGAAGATGATGTATCATGTGTTCCAGATGCCTACGTTTGTTGTAAACATTTATCATATCTTTATGGATACTTAAAGGTCATCAGCTCCAAAGTCTTAAGTTGTCCATGGTTAGAAAATACTTTTTGGTGCTTCTGGTGCTCTCAGATTTGAGATTGGCATTGAGAGGCGGAGGTGACTCAACAGGGCTCTGGCTTTCAGTGTCTGCAAGCTCCTTTCATTTCAGGCTTTCTGATCATCTTAGCTCTGGTTTGGTTCATTGAAGTAATTTTATTAGGTAAGTTTCTTACATTTAACTGGGGAACCACAGAGTCAACATAGAGATGATGGATTTATAGCAGGTAAGAACCGGGAAATAATGGTGCTCAGATGATATATATATATTCTGTATCACGGTATGTCCAATGACATAGCATAATCTTCACAACTGTATACAGGCAAGACAAAAATCTAACAATACTCAAGCAAACTGTAAATCTGTAAGGCTCAATGAAAAGAACATTAAAAACAATAATTTTGAAAGCCACAATGTTCTAATGGTACTTCTAATTTAAATCCATACTGACACCACTCCATAATCTTACAGTGGTTTTTTTTCCCCATGTTATCTAATACCAATGGGATACAGTCAAATAAAAATTAGTAAAACAAGTTGCATTTCCAAGGAAGAAAATATTTGCTCTTCTGTCTTGCAGTGTCTTGAGATTTCTGCAATTGTTTACTGTGTTCACTTTCTGTAAGCTGTTGTCAACTCAGCTGTCTGAACTATAGCATCATTTTTAAATATTTTTCTCTGAAAAAAACCAACTAAGTCTCTGAATGTTTTATGTCTGCGGCCACATCAGATACCACAACAAAAAGGAGGTTTATTCTTGTCTGTCTTGAAATTATCCAGTGTTGGCTTCACCCTTGTCAAGGGCTGGCTCCCTGTGCAGAAGCTGACAGTCAGGTTTAGGGTACGTTAGATGTGTTCCATCAGTGAAAGGAATCAAGTTGTGTTTGTGTACAGAGCATGGACTTAAAGTCAGTGATTTCACTGAAAAAAAGAAAAAAAAAAGAAGACATCTTTTTTCTTTGGAGCAGTAGACACCTGGTTGAAAAACACAGGGTAACCAGAGGCAGACCATAAGTGTTAGGCGCAGATAGAGCGAGTAGAGTGTTCCTATTGCGCATATTCATTCTGAAGGGTCATTCAAAATGCCTCTCTATGAAAAAGCCTGAATGCAAATAATGTCAACTGTCTATGAAAGCAGGTGATTTAGGTCACTGAGCAGTGTACATTGGTTAAATTATATTATTCCTTCAAATACTTAATGTACATCCGAGCTATTCACTTGTTAGAGTGAAGAGAGGCAAGAAGAAAAGAGGCTTGTTTTACTTTGCTTGTCTATATAATCTTCACTATGGACAACCATCCACTGCTTTTAAAAAGAAAGCAAACAAATGGAGGTATGCAGTGTCATTGAATATTACAAAAAATGTTTGGAACGAAAGACTGCGCATGATCTAGCCAAAGAGGGAGATCTGAAACTAACCACAAATGATAAGAAGGTACTGAAATGCATGCGCGCATCACTGGAGAACTGTGAAAGAGTGAGGCAAGGTTTTATTATTGGGATAAAAATATCACCAAATGTCTCATCACTCTTAGATCCATTCTTACTGCAAGAAAGAAACAGAACTGAGGGGGGAAAAAAAAACCCCAAAATTCCAAGAACACTGATTCTTTAAAGGGGGTATAAAAGGTGGAAATTGAGTTAAATTTCAGGCTTTAAGAGTTCCTATTTCACAGTTTTGATTAAAATTAGGCAAAAGTTTTACTCAAGTATCTTGAAAATCCCTTGTATTTTTCCTCTACGATGACCAGCAATTACACTTGCATGAGTGGACCAAGGACGCTTCTGAAATTTTGACTACTGCAAGAATTTGGAAGAGAGAGGAATGTGGTACAAGAGACCTACTCCTCTGGTTTGCATTCAACAATCAGATCCAGCTCAGACTGTCTTGCAGGGGCCCAGGGACTGTGGTCTTACCTCTCTTAGGGGTTTTACAGAAGAAACAGGCCCTCGGAGCCACACAGACCCAGCAATCAACAGGACCATGTGGACCAGTCCAGATTTGCTACGGAAGAAGGCTTCCCTCATTACACGCAAGGTAGGGCTAAAGTCAGTGTGGCATCTGCTGTGCAATGTAGCTGTTTGCCAGCTTAGAAATCCTTAATCAAATGTATTTCAGCATGGGGAGATGCTGTTACTTTTCTTGGCTTTGGAGCAAATTAGAGAGAACTCAGCTGTGGATAAATACTGCTTCTTCCTGTGTTTTCAATACAGTCCTTTTACGTGTATGTGTATCTCACCTGCAAATATTCCCAGATGTATTTTAAGTACGGAAGCACTAAACAACAGATGCATTGAGGATAATTCTGCCAATTGCAAAGCTACCAGGAGTGCTGTAGTTGAACTCGAGTATACAGCAGTGAGCTGAGGTAGAGAAGAACAATTTTTGACACAGCCGGTCACAGCTGACATTTCTGTTCTTGATCCACTGAATCATCTGAATCCTGTAAGAACATTCATCATGGAAATAGTCTGAGACAGAGAAACAGTCTGAGCTCTCCTACAGAATCTATTCTTGACCCAATCTGAGATGTTAAGAAAGGACTCTGATAGCTACATATATTCTCTTCACTCATAAATAATAGGAGGGCACCATTTACTGGTCTTAGTCCTTGTAGTGATAGTGGGATTGTCACAGTTTTATTAGTTACTTTTGCACTTTCTGATGTTCCTGTAAAACAACATTCTGTTTCAGAAGATGGGCCTGTCAAGGAAGCGGGGAGAAGGTGGATGGCATGATGAGTGGCTTCCAACACTTTGTTTATGTCTCCACGGGGTGGAAGTATTTTGTTAACTCTGTGCTCTCGATGTGGATCAGTCACTGCTGCCAACATAAATATTTTCAAATATTTCACTGAGAATTGCTGCAAAGCTACAGGAGATTTTCTGTCTATATGACTGAGATTGTGTCTTCTTTGATTTCAACTTGATTTAATTTTGTAGAAGAAGAGGCAAATAGAGGATGAATGATAGTGCAGCCCTCCAACTTGCATTATTGATACTTCCAAAGTGTCCAGTTCAAATGGTGGCAGAATGTTAACAGAACTGAGAGTATCGGTCTAGTGGCTGAAGGACAAAAATAAGCTGCCTTTTTGATCTTTGCTGGTCAACAAAAGCATGCTTTGCTCGCTCCAGAAGTCTTTCATGTGAGAGAAAATGGACAGAGATGAAAACCCACGTCTGATCTGATGCTTCGGCAAGCGGTATTTTCTTACACCCACAGGAGATGAAGATTTCTGGCCTTTCAGAATAGTGGACTGAAGTAAAACAGAAGTCCCTTTCTGTGATGTAGAAAGTCACTGATAAAATGTATTCTGTGTACAAAACATGCTCTGTATGCAGAGTTATCATCCTTAAATACCTGCCCTCTGTTGAAATGAGACTGGTCAGAAAATTAGAGGGTCTGGTTTATGCCCAGACCCTCAGTTCTCTAAATGGATCACAGTGTGAGCCTTACAAAAATATTTACTACACATGTCATCACTTTTCTGGCAGATTTTATTTGGAGAAGCTGGATCAGGCAGAGCTGGAAGCCTGATAGATTGCTGTAACCACTGACTTTGAGTACATATAGTTGAAACTGAACTGGTAATATAAATCTATGTTTCAGATAAATTTTGTTTCTTATTTCCTACATAGAAAATACCCATGAGCAAATTATTAGTACCATTAATTCACTAGTTGTTCAAACTTACTCCACACATTCTTGTTGATCTTTTTTTATATTATAATGGGGTGATCAGAAATAATTTGATGAATTATTTGCATGGGTATTGCTGTTGTAGTGAAGATAAGATGATGAAAACTCTGTGGGGTTTTGGTATTTTCAAGCAATGGGAACAGACCAGTGACAAGGAACAGAAAATGAGGATTAGGAGATTCTAGAAAAATAAACCTGTGAACTGCCCTTGTTTTTCATGGCAGCAAGAAAGGGAGTTTTTTGATTGCAGTACATATAATTATCTGACGTTTAGAGCCCATGTAGGGTCTGTTATTCTCTATGGGTTACTCAGGCAAGGGGCAAAGCCAAACCCTGCTGCCCCTGGGCTGGACTGCAGGTGAGAGAGAGTTTCGTGGGAGAGGCGATGGCCAACTGAAGTTTCTCTTCTGTGAGTTTTACCTTTTTCATCCTGCTTGACATTTCTCAGAGTGAGCTGTATTACAGATTAGTAGCCCATGGCAGTAGGCTGAAGAGATGAGATTTTAGTGCGATATGGTACACAGGCACGGGGGAAAAAAGCAAGGAATATGTGTGAAAAATTGAAATGACAAGGTCATGTTGATAGCTTGGTTATGGGAGCTGCCGCGGTAGTTTGTTGCATTATGATTAGAGATGGGCCAACTAGCATGAATGAGGAGAGCACTAGTTTGAACCTTCAGCCACTCCTCTAACCAGACCAAAGAGGAGCCTGGGGTAAAGCAAAAACATATCTAGCATTGGTGGGGTTTGGGTTCCCTGCTTTACTGTGATGACTTTCAGCTTCTGATAATTTTGGTCAGAACAGAATGCGGGAATCTAGAAAAATGTACAGGACATGCATCCACTCTAAAATCATTAAACCTGGAAAACTTGATAAAGACACTTTTATACCATTCCTAGCCTTCCACTGATAACAGAGCTTCATATTACTGTTAATAACTGTCCTGTTAGCAAAATGAAACCAAGTCTGCAAAGCTTTCAAATTTCAGCACAAGGGTTTTTTTTAATTATGAAACCTTCAGTTGAGATGCCAAGGCGCTGTCAAAGGACATATGAGAGAGAGTAGTCTGCATACAAGGACTTGCAGTGGGAACTGCACTGAAGTAAGCATACGATCCCTCTGTCAGCCGTTTCTCTTCTCTTTGGCTTTATCCTGTGGGAAGTAGCTTTACATTCAGATTCAGACTACAAGGGATTCTACGAAAGCTGAATTCTGCACTGGCCGTGCTTATTCTGCGGTGTGTCACACTCCCCGCGGTGAGGGCTAAGTTCTCCCTATTTTCTGCAGCTTCTGTCTAATGCAGACAAAATTCTTCCTTCTCACAAGGATTCCAGGAGAAAGCAAAGGCAGAGAGCAAGGGCAAGTGGAGACAAGCGACAGTTTACCTTGGACTCCCTGTTTTGAAACACTTGCCAAACTCACTGAGGTAATAGTTGTGATTTGGTTGAATAACAAAATCTATATCCAGCCTGTTTCTGAAAAGCGCAGTCAGCAGTGTAGGATTCCTCTCTCTCCTCCTTTTGCGTTAATAATGTCACTGCTCAGTTCTTAGTTACAGGTATTCATGATGATACAGTGGAACAGAAATATACAGGAGTCCAGCATGTTTTGAAGTGGCTCTAGGAGTCACTAAAATAATGACCTGTATCAGTATGGGAAACTTTTCCTGACCATTTTTATCCTCTATGTGCTTTACAGACCTGAAAGCTGCATCTCTTTGAACTCTGGCAATGCAGAGCAGAAAGCAGCTTCTCCAGCTGAGGCTGCAGGGAATGCTCTGCTGTGTGAGACTGGAAACATGAGGATGAGCAGAGCTTCTCACCTATATTTCCTCCTCTGGATAAAGGTTGACTGTTAGCTTGCTTTCACTTTCTTTTTTTCTTTTCCTTTTTTTTTTTTTTTTTTACCCCCTAGATGAGTATATAGCACTGGAAGAAGTTAAAAGGTCTGCTAAAGACTTATTTTCTCTCATCTGTTTACCGGCAGGTAAACGAACCTGACCTAGCACTTGATGATATCTCCTTTACACAGGATGAAGTGAAAGAAAAGGAAAAAGGAAGAGGCTTACTTCTTCTCATGTACATTTTTTGTAATGAAAACAAAGCTTGAAATTAACCTTGCCCATGATTTCAAAACATATAGTTTATTATTTATACTCTATTATTTTCTTAATGCTCTGGACTTCCACAGTCCAGGTGAGTCACCACAATTAAAAGGACACTCTAAGACAGGGTTTTCTTGAGCAGTTCTCAGCCATTTCTGCAGATTAAATGAAGCTTCTGAAAACACAAAAAGATGATGCAAAGCTTCAGAGTTCTGTCCATGTGAGTTGATATGTGCAAACAGAGCCCAATAAATTCCTTACTCAATGCTTTCTTTGACTTTGTAGTTGTCACAGTCCAATTTGTTATTGAAATGGATTTACTCTTCTAAAAAAATAACAGGCATTGTATGGCTGCATATATAATAATACATAGATACCGTTTTCTTTTTCAGGGAGTTTAAAGAAGACACATGACTTTGATGTTACTGAAGCTTGTGTCATAATCATCAAATGGAGCTGGTGCCAAATAAACCAGATGGAGCTTTCAATCAACAAACTGTATTTATTTTTTATATCTATGACTTATTTCTCATCAATGCAACTTTTAATTGGACAAGGTAAGAAGGAAGATCTGCTCCCAGAGAAAAAAAGAGAGCCATTAGGAGTTCATGCCTTATTGTTTGACCTATCAGCACAAATAGATGATGTTCAAACTGCAGAGTACAAGAGCCTAATTCCAAGTGAAAGGGATTTTCTTGATGCTTTCTACAGGGGCAGAAGGTGGCATAAATGGTTACTTCATCCTCCTGTACTATGAAAAATTTCAGAGCATTTCTATCTATCTGTGCACATATTACTTTTTAATTACACTTGGCTACATTGCTATTCTAGCATGTTTCTTTTCTCTCTTTCTTTGCAAGAGTATGTAGTGTAGCTTTGCCTGTGTCTATATCAAATTGGTTTTATATACATGGTTTTTATGTACTGTATTGTTTCCTGCCTGTAGTAAGAAAGAGACAAAAAGTAAGGAGTTTGATAAATCACCAATATGCGTCACTTTTTTGTGTGAAGAATGATTTATGAAAAAGCCCTACAGCTATGACTTGCTTTGGCCTTCTAGAGAGATGGGAGAGATCAAGAATATATATAAAGGAAAAATAAACACATATTTAAACTGTTTGGGTTTGTTTTTCTCCTAAATGTCCCTTCTCTTCCTCTTTTTTTTCTTTTTCTTTTTGTCTTTTTGTTTGTTCATAGTGGTAGTCCCTGTCTTTTCTGCTAAGTGAGGATGGATAATCCAGATATGAAAGTTTGGGTTTGAGATGGAGATATGAGAACTCTTCCATATAGTTCAGATTCTGCATGAGAAGAAGTTAATATCTGATTATGGGGGAGTCACCTCCGTGGATTAATCTGGTGGGCTCACTATAGTCCTACTCACCTCTCCAAACCCAGCACTATAATCAGCAAGTTTCTGCACAGAGTTGAAGAGTTAAGCAATCATGATGACTTAACCATCAACTTGACCTTTAAGATCCCTTCAGAACAGGTTTGATCCATGCTGATTTACTTTATCTTTCAGACCATCAGATCTGTTCTAAAACCCTGATTGACCAGAAGTCATTTTTTGAGGCCTCATGGCCCAACACGAAAACAGTAGGTGAAAGTTAAACCTTACTGAAGTCAAAGGGAGAATGGAACTGGGATTTCACCCAGGAAAACCAACCAGCAGTGTTTGAGTCCTACCAGTGCTGAAGCTATGTGAGTCCTTTTGTGGTACCCACCATATCACTATGTAAAACGTATCTCGCAAGCTACTATGATGTCCTCGTGACACTAATGTGCATTTAAAAATAGTAGTTTTTATTAAAAAATGTACACTGATGACATAAATTATTTACTGGGTAACTACAAAATGCTGTGTGGCCTGACATGATAATTATATTGTTCTGTCATTCCTTTGGTAATGAAAGCCTTTAGTTATTCGTAAGTTATTTTTTACTGAACATGAAGAATACAACAGATCAGGGAAAAAAAAAAGTAGGAAGAGCAGCATTAGGCACTTCTGTTACAGGCACAGGGGCAAATAACAGAGACATTTATGCTGTTCACTGAAGCTTACCCTTGGGTTTCCCTAATTACTTCTGAGTAACTTTAGACATTTAGTTGTCTCCCTTACAGTGTCCTTCAAATGACATTTCCAGAAACAGCCATGTCTTGGGGTAAATAAATCAGCTGCCTTTGTACTGCCTCTTTTTTTTTTTTTTTTTTTTTTTGTTTTTCCCTACCTGTCTCTTGATGCAAATAGGTCTGATTCCTTCCCCAAAATACCAAGGAACTAGATTTTTCTCTATGGTATTGCAATAGAGATGAAGAGCTGCCACAATATATGTCTGCTAGATATAACAATAGACCAGTGAACTAGACCAGTGCAACAAATGTCTTTTTGCTTATTCCGATCTGATTATTTTTGTCACATGTGAAATTTTATTCACGCAGGAGACAACTTGAAAGAAAAATTTAAATACCTACACCCAAGTAGCTACTCCAGATATTGAGGATGGGATAGGCCAGAGTCCTGGGAAGAATGCAGAAATAAATTCCTCAATATCACAGGATAGTACCCAATCTAATTAAAATTATGAAAGTTCTGAGCATACCTTTCCAAAAGCAGTGTCATGCGTTACACTTGACCTTGTCATCAATTTTTATACTCACATGATGCTCCAGTATGGAATAAGTGGGTGTTTTCTCAGGCATGAGGCTTTCTCCAAAGCCATTTCCTTTATGGGACATGCAGAACCACAGAGGCTTCTTCACATACGACTAAGTCTTATCCAGCCAGAAACAGAGAAATACCATCTGACTTCTGCTAAGAGAAAGAGAACAACTTAAAATTTATATAGTCAAGTTGAAACACTTCTGGAAAACTTACAATTGGTCTTGGAAATAAAAAAATTAAACTATGTTATAATGGATTCATTTTTATATGATATTAAATGTATAAATATATAAATTATTACATAATTATACAATGTACTATATTTAGTATGATATAAAATATATTAATTCATTTGTGTTTTCTATATGATACTATACCAATACCATATATGATATGTAAATATAATTTATATATATATATTTAACAGAATGTGTCCTATGAACTATATACACATGATTATGTACAATACTATATGTGAATATAGTATGTTAATTTCTCTAATATATTCCCACACTCCCTAATGAATGATTCACTGCAGTGCTTCTAGGACGTTATTATATTGCACTAGCATGGGTATATTCTGCAGGCACTAATCATGGAACAAAGTGGGATGGAAACTCATATTGGTGTTTTGCCTTTTACAAGGAAGTAACTGACAGCAAAACATATTTCAAGGTCTGGTTGCCAACATACACAATTAAACAGAATTTGGAAGAGGAGGAGGAGGGGTATGGCTGGAAACTCCCAGCCATACTCTGAATGTCAGCTATCCCTTGTCAGAGACCTGGCTATCCCTTGTCACAGACCCGGTGACGTTGAACCAAACTGTGAAATATGTGTAATTCTTCTAACATTGCTGATGATGTAGCACCAGATTTTTTTTATGTGTGTGTGCATGTGACTGCTTTTGACCATGACAGGTTTTCATAAATCTGGTGTCATTATAGAACACATGACTTGTGTCACCACTGCTACAACAAGAGAAATCCATCACGGATCAAAGTGCCAGGAAAAGTCCTATTCACTATATAAACCCCACTTAAGCTTTCCAAATACAGCTTGAGTGGAATTTAAGTGGGCCATAGGCCATGTTTTACTCCTATATACAGATATGAATTTTACACTGTGAAAACAAACTAAAATATAAAGCATTTTCTAATGTAACATGGAGCTATCTGAAGTCACAAGGCCATCCAGAGCTAGATATCTTCGCCAGTATTTTACCTTGAATACCATGTTACTTTTTCTAGAATACAAAACAAAACAATAAAACAGTCCAATATTATTTTAATACTTTTAACATTGGACTTTCAACCTACATAATATATCTATCTGAACAGAGCTGTCTATACTCTGCTCAGATCACAAGCTCCTTGAGCAAGGATCATACCTGTCTCCTTGTTTATACATTGTCTAGAGTGCTGCAGAAAAACTTTTCTTTCATGAAAGATTCATTGTCCTGCAGGAAAATAAAATATACGTAAACATTATATAAATGTATCAACATCTCTCTCTCTCTCTCTCTCTCTCTCTATATATATATATATATGTATATTTGTTTGTGTAGTGGTAAGTGATTGCGTTTCTTCACCATAATGCACCCAACCTTAAGAAGCCTTTTCAGGTAACACTGCAACATTCTTCTCCCGCACCCCCCAACATATTTAAATGTAATGCAAACCACTATTTGCAATGTGCATATTGTAATAGATAGAAGTGTAGGACCCTTTAAAAATAATTATGGAGTGAAAAAACATGAAACTTGACTAAGAATTTAAAGTCTATAGAGACATTTATGTCACTTCATTCTTTAAAATGAGCAAAATCCTTTTTGTGATTGATTTCAGTAAAGATTCTGGCATCTACCTTCTTTCCCAAATCTTGAACATGTTTACTTTACTCCACACTGCAGCCTAATATACCCACTTGTTTTAATGCACTAAAGTAGGAAACTATGTACCTCTAGAGACCGAAAATCCCCACTGAGCTGCTTTGAATCAGTTCTGTATCCTAAAGATCTTTTTTATTCCACTGATATTAATTTTTCCCTATTTCAATAAAACAATGGAAAATAAAATACTCTGTTCATCAAGGCACATGTACCTAATCTCATGTAATATTTCATTTGAAATTGTCTCATTTTATTCTCTCTGATTCTGTTGAAAAAATCACTATAGTGGGAGAAAGTCAAACTAGAGATTATATTAGGCCGAGGCAAATGGTATTCACCTTTTATAGTCCCTATGTTTTATAATGAAGATACTTCATTGAAACAATGATGCATACTTCAACAGTTCCCTGGAGAGCAGTGAATCCTGTTTGGAGAGATTCATGAATATGTGCATTAGCACAATCCAACTGGAACTTGCCCTTAAAAACGAACCACAAGAGAAGCTGATCAGTTCCCGCTTATGTATATAATCAGAAGGTTATCATATTATCTCCCCCTCCACAGGGAAAAGCAGATGCATATTCTTCTACCACTTTAAGATGAGAAATGCCAAAGGAAACAACAAACTCCCCCTCCCTATGCTTTCAGCAACATTTACTGTATGAATCCAGAAAGACCTTTTAGAACAAGAGGAGGAGAATATTCGATAAGGTTCTCTAAATGAGGATTTATTTTGCATACGATTAGTCATAGTGTAAACCTTTTAAAAAAAATTACATCTGCATTAATTTAGTCGAGGCCATCAATAAACCTGAAGTGAGTTCAAAGACTGCTATAGATGGCAGAGAGATGAGACAAACATTTCACAGAGTCAAGGCTTGCTAAGATATACATGAAGCTCTGTGTCCTGAAGATGAATGAGGAACACTTGGCAGTTCTTGAAGTAGTAGTTTATTTAAAGTACAAAGAATTCAGTGAAAAATACTTCTGGCCAGCAGTTGGTGCCCGGCTTTCAAGAAAAATGGCAGACCACCACTAAGCTAGTGACAATGATAAAGAATAGCCACATAGATTTGCAGATTTATCTTTAGGTTTGTAGCAACCTCAGCTCTATGAAAAAGAGCATAGCGATGAGAGCCCTTACTACCTTTGAAAACAAACTAAAAAGAGCTACTGCCTTATGATGGTGCATATTATTAAGCAGTCATATCGGACACTGGCAATAAACTATATCATCCAAAATGAGCAATCATTTGATCTGAGCTTGGAAAGATTAAACAGTGAAAAAAACCCAAAAAACCAGCCCCCCAAAAAACCCCAGGAAAGAAAAACCAAAATTATCCATTACCTTCTGGGCAAAACATATCACTGCATTATTCCCACCCCTCCTGGGTTTGTAATACCTGTACCCGTTTTACTGGTAGCTAATGGCACCAAATGCAAGTAAAGTTTGCTTAAAAAGATGTCTTCAGTATTATCCTGGCCAGGAAAAATCCTGATGCTACTGACTGGCATGTTTAATTGAAGCTGTCAAATAGTCATTACTAAGACATCTGTGAAAATGAATTTTTGAGAAACTCTTACAAGACATAGCTTCCTCTCACCAAAAGCCAGAAATGTAGCTTTCCCCGCCCCCCCTCCCCCCTCTCTCCCCCCAGGTACATATCAGGAGTCCAGCCGTGTTCTTTGTAGCCCAAAGATCCTGCATACAAAACCTTTCTGGATGTCTACTGTCTTTTGTGTGCTGCAAGCAAAAAAATCACTGCATTCCTATGTACTAGTTTTTTCACTTTCAGGGGAGAGGCATTATGTCTTCTAAATAAGATATATAGAGGAGGCATAATTATACCCTCTAAAGAGGACATAATCTCATAATTGTGCAGTAGAGCTATCCTCAGATTGTACCACAGACTGTACTTGCATGCCTGATAGATTAACACTGGTCTCAGCTTCTAGTCTGAGGGTATTACTTTTCCTTAAAGGCTGGTTGAATGTTGTTGAATGCATGTGTAAGTACGCATATGTGTTTGTGTGTGCATGAAGTGCCCTATTTACGAAGGCAGATCTGCCTGTCTGTTAGTTTTTGTACACATACACACATATACACAGAAACCAAGCACTTGAAACACTCAGCTGTATCTTTTTTTTTCCACAGCTAATAAAGGCTCTTCATGGTACAAAAGAAAAACACTTTTTTTTTTTCTTACTTAGGGCTGGGGAGAAAGGCTAGCAGTTTTATTTTGCTTAACTTGCGGTGGTGTGTCACATTCAGCTCTAATGCTGCAGCTATTACCATATGTCATCAAATACCAGCATAAGCAGATGTGCCGTTCCTCCACAGTGACCCCACGTAGAAGTTTAGAGACCAGGAAGGAGCAGGGTGATACCTAGTCCGAGCCCCACACAGGCACGTGCATGCCTATGCACACTGCAAGAAAGTGTTTAAAGAAAATATTTCCACATATTGAATAATTCACTGCTCCTAGGTCTCTGTTTTTGCTGAGTGCATCATTACACAAAAATATTTGCATGTAAAAGAGCAAAATCCAGAAAATTCTGATGTGTCTCAGAGCACAGTAAGGAGACAACATGGTAGTTACATAAATGTATGTGTGTGTGTATGCATGCATTTTCATGTGTATATATACACATATATATGCTTTCACTCCTGGTGTCTGCTGAGTTTTTGAAGTTGTGAAAAAAAACAACGAACGGTTTTCACCAATGTAACAGTGATGTTTGGTGAAGACAAAGCTTGTGCATCACAGCAGGGGAACAAAGAGGGGGATGAAGGTCAAAGGGTAAATTCCAATTGCTGAGACATGTTTTTATGGGTTGAATCTTAACCATGTGATAAGCAGCATTCAGACCTGGAGCAAAAGGGAGTAGGAATAAGCATCTGGGGGGACCCTTGGCTGGCAGAAGTCAGGTTCTTCCTTTCTAGTGGTTGCTTTCTCCTGTTTTAGTTTTCAAATGGCAAATTCTGAGGTAATTAACATGGTCCTTCAGCCTTTAGAAATGGAGAGGAAAATAAGCCTTGGTTTCTGCTGTATGTGTGTCAATCACTTCTGCTTCATTCAGTGCCTTTGGTTACATCAGAGGATGTACAGAAGAGAGGCGAAAGCTGGTGCTACCTTTTTGGTAGGAACTATGTGTGAGAAGGAACATTATCCTCACTACATGAGGTACAAGAGCACTGTGGGCTGCAAACCCCATGTACAAACAGGTAGCAGCAGCAGCTTTTGCAACAGGTGTAACAGACTTTCTACCACCTCTTACTCATCTCACCCAAGCAGGATAAAGAGCATCCAAGACTTTCATCTACTTGACAGATCCTTCTCTTGCTGATGATCAACCATACTTCTCTTAGTCTGTAGGAGCACACGAATTCTGCATCCAGGTAAATGATTTGGTAAGATCCTCTGATAGGATGGATCAGTTAATTGTAGCTGTGCTGTGCTGAACTTCTGAAGATCTGCTAATCACTGTCTCCGCAGAAGCCTATTGGTAGCTCAAACAAGGAAGATGGGACTTTTGGTAAGCAGGACACCATCCCTGCTGAAACTCGCTAAAGATGCCTCATTAAAAGAATATAATAAGCTAAGTGAGAAAAGTTAGCTGATGGCTATATAGCTGGCCTTGCTAAATCAAGTTCGCTGTTGATGTAATTGTTTGATGTAAATCAGTGCATCTGCACCAGTTTATGCTTGCAAAAATATTAATCTGTTGGTTTTGTACAAGTTGTAGAAGTACTGCAAGTGATACCACAAATTAGGCCAAACAAAAATAATGAGCCACTTAAATGTTGTGTTACTATATATGAAAGAAGGTTTAGAAAAGAAGGTCCTCTCCTTGTCCTGTTCTCAAAGCTCTGTGCACACTGACAGTAATTTAATATAACCAGAACCCACCCACACTGTTTGACTCCTGTGTTTTGACAGACAATTTACCAGTTCCTCAGTTGCTCTAAATCCACAGAGATTCATTTCAGTCACCGAGCTACATCAGTTTATTCCACTTATGGACCTGATCCAACACCTTCAAATAGCTACCGGAGAAGACAATTTCTGCCTATTTTGTCCTTTTTTACAGTATCTGCTCCCTATGTTGTCTCATATAAGAGTATGAGATATGACATTTTCTCATCAATTACTGTTACAACTACCAGATTCCCTAAGTGGTAGAAAATGTGCCACGCAAGCCTGATCCTGAATTAAGCACCTCTAACAAATAAATATCACTGACTTTTAAGGATGAGTCACTAAAGTTTATAGGATTATTGCTAAAGTTTGTATAGGTATAAAGCAGAGCCTACTTCAACTGTAAAATGTATTAATGGGAGTAATTTAAATGTATCATTAGACTACGAGCAGAGCTGTAACAATGTCATTCAAATATCTATGACATCCCCACGTCCCCTGAAGGTCCGAATCTTTCTAGGTACTTCAGGGGAAGCAAATTTAGCAGCCTGAAGAACTAGTCCTGCTATGAGCTCTCATGAAAACTTCATATTTGTCCTAGAAAAATCAAAATGTAGTTATGGGGCATATTTTCCCACTTCTTAGGTTTTCATTGCGGTATCTTTCTTCTGTACAAGTTGTATAATTGAATTTCCTATTTTGGAATGGGTTCACTTGACCCCAGAATAACCTAAAATATTACTAAAATTATTTTCACCATTTTCTAAGGAAAAATGATTTCCTTTACTCCTAGTGTCAGCAAAATAATAAAATATTTTTGCTTTGCTGATAGCACACCAGACAAAAAACATAAACCTAAATAGACCATTTGCAATGCTAAAAACCGACATGAACAGAAAGCAAAATTAACTTTTTAATTTTGTTTAAAGGAGAGATATATAATCTACAAAGTCAAACACTGTTAAAAAAACTCCTTATTTTAAACTAGAGAACATTTGACAGCATTGAAGCTTTCACATAGCTAAACAAAAGCTTTCTGGGGGAAGTTTCAAAAGGCATTTCTTTATTTTGTCCATATTCTAAGTGCCCTCTACTGCCAAATGAGCTGTACTACAGAGCGAGCGAGCACTCCTGCAAGCAGCAAGAAGAAACCCACCCAGAGACTGAGAGAAGGAAGGAATTTGAGACTTCCTGGTATTGTTTTTCAGCCTATATGTAGCTGGACTGGAAAGCTACCAGCAATAGGATGCTTTCTTTATAAAAAAAAAAGTAAATTCAGTGGTGAATGGACTTACAGAATCATCTATTTTTGCTGGCAACGCAGGTTCTTCCTTACTGCAGCATGTTGTCCTCCATTGGTTTCTCTGTGTACGTGTGGTGTTTATTTTAGTGTGAGTGACGTATTTCTCAAGGCTGATCTTGTCTAACATGCAGGCAAGTTTTTAGACTTGCACCCAGGTATAAATCCCCATCAGGTACAAGATGGCAAGAAGTTGTCCTTCCATGTGGAGCTGATGGAGAACAATGGCTGGGGAACATAGGGAGCTGTAATCAACACTGCGTGCACTCCTACCACAAAGTCCTGTCTCAGGTGCAGGTGGGTTTCTGAGTCAGGACTTGCTCCTGTGGGAAGGAACGTTCCTCCTTCCGTGTTAGAGCCGCTCACCACACACAGCGCGGCCTCAGACTAGCCCTCAGTGAGCTGCTGTGCATTCCTTATTCGCCTTTTGCTCTGCATTTCTCAGCAGGGCCATTTTCATTTTTAACGAGCTTGAATTGTTCAACAAAGACCAAAAGTGACTTAGGGGTTTGATTTTCCATACTAAGCCGCCAGATTGAGAAAAACTGCGGTATGTGGCACTGCAGATGCAATTAGTGAAAAGTTCTGAAACCAGGGGGGAAAACAACCACCGCTCATCTTCCACACAGTTGCAGTGACTCAATAAAAGGTTAAAAAAATGAAGCTTTATGTTCTCTAGGCAGTCTTGCAGCATTTAACAATTAGCGTTGCATATATTGTAGGAACAAGTTGCACGCATATTAGTGCATACGTATGTGTGTATATATGTATACATTCATTGTGTATTTGTGGTGGTGGGAATTACAGTAACCCTGGCCCAGCTGTGAACAAACATAAATCATATCATCTAATTCCCTGATCAGATTAACCCCTCATCCTCCAGCACATCTGGCACTGCAGTCATATTCCCCGATGGGTTCGTGGCTCCTGCCCAGGTCTGTTTGAGGCAGGGTACGGTGTCAGTGTTTCAGTGACATGGGAATCCTGGAAAAGTGTGAATTGACGCTGATTTTTGCTGGTGCGGAGGCCCTGCTGGTTACCGAGGCGACCACTGCTGAGCAGTCCAGCCCTGTCTCAGGGACTGAGGAAGCTGCGGGGAGTTCCCAGCACTGTGTATTTCTGGGTTACAGCCAGCACTTCATTATCAGGAAGTATATGAGAAATTTTATTTTTGTTGCTTTCCTTCTGATTTATAATATGAAAGACATTCCATAGGCCTGCCCGACCTCCGGGCGATACCGAAAAACTGAAAAGCAAGAGCTCAGCTATATTCTCTGCTTTTCCTCATGAATATATAGGATTATTTTCTACTGTATATGCCAAAATGCTGTGTCCAACCTGGTTTAAACAAGGCAAACTGCACAGGTGAGTTTGCTACCGTTGAGAAAGGTTTTGAAACCAGCTTCCCTTCCGAAAGTACGGGATGGTACTTTTTAAGAGATTTTTGCTAGGACTTAGCAGAATTCTCAATAAAGAATAAAGTGAATTAACTCTATCAGTTTATCATATAGTAAAGTCAGTTCTTGGACTTGTCAGCTAGGATTCCTCAATAAGTAGTTTATATTGAAAAGCAATGATTTTATACACTGAACATAAGGAGGCAGGTGTTCCCAACTATCTTTTGCTTCTAGAAATACTCTTATGTTTTACCATGCAATTAAAATTATACCAGCCACATGAGATGGAGCTGAATTATTTTTCACTACATATATATATACACACACACATACACACATATATATATATGGTGCTTCTGTGCATGTAAGAGTTACGAGGCCGCCTGCTCTTGAAAGTGAAGCGCTTTATTTTGGTACCAGTAATTTTCAGCATGGTAATATTGCTTCAAGCTTTCCAAGAGCAGGATATTGGCCCTCATCTCAGTGCAGAACTCCACATGCTCCACAGATTTTATTATTTGAATCTCTGTGTTCATTTCATCTTTTGTTCTCTGATGAGAATAGTGACAAAGGTTTTGATCATTTTCTACCTCTATTGATGGATTTTGTTCTGGATGCAATAGTTTGAGGTGGCAAATTTGATTACAGGGAGAAAACAAGGCACTAAAGAGCTCTTCAATGTAGTATAGACAGACAGAACAAGAAGCTGTGACTGCAAGTGGAAGTCAGACAAATTCAGCTGAGCAAGAAAGTTCATATAAAACAAAACACAGGTGTCCTCCAAGTAATACCAGCTCTTAGTACATCCAGATCAAAACTAGATACTTTCAAGGAATTTACACTCTAGTCAAGCAGCAGTTATTTGGTTTACTGTATGGAATTTAGTGGCTTCTGCTGTACCTGTAGTATATTGGCTTGTACTGACCTATGGCAAAAGGTCAGAGCCAATCTTATGCAGTACACTCCTCTAGTCATAGCTCTGAGAATCCATTATTTGCATATGGAGATGCATCAGTTATTGATAACATCAGCTTTTCATAACCCGTGACAGATTTGATTCAGGAATTAGATATGAAAGATACAACTAGTGGGAAAACCAAGTAACTGCAAGAGCAGTTCATCTTGAATTCTGTGGCAGTGGAGTTTGATTTGCCAACTGTAGTGGTACAGTTTCTGTCCTAGAGCATCACTACCCAAACCACCATAGGACCAGATAAACCAGACCACACCTAGGCCACTGCTAAAAAGTGAAATGAAAATGTGAAAACATGCAGCAAGAGATAACAAAAGAAGGGGAAATACAAGTCTTGACATCACCAAACCATTATTTCATTGTTTTTCACCTGCTCAGCTCAAGCACTCTCACCACCTTCCTTCTCCCTGCCAGGCCTGAGACCCTTATGTGGGAGTTACCCCCTTTCCGGTGCCCTAGGAAAAGAGACGCAGTGTGCATGCTCTCTATGGTAGCTCTCTCCTGGAATACCATAAAATGTTGTAAGCTCCAGCTGTTTGAAGCCAAGCTACCACATACTTCTCTATGCTGGAGGACGGCACTTCCCAGCAACATGGTAAAATGCAGCCCAGCTCTTCCATAACGGACAAAGATCTCACTTTGATTTCCCTTCTACTTTAGCTTACACCCACTGTTCTCCTGCTTGGTATCTCTCACACATACACACACACTCTCTCCATATGTATACGCTTATGTTACAGATTCATATGGTAAGTCATATGCATCCCAGTAATATGCATTACTTCAAGTATTTTTGCACTACATAAATATTCTGTATATACTAAATACGTAGCTATCATTAATATCCCTTCACACCCTTCTCTGTTCTGCTTTTCATTAACTTATTACCATGCTATTACTTCAAGGAAGCAAAGGCTGTAGTTTCATTTGCTTAGCAAAGAGATGCACAATTAAATGCATAGAAATTCTGAATGTTACCCATAGTTTCTAAATAAACACTACACAGGACTTGAACCTTGAGATCTGAATCTTCAAACAACTAAGAAAATCTCAGCAAAGGATAAGGAATGAAGCAGTTGTGTTTAAAAGAGAGACTACTTTTGCCGTATTGAAGGGAGCCATACAAAGTCTTCACCATGTCAAGTTATTAAAAAGGATTTAACAAGAAATCAGAAATAGAAGCTGCTTCTCGAACTGATTGCAAAAGATCTCAATAATTCCTAGCTTAGACTTCATTAAGTGCTAATAAAGCCTGACATTACTACAATGAAAACAGTCACACACAAAAATACTACAAGATACAGTCCTGTTTATATCAAGCAGTAATGGGGTGAAACTCTTGTTTTGAAGAATTAAACAAGAGAATTTAATGAATGCTGATCAACTGCAGTTAATGGCAAAGAGATCTTATCAAAATTCCTGATGAAAATAAAAATTTGTTTGATAAAGATAATATTGTTGAGGTAATAAGATCTAGGAAGCATTTGATATGCTTTTTTTTGAGATTTGAATTGATGATCTAGAACTATATAAAATGACTGTTTTGCATATTATGTTAACCATCAGCTGATGGCTCTTGAAGCCTACCTGCAAGGGGGAAATTATGACTGAGCAGGTATCTTTCTAGCAGGATGTTACTGTGGTTTTTTTCCTGCATTGTCATATTTTTATTAATAACCTGTAAGAAGCATCTAGTCACATCACTTCTGATAAACTTTTCATATAAAGGAAAGACTGAGAAGTGATGAATAAGGATAGAAGCAGATCACTGATACAAAAGGATCTGCTAGCATTGTCATATGCATGCTTCAATGCCAACAATGAAAGCTGTTCATCTAGAAGAAAATATACACCATATTTAGAAGACAGGGAATTCTGGGCTTTAAAGCAGAATTTAGAAAAAAAAAAGAAGAAAGAATGTTTCATGACAGACATGAATATGTTGTTTCTGAGTAGCCATTGCAGCTACTAAGAGTAGGGATATAATTTAGGAAAATAGTTTAGAGTCATATTGCCTTGATATAACAGCATTTGTTGTTGGAATCCAACACTGCTCTCCACACTTTAAGAAAGCTGCCAGTCATGAATGTAAAGATTAAAAATGTTGGTGGTAAAGTTATGTTATTAATATGATCAGTTCCCACCTGATCATCCATGAAAGATTTCTGTGTCTAGTTCAATGTGAATCTACTAGTTATTTTAATAGAAAAAGAACTTCTTGGGAGGTTTATAAAATCTGATGTCCTTGATCTTCACTACCATTGACTGTGCAATTACAATTTGTCCCTTCTTGATGTGACAAAGTTAAAGAGTAAGCCCAAGACATAGCTGCAGATAGAGTTGCAACATACCATCTTGGCTAATATGTTCATCTCCATAATTAGAGCCTGGTAGTTGCTGTATTTTGTGCACATGTTCAGAATGAATAACACAGATATTTCCCCCTTGCCTCCAGAAGCACATCTATACACAAGGTCTTGTCTCTGTGCAAACGTCCCTGGTGTGAAGAAAGCCAGTTGGATAGCTGGCAAGTTTGTGTTTGTCCCTGCCACAATGAAGCATGGAGTTAAGTGTTGAGAGACAGAGTCAAGAAAGAGCCTATAGTACAGAACCACCAACCTGGCTTGCTCTACTTACTCAAATCTGAATCTGGGCATTGCTACCAAGGCAGCAGAGGTAAGGCTTTGAACTTATCAGAGAGAAGGTCAAAAGAGCAGATTTTCTCAAATCTGCAGTTATCTACATGTGGAAGAGCGCTTTGAAAAATGCACAGTTCTTCAGCCTGGCAGAAAGATATGATAAGATTCAACACCTGGAAACAGAAGTGAGAACAATTCAGACTAGACATAAGGCTTGCATTCTTAAGTATGTGGGTAATTAGGCATTGTGAACTAGCAAGTCAGGACTGCAATGGACTTTTCATCACGAGAAAATGTTAAGATCGAGTATTTCTCTAAAAGATATGTTCAGTTCAACCATAGCTGTATGACTAGAAGCAGAAATTAATTCAGGGAAGTTCTTTGGCTTATGTGATGTGCAAAAGGTAGAAATTAGAATAGATAATCATAGTATTCCATTTTACCTTAAAATCTGCATACTTGTAAGTTTGAAAAGAGAAAATGCAAAAGATATGTGGAAGAGATAGTTCAATTAAGTAGACATAGTAAGAAATTCTATTCTGTGTATGCTCTTTTGTGCAGCTGGGACTCTACCTATTACATTTGAGCAGACTTTCACCAGTACTGACCAGTCGATTTGTTCAGCAGCTGGAAGGTTGTGCCTACAATTGTGTCTACAATTATGCCTACAGTTCAGCTTCCCTGGACCTGTGCAAAGTTTAAAGCAGGACAAAGTTGTCCATTGTCTCCAGCATCAACAATACAACACAAAATAACCATGAATGAAAACTGCAAGCTTATACAAACTGGAGAGAAGTAAGCATCTACTTAGACCTGTAAATTCTATGATGGTGCCATATTTCAAAGCAGCAACTTAAACCATGACTCTGATAAGTCTTGTCTGCTTGATTCTCTGCTTGCCCAATCACTGAAATGCCAGTTCAGCAGATGACCTGGACCACCCATTCCCCTTCCCTGATGACCAAAATCTAAATTATATTTCCAGAAATGCTGTATCCTTTGCATCATTTTCCCCTTTTTCACAGCTCTTGCAAATCTCTCAGACACCTGGAATCCTAGACCAAGGACCAAATCCTTCATCTCCCACAATGGCAATAAACTATGAGAATTTAGGATTAGAAATAGGTTGCAGCTGCCACGTATAATGCCACATATAATGCAGAATGGAAAAAGTGAGGCTTTACTGCATCTCTAAGAAAAGAAAAATTAACCCTTAACTCACAGCTTAATAGTTAACTATTATTTGAAGGACTTTTCGTACAGTTATTTCCAGGAAGAAAAGCTCAGTACTACAGCCTGTCCATGCTTACTGCCAGTTAAACTTTTAGGGATAGTTTTAGAACTTTTGAAAAAGAAAAGTTCATCTTCTCTGAACCTATGCATTGCCTAACAATGCCATAATCATTTGCTCCTCATTTCATCAATTTCTACATTTATTATAGCTTTATCACATATTAGAGATAGCTAACATTTTTTGCATGGTTACTAGACCTTCTCTAATGTCAGAATGAAGCTGTGTGTGTAAAGATTTCAAAGATTAGGATCACTGCATGGCTAGCACGAGTCCTATTTATTTCTAAGACATCATAGCAGCTGAGATCAGATGAGGTATTTGGGCCAGTAGGTCACAGTTTCACAGGCAGAGAGGATGGTGTCTTCAGTGAGGGATCCTAAACCCAAGTAAACCAGGCAGTATATCATGCTGCAGAGTGTCCCAAGCTTCTCTCACGGGAGGCAGCGGTGACCGCCAGACACTTCAGTTCTACCAGAGCTGGCTTTTAAAAACAGCAACATTGAATTGTACTTCAACTCTGAATGTGTATGCAGACAAACTGAAGTAATAATTTGCATGAATACACTCAAAGATAGTTTATAGATATCCCTGCTAAGCTTTAGATAATATTCTGGATTTGAAAATCACGTCAGCTCTGTCTGTTCACATGTGAGGTGGCAAAAGAGGGAAAAACAGACTATGCTGCAACTCACAAGAAACTTCATCTGAAGCACTGACTCTTTGGCAGCAGCAGCATGGAGAAGGTGCTTTGCACAGCCTTCTCCAGCAAGCCTCTGTTCTTCACAGCACTGCCTTTTGGTGGCTCACACCCCCACGCTGCCCTTTGTCTGGCCGCAAGGGATGGCCACTGCTGACAATGGCTCCATTCTATGGGACAGGAAGACCACTCATACACTAAAATGGCAACTGTCTGTACGGCATCCTCTGTGGCAACAGAATGAATGTCAGCCTTGTCTTAGGCTCTGTTTTTCATACAATTTCTGCTTCATCTTAACTTGTACCTTAGCTATACATGTAACTCTGAAATGTAACATTCTTCTGCCTCTAGTTTCAGATCCTCTCTCTAGCACCAAGCCATCACTTCTACATTAAGCTGTTAAAGAGAGAAGAGATGTATCCCATAGTCTTGCCTGGCTCACGTTGTCTATTTAACCACAGCAGCTTCCAAAGCTGTGGAGACGTGCAGAGATCAGACTCCCAACTTGTTACACCATACAAATGCAAACCTTAACAGTACAACTGTATTTTGTGTGCACCCTCTGCTCAAATTTCCACAGTACTCAAAAATGTGGTAAGACCTTCACCAAAAAAAAGCAGTCCCTGAGACTGCAAGCTTGAGTCAGGGCCACAGAGAGGATGTCAAGAAAAGCACTTCCAAAAGAAAAAGCCACTACTTCCACAAGGAAAACACGAGTAACCTTCAAACCCTGAAGCAAGTGCAAGAAAATCACTGTCATTTGCTGTCCCACTTCTTGTGGGTGTCAAGGGAGGAGTGGACCTGGATTTGCTGTCAGAAAAGGTTGAGGAAACTGCAGACTAGTATGAGATGTGCAGTGGCAGAGACACATGGCTGACAAAGACAGGGTGGAGAGGAATAGGTTAAAACAAGCTCTGTTTGGGAGTTTCAAAACACAGGTTTCCTCACTTCAACAAACTCTTTTGTGCCAAAGCATCTAGACAGCAAATTCCATCCTGGAGAAATCTTTCCCCAATTGCTCACTGATTTTTTTCTTCTTGCCCTTTTTCCTAAATAAGAGACCTTATATTCAGCAATATCTTGGTACATACTAGTGCATATTAAGGAAAGCACAGGCTCAGTTCAGATTTTTCTTGTTTACAATTTCAGGCTGAATTCTGCCCTCCAGTCCTGACTCCAACGGGAGTAACACTTGTGTAATTGAATACAGAATGCAACCCTTAGGGTTTTGGTCTGACCAGTAACAGAACTTTATGTGTGTTTAATTCATTTTTAGGTTTAGGCATTTTTTCAAATTGGGGCATAAGTTCTGCTCTTGTGTTAGGAATGAAAATCACAAAAAAGGGCAGAAACTTATCTTTGGTTTCAGTACAGTCGTACATCCATGCATACATACATATATAACATGGAGAGAGAAAGAAGGGAAAAATGTCTGGAAGAGATTATTTTTAGAAAGGATATAACCATTAGACATACTTTGTTATTGTAGAAAAAGTCTTCAAATCAAATGCAGTAACAAAAGAGTCACTTCTTGTTTATTGATGAGAATGCTTCAGCGCTCGGCTGTAACAGGGTCCTATTGTGAGGAGGAGAGCCAGCAGCAAACTCCCTCGGCTTCGCTGAGAGGAGGATCAGGCCTTGCTGTTTTGAAGGTCACTGCATAATACATTTGTATTTGCAGTGCTGAGCACAGAATGGCCTTTTTTGTAGATGTTTACTTGCCTGTAAATTTTATTTTCTGAAAATGTGACAATATTTAGGGTGGGATAAAATATACCTGAAGAGAGAGATTAACACGGTCATAAGGAAGAATATTTTCAGCATGAAAATTGGCCTACTTATGTCTGTGCCTGTGATCAGCAGTAACCAACCTTGCCCTGAAACACTGAATTCATCCCAAAACCTACAGTAACTCCTAACCTCTCAAAGTTTTACCAGGCCAAGGGAAAGCAGGTACTGTACTAAATTTGAAAGTTTAATTGAGGGAGGGGGAGAAAAAGGGCAAAGATCACGTAAAAAGAGAACTCAAAGACAAATTCATAAAAAAACTCAAAAAAAAACCCCTTATTTGGATTTTTACTCTAAAAACAGGACAGAAGGGTTTTACACCAGTGCTACCCTGAAGAGGCAAGGAATTGGGGAATCCAAATGATAGAACTGTAGAAACATTTAGGTTGGAAAAGTCCTCCAGATCACTGAGTGCAACCATAAACCAAACATTACCAAGTCTACCACTGTACATGTCCTTCAAAGCACCACATCCACACATCTTTTAAATACCTCCAGGTATTTGCCTTGTGGCAAATTGCAGTATCAGCACAATACACAAAATGTTAGGACATTTTAGTGGATGGGTAGAAGAGAAAATTGCCAAGGTGACATGCTGTTCAGCCAAGTTGTTGGAGTACTATCTATGAAATTGAAAAGTAATGGTGTTTTGGTTTAAAGCAGCCACAGAGGCAGAAAATCAAAATGTGACTAAAGTGACATTGGTCTTCACTAAAGTTCTTGCAAATGATCCCAATAAGTGCAGGCCACAGAGTTTATTTCTGCACCCGGTAAATAAATAGAGACTGTAACAAAACATCAGTAGCTATATGGGAAGAAAGTAAAGATTAACTTTTGTACAGCAGTCATGCCCCAAAATCGTCTATAGTTGTTAGATCACATCAATGTGTGTATGGATAACAGTTAGTTGATACAGTGTGACTGGATTTTCAACAGACTTTCAACAAAATCCCTTACCAAAGACTCTTTGAGAAACAAAAACTTGAAGATTAGTCATGGGCTAAAGGGAAGGTGTTCCTCAGGATTAGCAACTGGTGAAAAGGGAAACAAAGAGGAACAGTAAGTGGTCAATTTTCACAGAGAAGAACGATTACTGTCAGAATCCTCTGTAGATCTCTGCTGGGATTCTCCAGTTCAACATACTTACAAACTATCAGGAAAATGTTAAGTATTGAGCTAGCAAAGTTTACAGGTGATGAGATATATTTAGGCTTAAATCTATGTATCAATTGTTACAGAAAGGTCTTATGAGTGACTCAACAATAAAATAGCAGAAGCAATAAAGATTAAAAACTTGGAGGAAAACAGTGTTGAGAATATCTACAGGAGGAGAGGTTCTCATCTCAGGAGAGACATCTTAGAGGACTGTGAGTCCTTTGGCAATGCCAGCACAATACTATTGACAACCAAAAAGCAAAAGGAAAGGTAGGAATTACCAGAAGAATAGAAGACAGAAAACATTATTGTGCTTGTGTGTACATCCCTGGTACATCCGTACCCTGAGCTCTGTGTGCAGTTGTGGTGAGCAATGCTGAGGAACATCAAATGTTTTCGGTATGAGAAAGGCTGAATATGCCTTTGAGAGTCTCAAATACACCCTTTGTGCATCTGCTGACAGCTTTACCACCTGCAAACTGAGCCTCATGTAAAACCATCCATCCTACTGCATGTGTCCTGTAGAGATTCTGAGCTGCACAGCCAGCATAATACACTCAGGACACATCTCATCCTGTGAAAAATAACTGTCAAGTGTGTGCTCTAGCAACCAAGCTTTTCTGGAAAGAGTTGGCTTTACCAAGTACCTGTTGTACAGGTGTTTTTTGTAAGCACAGCAACACTTTGCCAGGCCATGGATATCTTCACACTACTGTCCAGGAAACCTATGCTGTTAGCATGGTGATCCTACCGTTTTCCTCTCACATTTTCTTGAGGGTCTAGGGCACCACCATGGCTCCACAGCAGGAAGACCTAAACAGCCACCAAAGTCCCTGAGATGTGTATAGCCGGGGTAGGTAAAGGGAATTTCTGCAGTAGATACGGGAGAGTTTTGGAGTACACACATATTCCTACCTGTATGTGTGCATGTCCACCTGGGTGTGCTTCTGTGTGTGTTGATATCCCTCTACATGGCTGATACAGATGTTTGATATTAGACAGATATATAGCTGCTGAATTGTGAAAAGCACACCATGTGTAGTAAATCATTTTACAAAGTCAGATTAAAGGTGCTATTACTCATGGCAATGTAATACTATCTATAATTTCTGTGTTAAACTTGACATTATAAATCCTTTAATCTGAGTATTTAAAAGCTGTTCTATGGCTCATTTTTCAAACGGCATTCCAGTTAACACATTTACTGCTAATGAACCACTAACATGTTCTCTCTTTCTTAGATAAACACTGTTGACCAACATTATTATTTGCTCGTCAAATAATTATTTTTTTAGCTTTTTAATTTAATTGCTTCAATAAAAATATACACCAATAATGCATTTTTAATTACACTTCCCAGGTGACCTATGCAAAAAGAGGTTTTATAATGAAGCCACAATAATTAGCCTGTCACAGTCCAGTTTGGGGCTATTGTGTAGTTGTCCTTTCCATGGTTCACCTTAGCCTGACTGGAATTCTAAAAACCTTATATATTATCTCCCATAACACTTAGAAAGGTATTAAAAATGTGTGCAGTACTGGCAGAAGCAGGCTTTCTAATTATTGTCAACTATTTCCAGCGTGACGTGGCAGATTCCCTTGAGAACTGAAACAACAGCCCACTCCAGGATTTGTAATAGGCCCTAGAGCCTAAGTAGTTGTAGACAGAGCTGTTTCCCTCAGGATAGATAATTGGTTTACATAGCAGCTCAACATCTGAACTAAATCCATTTTTTTCTATTGTCATTTCCCTGTTAAATATACATAATTATTTGGGGGTATTAAATACAATGTGACTCACTATTTAACAGCAGAATAATTTGCATGAGCTACTTTACCTGAAATGGTACTGTTATCACCCTATATTTCCATGAACAAATGATAAAATATTATTAAAGTGAAGTTCTGTATTCCTTAATCAAGCACAACTTTCACTGAAGCCACTGGGAGATTTGCTCAATTAAATACTGCAAAACGTATCTCAGTTTTGTTGAAAGTAAGATATCATCATTAAGATATTCTAGCTAATGTTATTATTGGTCAACTTATTAAATGAGACAGTATTAATGCTTCGTACAGGTGTAACCAACCCTGTAGGGTGCGGATCTTTTATCATCAGTTTATAAGCCACTTTTATAAAATGCTCAATTACAAGAATTAATGATTGAGACACAAATACATTTACTGTCAATGGCAATAACAGGATTCTAGCAAGTAAACATACTGATCCTGAGTTACTACAAACATCAGAGAGATACTGGGTCTGCTTTTAATATAAATTTTACTTTAAGCTTGCAAATCTATGAGCAGTACTTGCATAAGTATCTTAAAAGCATGCATGATGACACTGCAGTAGTAGTGGTTTCTTCCTTTAAAAAGGATGTCTTACTATGTCCTTTCAATAAGAAAACAACTGCAGAACATTTGAATAAAACTTACTTTCTCTCAGCGTTTCAAGGAACATAACAAGATCCTGAGCCTCCAAGTACTGAGTACTTAGAAATTCAGGATGCTCAGAGATCACAGGATTACATCCTAATCTGTGTGGTTAAATGTGATACCCAGCTGTGCAATGCAGCTAGAGGTTTCATGTCTTTGACACTAAATTTGGTGATATTGGAGTTGAAGAAGCAGGACCCTAATAACAAGTCTCATCCTGCATTTTCAATTCCTCCATTGATTTCAATGAGAATCCTGGGCGTGTGAAAAACGAGTGTTGTGCCGGTAGCTTGTTATCTAATGTACGTAAGAACTGAAAATACCACATGTATTTCTAGCGTCCATCATTCATTATCAGCTCAAAAACCACATGGAAGCTGATTTCTAAAGTGCTGATTCGTTACTTTCTGTGTCTGATATTAAGATGTTGTTGCTATATTTTTTCTATCCCCAAAAGGGAAAGTTTCGGTAAAAGAAACAGTGGGAAATCAATTCATAAGAGTGGTCAAAATGTGATACCCTGAAGTTTGCAAGTCTTTGTTGAAATACCTAGGGATATTTCGTCTCATAAGAGGTATAGGTCAGACCCTGCACACCATGAACATTGCCATTGATTTCAGTGTATAGAGCCAGTGGCTCCAATTCTACAAAATACTCAAGTTCTTGCAAAAAGCTACTGAAGCATGGGCTTAGCTTTAAATTTACGCTTAAGTTAAATGGAAGGCAAGAGGATCTAAATCTGCAATTGTCTGCTACCAAGAATTTCTTGTGCTGGAAGAGGCGGCACTGGCTTTGTCTTGAAACTCTGAGGTTGATGTGGTTCATTCCAAAGGTACAGACATCACCCCTAAGTATTTTAATGAACTGTAAATATTATTGTTAAAGCAAATCTAATCCTAAAACTAATATGCTTAACATGCTTAAATATGACAAGGCATATGTTATGTGTGTAGCAAGACTGAATTTCTTAGAGTAACAGAAAGGATGAGGAAAAAAATCAGTCATGTGAGTTGTCAAATATAACCTTTTGGCATTCTAATAAACTGTTGCTTAGATAGAAATATCAAGCTATTACTAATGGCTATTAATGTGTACATGCTTCATGTAATTTTATAGTATCTTATTTTAATATCTGTAATTTTAATGAATTGCAATTTAGGAAAGAAACAATTTTCATTTACTTTATATAACATAATTATGGACCAAATTAACCCCACACTAGTCTTAATTACATTTAGTTTCATTTGGCTGATCAAGCAATTAATGTGCCACTGTATTTTGGAAGTAAAAACCAAGTTGTTATGGTCTGTCTTCAAAAAAACATGTACTCATCTCAAGTGTAGCCACTGTGTAAAACTGTCCTTTGGAATATTTTTTTTTTGGTTTACTGTACGTCCGTATGTTGCAGCATAAGAATGTGAGTATAATGAGGCCCTTCTGCACCTGGGGTCCTGTTATACTATGCTGCTTAATAATCTTCCCTTCATGCCACCCTTTATCTGCTGTTCTCAGATTGTACTTGTGCTTTTCTCTTTTAATTGGGAACTAATTTTAATTTCGCCATTAGAGATGATAAAAAAGCCTACATATAAACTTGTATTTCCTCAAGCCTCTGTACTGTCACTCAGCCTTTTTTTGAAGTCAGGGCTGGAACTAGCTCTTTTTGCTCTTCTGGCTAAAGAATAGCAGAGGGAGAATTTTTTTAAAAGCCAAGACAAGAAAACCCATAAAATATTGAGCTGCATACTGATGTTCATACTCGGGTTTTCCTCAGCACTCTAGTGAAATCAGTGGCTGCAGAATGACAGCGTGAAAACAGTGTAATGGCTTTAGGATCTGGCCCATTAGCATATACCACTATCTATCAGTGTGTCTAAGCCTTTTCAACTAATTGAGGAAGAAAACATCCCTTTGCAATGTAGGTATGCTGTGAATCTAATTGGGGTAGTACAAGGTTATTTAAGCACAGCTCATAAGCAGGGGCATTCTCACAACAACATAGGTGGTGTGTTATCTGTTTACGAGGATTTGGGGATGCTTTTGGAAATCATGGGATTCACGTCATAGCAATCTATGTTATTTTCAAAATTTGAAAAAGCATTGACTTTTCTCATGACCTTCACATTTCTCAATGGAAAACAGCAGTGCATTTAATAAACCAGCATTTTATTAATGCTGCTATTTTTAGGGATAATTTCTGTAGTCTGGTTTCTTAGATGTGCTTTCCAGCAACTTTCTTCCATTTAGAGGGTGGATGAAGCATCAGTCTACAAGGGACTGTATCATTTGCCTTGAGAGTGCATGGTGTTATTACTGGGAGTAAAGCTTTGCTGGACCCCAGGAAAATCTGGGTCTTAATGTACTCTTCAGTTCAGTCAAACTCTACTACTTTTTTTAACTGAAGGAATTCAAAGCCATTTGTAAATCTTTTTTTAGTGCCTTTAACTGCAATTCCGAGAAAGCAATGGCTTTACACTTTCTTTCTCTCCAGATAATGCTCAAAGCTAAATTTCTCTCCCTGAAGAACATTAGTCAAACTGACTTTGTAGGGTTCTTTACATGACTAAAATGAGTTGGATTTGACCTTTCATTTTCAACTGGTCTGGATGACAATCATCAAGCATATCATATTATATTCATGTCAAAAGCTAAAAGAGTCATGCCCCCCTTAGTAGAAGGAAAGGCAGCTCTTCCCCCCAGCCCCCATGTCTTCACTGTAAATTACCCACTTTTCAGTTGTAAAGGGTCGATGAAAATTCGGGCAGAAGGAATGTGGAAGCATCTGTAGCCATATGTTTAATCAAGATTTTCCTGTGTTCTGACTGTTGAAACTGGCCCATCAGCCACTGTTTCCACTCAACGGTGTGACCAAAGCTGTTCGCAGGTAGGATGATATGGGTCGCCTCCAGTCCAGGCTGGGGAACAGGCTGCACATGTCATGGCTTGCAGCAGTTCATCCTTTTCATGCAAATAGTGTAACCAGGGTCACCTCATTTGGGGTAAGCTGATAAGTTCAAAGGCTGCTGTTGGCAACGCTTAGCAAATAATAAAAGTAAATCTGGCATAAAGTCACTCATGATTTCTCAACTGTGGGAGGAACCAATCTCTCCAACATAGATATAAACTCTGTATCAATTGGATGACACAGTAGTTTTTTGAGAATCAAGGGTCACAGTGAAGTATATCTTCCTGCATAGCGATTCGGGGAGATCATGTTGAGTGTGTGAGTGAGGGTAGAGAAGTCTAGCCCTAAAGGAATAGCCTGATCAATTGGGATAAACTCAATAGGAATTTTGTTGTTGCTTTCACTAGTAAGGGAATTTTACTCTCACATGAAGCTTCACACAGTTAGAAACAGATGTTAAAGATGGAATTGATTATATCCCCTAAATTCTCTCTAGTAATCTTTCTAAACCAAAGGAAGGCAGCATTTTCTAATTGCTGTTATATACTACATTTAAGTGAATTTATATGGCAAAGCACAGATACATTCTGTGGCTTATGCACACTCACTATCCAATAGAGCAAAGTGCAGTGTAATGAAATGCAATTGCTTCCTATCTACTTTCTCTGTGGAAAGAAAATACAGACTACTGAGACAATAGCATTTCTTTTCATTTCTGGTGTAAACAGCCAACCCACTGTCCCACACCACTTACTGAAATAAGCACTATATTGACTCCTGAGTTGGAAAAGTACAGGATTATCAGCTGCATTTGCCATCTGATTAGAAATCTTTGGCACATTTGCAGTGATTTTACTTTCAAAGCAGTATTCTCTAGTTTTTAACTTTTTAACTGCAGGAAAGCACAGGGCTTTCTCCTTCTGCAAAACAAGTCGGACACGCAGATCATTTTAGAAAGAGGAAAGCACAGAGTGGCGGGTGAACTGTCGTAAGTACACTCCAGCTGTGAGAGTGAAAATAGGGTTATGACTCCATGTGGCAGCCTGAATATGCCTCCCCAATTGTCCACATCATATGGAACGTATGTCCGTTAACTTCTCAAAAGTTTAATAAAGTTGCTTCGGGACTTTGCGTTGTAGCAACTGGTGAAGCTGCCACCCCCCTCCTGAAATACAACTGTATCTACCAGGGAGGAGTGATGCTGGGATGCAGTGCTCTCCTGCAGGAAAAACCTTCCTCTTTGCTGATCAGAGCTACCAGGGAAATGACAGGGATTGGACTGACTCCTCGGTAGCCTACCAAAAAGACATAATAAAGGAGGAAAATCTAACAAAGAACAATTAAACAATTCTGAAAATGGCTCTTAAAGTGCTCACAAATCACATTTTAGAAGAACTGGTTCCTAATATTTTCTTAAGGAAGAGAGCATCTTTATATCTGTCATGTTGACTACCTTCTCTTATATGTAAACTGTTCTTCTAACACAGCTTGCTACTGTGTATTTCAGAGAATATAGAGTGTCTGAAATAATACTGAACTACAACTGGCAAAATAATGATGACACACCTTTTATTGTACATGATCTTTGGGGGGTTTTTTTAAACTCTAATTTTAGTTTACACATTATACATCATATATTTGTTAATTAGTTTGCAAAAGTCAGTCATTCGGTCTGAGTCCTCCAGTCAGTCGTTGGTGAAAATTAGCTAACGTTCTACTCTATTTCACACTCAAAGCACTTCCATTATGGTTGGATAATGGTTGTACCATCAATAAAGAGTATGAATCCAGTTATGTGGAGACCTCAGCTTAACCTTTCCATATGCTATTGATATTTATAGAGCTTCTGACATAATCAATTAGCCTGAAAACTGGCACTCATGGAAGGTAACCCCATATAAAGGAACCATTGCATCTGCATTTTCATTAACCTTTCAGATAAATATGTAGAAAACAAAGACAAATATATACCATATGTAACAGACACTAATCTGCCAAATTTTCTAATGATATTGCTGATCAGGAATAAACTTGTTTAGTGGTAACTTGATTGCTAAATTCTGTAGCTGCTTTCATGCGTGGTTTTATTTTCAGCCAGACTTCTAGAAACACCGTGAAAGTGAAATGAGATTAGCTGACTCTTTTATGAAACTGTTTCCAAAGTAATACTAAATTTAAAGTCAGATGCAAAGCCTGTTTTTTTATGGTAGCAACTCTTACTTGCAGTCAGCTGCTAACAGCTGAAATAGCATAGACATGATCCAGGAGAGAAATAACAAAATACACTACATACAATTCTATATGACCACCCACAGGTACAAGAAATCAATCTGCAATAGAGAGAAACTGAGTTTTGGTAGCACTTTGCTTTTTTTTTTTTTTTTTTTATTAAGCAAACGCATACAAATTCCTTATCTTCCTCATACACACAGAAGAGGATCATCCTCCAGACAAGTTTCAGGGGAATACATCAGGAACGTCTTTTCATCTGGAGACACTTGGCCCTGGAGCATGAGCTGGAACAGCTGAGGTGGAATCCTGGCTTTGTTGTGGTTCATGGGGATTTGTACTCCCTTCCCACTGACATGCTGTGTAAGTATACTTTTGCTTTGTTGGAAGATTTACTCAGTTAAACACCTGATTTTTGTTACTCCCTTGAGTGATGGTTCAGAACACAATTAATGATATTTTAGCCTTTCTCTAGATTTAGTGATAATGGAAATATTTTCATCTTGAGAGAGCAAGCTATATCTAATTATTAATTAAAATATTACTACAGTAGATTAGTTGCCCTGGCCTATATGTTCCACTCTATTAATGCAAGTCAGAAGGAAGAGATTTCTGAAGAAATAAGGAGGAGAATTGCAAAGGAAAGCAAGCCCTTGGTATTATCTCTGTCAAAGCTATGGGACTAGCTCCAAGAACCTCATAAATGACAGCCATGGCTGGGTGGGCTAGCCTTGAAAGTGGTCAAAAGAACTGCTGCCCCAAATGATTCAAATTCTGCCCTACTGTGAGAAGAGGTACAAAAGAAGGGAAATACAGAGGGCAGAAGGCAGGCTGGAGGAAAGGACCATATGAGAAGTTATCTACCACATCTGCTATCACCTTTTGGATTTTACAATAGGAACTAGTTATATTAACCAGTGAAGTTACTGTTTATTGGTGGACACAGTACTCGTTTATTTTTGGATCCAACACATGTGAATTACTTAGAGAGATTTAGGCAGATGGGGTGAAATTCTCCCCACCGCAGCTGAAAGCAAAATTCGCGTAGACTTCAAAGGGGCCAGATTTTCCTCAGTCATCAAAGGATGTTGCATCCTTCATAATAATATCTTTACATATGTATAAGTACAGGCTAAAGAAAAATGGAATAGATTATATGTAAGGAAGAAAATGTCCTCAAAGCCTGGAAATTTAGTACACAATGTTTGCTTTAGTTGCAGGACCACAAGACAAGATATTCTGGGGAAAAGAGTGAAACTAGTTTGGTAATTAAGGAGATATAGGGCTATTACGTTTGTACAGTAGAGCTAGAAAATGTAATAGATGGAAGGCTTTCTAACTCATAAGATAGTGTGGCGTAAACGAAGGACTTGTAACCTTAGTCTGGCAGTCTGATGGGGTTTTGTTTCAAATCCCATCCTACGCACTTAGCGCAGTTCCAGCCTTTTATTAAAATGGGAAAATATATCGTTTATAAAGGCTGCTCTTGACAAATAGTAACCAAAGAAAGGTGCAAAAAATGTATTGTTTCCATAATCAGAGATACACAGTAAAACAGAATAAAGTGATAAATACAGAGTATAATTGTTTGTTGTTGCTATCTGTCTGTGCCCAGTGGCAAGGAACTCCAAATGAATTAGAAGGAAATTTTTAATAAAAGAACAACGAAAAAAATAATAATGGGCTCCATAACCTGAAGAACTTTGAATAAAAAATGTCCACTGAAACTGAAAGTCCCTTTAAAATCTCCACACTTTCTCACCATTCTGGGTTTTTTCTTTACCCTGCTCTTACTTAAAAGCCTCTGGGTGATTTGTCCTATTCCCTGCCCAATAACAGCCAAACCATTGTTTTAGGGAAGATTTTTTTTTAATGTTGTATATTTTACTCTTTTTTTACTTTTTTTTTCTTTCTTTCTTTTCCTTGGACATTTCATCCACACACCGCAGAAAATGTGAACATAAGCAGCTGCAATATGAGATGAACTCTGAACACCAAATAGGTAGGCCCTAGAGGGGAGGAACTGAAATATGAGCTGCTTATTCTTGGAGCCCTTTAAACCCTCCAATCTGTTTTAAATTATTTTGGTGCCTCTATTTAAAGGTTAAATTTTTGTTGTTGTTGTGAGCCATAGTTTAGTAATACAAAACCTGCGCAACATCAGCATAGAGTCAATTCACAGATTACACACCCAGGGTCTTTCCTGATCCTGCCTAAAGTGAAGCAGCATGTTTATACTTAGCAACACATTTTGACATGAATGAACTTTTCACGTCTCTGCTCATAAAATAAACACGTACATTCAGCAGGAAAAAAAATCATCTCACTCAACGATCCGGCTTACATATGTTATTTACAGACCATATGTCGAAATCTAAATATGGTTATAGGAACGCAGAAATTATACATATAAAACATTTACTTCAGAACTGTGCATTAAACATCAAACCTTTTACATCTTTCATTAAATCCTTTCTTTGTGCTAAGTCTATGGCACATTAGATTTCACTAAAAAGATCCCCAAACTTACTTTTCCCTCCAACCCTTTAAAGCAAAATCTTGGCACCTAAAGCATTTTTTATGTTTTGTTTTTCCTTCTACAGTATTTTCTTTCAGGGCACTCATAATTTGAGCACTAGGGCTTAGATGTCAGCATGAACACAGTTTCGATGGCTGCTTTTTGCCATTGCCACTTTGAGTTCAGCTCTGCTAAGTGCCAATGGGAAATTCCTAAAGGCCAAGGCATTTTCAATAAATTAGCATTGAGACACTGAGTCTTTGTATAGCATTTAGGTGAAACTTGATTCAAAATGCATATTTGGGGATTTCTGACAATGCTTTCTTTGTTTTTTATGCAAATAGAAAAAGCATTGGAATCTCTTGAATTTATATGATCAAAGATGACCACCATGAACATGTCTGGAAGTATTACCAAATGACAGAAATACCAGAGACTGTTATATAACGAAGATTAAAATAGACATTTTTTTAAAACTATGCTTTCCAAAGAACACTGTTGTTGTGGTTTTTAACAATTCATTAACTTTACATATTTTTAGTCAAACTAATTTTGAAGCATTTCATTTGGCATGATACACATCAAATGATTACCGCTGGCTGAGGACTCGCAGACTTCTAAAATATAACAATTAAAAGGTTTATGCTCCTCTCAGTGGGCAAACTAAACTCTGTTACAATTAATTAATAAGAGAATTATACACTCTTTTTAAGACAAGAGACTGATTTTAAAGTTATTAAGTAGTATAGCATACACTTCCACTGCAGCAACAAAGATCTGAATTTAGTGCATGGATCTTTTTATTCAAACTGTGGTAGGAATGCTTTGTGTTTTGTTCTGCTACACAGTTTTCTTTCTAAAACTGCAATCCAGCTAAAGAGGACACAGTTTCCTACAAACACATTTTAGCTGAATAGCTCCTCTACTCTAGAAAAAGATCAAAATTACGTTATAAAAATGCTAAATAACTGGTTTGGGTAGTACAGGTTAGTATGAAGGTACATTATGCCACAGAAAGAAAAATATCTTGTCTACCTAAAAAGAAAAGTGGCTATTTCATCTGCCCCTCCAGATGGAAGGTTTGTGGGGGTATTTTTTATGTTAACACAAGCAATAGAGTGAAATGAAAATACAGTCTGAAGAGAGTTGACTTGTATAAGTCCTTAGCATTTCTTTGAAAATAGTCTCTTTTGTGCCATTGTTTACTTCTTTTGCCTTAGTAATGTGCCATTGGTGAAGCATTCAGGACCCTCAAGTGTCACATCCCATCAACATTTACTTCTTGCTACACTGCAGTGGACTTTGAACCCAGGCCATGCTATCTGCCATCACGACATTGTAGTGTACATGCTCATTTTGTCTGGTAACACCCCTAAGGAGCAATATCCACGTAGGAGAATTTCTCATTAAGTCCAGGAGTGACCAATAAGGAGACAAGACAGGTAGAAAGAGGACAGCACAAAAAAAATCTATCCAAGCGAATTAAGAAATGTTAGATTTGATACAATTCACAAAAGTCTAAAAAAAAAAGCTCACTTTCACAATGTTTTCCAAAATTTTATTCCTCATGATGCTTCTACTAAAATACATATATTTTTATTATTTTCAGGATGAAGATCTCTATCACAACAGCTGTGAGTTTCCATAAAAGCCACAAATAATTATTTTCTATATAATACCCCAAAGTAGGTTTTTTTTCTCTATATTATTACCAAAACTCTGTTTACGGACTTTTGAAATTAGACAAATTGGAATTACAGTGAACAAGGATTGAGACAATGGGCTACTGATTACTGTCAGATCAATTCTCTAGCTGACATTAAGCTCTGCAAAGAATATTTCTGAGAAACTTGCCAAAAACTCGCCA
Source organism: Gallinula chloropus (assembly GCF_964237585.1). Taxonomy (NCBI): domain Eukaryota; kingdom Metazoa; phylum Chordata; class Aves; order Gruiformes; family Rallidae; genus Gallinula; species Gallinula chloropus. Next base: position 19,075,037 of record NC_140090.1, on the reverse strand, counting down.
TGGCTGAGCTGTCTGTGGGCTAATATAGCTTATTCCTTGGCTGATTATGACACAGAGAGGTTATCATCTAAGCAGTCTACTGCAAGCTATTCTGTTGCAGAAAACTCACAAAACTGAGGCTTTTCAATTACTTCAATTTAAATTCGTTTCATTTATTTATTCACTTTCTGGGAGCAAAAAAGATTTCCCTGTCCTAATCATAAGACCCAATAAATGGGGAAAATTCTGGAGGTACAAACTGCCACTTACTTGCTACATGATTTGTGGTGTCAGCTTAGAGATTGTGGATAAATTTCTCTCGACTTCACTGGGCTCTGGAACAAGCCTAAAATCCAGAGCAGCTAGATAAAAGTTTCCTTCATTTCAGTTTTCAGGGGGTTTCTTTATGCACAGATACACAGTACTGCCTGTATTTTTTTTTTTTATAGTTTACAATAATTATGTCTTGACTTGAAATTCATATTTAAACCAATGCCTAGTTGTCATGGAATTATTGGTAATGTGTGATTACATTATGTTGTCTTTTGCCAGGACACTTGTAAATGAGACATTATCCTTGGAGATTTTCTTGGCTGAAAATGTGAGTAATTAAAAATGTAAACAAATATTATCCATTACATATGCCACAATAATAAATACTTCAATATAATGCAAGTTAATGACTCTTTGGGGATCCAGCCTAATCCTGTTACAGAGTGTTTCATAGGTGTACAAACAAACAGTTAAGCATTTAATATTTTAACACGCATACGATATTTATGCAATATAGTTCTCAGTTGTGAAAAAGCAGCAGCCCTGTCAGAATGTAGAGCATAAAGTGTAGGAGCAGAAACTGTATGCTCAAGCCTTGGCTGCTCTCGGTGCTCAGTACAACTCAGTCTGCTTTTCAAACAGGCAATGGGCAGGGGAGAAAGAATTAAAAATGCAGCATTTCTTTCGTTTTCTTTCCAGCAGAGAATTATTATACCTCTGGTAGGGATACTTCTATCCATAGTCTGAAGGGATCTGCCCCAGGAGGGATATGTCAGATCCAGCTAGCCTTGCCCCAGGTGCTGCCGGGAGCTGGGAGCACTGGACGCCTCTGGCCACAGCCACCTGGGAGAAGGGCACAGACCTATTGGAAAGGGATCTGGGATTCAGCAACCTTTTTTGAGAGGAGAAGGTGGTTTGTTTCTTTCTTTTAGACCTCACTCTCAGAATAGAAAACTAAATCAGAGGCAGGCTTCGGGCACTGGGGGGATATTTTCGAATGTGTTACTGTGTAATTAATTGGCCAAATCCTATTGAAATGAAATGAAATTTCATGCCAAATTCTCCCTGGCTGGGTGGATCATTGCAGCTCGTAGCTCATAAGCTATAAATTTTCATTCTGCCAATGGCTTTCTTTGTCACCTTGATGAAATCACTAAAATCATTTGCTGCTGTTCCCCCATTTGTACAACAGGAGCTGCAGTTCTCACTTCCCCATCTACTTATGCCCTTTACAAAGTTCTCTCTTGCCTGTTCTTGACTTAATTTTCATGTCGTTCCTTATGCTTAGAATATCCTCTCAGCAAACTTTGTCAAATTACCTCTTTGAACTGATACTGAAAACTCCTAAACACTCAATCTCAGAAATGTCTCAATTATAATTTGCTGTAAAAGGACAGTGATCCTCGAAACCTGCATAAGGACACTGTTGAGTCATTCATATACTAGGCACTTAAATCTCGTATTGAAGTGCTCTTTAATTACTTTTAAGTCATATTAGCAGATAGGTCTTACTAGCTGCACTAGGGATTTGAAGGCTCTTCTGGATGACAAAGCTTATAGCAAAAATCCAGGGATCAGTTCTGGAGAAGAAACAAAGACTCTAGTTTATTTCATTAATTTTTTTTTCTTTTTTCCTTTTTTTTTTCTTTTTTTCTAGGATGGACTTTCAATAAAGCCAAACCACCTGGCTATATGAGCAGCCTGTGCTCATTTCCTAGCCTTTCTCAAGGGGCCAAGACCAGCTCTCTGACTGCCCAAGACATTGTAGTTGTGGACACTTCATAGCTCCCCTCTGTTCACATTGCTCTGAGGACACCATCTGACTTATAAAAAAGGTGATGGGATGACAGGTAGACACCAACTTCAGTGCTAAACTGTGCAGGTGCAGTGCTTTAGTCAAACCTAAACTAATAAGCCCCGAATGACATGGTCATGCATAACTAACAAAGCTCTTTTACATTATTTACAGAGAATCTTATCACTATTTTTGGTATATCTACTAAATACAACCTTTTTCACTTTAAGTTTTGTCTGTTAGGCAACATTACATATTGCAACATTACATAAAGGCAACATTACATAAAGGCAACATTACATACTGCCTTTGATATGTGACTTAGTTTTATCTGTTGGAATATGTATCGTTTTTCATCCCCAATATAAGATGTTTGGACTTTTTTGTGGTTCACAGTAAATTCTCAATTTTTATCATAAAGGATTTACTAATCCTTAGGTTTGAGATGTTTTCTCTCTGATTCTTTGATTTACATCTGATTACCAGAGGGCTGACTCTCACTTGCTTTAGTGCCTCTTCTCCTATCACAAAAATGCAAAGGAAAGCTCGATACAGTTGATAATTGATAACAGCACTCTTGTGGGTTTTTTTTACAGCAACATAAATATATAGAGAATCCAGAAATGTAGAGAAAATAAAAATATATAGAGAAAACAAACAAATACAGAGATATTTCACCAACAAAACTGAAGATCAGATATTCCCTTAATTCTCGTCAGTAGTTTACCAATAGCATATACTTCAAAATACTGTTCAGAAACGAAGCTATGGGACTACAGCCCACGGTGCATTCTGCACAGTGTGGTAAATGAAATTCCTGAAGACGGTTAATGCGCTGCGGTCTGAAGTCAGCTAGTATCAGATGTTTGCTGCCTCATTTATTTTGATTAATTGCTTCAGTGGGGGTGGACCAAAGGGGAAGCCAAAAATCCACATCGGGGAAGGCAGAACTGTGCTATGCTTAGGAAGCACACAAGCTATGAAGCTTCCCTGTCTTCACTCCCTTTGACTCTCTCCCACTTTGCTAGGAAGTTTTGGCACACTGTTAATGATGAAAAAAAACCTGACAGACCAATGGTGGTGGTTGCTTTGTGCAACCAGTGCCTTCCTTGGAGAAAGGTTTGGAACTGCTACCACCAGTGATCTGGGATCACCAAGTTCTTTTGGTGATGTCTGACTTTTTTTCCCCCAGACTTTTTCTTTTGCTGTCAACTCCACTACAGAGTTCCCAGAGCTGTTTTCAGGCTCCAGATTCGTGTCAATCACAACTTCTCTTCCTACCAGCAATTCTTTCATTTCATTCCTTGTCCCCTCCTGCTACCTCCCGTGAGTGACACTGCTGCACAGGGACCCCAGCGAAGGCAGGGAATGGCGGGAGAGATGTGTGCGTACCTATCAGAGCTGAAATTACAGATCTTTCCAATTCGGCTGTGGGTGATTACACCACCTGCTAAGCCCGCAGGAACAGAGCCCTGGGTGGTGATTTCAGCCATAAACTTTCTGGTTTGTGGTGTTTACCTTTGCTATCCCCTGTGACAGGTTTCTCTTCCGAGCAGTAGCCTATGGCACTTGGCTGGGGAGATGAGACTCCTGCGTGATGCAGTACACAAAGAGTGACAAATTAAAATGACAGGGCTGTCTTACGAGATTGGGATCTAGTGAAATGAAATATTTCTGGTCCAGATAACAGAGGCAGTGCTATGTGGTAATACATGGGGAAAGCCAGTGTAATTTTCAAGTGTCTTTAACATAACTGAGTTTGTCACTGGCCCGGCCCTATCGTCACATCTTCCCCAGATGGGGCTGAAAGTGTGGCTGGGGGGGCTGCAATTGCAAAAATAGCTCCACTGCATGATGTATAATGGAAATGTTTTCCATTCTTATCTCTGCTAGCTGTGTTAATGGCAGGGGTAAAATGAATCCGAAGAGCCATCATGAGCTGAGAAAATCATATGGTGAAAATTTCTTTACAACGAAATTCTGCATATTATCTGATTCCATTTTTTCCATTTAATTTCAAATTGAATCAATAAGTTTAAAAATACTGTACACATACACATAATGCTGCCCTCTGATTTTCAAATTCCTATTCTCCTATTTAACTAATAAAAAGATATAGTGTTGATCTTCAGCTATCAACATTTCATATTCCTGAGTTGTAAATTCATTGCTCAGTATTTTAAATAAAGGCTTGAAAATTGCTTTGAAGAGCCCTTTTCTCCCAATGGGTCTCCAGTGGATACATACAAATATTTTGTATTCTTAAACACAACACTGGTGTACACAACTAGATAATTGCCTCTACAACTTAGGTATCTAAATCTCTGCCTTTCAAGTGACATTTTGCATGCTCATTTGTGTGTAAGATTACAATGAGGCTTCAAGTGTCCAGACTGCATCAAAATCATTCCTGAAATGCTTATGCCTCTGTTTAATTAAGTTGAAGTGAAATTCATGTTATTCAAGCACTGTTAAATCAGGCTGAAGTTAGTGAATCTGAATGACATGCTGCAGCATGATTTTAAACTGACTGAAATATGTGACATTTTAAGGCACTTGCTTCCTTTCTGTTTGAGTAGCAAAACCCAGGAGTTTTGTAGAGTTACCCGTGGAAAATTAAAAGCTGTTCTTCATATTACTCAAAGGCAGGAAACTCTGTGCTAATAGAAGAAACAGAAACTCCTCTCAGAGATAAAACCAATTCATTCCTTGCACTAAATTGGTAAATAAAATTCAAAATTTCTGAAGCACAGACATGGAAAGATGTTTCTCAAGTGAATATCCAACAAGATATGCAGTGGTAACTAAGTAAGATAAAAATTATAGCCCCCCTGCCTTCTCATTTAATTTTAACTTTAGAACAATTTCAGTCCATCGCTCTACATGTTGAAAGGGATCCCATTATTAAAAATTCAAAATATTCTCCATGCTCTTTTATTATAAGAACTCCCAAATGCCTCAAATGTACAGAAACACACATTTTTAATGAACCAAATGGACTTGTTTTTATAACTGACAGGAGGTGCTGGGAATTGGAATTGGAGGGGGGGGGGAATCAGCTAATTAAATCTAAATCACCAACAGCGAACATAATTTCCTTGCCCAGTCGCTCCCAGTTCCACCAGATTCCTTGTCCCAGTCTCATACTTTATTTCCTTCTCTGGTTTGGCTTTGTTACCTTTGAATTTTAATTAGATAGCTTCCTCCATGCTGCCCGGGTGCCACTCAGTAATGCACGTCATGGTGTGTGAACACAGCGTTGACAGGCTCGTTGCTGTCAGCTCCTGTGCCCCCAGCCCAACTCCCCACGCTGGGAACTGCCTTCCCAGGGAGGATCCAGCTCCTCTCCGACAGCCCTGGGCTGTGGCAGGCTGCACGGACTGCATGGGCAGGATCTGGTCATGTACAGAAAGGCTGCACAATGTGACGGGACCCTCCAGGATTTTCAGCAGCTAAAATGGAAGAAGTCTTCCATCGTGTGCAACTACAGCTGCACAAAGCTTATAGCACAGTCAGATTTTCATGGGATAGGAAAGGCCGCTTCCCTGACAAATTTCAGGTTGCTTTTCTAAAATCTGCGGCCACTGGATATGCTAGGAAAGGAGTTTGCCAGATTTCACCAGCATTTTTTGATTTTTTTTGTTTAAAGCAACCACTAACCATATTCTTGGAACATCTGAATCTTCTGAGATGTTGTCATAGCAAAATGCACCTCAGATGGTTCAAATTTGGCAAACACTTGGGAAACGGAGTTTTAGAAAGGGACTTGCTGGGAAACCTTAATAAGAAACAGAGCTAACAACACAGTCGATGTTTACACTAAAAGAACAAACAAATAAACAATTGTGCCTTTTAGTAGCCTTGACAGTAAATATAATCATCATAACAGATTGCAGTAGATCTCTTCCCCATAAAAGTGAGAGCCTCGAGCAAGAGTTAAGAAAGGTGGATCTTGAGTTTTTTACTAGCTGAAGAAGAGTACTGCGTATTGCACACTCCAAATTCAAATGAAGAGCAGAAAACTGTTGCAGAACACACAACTGTATTAGGGAATTTTATTCTTTGGATAAAATCTCTTTCAGATTTGACTCCTATTGTTCACTATGCTACAATCCACCCTAGCACCTGATGCCAAAAAACCTGCATATTAAATCTGCAGAAACTTCCTTCCTGCACAGGGCTTTCCCAGGTTAGCATAAAACTTTCCTTGTAACATCAGGCAGTTGCTGCAAATACCACTGCCAAAGGCCCCCTGTGCTGGAAAGCAGAAGGTGGGAGTAACACAAAGAGGCCCTTAGGGGAGAAGACTTTACGTAGATCCAGTGATGAGCATAAATAAGAAAAGGGACATTGCTGCAGTTGTAAACACTGAGATGGAGTAAGAGTACTTTTTCAACAGGATGGAGATTTCAAGGGCTGATCTTCCACTCTCCAGTTTAACCCAGTGTGGAGGCTACTGAATATTACTTCTACATTCCCCTCCAGCATCACCCACATTAAATCAAATCAATCTGGCCTTGTGAGTTGATTACAAGCTATCTGGAACAAGAGGCATGTTTTTCTTGTTTTGTAAGAGTGGGGGAAATTTAAGGCAATGCATACGTTGTTTGTAATAAAACAATGAAACTGAGAAGCCACTACTTAAGTTAATTCAATACTAGCTGCAATATAGCTCAATCCAATTGAAATTGAATAAACATTTTCATATAAATTCAATTAATTGGTGTGGGTTTCAGCGTGCAGTCTATGTTGTGAAATTATGAACAATAACTTGTTCCACCAGCACTGTTAAATAATTGCCTTAAGTCAGAGGATAAAGAATAGAGAAAGCTGAAAATCCATTATACTCTGTAACAGTCTTACTAAAACTAATTAGCTGCTATCTAAATTTTCACACCTCTATTTCATGATCATCTTTTCTACTTGGAAAAACAAACACATGCATTCTGAGATGAGGTAAATATAAATTGTATTTCAGTTAAATAGTGGGTCCAGTTTTGAGTTCCACTCTGGCTTCCTGATACAGGCTGGAGGCTCCAGTGGTGCCAGGAGTCTTGGGAAGGGGATTGTCCCTGGCAATAGGCAAGAGAGGGTGCCTCCAAAACAGCCCATTATGTTGGAGCACCAAATGTTCACTCAGAGTTTTATATATTCATAAAGGCTATGAATATTTAAAAAAACCAACAAAAAAAACCCAAACCTGACCAATGTGCTTTGTAACTTGAAAATGTATATAGATTGTTGCCAAGTACAAACAGGTCTTGAAAGCTTGAATAGTGTCATGCTGTGCAGAATAGCAGTTAATGTTTATAAGTATTTTTGCAATGGGTTATGTAATGCACTCAGGTAATTTAGGAAGAGTAGTACTTGCTGGGAAATGAAATTGTATATTCCTCTTTCAAATTAGTTCAGCCTATCTCCAACTTGTGCAAGACTCACAGGGTAAGTTTTAGGAACGTACCAAGACACTTATTGGGGGAAAAGTATTATTGTAATAAAATACCTATCTTTTTGTATCAAATTTTGATCTCTTCACAGAGTACACACTTAGATACTGTGACAACATTCATTGGGCACAGTTGCAATGATATGACTTCCTGCCAGAAAATCCTTTCCTATTGTGAAGAGGCCAAAGAGAAGTGCTCATCTTGCTTTTGTGGGCAAATATGGCCAAGTTTCATTAAGTCTTTCTCCACTCCTGTTATTTATAGGTTCACATAAACACAGGTTTTAACATGCATCAGTTAATCTACTAGAACTTAAAAGCAACTCATTCAGCTGGTTGAGCTTGATTAGAGAGGGAGACAGAAATTGCCCTATAGTGAAACTCTCTATTAATTTGCAGTATGAAATTTCTAATCTGAAGCTCATAAGCGTTTAGAAAATCAATGCTTTATGGAGAGAGGATAATAGAGATTGTGAACTTAGTAGAAGGGAGGCCTTTTGGGTATTTACTTTGGACACATTATTCCCAGAAGATCTGAATGAAGAGCTGTATCTAAACAATTTTAGTGTAAGAATCCTTTGAACAAGAAAGTTCATCCCATGCTTATTATAAATGAAAAAGTCTTAAAGCACTTTCAAATACCTGTAGATTTTCTTGGAAGCAATCAGTGAGTACAGACAACGGTAGAAGAGAAGACAATAACACTTTTCAGCAAGAATAAGAGTTACCTTGCTTATTTATCAGCTTATTTAACATTTAACACTCTGGTTGCCCATGAGACAGAAATAGAGTCACTACATTGGTAATTACTAGACCAAGGCATCCTTCAGCTGTTCTGGCAAAGGTTCAGCCTTTATTTCCTCACTTTGCAGAACACGAAACTCCATGGAAAATGTAATCATAAGTCCCTGAGCAGAACACGATCTTTTTGCATCCCCAAGCTGCCTTTAAACAACGTTAGGAACTCGAGTTTGTTCTATGTTATTTCTTTTGTCTTGTAAATCTTGTATTTTGTATTACACAGTGGCCCAAGGTACAGCATTAGGCTAGACAGTTTTTAAGGCTCAGCCTTGCTTATAATGTAATAATATAGACATTTGTACTAAAATATGTCCACGTCTCAGACATTCTTATCTCAATAAGGCATTAAACCCTGAAACTTCTATGTACCAGGAGGTTTCCTGTACCAATGTGTTTTTAGCCCAAGCTGTGTCCTAAACCCTGTGTCAGAAGCTATAATTTCTCTAGGGGTGTCCTCCAGAGAGGAGCTCCACCCGAGCGCAGCATTTCCCACTGGTCCCCAGACAGCCAGCGAAGGAAGGATATGCCCGACGTGGGTGCTCAGAGTCACTCCTCAGAGGGTGCCATTGACAGAAAAGGAATTTCTCTCTACTGGATTACTGGAGTAACATTTTGTTATATCCTTCCAACAATCAAGCCAGTGGCCTGTTGCAAAGCCGATAGCCTGCCTTGGCTATCAGATCCTATTTACATCAATGAACAATGTTCTAAGTAAAAGAAAATGTTCACAGTCAAAACTATTCTCAGTGAAATCAAAATAGTCAATGCATTGTCTGGGAGGAGTGATGCTGCCCTACCAAATAAGTGTCACTTTGGAAATAAGGATATTAACAAAAAATATATGTGTGGGCAAAGTCCGGACATTTGTTTTGACAATACACGATTTTGCTCCCCAGTCAAACTTTCTATTTTCACTTCCCTTATTATACATGGAATTACACACTCATTTTCAACAACAAGTACATGATGATGCAGGAGATTACCGGTACACTGCAGCACATCTTTGCGTTTAGATTGGCTTAATGTGTTTTTAGGTTTATGCAGCTGGCTTGGAGAATACAAAATTCAAGCCCTACTTATGCTTTAATTATAAAGGTTTTCACTGGGCCTACACTCTGTGTATTCTTTCCACAGGGGTACATTTCTGCAGGGTGATTTAGATACTTTACATGCCTCAATGGATCTCCTTGTTGTAAACATGCAACTTTATTTAAAATATGAATTCCTGAATAAGATGCAAATAAAAATTTAAATAATTTTAATCAGTAATTATCTACCAATAAAAATAGTTTTATTTGCTTAATAATGAATATAATTGGAAATTTTTATTCACATTAATGTGTAAGTATTTGCAATTATTGGTTTATGTTATTTTTCTATCAATCTTTATATCTCTATGGAATAAAAATGCAGAACATTTTTAACCTAAGCATATACATTTGTAAACCAGATAAATGTTGTGATTATCTCTTCCTGTATATAATTCCTCATGAGGGATTCAGTTAATTGAACATACCTTTCAAAACATAATCTATGGCTTAATTAAGCTTAGCAAATATAAAATTTGAAACCACATACCCTCTATTGGCAGCAAAGTTAGGGATTTTTTTTTATTCCTTTTTATCCAGTGCTGCTAATGAATGCTTTGCACAGGCACATAATACATGCAGGTAGCATGACTACATCCAAAGCAGAAGTTAGGTTTTTGATTTCACTGTCAGAGATCAAAAGTTGATATTTTTTTATACATACATCAACTCTTTCAATAACAAAATAAGAACTTATTGACGTTGAGTAAATTTCATAGCTTGTAGAAAAGACACATATCATTGTAATGTGTGAAATTTTAATCAGAAATGTTGTGAAGGATAAAGGTAAACTGACTGCTATAATTAATGTGTTCTGCCACAGAGATTTAGCTGGCACATTTGAGAAGTGTGGTTTATGTTAACTATTCGACTGCTTGAATTCTGTCCTTGCTAAATGGTAGTACCGTGTGATGGTAGGTTATTCTGCTTTCCAGTCTTCAGTAGCCTTTTTCTTAGTTTAGGGTATGGTCCTGTAGAAACTACAGACTCACAGCAGAGCAGTGGTAGATGGACTTGCTGATGTAGATAAGGCCATACTTGGTAGTGTGCATTAAGCCTGATATCAGAAGTTTTCAGGATTGAACCATTCGAATATTACCTTTCCTTTCCTCTCCCTCACTTCAAGTATTCTATTTATTTTATAATTCAATTTATGATAACTTGTGCCCACAGCCATAGTCTTCTGCACCAAAAAAAGGTCATGTTGCCCACAGAACGCAGAATACTAAAATTTATTATCACAGCAATAACAAGGATGGAGTTATAAGAAGATTATTGTTCTCAAAACAAAATGCCTATCTGTTACATCTAAGCCCAAGGCCCTGATTCTGCCACCGTTCCTTCCATTGAGTAGAACCATATGGTCCCATTGGAGTTGATCTAACTGCTTTTGGAGTATGCTACCACTCAAAATAAATAAGAGTGGCAGGATCTGGCCCTGAATGAGCACATGGGCTCTGCACCCTGCCCTAGAGGTTAACAAACTGGGTAAGAAAATTCCAGGGCTGAAGGGGATTCAGCTGAGAAGGCGCTCTCCTATACAAGCTCCCATTCCTCCAGATGTAGGGCCTCTTTGGGGAAGTGTTCATTCAAAATACGTTCCCTTTAGTAGGTTTTATAAGAAGACATATTATTTTAATATATAATTTATATATTGTCTTATTTCCAGAAACCCTGAGCTCCCTGTATAACTAATTGCTTTAATGAAAGAATGACAAATCTGGGACAGACAGGAAATAACAGCTCCAGCTCCAGAATTGCACTTTTCATTCTGAAGCAAGGGAAAGGAATTTTCAGTATAAATAACATTTGTTCTCACCACTAACAGGCCTCATTTTGCAATCTTTAAGCACTCAGCTTCTCTCTGCCCCGCAAAGGCAAGACTGGCCCCTAAATGCACGTTTTATCTTCCAAGCAAATAAAATTTTAAAAAGTTGCTCTCACAAATAGAAAAATATTGTCAAATTTTGCTGCATCGTAAACCACACATCAGTACAGCACATTACAGGGCATATTTTCAAAGGGCAAAGGGTTATGAGTATGCAAAACAAATCACTATGATCTGTCTGAAATAGATGATTAAAGTGATTGCCTCAGACTGCAAATAGAGAGAAAAGGACTATTTACAAAAAATCCCTTATTAAAAATCAGGGATTCTGATACTTTACTTCACTTCAGCCTCAGTTGCATCAGTCTTACCTGAAAAGATCTACTGCAGGCGCCTCTCGCCGTGCCAGTATGGGTGCGCAGCAGACAAAAGACACACCAGAAAGGGGAAGACAGATATGCCACTTAAATTAAATAGGAAATGAATTGGCCAGCAAGTTGGCATGTCTGCTGAGACAAATCATAGACAACATGTCTCTCAACAACAGAACTTATTTGTTTCCTCTTGCCAACAGATTCATCACTGCCCAGGCAAAACAGGCAAAATACATTAGTGTCATGGTAAACTGATAAAGAGAAGTGCCTCAATCTAGCATCCTCAATGGTGAAAGTCTTAGGGCTGTATTGATCTGTGTTATATAAATCTTGTTTTCTGTCTGCAGAAGTGAATCAGGAATGACCCTTAAGGTTAACAAACATTGTAATGTCTTTCAGCTGGGGCAGATGCCTATGTGCTCCACACATTGTATTTGGTCAAGTCCCATCTTGTCATTTTACTGCCAAGGAGCTTAACTAATTGCTGGCAATCATAAGACAGTTTGATGGAAGCAAAGAATTCCTACAATTGTTGCCCCTCTCCCTTTTTTTTTTTTTAGCCTTAACAAGCACTCAAAGCCATGTAGCGGAAAACAATCAACACTGAATTAGTCAGCAGGAGTCTTAGCTGAGCTGGAACTTTATGTAATTGGCATGTCATGTTCGTACATAGCCAGAAGCAGGCCTGATTAAGCTGATGTATTTTGTTTCAATAAACTTTTACAAAAGCGGCTTTACCTCCTCTTGTTTTGGTTGCACGTCATCACATGTGCTTAACGTGAAATTTTTCTGGGAGGCAAAGACAGTCATCACTGGTATGGGAAATATTACATAAAAACCAAGCGCCTGGAAAAGGGCGGTAACAAAAGAGGCATGTTCATTATTGGAGCATAGCTTTTACACCACGCTGCTTCGTCTTGCTTGCACAAGTTCATCTTCTAACACCTATTCATGCAGGTTTAAAAAAAATAACGTTAGGTATAGTTTGTGCTGGAACTATTTCCAATTAAACTTCCATAGTTTTCTCAGGGTTTAGCAAAAATATTCCCATGCAACAAGGAATCTTTCTCGTGGAGATACCACTCAGGGCACTTAAGCAGTCCGCCCTATCTGATCCAATAAAATTTTAGTGTGTGTTTCACTTTGCCCTATGGATAGATTTAGTCTTAAAATGGTAAAAATGCCAGTCTGCACAGAGAAAGAAAGTAGCTAATGCTTATCGTTAAAAGTAACTCATAAAGCTTAAGGCATGCCAGCTGTATTCTTGTGCACTGGTGTCCATCTTGTCATAACCTTAAATCAAACGATATAGTTGAACTTGGCATAGATTATTAAAGCTAAAAGAGTGAGTAGTCTGTGTTCTATTACGTCATAGTTGACAATATAAAGACAAGATTCAGGGAACTAATGGAGCTTTTTTTCTTTTGTCGTAGAAAGGTCAAGCTAGTTTTCCACATTTTATATGTATGTCATTCTCAATATAGCAACAGAATCTCTTATAGAAAACAACGTAAGTAAATGTCTCTATGAAGCTACTAGTCACCTGATCAAAAGCCAATGTTGAAAAACACTTCTAATGACTTTCTCTTATGCATCAGTGCACCTACTAATGAGCTGCCAGAAAAGGCTTTGCAAAGCTTTGCTAAGATAGAGCAGGAATGTGAGAAGCCTGAGATCTAACTTCCCTGCTGTGATCCCTGCCTTTCTACTAACAGGGAGCCCAGGCGCGGAGCTACTAATGAGCATGCTGGAGAGAGTGTCCAACCCGGCACTGGCTATAGACAATCCACCTGTCTGCTCTCCAATGCAGGGTATGGTGCATGACAGTAAGACACCCCGTTGTATTTTGTCCTTAAATAATTTAGGTATTTATTGATTTTCTTCACATTTTTATTTTTTCCTTTTTTCCCTCCCCCCCCCCCCCTTTTTTTTTTTTGCATTGACCTTACTCTCAATAGCAACTATTTCCTCCTCTTTGGAGGAAAGTAACAAGTTTCAAAACAGGTTTTCCCCTCATAATTTAATTTGATTTAAGGGAAACAGTGCCATTATAGCAAATTATACCTCTCCAGAATTTCAAGCTTCTTCCTCTTTAAATGTAATTGCGCATCCTGAGCTTGATATTACAAAAATGGTAAGCCAATATTAATAACTTCTAACCCCCCCAAATGTCCTTTATTTGAAGAGAAAAATAATCAGATATAACAGCTGTCTGACACTAAAAATAGTGCAAATTGCATAAATTAGAGCCCATATTTCAAAGGTGCTATGCTCGACATCTTTATCTACAGTCAAAAGCCAGCAGGATACTGGTATAAAACATTTACTTAACTCTGTTTGCAGAAATTCTGTATAAATGGAATAGTTACTGCAGGATACCTTTCAACTCCAAGCTGTTCACATAACGCATCATGACGATACCTAGCTCCCTTTGGGCTTTTCTGGAGGTTATACTGCCAGTTAATATTTTGTTAGCCAAAGAGACAGGCTTGCAGAACAGACACTAGATAACATTGCCAGTTAGCAGTAGGATGTCACATTTCCTCTGAAAGAAACATGAAAATGTAGTAACAGGAATCAGTAATAATTACTTGTATTACGCTCCACATTGTCATTGGAAAAAGCTCTTCAGTTCAAATAAGCCAGCCAAATGATTTGCTATTTCCACTTCTTGTTGCCCATGTTTCCTACCTGAGTTTGAAAGTAAAAAACGCATGGTATGTCGCAGCTAGGAAGAAAATGTGTTCTCAGTGCAATATTGATCTCCCCTAGTTTCTTCAACTAATTCTTCAACATTATGAAAAAATATCTTAGGGATCTATAGTCTCCTCTTGATACTAATTCTCACTGACATTAATGGGACTTTTGTGTGTGCACTACAGAGGGAAAAGAAAACAAACCATTGATATCAGGGACTAATACAAAATCTAGTATTAAAATACCAGTGAATATTATTAGCACACTGTCACCTCTACACTTGTAGGCTAGTCATTCTGAGTGGCAGCATTAACTTTCAATTAATAACTTCTGTTTCTGTCAACATTTTAACCATATTTAATATTTTTTTAGTTAGTGCCTTGCCTTTCCATTCTTAGAAGATATTTAAATACTTGCTACTTTTTTGTTGATAAAACTTAACAGTTTTAAACAGCCTTGCCTGATTTCTATCTTTTCAACTGAATTTACAGGACATGTTGGATATACAATCTTGAGAAAATAAATGTTGGGAGTAAAGTTCATGCATGATGAAATAAATTATTCAGGTGTATAAAAGTTTGAGAATGCTAGTAAAACTGCTTGGGCCAGATTTTTTTCTGAATACCTGCACTGCATTTAATGAAAGATCTCATATAAATACTTCACTGTTCTCTTGATACTTGGCCTCAGTAAATACCTAAATGGTACCTGGTAAAGCAATCTAACTATCCTCTAAATATGCTGGAGAGACTGGCCAGATTTATGGAAGAAAATTCTAATGGTGGAGACTCCAGAGCCGCAAATAACTAGCTGCCAGTGGGGAATGCTGGGCTCACCAGTGCTGCTGTAAACACACTCTAGATGCTAAAGAAATCTTGCAGCATGCACTCTCATCCTCCATCTTTCCACCATACCTCAGACTTCTCGTAATTCAGCGGAAAACGGTGACCTTGTTATGCTGAGCTGGTTATGTTGGCTTTGTGCCATCACTCATGCTTGTTGGGGAGCTCATTGACACTGTTATATCATTCAGCCATCCAAAGGGGATGAGGCTGAGACTGATCTGCTATGTGGTTGGATACACTTTGCGGGCCAGAATAAGTCAGTGGAAAGAAGTCAAGAAGTACACAAAGGAAATTGGGTGCACAAATCCCTTCACTCTCAGTCACTGCAGGAAATTCCCACTACAGGACACCCGGAGTGGTCTATAATCATTTTAGCACCATCTACTCAACCATGGAATATGGGCTACATTGTCCACCTCATCCCCATCCCAAAAGATATCTGCTCTGTCGTGTTTCTGGCAGTGTAAGGTGGCAGCAAAAGTCAGCTTCTGGCAATACACATGTGTAGGAGAAGGTCCAGAGAAGAGAGTGACATTCCTACTCCTCCATTCTTCTTCTGTTCTACTCTGTTCTTCCAGACTCCCAGGATGAACAAAGTTGCCCATATCTGACACAACTCATTCCAAGGAACATGAGGTTACAAAGAACAAGTGAAAACTATCCCTCTTGTGAGATTGTAAAGCCTGGCTTGCACATGAGATGAGTCACATAAACTCTTTCTGTGTTTTTCTGTAAAATCCTCTGTGCCCATTAGTACACCAGCCCTATTCTCTGAGGATACAGTATAATAGAATTAGAAGTGCTTTGAAACTGCCGATCATCTTTCAGTATGTGCAATGAAGGAGATATGTGAGAAAATGTAGCCTTTTGAGCTCTATTTCCTCAAAAATTAGTTGATTAAAAAATTCCTTTGAAACATCATTCCTTGTGAATGCACAGATTTGTCAGAATTTCAAATTGAAAACTTAAAAGTTTTTTTATAAAAAAATATAATTGTATTGTTGCAAATACATAAAATACAATTTATATGTCTTAACTATAAAAATACGATTTTATAATCTCAGAATGGAGTATACTGTTAGTGCAGATTACCTTCCAAGTGATTTATTTTTTCTCAGTAATTTTTTAACTAAATGGAAGATTTAAGAATTTTTTTTTTCTTCAGAATGAAGGCAAATTTAAAAATGTGAGAATTGACATTCTTTGATCAGTTCTAATTTATCATGAGTTCACACTTTTGCTGGTGGTTTGACAACTGAGTTTTCCCTCTCACATAATCCTGACGTGAAATAAATATTCCTTTTATTAACTTTGATTCATTAGCAGGAAAGGTTGGTTTCCCCAAAGTAGCCGAAATATATGTGGATTTATGACTCAGAGCAGAAGACCTCTCTAATTGATAGCAACAATTTACAGAGAGTTCCGAGAAGACTAATAGAAATGGTTATGAGGCTGGAAGACATGTATACATATAATTTCACACAGTCATAAGTAAGACATATGGGGAGAATAATAACAGTCTAAATTTTTAAAGCATATTAGCAA
Organism: Gallinula chloropus; assembly: GCF_964237585.1. Lineage (NCBI taxonomy): Eukaryota > Metazoa > Chordata > Aves > Gruiformes > Rallidae > Gallinula > Gallinula chloropus. The sequence continues at coordinate 19,058,366 of NC_140090.1, read as the reverse complement.
GAGCGATAGAGAAAAAATTAGACTGAATATCAGAAAAAAAAATTCCTGAAAATGAGCTGAATTAGGCAGTTGAATAGTCTCCAAAGGACTGATGGGAACCCAACCGCAGGAGACATTTACAACTAGGCTAAGAGGGCCGCCTGGGTGACCTGCCAGGTTTTACTGTTTTCCATGTTGGTCTTCAAAGATTTGAAATAAATAGGTACAAGAAAGTAAAAAGAAAAGAGAATAGAGAAGTTTCAGGTCCAGGGCTGCCTTGATATGATTATTTTATATCTTAGCTGAGATTTGCAATTTCCTGTCATCTTATCTAGATTCCTTGGTCAACTCTGGGTGTTAAGTCAATGAGATGCTGAGTGACTTACCTTGGCTGCTGGTAAAGTTAATGTGTTATAACAGATTTTATACATGATGATTTATGTATTTAGCATTTTTATGTCAATAATTACTGTACATGTTATACGACCATTTCATAAAATTACACATCACCATAAAATAACTGTATATGGCATATTTAATTTTGAACTTCTAAAGACAAAAAATGGAAGTAGTTACAATAATCATTATTTTCAATTTTATGTAGTTAAGTGGTTTTACAAAAAAAAATTAGCCTTCCAAATTACATAGTTATAATGTGTTAATGGTAGCATAACATGTCATTACATTATGCAACTTAATTTCATAGATATTATATATAGTTGGATATTTTAGACTCTTTTATCCTTACAGTTATTACAAGACACTAATTTCTTTCAAACCATATTCTGCTTAACACTTATTCAGTATAACCTTTGATGATTCAATTCATTTGGACACTTGGATCACAAGAGAAATTGGTGCTATCGCCTCTATTTCCTACCATGAAATGGGAAGGACTCTTTCCTACTCTGTGGATTCACGACTCCTTCCTCTCTTATTTTTCCCTGCTAGTAAAATATGTTCCTCCAAGATGGCTGGTGGGGTCTGGGTGCTGCTCAGAGGGAAGATGAGGATGAAAGTCATTTTTGTTGAGCTCTTCTAATGATCACCTGTGACGCTTGGATTCATCCTATTTACCTTTCGTAACTGTATGTCTAATGGTACTTAAGCTTGGAGTTAGATAGGATGGATCTGGGACTAAAAGTCAATATATATAACAAAGGTATCAAGGGTGATCAGAACTTTTAATGATGCCATTGCAACACATTATGCTGTTGATCCATACTTTCAATTAGAGAGAACTCAAGGACAAGAATGGTCTTATGACAAAAAATGAAAGAACTGAGTGCAACAATCCACCAAAACTCACAGCTGCTTAAGACAATGAAGAACTTTAAATTCTTCTTCTGATGTATCGCCTTGCTTTTCTTTATATAAATGTAATCTCATTTTGACCCGCCCTGTGCATCTAAGCATTCAGACCCCTTTGGATTTTTAATTTACCATCTTCTCTATTTACTCTTCCTCTCAGGTCTGTTGTCTAAAAATTTTAATCAGTGTGGAATTAATTTTATCCTCAAGGTCACTAATGAATATATTGAATAATGCTGATTCCAGTTCCTGACTTCTAAGTACTCCCCACCAGCACAGCCTCCCAGTCAGCTACAGCTACATTTGCAACATCTCTTTACCTGCTGACTATTAGTCATTCTTTTCTTCAGCCATACTTAATTATGGCAGTACAGGAGTATGTATTATCAATGTTTAAAAGACTTTTCCTTGACCAAGCTGTTGCTAATGGGAAGGTAACTTTATGGTTGCACACTCCTTTGTCTAGTATGTCCTGCTGGAGGACAGTGTACAGAGCAGGGAGACAAATCTGATGAGTCTTCTCCATACTGCCTATTGGGAATGATTTCTGGCACATGAAAACCTTGCTCAAAGTCTTGGAAAATTCTATCAGCATGGGACATAACTGGGTGGGGAATGATGCAATGCTTCCATGCCTGGCTCCCCTTTTGGTTAGCGCAGGCAAAAATCATGGAGGCAAGAATGCCAGGCTCTTTGTTCCTTCTTGGAATAAAGCATGACTAGAAATGTTGGGCCACAGATAGTAACATAACCCACAGCACTGCAAGATTTCTATTTTTTTCTTCTTTTTCTTTTTTTTCTTTTTTTTTTTTTTTGAGAATTAACAGTCTATTTCACAAAAGAGGTGGTTTTAAAGGAGAGTGTGCAGTTACAAGAAATCAATTACTTTAAACCTGTAAAGGAAAGTGTTTCAAGGCATAAAAAGAAAGCAGAAGAGAGTAAAGCATCACACAGTATAGATAAAAAACCATGATCTTTGCCTAAGGACCTTCCCCATGCAGCAGAGTAAGACAGGTATTTTAGCTGTGGCTCAGTGTGGTGTGGCATCTTGGTTTTCTCTTCTTGCACTAAGAGAAGTCCCATTCTCTACTTGTGCTGTAGTTAAAGCCTTATCAGTCTGAGATTCCTATATACCCTTTTCAATTATAAAGTATTTTTTTGTATCTAAATTACTCCATTATGCAATCTTAGATGGCCATACCTTACGAACAATAATTTGTTATTATTTGACACTTTTCTTGTGGGTTCTTTCTCTGGTTTGAGAAGGAATCATTTCACCAGCCTCTGCTGAAGGCTGCTGGAGTCACTTCCTTTTTTTGGCAATACAAATTGTTGTATAAGACTGAATTTCCTACAACTACTTCACCCCTAAACCACTGTGACCGCTGATTTAAACTGGAGTCAGTAAATCCCTCACTGAGGCATAGAGGCATTGTGCTAATGGATGCTAGCAACAGAGCCTTATGCAGGACAGAGGCAATTACAATATAAAGAGAAAGCTATTTGTGTCTTTTTTTTTTTTTTACTAAAATGAATTCCTTCGATTTGCTCATATACAACGGTGAACACATCATCTAAACAGTAGTGAAATACATGTAACAACTCTCATATCTATCTTTGCACAGAGACTATGCATAAGCTGCTACGTGATACATAATATCAAAGGAACAAACCCATCTCTAAGTTCATTATTAGAGTCCTGGTAACATACTTTTGTCTTTCCATCATCTCAAAAGTTGCAAATGTATAGTCCGCATCACCAGCCTAACATTCTTCATCTAACATTGTAATGTGTATCTCCATAGCACTTATACTACATGAAAACATCTATCATGGCCACTCCATACTCAGCCGCACATGTATTTTCTACCAACAATAACCCATCCCCACATTTCTACAAGGGATTTTAAATGCAGATCACAAATTAAAATAAAAGGATCTAAATGCACATACAACTATATTTTGAAGAAATACACACTTTGAATAAGTATTAACAGCAAACTCTTCCAAATAAATGCTTTAGCCTAGAAAGTTGTTCTATGAAATTTCCAATGGGAAAGTTAAATTATTGATTTTCTTATGTTGACAATCTTTATATTCCTTTTTGTATTTTAGGGATTTTGTGCAACAGATTCCAAAGCAATCCAAATTTGCAATAACTCTCAATTTTCCTTAAAAACTCCACTGACTCAGAGGACAGATCTAACACTTGCCAGTTCTCTTTAATATGTCTCAAGAAGCATGCGAAGTCATGATAAAGCTAATTCAATAGAAGCATTGTCAAAACAACAACAAAAAGGATCTCTTTATCTGTAACTGCCACCAAGCTGAATGGTCCATAGAGATCTTTGGCATAGGCAGCTCTTTTTCTCACTAGTTTCTTCTGGCTTGAATAACTAAGTACTACGTTTATGTGGATGTTTAGACATCCACAGTCAGGATTTGCCTTGATTCTCATACTGGGACTATGTATAACATCTGCACATTCTCCTCTCCCCTGCTCCTACTTTTACACTTCCTCCCAGAAAGGATGGTTTGCTCATCAGGGTGACATGCTACACTTGTTTTCACTGGTAAACTCTGTGTCAGATCATTACACCACTGCAAATATTTCCAGCCACTTAAATTCAAGGAAATCAACACTTCAGGATTTTGAGGGTCTGTTTGGATGCTGTACTAAGAATTTTCACACTTCAAGTTCTACTGCTACCATTGCAAAATCATAAAAACTCCTAATTAATTAAGATCACACTTAGTACTTGATAATTTTGTTTGCAATAATAACACACTAAATAAGTACTCATAATGGATAACCAAAACATCCTTTTGTTTTTTTACCCCCAGCAAGGCAGGGCACACGTCCCTGAATTCTGCTTTAGACACAACTGCAAACTTGGATATACAAGAAGTGCTAGATACAGGATTTCAGCTATAAGTTTGAAGATGATCTTAACAAAACCAAAACAGTTTGTATAAACCCCCCAGAGATTATATTTTAATGTTTTGGTCCACAGAATTACACGACCTATGGGTTTACAGGTATCAGCACATTCAATTTCTTTCCTTAGGAAAAGCTTTTTCCTCTTACTCAAAACTGCATACGACGTTACATATTCTGATACATGTTTATACTTCATATATTTTCCTTTAACTCTTCTAAGGGAGCAATTACACACTTCAAATCTCTAGAAAAGCCCAAAATGCCAGGCTTCAGCCATTTGCCAGCCAAAAAAAGGTACTGTGACTGTGAGCATGTCCTGGATATTCAACCATTTTTTATCCTGCAAGTCCATTGAAATATTATTAGTGCTATCTTTCCTATAACACATTTAATCAAGGCTCACGTGAGAATACTTCACAGAGAAGGTAAATATCTCATACTAGTAAAGAGAGAGAGAAATCAAGATATAAGGAGGCTGAGTAGTTTCCCTAAAGTCTTTCAGTGGATGAGTAGCAGGAACACAGCCTAGGCTTTTTGATATTCGGTCCAAATAATGGCACATGTTGATAGTCACACTTTAATTGAATAATTAAATATTCTGTTCATGTGGATGTTCAGACATACTCAGTCAGGGATTGACTTGATTCTCATACCAGGACTGTATGCAACATCTGCATTCTCCTCTCCCTAACTCCTACTCTGACACTTCCTCTCAGAAGGATGGTTTGCTCACTGGGGTGACATGCTGCACTTGTTTCTGGCAAAGAAACCAATAAAACTGTAATGACATCATAGCTTCAGAGGCAACCAACAGTTTCCCGAGGCAGGCTTTAAGTAACAGTTTCTAAAAACATGTTGCTTGGTTGATTCAGTTTTCTTACGGTGTCAACAGACCACACAAGGCACATTAGTGTACATTGGTGCTGTTTTCCAACACTGGCACAGAAGCAGGACAAATGTCAGTGAATCAGTGAACATGAGTAGATGGTGAACTTAAGTCTTGCTCAGAAGCAAGATTCCACCAAACAGGATTTTAGTGCTTTAGGTCAAGACCAAACTTACTTCCGCAGCACTTAAAAAAACCCCAAACAAACCAAACACTGAATGGGATTTTAATGAATCTTTTAGATATGAAACCAAACAATACAACAGTGGAATAGCAGCTATACTTGTTATCTGTTATATTAAGATCCATTTATTTTAAATGGTGGCCTGTATTCTTCTTTCAGTTGCCACAGACATTGAATTGGTGGAGGCAATGTGTCAGTTGTCTCAGGCCATTTAAATTTTGCTGTGGAAGGAGTTAGTAAAATTCTAATTTAAACAGTCATTGATGAGTTCTGGGATTAACAAACCAAAGAGGAAAGCCTGGGCCACATAGGCGAGGTTTTACTTCTGTCTTAAAACATGCAGCATCAGCTTAGAACAAGCTTTATGATATTAAAACATGGGCCACACGTTACCTATACAGGTAAGACTCTGCTCTTCAGTAATGGGTTAGATCGCACTTAGGAGAAAGAAGAGTTCAATCTGGATATTTCCTCTCCACTCAGCATTTAAAAAGAAAATTTGGCATATCTGGGTACATCCGCTCATCTACATCCACACAGCCATAATTTAGACCTCTAAACACATAAAAATAAGTAATAGCAATAAAGTATTAACCAGTTTGGGCAAGATTACCACAATTCCCATTTTTATTTCAAGTGCTGTATTTTTTCCACTGCACCTAATATGTTTTTTATTTTATTACAGTCATATGTTGAAATACTTTAACACGAGAGTCCTACAATAATTTCCTCTCTTAAACCAAAATAAACTCAAGCCCTGTGTGCTCGTGGGGAGAACCTGGCTTTTTTTTGGTTTTTACCTTTAAATATAAATGCTTTCCTGTAACCACAGCCTAGCAGGGAGGCAATGCCACTTGGCAAAAAAGTTATATTAAGTGCACTTGCTGGAACTGTTTATACTTTGTTCCTGAGAAATAGATTGAGTACTTGATAGTATAACACAATGAGAGGTACGGGTGGTGGAGATCGGATCGGATGCTTGGGCGGGGGGAGCGAGGAAGTGTTGCTACCCCAGGAATTTATTTTTAAAGTGTCTGCTATTTCATGCAATCTGGTCTATTTCAAAGGCAAACAATTTGCTCTTCAGAAGTATCTTTATGAGCCCCAAGGGATGAAACTCATCCCTGGCAGAAATGATTTAGCAGTATCCAGAGAGGGGGTGAACTCCTTGAGAGGCAAGGGAATAATTTTTTGAAGGGTGGCAGAATTTTAACAAGGGCCTCTAGTGAGTTCTTGTGAACCCCTTTCAGCACATCACTGTTTTATTAAAATATTCTTCTCAAAATACTGAAACACTGACAGCTCCTGTAAGCTTGCCAAAAATTGAGTAAGGAATAAAAATAAAATGTTAACTTGACATGTGTGAATAATTTTGATTTGATGATAACACCTTTTGGAATCGAGGCCATATTCAAAGCTGACTCGTAACACATTCACATTTCTAAGTTACATGAAATAACTCAAACTTTTCAGGCATTGTTCTGGTGTGGTGAAAGGAGATGTTAGGAACTGAGCTCAAGCTTTCGTCTGAGTTAAGTGAAGATTAAAAACGCTTTAGGTCTTCCCATCTGAACCTAGGTTGTATCTGGTGTGCATAAAACAGGATGGTTAATGTAGGCTGGCTGGTTAAAGTAACCAGCAATCAAAGTCAGTAAACACCAAAAGGAGGAGAAGACCCATTTTGAGTGGCTATAAATAATTTTGAGATAATGATTTCTGAATCTGGACAAAGTATTGAGAAGGTATTGTAGGGAACATCCATATTCTGGCAGGATCCAGCATTGCATGGGCCTGTTCCACCTCTGTGTCTCACCCAGGCTTCTTCACAGTCCATAAGGCAAGGCAAAGAGGAAACCCAGGTGAATTTTAAGAACCTCCTTGGGCAAGACCTTCAAGTGTTTGATGCAAAGATCTCTCTAAGAAAAGACCAATGCCATACACTGTTATATTCTCCCCTCATCTTATTGCCATTGGCTTGATTTTGCCCTCTGTCCCACCATGCTGTTGTCCTGAACTTGATACTCCTGAAGTCTTGACAAGTAGCCGCCACTTAGTGACAGCAAGGCTGGTGGTGGAATGGCTGTCAGTAGTGTTATTTTATCTATAGATCTCTGATCAAACCTTGTGGTCAGGAAAAGCAAGGAGCAAAGTTGAAGGTGAAATAACCATTTGAACAGATGAGCTATGAATATGTTCTCTCACAGTCAGGTGTATCTCCTCACAGCCATAATCATGGAAACACACATCTCGCAGCAATAGGGCTGCGGCTTTCTATTAAGTACAAGAGTACATGTACCTAGAAATATTTTTCTGTTTAATACAGAAAGAGTGTTCTTAGGCATTGTATTTTTAGATATCCCTAAGGGATTTTCAAGGGACTCTGACCTCCTTTGGGATAGTTTCTCAGCTAGACGGGGATGCTGCATGCTGTCTTGGGGGAGTAGTGGCATTTATCTGTAACTCATGACTTTCTCTTGGGTCCAGTTTATAAGTCAAAGTGATTAATCAAGTCCTCAGAGCTCAATTGATTGTATAAAACACACACAACACAAACCTACCATCCCTTATTTGCCTACTGATTCAACCGGTAGATCTCTGTGCTTGGATGAGTTATACAGTCTGTTTTGGGCTTGTGAATATAGTTAAACCCCCACTCAGGACAAAAATACAAATGAACTTTGGCATATTTCCATGATTTCACTGGCTCCTACATTTATTTAGATTATTGTGGATCTGAGGTGTAATATTAAAGCATATAGTGTTATTAAGAACAGCACAGGCCATTTTTAGCTCCTACCCAAAGGCATGAGAAAACATTGGTAAAGGCTGTCAAGCCTCATGGACAAACAGTATCTGTTACGTGAACTAACATTCCCTGAGTCCAGAAGAGTTTGTTTACCAGACACCAAATTAAATTGTTTTGTTTTGAAAAGAACATTAGGCCACACTAGTAAAAGTAAGGAAATGGGTAAATGAGGCACTCTGGAGCATACCTTGTTGTCATTTGGTGAATACACAAGATTAATGTTAATGTTTTTTAAATGGAGCTGGCTCCCTACTTAAATATTGCTACTTGGGTATTCTTCTCTTTCGTGCATGTGCAGATTTTATACTCGTCCCGTTACTATACAGAGCACAAATCATGGAAAATGGGTGAGAAATGAAAGAGGAGGATTTAGTTGGGTTCAATGAACAAGTTATACCACCTCTCTTTTCCTGAGTATAGAACGTTTTTTACATTATGTGCATGAAAGCAGGTTAATAACATATTACAGCTGAAATGCTGGTCTCACCAAAGTTAGCAAATTAGAGTTCAGTCTCCTATTGCAGATTAAACTCAGTCCTGTTACATTACCAAAGGGTCTTCAAATATATGAAGGTATAATTTACAGACGTTACAGAAATAGATGTCGCTTGACTGTATATTGTAGAAATTACGTGCTAGAAGACCTATATGCTAAGGGGAAAATTTAAATCTCTTTTAGGAAATTATTCAACAGAAATCACAATAATGGGAATATTTGCCCTGAGTTGCTATTATACAATCTCTTAATCTAATATCTAATTAGTTTCCCCAAATGCTATATTAATCTAAATTTCTCTCATCAAGTAATCCATCCTGATTAAATTTTCCCTCTTACTGTCTATTTTTTCTTCCTGGATGTGTCTTCTTAACTAGCAATTTCTACCTTCTTTTTCCTCTTTTTTCTGGTAAGTCTTCCTTTTCTCTACTTCCATGATATTCTGTTGCAGCCTTCTCTCAACTGCAGCCTTCCTTCTAGCTTTCTCCTTCTGCTATTCACAACTCTCCAGTCTCTTTTTTTTCTTCAAAAGGAATGCCCAGTCCTGCCCACCTCTTCCCCTAGCACTGAACAGTCTGAAATCCAGCAAAATGCTACGCGCAGGACTAGTTTCAGTGCACATCGGGCTTACCTACAAGTAAAGCCAAACACACAGCCAAGGATGGGAATAGCTCAAAATATGTTTGACTAATCCTCAGGCCACAGACCGTGGCACAGAGAACTCATTTTTTTCCTACAGTCACACAGATCAGATGAGACATTCCAGAGAGGAATCCACTTGCAGCTCTAGGAAATGGGGCAAATACAGTGGTAATGGGAGGAAGGACAGAGGGGACGAAAGGTGATAGCGGGTGGAAGGACACACATTTGAGTCTACCATGATGGATCATGCCCAGAGCACTGAAGTCTTATGGAAAAGTTGTAACACAGTGGTAGGAAGGTGAGTGACTGGGCTAAACAGTGGCTCCTGACTTCTTCCTGGGAAACAGTGTCCCAGGAGTACTTCCCATACCTTCTCAGAAAATTGGAAGGATTAGCTCTCACACCGTTTTCAACTAAAGAAGCTGTGCTGTTTTCCCAATCTGGTCTCACAACCTCTCCAAATTATTTTTTTTTTTTAAATAAAAAGCATATCAAAGATACTGAAATAAAGAGCTATATCAAGAACCAACAGTGGTCAGTCCCAATACCTGTACACTACAGCACAGAGGAGCCTGGTCCCAGTGAAGGGTCATTGCAAGGACCAAGCTCTTCATCACTACCGGAGGATGCCTTTGGAATAGCAGCAGAGCTGCACGAGTGTCTTGTGCTTATTCGTTTGCCTTGTGGATGCTCAGATTGTGGCAACCTGTAATCTCCCAGCAGTCTGACACTCAGGACAGAACAGTCAAGCCTTTTTTCATCCCAAGTGTTGACCTCTAAAGGGCATCTAGAGAAGCGGTAGCATGTTTATGGGATAGGGAGAGTGAGCTGTGTATCTTGTTTCCACCTGCTCAGACTTGGAAGACATCACCTCCCTTTAACAGCTCATCTGGCTGCTTCAGGCTCTGGCTTCAGGCCACCTCATGACGGTACATGCGCACAATTATGTTATCATTTCAAACGACAATTCATGACAAGCTGCTAGTAGGGTGATAGTCCTTCTAGCATGGTCCATGTCTGCAGATTATTATAAACACTGACTGTGAGACGGGGCTCAATGCTTCTTGCAGTCTTATCTGTCCAAATACACTGACTTTTACGGTCTTTACTGGTGTAACTCAGAGAATTTGACCCATTGCATTTAGCCACAAGAAAAAATAAGGATGCTACAGGATAATGCATTTCAGTTAAAAGAAACCTCACCCTAAAGTGAATTCACTGAAGTAAATAACTCCGGAAGATCTATTTGTGAAATATCTTCTAGCTTGACATACTGTATGAGACTAATTGAGCAATAGAGTTGCCAGTCATTGCTACTTAATTGTGTGATTGCTGTAGCGCACACAGCACCACAGCATGCTCACTGCCGGGTGTGCAGCCTGGCTCCGAGAGGTTACACTGCCAGAGCGCTGCACTGGGATCCCCAAATACCCCCAGACTGCAAGCCAAGTACTAACAAAGCAATAATTTTAAAACCATTTTCCTTCTCATTTACATTCCCTTGTCAGTTTGGTAACTGACATTGGGACCACTGGCAACACAGTGAACCAGTTATTCACAGGGAAGAAATGAATTAGGGAAACGATGGATTTTTAATACCATTTCTGAAACGAACGTTAACAGGTAAGAAGCTGAACCATCCCCATTTTTTATCCAGTGCATGCTATTTTCCGATGGAGAGGAATGATTACCAACAGAGATTCTAAAAAAACTACTTGTCCCTTTTGTGCTAGAATGTCCAAATTTCCACTTAAGGTTCATTTAAATTCTGAAAGGCCAGTAACAGAAAGGGAAATTATTTTTATAGGAAAGTCTTATTATACACTGTTGTGTATTCTCACATGTGCTAGCATTACAATAATTTCATTACAGTACATGTTTAAGCAGAATACGCTTCCAGCCATCCCAGATGTTTAGCAGCAAACTCTGCATTGAAAATTAGACATCCCAATTTCCGCATTAGGCACAAACCCCTAAATAACGTTTCTTTCACTAGGAAGTCCATGAGAGTTAACAAATGGGAATGATACCTTAACAATTTGCATTTTAGAGCTAAAGGAAAGACGCTTGCATTGGCACTCTAAGGGGCTGTAACACGCAGGACTTCCTCCCAGAGCATTTCTTGGCAAAGGGAGAAAGTGCCACGTGAGACACAAGGAACCCTTTTCAGCTCCGTGTGCTTTCGAGTGCCACCAAACCAGCAATATTACTGATGCAGAATTTATGTTTTTCTGAAAATGTGTGTGTCTAACTATTTTTGGTAACTCCAAGAAAACAACAGATTTGTGGCACCTGTGCTTGCTGCAGGCCATGAGGCTAAAGGTTTGGAAGGCTTCCCTGAGAGGCTGGTCCCTGGTGCCATCTTGTGTCGACACCGGATTCATCCCGCCGGTGAGAGAGGCCGGTGGCAGAGCGCTGGCTCCGGTGCAGCCGCGTTACTCTTCCTCGGGGAAAAAATAATCACGCCTCCATCCCGTCAGTAGTCAATGCCGACTAATTGCTGCAGAGCACATCTCTGCACCACTGCCCTGGAAGCATCATCGCTAACTTCAAGGGCTCCCAAAAGATTTATTTATTTTTAATTTAAATTAAGTGACAGATAACGCAAGTATTCTTTTATCCTAAATTAGCCTGGTAACATTGCAAGCCCAAATTTGTAGAATACCTTTCAACGTGTCAGTGGTCGGCTGAATTCTTACCACTGCCCTTTGAGACTGTTTAGATGAGAAGGTTTGAGAGCTTATGATATTTAACACAGGTGACAACCAAAAACCACATATCCTTTCTGTAACAAAAATGCACAGCAGAAAAAAAGATCAATGGTACACACTTGCCAATCACTTGAAATTTGATGTATTTAAAAGCCAGTAATCTAATTTGCTTTTTTTCAAAAGCGAGCATTTACTGTGTGCATTCTGAGTGCCTTGATATTAAAAATAATTTTAAAAAATAAATCCCAGGGACCTTATTTGGGTATTATGAATTTAGGTACCTAATTTTGGCCACATGCTTTTTAAGGCATGGCGCTTTCCATGAAAAGGAGCCTGTGCCTGACCCATTTAGGAACCAGCGAAAAGATAAAAGAGTGTGTCCAGATTTTCTTTGTGTACTTGAAGTGATTATACTGTATGGAGCACAGTTCTAAAGCATGAAAAAAATTTCTGGATTTATTTGAGTATTTTATTTCTATATATTTCTAATATCTGTATACTTCCTAGTTTTAACTAGGCTAGCAAGCAGAAATACTGTAGTGCCAGCAGAGCTGTTCTTCTTGTCCTTTAATCTGACCCAGACGAGAAACTACTAAAGATCTCACAAGGAAATTCAATCTTTGGAAATTACCAGCATGAATTCTCAATCAAATAGGCCGAGGTAACTTCTGATAAGCTTCTGAACCCAGCCTCCAAGGCTTTTGATGTGCATTCGTAGTATATAGTACCATCTGTAACATTTGCTACTTCTACTCCCTGCAAGCATGCTTCACCTCTCTCACTGTATCAGTTATTAATCCTATTTTTTCCCTTTTTGAGCATGTAGCTGAGGCTCACCTCTAAATTTGTTACATTGCTTTATTTTTTAATCACATTTGCCTTTCATGTATGGTGTTAGATTGATAATACAGGAAACTAAGTCCCTCTGTTTATCGAAAGCACAAGCGCTATACATACATCACCAGAATAAATGAGTCCTTAGACTACTTCACTTGTAGTTAGGTTAGTGCCAACCCAAAAAGGTACCTGTTCAGACATAGGTATCTTTGGTATAGAAAATCAGAGTCTACACTGAAATACACTGAAAAAAACCCTGGTGCCTTAGAGTATAATGGAAATCATTCAGATTATAACTGGCCAGGCACAGCACATCCCCCCAGGATTTATCATAGTGCTTTCTCTCTTAACACTAGGAGAATAGATGTGTGTTCAGCCTTATTCTATTACACACACACACACCCTCATTCATATCCAGCATCAGCACACAGGGAGATTAGACACTTGGGCCCCCACGCAGAGCCAACACCTACATGCTGTGCTCTGACTACAAGCACAGCAAGGACCAGTGTGCCCTAACTGTAGTGTCTGAGGTGAATAACTTTATACCACATCCACCCTGCATTTCACTTAGGTTTTCTAACAAGTATTTTCTTTTTGTGGGATGTATCTAGCAAGTTTCAGCATATTAACCTAGAGAAGTTTCCTGAATTATTCCTTAGCTTTCCAGGCTCTTGGCTATACACTTCTTCCAAAGCTGTTTCATACACGTACACACTTAAGTGGGGCTGGGATTGAATGTAAAGAGTCATTATGGTGTTCTTCACAATCCCACTGCCATATGAGGCAGTAAGTACACCCTTGTGGCTAGTGCATCCCAGCGGCCCTATTCCTCACTGTCTTGCACCTGTGGGAGATATTTAGGCCACTACAAAATGGGTGTAAATCACTCCCAAGCCTGAATGGCAGAATTTCACACTCAGCAGAGGCAATAATGGCTAGATAAAAGGGCAAAGCAGTGGAAATATCAGAAAGGAGGTTTTTTCCCCTCTCTGTTCCTGTCATTCGAGCACCCAATTGAGGGGAATTGCTCTGGCTTACCAAAATGTATCCTAAGCCTGTGGGTGGGCAGCCAAGCAGAGGAAGCGAGGGCAGCCCTTGGGGGAGGCAGTCCCCAAGTCTGGATACAGCTAGAGAGTGTGAGTACTGCAGCACTACAGTATTGCCAACAGCTTGTCAGATGATAGGTAGCAGTGGGGGACACACAGTCCTTGTATGGGGCTGGCATCAATACTGATCTCAAACTACTTCAGTGGCACCGGGGTGGGGGTGGGGATTAAAAAAAACAGATCCACTGGAGTGGCTGTTTCTTGATGGAAGTCACAAATGTGCAACGGCACATGTATGCAAGGATACCGATGTTCCCTAACACTATTGTTAGCTAGAAAATTTTAAGACAAATCATCACTTGTATGACAGTGAAATGTGTATTAGGGCGATATACACCATGCTTTTGCTCCTGTGCCTGAGGAGCCCTTTAGGGCCTGATCCAAAACAAACTGAAATCACCGTAATCCCTCCGTTTGCTTCAGTGGGTTTTGGATCAGCCCCTGAAGCTGTCCAGCAATAATTAACCTATAGGGGAATCATCTTTTTAATAGGGAAGATTGTTGGGATTTAAGTGTAGGCAGATCTCTAGCCTTGTACAAAAACCTGTGCTTTTCTCCTTTACCCAAGCTAAGAAAACTTGCATTTTGGCTTTTCTGAAAAATAATTAGCAATTTGTACACTTAGGAGGAACTGAAAGTACACTTAATTATAATCGCTTACAAGATGTTATTCACCAAGTGTTTCCATGCTTTTATTCATCTTTCAAGCATGGAAAACAAGAAATTAATTACTAGCGGTCTTTCAAATATTCCAGGCTATACCTTAAATCACTTTAAAGAATATAACATCCCTCTGATTTCAAATATATAATTTCTGGTGAAACACTGGAATAAGGACTGAGCTGGCCAGCAATGGAAGTCCTTCACTCTAAGCCAGCCACATCTAATTATAAAAGATGAAGGCTTTGAAAATTTACATAATTGCTAGCTCTGGTAGGGGTCGGTAACATATTTGCATTAGCTACTTATGCTTCATACCAACACTTTTAAGCACCACTTATCAAAAATAAGTCTACCAAGTCAGAGGTGCGTAGGTGGCTAAATAAAACCTGCTAAATATGGGTAGCACCACCTCTTTACGTCATGGAGAGATATATGGGCTTTGACACACGGGGTATTTTCTTTGTCTTGTTTGTCACTTACACATTAGAGTAATAGGTACATTAGAAATGCTCTTGATAGGAATTAATACCTTCTGCTCCTTTGGCATGCATTTGTTGTAGCTATTTACTGTGGTTTTATACACAGAATTTGTTTGGTTTAATTTGCACTCCAGAATTTCCCTCTGTTCCCCTCTCTGGCTCATTTCTCAAGCCATCAGTCTAGACGGTAGCATGGCTCCTTAACACAGCAGGATAAAAACCCTCTAGTCTAAATATATCTTTCTAATTCTTCCGTGATTATTTCTCTTTTTCATATAGTATAAAAATTCTGCCAGACCTATAGGTATATGATGTGAGAACTGTACAACAGAAAATGACAGACCAGCACATACATTTCAAAGGCTCTGTTTAGAAAAGAGTCACATTATGTTACAAACAGGTCTTTTTCTTATTATGTTTGATGTCAGCAAGCGAGCTTTAAGGAGCCTGACACTGTTTGAACTTTTTTTTTAATTTATTTTATTGTATACGGTGATTTGATGGTTTTTGAACTCTGGATCAATTTGGTGACATTGTGGCTGATCCATTTTATCCTTGCTTTGCTGGGCCACTCTTTCGTTCTGAGGCTCCAGTCTCCCATTTTCCTCGAAAGGCTCATTAGGCCTGATCTCTTTTAGCCTTTTTGCTTTTTCTCCTTTCTTCCCCACACTGGACTCTGGTTTGCTTTATTCCTTAGGTCCCCCTATAGGTTAAGCCTAAGCTCTTATCCCCTATTCTCTTTAACTCACAGCCAGCATTTGATTCTGTTTTTTTAACCCTCTCTATGAATTACCCGGCCTGGGCGCAGCCCCATCACGTTGGAAACTCTGTCTGACTCACGGCTTAATTTAAACAATGAAGGGTAATGATTTTACCCAGAGATGCCTGCCACAGAAACCAAATCGAGCAACTTCCAGAGAGGCTGTTTAACAAAAAATAATCTTCTGGGATGATACAGACTTCTATACAGTGAATAAAATGCTCAGGGTCAAAAGTTTAAGTAGTTAAGTATTTTAAAGAATTATTTGCAGAAAGACTACAAATAAATCACTCTTGCCTGAATCTGGGAATGCAGATTTGGCTATTTGTTCTGGCACATGGTCTTGTTTTCTAGCTGCATCTCAGATGGAGAAGATGAGGTTCCTGCATTATTTGTGCTATATTGATGAATACATAGACGTAAGGCACTGCCTTTTAGAGAACACAGATGAAATACAATCAATCACACACTGTACCTCAAGCACTGCCAAAAAAACACATGGAGAGAAATCAATGCATTTACCTGATCTTGTAGCAAAATAAAGCATTTTAAACTTTGTTACTGCTTTGATGGGAAGACAAATACAAATTTAAATTCTGTCTGCTTTGTCCTTTGTAGGGCTTCTCTGCTGAAACTACTGTTGCTTCTTCACCACCTTTCCATCACTTCATCATCTCATTTGCTTTCTTAACAAAATTCCTGTATATTTCTTGATGAATTTAGTTGAATTGTGTGTAGAACAAAGTGAAGATGCAAAGTATCTGGTGATAAGTCTGGATACAAGGGAGCCATGGTCTCTTGACACTTAGCAATAAAAACTGTCACATCTTGGTCAATTCCATCTATAAAAAGTTATCTGTGATTTATAACCATTTTGCAAAACATGTTAACCTTTATGTAAGTTGTCTGTGTTTAAGTTTTGGGGGTTTTTTTTAAGGTTTGGTATTTGGTTGTTCGGTATTATTTTTATTTAAAAAACTCACCTTGTTGTGGGAGCTTAAACCATCCTATTCAGTAAGACCTATGAAAGAAGTTTAAATGCCCCATGATCATATAGAGCAATACAATTAACAGATTAGATTAATGGAACAATCAAGAAACACCAGAAATGCTCAGGAAAAAATAATCTGTAATTGATTTACATATAGAAATCTGTTGCATCTGAAATATGCTTACAAAAAGTTCCATCTGAAGGGGATGCAAAAGATCTCTGAAGGTGCCCTCAAAAGTCTCATATTTCACTGAATGTGCATTTCCAGTCAGTGTCTAAAGTTGTAGAGCAACAGTTTGTGAAATTAAATGCAGACCAGTGGGTTTGTATGATCTGTTGTCTCTACAAAGTGAAGACTTTACAGAAGGGGGTCACAACAGGACAACTCCTGGTCAGCTAATGCACACCAATGGTGTCAAAACTCAAATCTGCTTTTCCTAGAGTTTGGTAGCACAACAATAGCTCTTAGAAATATATCTTTCAAAGGAGATTCCAGATTAGTGATAGAAGTTCCAGATTAAAATAGAAGACATCTGAGTGTTCTTAATAACTAAGCCAATTCACAGAGATCACAAATTATATATGCTTTCACTCATGTATAATTAATTTCTCTGAAGGCTCAGTCTGCTTTGCATTTTCTAAGATACCACATATATAAGTATTTATATAGACCCAAACACATAAGAATTTGCCAAAGGCATCATGAAGAGGAAGGCTTCATGAATACCTTCAAAAGAACACACATTTAAGACATGTAGGTTTTTATTGCTTCTCACAGTGGATACCAGAGTTGGAAACACTCCCATGGACTGCAGAAATTAGCCACCTTCAGAACTGTTTGGTCTGCTTTTCTGGTGCCATAAAAGTTTGAGATCTAGTTAATTTTTTCATGGTAATTTTTTTATTCACTAGAAAGAGATTCTTCTTTGCCTCTTATTGCATTTTTTTCTATCACTTCAACAGGAAAGTATTTATCCAACCTCTTTTCATTAATCATTCTTAAGACTTGCCTATTGCTTTAAATAATCCTTCTATACCTATATTTTTATATTGCTTTTTATTTTAACTTAAATTCCATTTCTCAGGGTAAGTGCCAATAGTTCCAATGAATATAATTCTTTTTCTTTATATATCTGCAAAGAAGTAGGAACTCTGTGCTACAAAGGGACAAGACTGAATTTTGTGACATATAGACACAGTTGTGGCTCTCCATAGACTGTGTGATACTCATCATAGTAGTGAAGTGCATACTTCATCTTTTAAGCCCTAGCCTACGTCAGGGCATCACTGTTCACATGGATGTCCCGAAAGCAGTAGGTCAGACCTTGCATTTGTAGAAATGAGTGGAAAGCTCTGATCAACTTTAACAGGGACAGAATTCTCTCTACTGTGGCTAAGTAGCTACAACTGGATCCTTTAAAAGGTGCCAGCCTGCCTACTACTGAACCGCAGCCACTTTGGCTGTGAAGGATGAACATTGTGGGTGGCTCCTGTGCTGGAAGGACCAGGTGGGATGGGGCTGGAGGAAAAGGAGAAGGAGAGCACAGGGACAGGGAACACACACAGGAGGAATCTACTTCTCTATACTTCAAATTGACTGTCTATATGATGGGGACAGCCTCAGCCTCACTCAAGTCTTAATTAATGAATTCGTGTTTATGAAGATAACTGATCTCCAGATGAAAGGTTTTTCAAAATGACAAGGGATAAGCTTGTGTTTCTAGAACAGCAGCTCTAAAACTAGAGGTCAGAAGTTGATCCTGGAATAACTTCATTTCCCATTCACAGCTAAACAAGAAAATGCATTTTGGCAGGAGCATGTCCCTTCTCCAAAGCCCAGTTCCCAGCTCCCACTGTCAGCTCTCTGCCGACGCAGCTCAGTGTCTGCCACAAAGCTACCCTGAATGGCAGCAGCAAGACTGTGAGCAAAAATCAGGCCTTATTGTCAGCCTAAAACATTTGTAGTGTTTTGTTTAGCAGTATCAGCCTTTATCTGGCATACACAGTGCAAACTGTGGAGCACATTGATCACCACAGCTTCTCCCTGCACAGAACAGTCTATTGTCAGATGTTTTGCAGCACAGGACTAAGTAAATTTCCAGGTACTTTAAATCTCTGCTATTGAGTAGGTCTGTATTGCTATAATTTAGAAACCAGGGTGGTTCAAGGGTGTACTATTGCGTGTGAATGATAAACTGTAGTTCATGACCTAAGTCTAATGGTTACTTTATCAGTTGCAGTGGACAATTAAGTGACTGAGTAGTGCAACTGACGGTGAAGAACAGATTTTGCCTCCGAGCAGCTTTCAGGAGTTAGATTTCGCTGTATCATGTTCAGAAAGGTCAGAGCTCTGGCCAGATGACCAGTATAGCAGTGCAGATGGCACTGTATGTCACCTGGCCGCTCTGGGCCTCTGCAACCTGCTGCAGAGGGCTTGGGTTCAGGGAAAGGTTATGGGCATATGCAACTGCAGCGCATTACCGGCTCCTGAGGAAAACGGCTCTCTTCTCACAACAGAGACGAGAAATCAGCACAGCAGTTATGTCCAAGACTCAATAGCAGATTGTGGCCATTTTCAGGTGCTATTTAAGCAAAGGGAAAGCTTTGAATGCTTAATTCTGATCACTTTGCTATATATGAAGGAAATGTTGAGATATAGATCTAAATAATTAAGAAAAATGCTCCCTTCCCCTCTTATACTGCTGCATTCCTTTTTCCTTCTGTAAGCCCCAAAAATATTGAGGTTCAAATTTAAATAGCCAAGCTAAGACAAGGGTTTAATACATTTAGTGGTGGGCTTGCATATGCAAAGTAGGCAACTTTGTTTGCAGCTGACTAAAACCTGTGCAAGATTTAGTATGATGCAAGTCACAGAAAAGTCTTGTTCCTAAGCTTGAGTGTCCTTTTTCCTTAGGTAATTTCTAATTTGCATCCATAGCTCAGCTTAGGTGCAAGTTTTGCAACTGAAAGCAGGCATGTCAACATCGAAAATGTGGAGGCTACTCTGTCAGACTCGGCTTCCTAGGAAATATGGTACAGCATAGCTTATTTCATACTGAAAATGGATTCAGCTGATCTCCAACCAAATGGAAAAGGTACTCTTCGCTATATCTGTGGCTGAGGGAACAAGGGATAGATGAGTGGACAGTGAGGTGGGTTGAGAACTGGCTGTCGAACCAGGCTCAGAGGGTCGTGATCAGTGGAGCAGAATCTGACTGGAGACCTGTGACTAGCGGTGTTCCCCAGGGCTCGGTGTTGGGTCCAGTCCTGTTTAATATCTTCATTGACGATCTTGATGAGGGTATTGCATCCACCCTCAGCAAGTACGCCGATGATACAAAGCTGGGAGGATTGGCTGACACGCAGGAACACTGCGCTGCCATCCAGCGAGACCTGGGCAGGCTGGAGAGCTGGGCTGGGAGAAATCTAATGAAGTTCAACAAGAGCAAGTGTAAAGTCTTGCACCTGGGGAGGAACAACCGACTGTATCAGTACAGGCTGGGGGATGACCTGCTGGAAAGGAGCTCTGTGGAGAAGGACCTGGGGGTCCTGGTTGACGACAGGTTGGCCATGAGCCAACAGTGTGCACTGGTGGCTAAGAGAGCCAATGGGATCCTGGGATGCATCAGGAAGAGTGTGTCCAGCAGGTCGAAGGAAGTGATCCTCCCCCTCTACTCTGCGTTGGTCAGGCCCCACCTGGAGTACTGTGTCCAGTTCTGGGCTCCCTGGTATAAAAAAGACAGGGACCTTCTGGAGAGAGTCCAGAGAAGAACAACAAAGATGATTAGGGGCCTGGAACATCTCCCCTATGAGGAAAGGCTGAGTGAGCTGGGTCTGCTCAGCCTGGAGAAAAGAAGGCTTAGGGGGGACCTAATTAGTGTTCATAAATATCTTAGACTTGGGATGCAGGGGGAATTGGCCAGCCCGTTTTCAGTGGTCTGTGGGGACAGGACAAGGGGCAATGGCTGTAAGCTGGAGCACAGGAAGTTCCGCACCAACATGCGGAAGAACTTTCACACAGTAAGGGTGACAGAGCAGTGGAATAGGCTGCCCAGGGAGGTGGTTGAGTCTCCTTCTCTGGAGATATTCAAGTCTCGTCTGGATGCCTATCTGTGTAATGTGAGATAGGGAGCCTGCTTTGGCAGGGGGGTTGGACCCGATGATCTCTTGAGGTCCCTTCCAACCCCTAAGATTCTGTGATTCTGTGATTTTCTATGAAAAGCCTGAGGAGGAGTCAAGATCATGACCATCTTTCGGAAAGTTTCTACACAGTAAAATCAATGCCGTTCATTATCTGATTCCAGGTGATTAAGATTTCATGTTCGGATGGAAAAGACAACCTGAATTTAATATTTTTTTGTAAAAGGACTCCTTCAGTCAAAACCAAGTGATTCAGTGGCGTGCCCTTGATGTAGCAGAAGTGTGGAACTGAGAGCGTTTAAAAGCTGGTGACAAGTCTGATCAACTAAAACAAGTTCTTTGGGCTGAACAAAGATGGAGATTTGGAGAATTTTTATTCCCTATAACAAAATAAAACCATCTAAAATGCAACTCAGATTGATTTAAAATGCTATTGTAGATCTAATATGAAAAGCCTGGATTTTAAGAGTTGCTTCTTAACCATTTATAACATTTAAAAACAGATGCATACTGAACCAAAAGAACAAACAAAATTATTTCAGATAAAGGATTCAGTGAAGAATTATGAAAAAGTCAGTAATGAAGCCCTCCTCTTTTTGCAGAAATATACTTGTGGAACTTAAGCAAAATATGAAAAAGATTTAATTCCCTATAACTGCATTTTTCAAAAATTAAAATGTGCTATTTGCAAAAGATTTTTTTTTCCTCTTCCAATGAATAGCTTATCTTTGCAGGATTTTACATTGAAGATCAAAGGAACAATGCAAGTTATTAATAAAGGATTCAATTCTGTGTTCAAGTCAAGGAAAAAACCTACCAAAATTATCAGAAGTTTTGGTCTATAAAAGCAAAGCCATTTGAACCAAAATAAGTCTAAAGACAATCATTTATGTTCATCATTGGGGGTTATTTTGACGCTAACAATGTGCCTGCTACTAGATGCCTAGTTCTGGTCCCCTCAGATCTGCGTGCTCAAGGGTGAAATCCTGATTTCAGCAAAAGAGTTTCCTCTGGATAACATGCTAGCTGTCCTGACAAGTAAGAGAATCAAACTCTCACTGCCTTCTTTTGTGTAACAGTTTCCCAGTTAAAAAAACCCCGACACTAATTTCAGACTTTACAGTACCACTTGCTCACAATTAAATGCATGGAGTACGGTGACATCTATAGGAGGCTCCATGCCTCTACATTTAAGTCAGTTTTCCATGCTATCATGTATACACCTCAGAGATTATTGTGATACAATTTGTATGAAACATCAGAAGGTAAATTAATCATCAACATTTTAACTTAGTTTAGGTCTCTCTGGAGAGTTAAAGAGAACCAGAATGCATTCTGTAAAATAAATGCTCTCAAACACAGCTGGGAAAGCTGAAAGGAGCAGGAACAATTGCTATGGTAACCATGTAATGGGATTAAAAAAAATCATGGAAAGTAGGAAGAGAGCGAGAGCAAGAACACGGTACCAAATCTGTAATAGTAAATGAACGTTGTCCTCATCACTGAAACTACTGTATTAAACATTGTTTAATCCAGTGAATAAGAAAGCTGCAACCAGAAAAATACCCAGAAAGAATTATCTCACATAAGGATGCCACAGTGCTTCTTACTTTTTCTATCCATTCCGTGCAATGCTGCACAACATCCCACCCTAACAAAGTCATTCCTGGCACAGCAAATGCCAAAGAAGAGAACATCCCAAATGCTCCCCATTCCCAGAAAGAGCCTTGTTGGAAATAGGAAAGGTGGCGTGACCCTCAAACCCCACAGATCAGGACACACAAGTGGGAGAACCTGATTCATGTAACTGTAAAATAATGCTCCTGTGAGCACCAGCTGAATGGCCTTAAGGGTTTCATCAAACTAACAGGACTCCTGCAGTTGGTGATTGCCTTAAGAATGTATTGTTCAATGGTCAATTAATTTATTCCATATTTTCACTTGTGCAATTCAACATGGAAAGCATCCCTAGTTCCTTTTTGTTTATAGGATTAAAAAAAAAGGATATTTTTATACCTCTTAAAGAAGGTAATCAGGCTTAGCACTGAGAAATCATTTTGTTTCTGATAATAACTGCAAGTTTAGTTAACGTCTTTCAATTTTTTTTCAAATTTAATTGGAATGGTTCTGAATTTTTCAAAATTAATGCAGAAATGCTCCATATAAATGATTTGTTCTGATGGTGAAAATTAATCTTGATTTTCAAAGAAAACCATTGGCAAATTTTTTTTAAAGATTATGAAATATTAGACATATTTTTCAGGTTTTCAGATTTTTTTTTAAGGTAAGGTGGTGAAACAAAAATATTCCTAAAATATGGTTAAGAACTGGTAAAAAAAAAAAAAGGTCTAGCCAAAATATATTTTGCTCTGAACATTTCATCCAGCAATCCACTTCCAAAGCAACAATAGAACTGGGACACAGCTTATTCCACTGAGAGCAAGAACCTCCATGTCTCCTGGTATTTCACTGCTATTATTCCACTAAAGTGAACTGCAGTAAGGGTACTTAACAGTGGTCTCACTACTAGGACAAATATGAACATTTTTTTCACTCTGTATACTCAAATGATTCCCTAGCCGTATTTTCACTAGTTTTCTACACTCTTTATTTTGGAACTTCCCAGCTTTCTACCTAAAGGATTTGTCTAAGCCCCAGATTCATTTTACATTGTCTGATCCACAAAATAACCAAAGACTTGCCTTAGACCACTGTGAAACTGCATGTCTATCATAATTCCCCACCAAACACACTTAATAAATGAGATACATCATTGTAATTTCTACCACATTATGGCATCTCTTCAACTACTATTCCTACCTTCCCCTTCAGAGGTCAGTGATAAATATAGCATCAGTGCGTAAGGGCAGCAGACAAGGAGGAAAAGAATAAACAAACATAATTATTTTTCAAAAAAAGAAAAAAGAACGGTTCAGACATCTACAAGCCAGAAACTGAGCCTTAATAGAGTCTCTGAAGAGCATTTCCTTTCACTGAGAGGACTTGCCCCTTCACTGGACTAGATGATTTCATAAAACTGAATTTTTAGTGTGCTTTGTTCTCATTTAATACTGATTAATAAAGTGGTAAAGAGCTGGAATTCCCTTCTTAGGGAAATTCTGATTTTTAAAATTCCTATATTTATCCTCTTAAAAAATGCATTCCAGATAATTTGAAGCCTTTTTAACCTGTTTTTTTGGGGTTTGGGTTTTTTTGGGGGAGTGGCGGTGTTGGTTGGTATTTCAAAATCAAACCCAGCACTCCAGGTTTCTAAGTTTCTTTGGTTGCCAGCTTAAAGGAAGAAAGCCGCTATGCGAATCAGAACTGCCAACAATGACTAAACACAGCCTGGATGGTTGCTGCTTACTTTCTACCAGAGGTTTCAAACTAAACTGACACAAGTTTCTGATTTAATCAAGTCAGCATGCTGTAACAGAAGGATGGTCTGCAATGTACCCTGGCAAACCAGGGAAATGCTGTCTCACTGAAATCACGGTTATGTGGGTTCTCAGCTGGCTAGAAAAGCTTCAATCAAAATGTTACCATCAGTGCAGTCTACCCTGTCCCTACCACTGCAAGATATCCTTACTAATAACACTAGAAAAATACTCACTGAAAGAAACACCAGCAGTTGTGAGTACTTTGGAGGATGTGACTAGAATTAAAAGTCATCTCAATAAATTGAAGTTATTTGAAATCCATAAGATAACTCAGTAAAGAATGATGCAAAATGCTGCGCTGATGAAAAGTATGTGGGACAAATGCATCAGGCCACAAACTGAATAGAAATCAAGAAAGAAAATGTCATTTGGGGAAGGATTAGCCAGACTGCCAGAAACAACACAGAAGAGGTGATTTTCAAATCTGTTCAGCACTGGGAGGCCAAGCTGGAAGCCTGGGCCCAGTTTTGGACACTATACTTGGAGGAAAAGTAAGGACAGTAGTGAGAATCCAAAAGAAATCAATACAACTAGGTTGTTTAGAGGCATAGATGAAAGGATTAGCTTTGTTTACTCAAGGTGTGATGGAAGGGCATGCAACAGCCATCTTCAGATAAACAAACTACTGTGAAGGTGAGGACTACGGCTCAATGGGCTTAATCTGCAGACCTATTAGTTATTGTGCAATACACATTAACTTATACTTACACGGTAATGAGCAAACTGGTTTTAGCATACTTGTTACAGGAGATGTATCAGAATGTCAGAACATCTCCTGTGTACCCACAAGTACTCCAGCTCATCTAAAGCAGAACATTAGATCAGCTAATATCTACTATTTACTTTAAACCAACTTTCTTTGATTTCTGTGACTATTTTCAGCCCACTACATTTGACTGTTTATTGCATGTCATATTACACACAATGAATTGCACTCGTATTACAAAAGAAAAAGCAATCTCTCTATCTCACTTAGAAGCTAGACCTGTTTAAGCAAAAACCTCTATCACTAGCTCTACTACTGCAGTAAGACTGATGTCTGCTAAATGAGCAAGAGTTGGAGGTTCTGGCTGTAAGTTTATATCAGGCTTTCTTTTTTCTTAGGGTCTGTACTCAAGCTATACTAAATTCATAAGACAAGAAATGAACTAATAATAGGCAAAACCATTTTTGGTCTGAAGTACGAGATGTCTGCTTGTGTGAAAACACTTTATTAGGCTGTATAGACTGCTGCTCTTTCTATGCTGTCTTGACTAGTAAGCAATATAATGTATTGGAGATAGCTTACAAATTTGCTACCTTTCAGCTTACACTCATACTCAGATTCTGGAAATGTTTTTAAAAACAAGACTATCCAGCCCATCACACAAAGACAGTCTTATAGCTTCTGCCTTACTGGAGTTGTGGCATTACTCCAGGGAAGTCAAAGGAAGCAAGTGGAAGAGGAGAAAACGTACCTTATATCAATGCCCAAGAACCCCATGTTCATTATTCAAATGTGTTCCCACTCCTCAGACATCTAATTTTCTTTTGTCCATCACACACGTAAGCCTTTTTCTCAGAGAAATTATTTTGCATCCCATCTCTTTACCCTGTTATGATTCTTGGAAGACTTTATTTAAAAGGAAGAGGAGAAAATAAATTTTACTGCACAAACCAAATAGTCACTAGAAGAAAACTGTAAAGGTATATAATTTTCTGCTACAAAATAAAATGCAAAAAATTGCATGATGTGCTACTGTTTTAAGGTTCTTGTTATTAAAAAGAAATGTAACTAAATCCCACAGCAATAAGTACCATGTGAGTGGTAGTTGCTATGGAAACTTATTCTTATTAGTAGAATAAAAAAAGTCCTAAAAAAAAAAAAGCCACTTTGTTGGTATGTAAGTTAAGGATGCCTCAGGGCAGCCTAAAGAACATTGATGGGGCAGCAAAAAAGTATTTAAAAAACTGAAAACAGGTGAAATACAATGATATTAAGAATCAAACCACGTATAGTTTAGATTAACACTTTCAAATAAGAGAAAGGGGAATGGGATACAGCCACTGTGGGTTTCAGTTATTATGAAAGAAATCTGGGTTTAACTCTCTTTAGAAGAGAAGAGAATGAGAAAACTACAATATCTTGTTCTTCCCTGAAGCTAAACTGGCATTTAGATACCAGTAAAGTGGAATTGACTTTCTTACTGTAGGGCCTCATTAAAGCATGGGGACTTTTCATGCCCAGCTTCCATCACTTGGGTCCCCCCACCCCAAAATCCCCACTGATAATTTTGGTAGAAAGAACTCAGCTACCACAAAGAGAAGACCCCAGAGAAATCTTATCATTGCCTATTATACCTGTAGCAGATACATATGTATTATTAAAGTAGCCAGCCACTGGATGTCATTATTATTCCACAGAAACATAACGAAGAAAAATCTCTTTAACTGCAAAATCTTTCAAGCCACCTAAAAGTAGAGACAACATACACCCTAGCTTCAAGGATGTACTGTTCAAGTTAGTCTTAGCATCCTGCTTCCTAAACACAGCTTAACTATTTTTAAACGGATGAATAAGCCACATGCCCTATATATGGGATTTAAAATAGCTGACTAAACATCACATGAAAGAGTATACTCAGTTGGTCCTGTGCATTATCTGTGTGTCAAAAACATCTCACTTGATTTTTTAGAAGCATTCTGCTTTGATTTGGACTTGTAATGTTTGGAAGCACATATGTTTGCTGCAAAATTTCTGCCCCATTCTGGGATGCAGCTTTTGCCCATGCATGAAGCTGTCAGCTTGCTGTGTCTGCTCCATTTCTACCTCTGTGCCCAAGACTGAGAATGCACAATTCTCACCCCATTTTCATCAGTGAATCTCAGCTTGTTAGTTGAAATTACTCAATATTTTAGTTCATATGTCCCTCTTTTCAGAGCATGGGCTAAAACCGCAGCCCCACATATGCATGTCCCTGGGCAGCCCTGGTTTGGCATGCCTGCTCAGCCTGCAGTGGTGGTGTTCGGCAGCAAATGACTCTGCACTGCAAGACAGAAAGACTGAAACTCCTTGCCCTGAGAACTGGGATCCAGTAAGCTGCACCATCCTCACCACTTCCAAGATAAGTCTGTGCAATTTGCATGTGGTTTAGGGCATTATCAAACCCAGATACAGAACCATGCAGCTGAACAGAGGTCTGGGAATCTCTACTTGCTCCAGTGACTGGGACTGCTTCCCATTTTATGACAGCTTATGCTGTAACACCTCATGCTATAGCTTGTAGCCACGCACCGTGCTGAAAAGGCACCTGTAAGTCACACTAGTTACCGGATTCCTGACAGGATGGTTTCCTATTAGACCCAAGCTTAATTGCATCCTGTATCTTCTTGCCAAGCCTAATACTGTCACTTCGTCCAACATTTACAACGGTCTAAGTGTCATGCTAACCAGCTTAGAGATACACGGGTGCTCAATTTATTGAGAACTAGACTGGAATGAAAAGAGAGTTAAGCTTGGGATGAGTAAGCTCTTACTCCTTTATTCAAGTTTCAGTATAGGATCTTTAGATTCAGCTCAGGATTTTTTTGTTTCTCATTGTGCTTAGAAGCAGGTACTACGCACTTCTGTACAAATAGTGTCTCCTGCAGATGGATCAGGGTGGACATAAGGAATCTCTAGCTCAAAAAGCAGGTACATGTCTTGTACAAGCAGGTTGCTTGTCTTGTAACTAACACTCTGCTACCAGATTTCTGCAGTTGAGGGTGTGAGCTCCCACAGTAGTTGAATAGAGTAGTCCATTAATTCTGTTTTTTTCATTACTCACTCTAGTGCTCAGAGGTGTAAATTAGAGGCAGATGTGGAAGCTGGGATGTTTTCTAGTTTCCAAATTTTGAAGGAAGCATTTTGGATTGTGGGCACTTGGATCTTTTCAGGCTTTCACAGCCACTGTCAACACCACAAGAAACTCTCTAGGTGTTTAAATAGCATGGTTTACTAGGGCTTGCATTGCAGTTACATCTAACAGTGCTGCAGGAAAATTTGGCTCAGCTTAAAAGGTAGGTGTGGATAAGAAAAAATAAGTTTGAAGTTTAAGATGCATCTGGCATTTGGCAGAAAAAGTTTATTTCAGTGAGTTAGTACTCAGCTGCAGGAGTAAAAATAGGAAACAGAGAGGTTGAGAGGTTTCATACCTGATAGATAAAAGGTGAAAGAATTCATTTTTCAGAAAACAGCAGGAAAAAACTATACCAGAAAAAGAAAACACATTATGTTCTCATATCCACATAGACGAGCCACAGCTAACTTGATCCTAGTAATCTGACCAAATCTGGGGGATTAAATTTAATCTCAATTCATACTTAAAAATTGGAAAGTTCCTTTCTACTAACTTAGGTCCAGATGCAGGGGAAGAATAGCCAGTTAGTTGCCCTCTTGGATTTAAAAGTTACCCTCAGGTAATTACATGTTAATCAGTAGTATTTGCCTTTATCAGTTGTTTTGTAGGATTTTTGTTTTGTTGGGGGGGTGGGGGTGTGTATCGTGCACATGTTCAAACTTCTTTTTTCCCCTATACTTACTTGTTGTCACTACAGACCTGACCTGCAATCTGCAGTATGTGAGAAAAAGGTTTTGTTTCCCCTGATATGTATCCAGGGGAAGAGGGCTGTCTGCCTGAAAAACAAATAAATTGCCTGATCTATCCTAGGTAAGTGGCACCGAATGGAGCTGTCTTTAGTTTCTCTTTCAATTAATCGAAAACAACACCTCAGGGAATTTCCAGTACCACAGAAAAAAACAAACCAAAACAAAAAACCAAACCAGAGCACTGAAAGCACTAAAGCAATGAGCAGTAAGATGTTATTATATGAGCTGCTCCTAGAAAGAGAGAGCAAGGACCTGCTTGGATGATTTTTAAGGCCTTTTAGTTTCAGCAGCATTTTCTTGCTCTGAATCAACTGACTTCATAATGCAAGAAGAATGGGAATGAATGCTGTCTCAAAAAATAAACTGTAAAATAGTTTCTCCCTAAAACTACACACCACAGAAAAAGTAAACAAAACACTGTTCTCAAAGCTTTGTGATGCCAGACACGTTTGCCATTCAGAGGGTACAGACCACTGCTGACATACGTAATGAAATCTTGGTACTCTATCACATCAACATCTGTTTTTGCACTAGGAACTGAGGATATCAGAGTGATGAGATATCCTGGTCATTAAGCCCTTGCTACTGGAGGCCACCACACCATGTAGTGACCTTTGGAAGGGTACATATCTTCATTTGATCTTCTACTTTCTAGGTTTTATGTTCCATGTCTACTCACTGGAACTCATAAAGAAATACACAATTTACCAAAACTGAAGTGGTGACTAAAATCTCAACGCTAAATACTACCATTGAGCTGGAGCAGCAGTGAATTGCTGCAGACAGCTGCTAGTTGTTAGATTCATAAATATATGATAAACATCTATATGATCAGAGAAAATACATTGATGTCGTAGTTCTCAACCTGCACTCTCAAAATCCTGGGCCAGTTCCCAGTTTTGACAGTTATTTCCTCTGCTCTTTGGAACTAGTCATTTATTTCTTTTTAGCTCCATTCTCTACCTGTAGAGAATCACCAGAGTTTGGTACGTACTTGGCTTCCATGACTTGTGAATTTCTCAGAACATGGATATTTCTGAGGGCGCAAGGCACAGGTGGGTGAACAAATCGGAAACCTCCATTACATGAGTAACAGTTATGGTCAGGCAGATTCAGGTTTCCCAGCTGGCAGGTTTTCCTCCACCTTATATATAATCTTTCTAGGTGACCTAAAGCATAAGCATGTTTAAAGAGATTCTCCTGCACTTTGGAGACATCATGAGCACATCTGGTAGCACAGAGGAGGAAGGTGATGGCAACAGGTAGCCTTACCAGATTACCCATCCTATTGTCAACTGTCCCACAGAAGAGAAGCTTGTGGGAAGAGTGACAGGGAACTGTTTAATTATGTCTGTGTCCCCACTGCACAGCCAAAGGTGACACAGCCTGAACTTGGACAAGTACTGTGCATGTTTCTGCAAGCAGTGATGATGAGCTCCAGAAGCACTCAGTAAGATATACCAACCACATACCTTTGACCACTTCACTTGTACTCTGGACACTTAAATTCCCTGAATTTATAACTTGGCAGGGGATTTGTTTCCTTTCTGGACTTCCACACAATACATGCTCCATCCTAGGGAAAGCATCTAATAATACGTAGCTGCCCAGCTGGAAGCTTCATTATTGGATGCTTCATACCCTTCCTACCACAAAGAAACTTCACATCACTGTCTGTAAAAATCTCATTCAGTAAAACATTCCTTCTACTCACTTCCTGCCATTTTCTATGCTAAAACCTTCACACAGAGACCTGAAAAGCAGAAAGTTCAACCCAGAAAGGAAAAGTTTTCTAATATGCTTTTTGTTCTGGGAGGTAGATACTGTGATGAAGAATACCTCATGCGGGGTTTTGTTTTGGTTTTTTTTTTAGTTTGACTGCAGTTGCTCTTAAGAGTCATTACTTGAATTAGCAGCAGTCTCACAGTGCAGTATCTGCAGCTTTAGGCTGATTTCACAGGGAATAACAGAGGAATGTTCTTTTAAACATGGGCTATGGCACTTCAGAAGAACAACTCCATACAAAAGACCCTAATGTAGCACATAATAAAAGTATAATAATTCTTACTCTAATTCTCACTATTCTTTATCACCCTCCCCTCTCCAAACACATGGTTTGGCAGTTGGCACTGTTAGGTGGTTTGCATATGGTGCCTTCACACTTGGCTGCAGGACAACCTACTGCTTAATTTGCACCAGAAACTATAAAATGGGAAGTTATCTTTCTAAGGCACCCACATAATTTATGAGCGTAAACTGTCAATAGACTCATCTATTGATACCACAGAAAATTGGAAACGCCACCTTTTATGACCATTATATAACTATTTTACCCTGAATAGTGTAATTATATACGTTTAATACTTAATGAGTTTAATTTGTTTAAATGTAATAGATTTAATCTTTCAGCAAATGTGGTTAGGCTTAAGGAAGTAATTCTCTACCTTCAAACTGCTTTCTCCTTCTGATGCAAGATATTTCATGTAAATCCTAAACCTAGAAATACAGCCAGTTGTCTGGTTTAGATGTTGGTTTGTGACCTCGGAAGTATTACCATTTCTAGGGGGCCTGGAGCAAAGTAGTCAAGAAGATAGAAAGTCCTGGGGCGGGGGTGAGGGTAGGAGGGGGAGCTGGAAGACACTGGTATAATCAGTCAGAGCCCATAGGAATGTAACCTCTGGAGTTTCCCCAATAATACTGGTGCAGTTTGGTTTCCGCAGCCATGCCAGCGACGGGCCGACACATGAAAAGGCACAGTGTGTGTGTATATATATATGCACACACACACCACATCCATACACCCCCGGGACTTCCCCGGAGCGGCTGCCGGCCTCCCGAAACTGCCGCTAGATGGCATCAAACATCCTTGGCAAAGGATCCGTCTGAGCAAATGCTGTTCGCATCCTGTGCAGCGCAGGGTCGTTGTTCGTCTGGCCACCGCAATAGCCTTGAATTTCGGTTTTCAGCTGTTTAATTTTGCTTTAACATTTTCTCGTGGAGATTACACGTTACCTTGTAAGTAGAGAAGAAAAGCGTTCGGTTGTCCTCTAATTCCCCTTTGTGTTTTGCATGCTTTGCTCAGCACAGACACTGCTTCTGCATTTATACTTCTATGAATTCTGGAGTTTTAAAAAGATAGAGATCCCACTACTCTGACTATCACAGCACTGAAAAAAGAAATTACTCTGCATTTACCCCGATATTCAATTCTGTAACAGTTTCAGGGTATACCTCTTCCCTAATCCAAGTGCCAAGGAATTCCTTAAAATAAACTGTCTTTACAAGTATCTGCTCTCTCCACTACATATCTACACACTTGGTCACGCTCATAAACAATAGATGCACTTCAACCACACCAATTTTCCTAGAGAAGTCCAGAAAAAAACCTATAATCAGTTAAATCACTAGAGGTGCAGGTATCTATAACAGGGAAAGTAAGTGTACAATGTGTAGAGGAAATCTCAATTGCATATATTTCATTTCAGAGAAATCAATAATTAGCCTTCTAATTAAATTAGCCTTTCTGTCATTAGACAGAGGACTATATCTACACTGAGAAATAGACCTTTAAAAGGTCCCTTCCAACCCAAACTATTCTACAATTTTATGATGGCATGCCAAGGATAGCACAAACTCCCTTTTGAATGTGTTAATACATAAGGGTAGTGTAAGCAGACCACTGCCACGCCATCAGCATAAGTCTCCAAAGCAGAAGAGCCCCGTCTCAGCACTTGGCCTTTGGGTTAGCTATCCTGCTAACACAGCCTTAACGTGTGAGGTTTCAGAGTTCGCTTGTGTGGAACAAGGCACTACATCCCAGAAATCTATGTATTAGGTAAGCTGGAAGTTGATCCCAATGGTCTCTAGAGAAACTGGTGACCTTAACCACTCATATAACTGATAGAGTTAACTATTCCTAAAAATGAAGAAGTTTGAACCAATATTATTTTTTCCAAACTTAAGAGAGCTGTTGTGGAGCCAGCTCGAGACCTCCAGTCTCCAGCACCCTATGTGAACATGCCTGCATTGTCTGGAGAGCAGGTCTTCCCACAAACACCTGACCAAAGAAGGCCTGAGTGGGGCTGTACAACCTGCAACAGAACCTCTGCACCATGGTAGGGTTTATCCATTCTGTAGTCTTTAGCTGGAAGCCTTGCCCATGGATCGTGCAGAAATTACTCCCCCTAAACACAAGTTCCTTCTCCTAATACTTTTATCAAAGTTACCTTCCCCTCTTGATTTAATTTCTCTATTTAATCTGGATAGGTATGACAACACCTAAATGGTTCCTAAAACACATTTGCCAAAAAAAAAAAAATCCAAACCAAAACCACTTTCTTTCTGTCTTCATCCTATTTAGTCATGAAGGAAATAGCTGAACTATTTTACAAAGTTTGATTCTGCTACAGACTGTACCTATTAGCTTAACTGAGAGCACAAACTGATTTGAAGACTTCCATTTAAGTAGCCAAGTCAAAAGAGTTTTGTCCAGTATCAGACACGGGCTGTTACAAATGTAAGTTTCTACAGAAGGAAGTCTCAGAGGACTTCAGAAGGTTAGAAGGACCACTTCTCTCATTCCCCCCTATTCCAATCAGACCACAGGCAGGATCAGGACTGTGATAGAATAGAATTGCCATGGGACACTTCACCATAAAGACTCCTAATATCAGAGTATGTCTAAGTAACAGTTGCACTCATGCTACCTCTTCTTACCATCCCACTATTAACAGAAACTCTTACTGTGAATTTGTTCTTCTATTGTTTCCCTTTTAGTTGTTACAACTTAGTGCTGGAGCTTGGAAAACCTCT
Organism: Gallinula chloropus; assembly: GCF_964237585.1. Lineage (NCBI taxonomy): Eukaryota > Metazoa > Chordata > Aves > Gruiformes > Rallidae > Gallinula > Gallinula chloropus. Next base: position 19,024,552 of record NC_140090.1, on the reverse strand, counting down.
AGTAAACTTCTGGGTTTATGTGTTCTTGCAAGTGTTCTACGTAGTAGGATATCAAACTGATACTGCCACTATCTTAAGAATAGGTTTTCACTCTAAAATAAATATAGAAATAATTGCTCAAAAGTCAGAGAAACTAAAGATATATAGCAACATATGTTTAACCTTTATCTACTATTATTCCCCAACTATGGTAGTAAATAAGAGATAATCCTTATCTCTTCCAGTCACTAAGAAAGAAAGTAATATTTCTAGAATGGGAAGACAATCATCAATTCCCTTTTTTCAGCTTTAGAATACTTTATCAGAACTAACTGGTAAGCTTCATTCTCCCTTTTACTGTCCAGAAAAAGGTTGTCGAGATAATGCTATTATATAAACACCTTTTTTTTTATTGCCTCATTTCAGCCAATGTATATGATGAGTACATGGCCTGGAAACACTCACTTTCACCCTTAAAATCTTATCATTCTTTCAAGTAGCTGGTACTTAAGAAAATGTGTCTTCCCTCTCCTGACATCTACAAATTCATTCAACAATCATTTTTATTCAGCTCACTTGCCCCTAGCATTGTGCTCTATTTCCAGAATTTATACTTCCTGTCAGCCTCATTAATTTATTTACTTTTGCTGTTTCTTTCATCACACACAAGTATCTTTGCCTTCCGTGTTTGGCGGTCTCATTTTCAGAGAGTGCAGGTTTTGTTTTGGTTTTTTATTAACCCATTTCCCTTGTATGTTCTCTTTCTAAATAGTTTTCTTTCTCGGGAAGGGCAGATTTATCGTTGCCCTCTAAGTTAGCTCTCATGGCATCCTCTACCCTTTCACAATTACAAATGGCTTTGTGTGCATGCTAGGCGTAGTTTTCAAACAAGTAGTGGAAGTTACACGCATAAAATAGGAGCCACAGAAAGGCATCAGTGGAAAAAACATATAAGTCATAGAACTGCACCTAAAAAGCAGGTATCAGCAAAGCAGTTATGGTTTAAGTACACCTCATTTCCAACCAGTATCCTGTATCTCTGCAGCACTGAAAGTAGAAATAGTTGGAAGCTCCAACTGTTTTTTAATTTCTTCCCACAAACACGCAAATTCAAAGCCAAGAACAGGGACAGATAAGGCTTGATGTGGTTTTTTTTCTTTTCCCTTTTGACCTTGCTCTCCATATCATAGTTCTGATGAAAACAAAAGGAATGCTGGGCCAAAAAATCTATGTCCCAACCAGGGAAGTGTTAGGGTTTTTCTTTTTGTTAGAATGTGGGGTTTGGGTGCTTGGGTTTTTCTGTTTGTTTTTGTGAAAATCTACTAGAATGCAAGGGCAGAGAATCAGTGTCATCTATTCAAAACACGTGGTTAAAGACACTTAAATATGAAGGCCCCCTCAGTTGGACATTTTTTGATTACGTGAGGGGACTGAGAACGTAGAGACTTTCTGCATGATTTTACACTCTGCTTTAGTTTCGGGTCTAACAGTAGAACACACATCATTTCCTCTCATGTCCTCCAGTATACCTTTCTGCCTCCAATGAACTTGCTGACATTTACTGTCATGAATACAGCGCCAAGTACAATAGCGATCTCAGCTGTGGCCTCCGGTTCAAATAATAATAGTAGTAGCTATGACAATGTTAGCATATGTCCAAGAACAAAAAACATCTCACAAAACATGTGCCAAGTTGGGAGAACATACCAAAGAATAGTAAACAGCCAACTCAGAGACAATTCATTATTCGCTTTGTCATTCAAATATTTCCAAAAATTAATGACATTTGCCAAACATATGGCTAGCAGTTGCCTAAGATAGCAAGCTGCTGTACAGTAGGAATTCAAGTGACTCATATGCTATGATGTGACTGCATAAAGTGCCTTATTAAATCAGCTCTCCAAAGCGTCCAGTACAATGACTATCAAATATCAAAGCGTAGAAAATAGGGTCCTATTTTTTTCATTGATGCATGTGCAAGCAGAAGATGATTGCAATTATTACAAGTCACCTAAGTCTTATTTTTTAAGGAATCTCTCCTGAGGATAACATGAAGTGCAGTAATCAGTTTGGTAATAATTTATTGCTACGACAAACTACAAAACTGTTAGAGTGCAGGAGAGAGGCACAACCTTCAAGAAATAAAAATATAGCTCTCTGGATAGAGTATTTTAATCTCCATATCTGTTTATTCAGCAAGCAGGCTGAAAGGATCCCAGTGACTTTGACAACAGAATCAGCAAGAGGGCCAATTTCTGCCTTAGGGGCTTTGAGGTTCCTTTGGACTTTCAATTAAACATATATAAAACAAGTCAGAAGTAAATGTTCTCCTACAATTTGCATCTATCCATTGAAGCATTTGTGCTTGCTGTGCTGGTACAAAAGCTGCAAATACTTGTGAATTTTGTTTTGATTTTAGGTTAGGGAACAATTATAATTCAATTTTATAGTTGAGTGACATTCAGAGATACTGATTGGATTCAGACAAGCATCTAACCCAGATCTCTCCAGACCATATATTCTTTATCAATAATTTTGAATGCATAAATAAAAAGATAAGGTATGGTAAACTGTAAGCCCCCTAAGGTAGAACTAGAACAAGTAGACGTAATAACCCAGCTAGAGGATATAAAAAGAAAATTTGGTCTTGTGCAGATTGCACTTTGGCATAACTACATCAGATCAAAACTTAAGTTGACAAATTTGAACAGCAGGTCGGTATGGCACAAAGCAGAAAACCATGAAAAAACCTAAACAAAACAGCGGCAATACCAAACAACCTTTCCACATCTCTGTTAACATGTACAGAAATAGAATAAAGTGAGAATGGCTCCACAGTTAAGCTGAAGTCTGCTGTAACTGTTTTTAAAGTCAAGGTCCCAGATATCTTGATAAAGCCCCTTTTAGGTCAAGTCATGTTCCTAATATATATCATATAAATTGCCTTAAATAAGGCACTCTCAACCCACAGCTACACAATTCTTGGATATCTTCCATTAGCCTTCTGATCTTGTTTCCTAGAATACCTTTTTTGGGATCAGACTGGACCCAGATCACTGTCTATTGGGCCCTTCAGAGAACTAACACAAGTCTCTTACAAATAAATGTGCATGAAAAACAGGAAAGCTTAATCTGAGAAGTGATTCACAGACTTGGGAACACATAGATCTCAGTCAGGAAAAAAGTAAAATTAGAAGTTCCCTATGTGCGTAAGCAGATACTCTGTAAAATCAGACATTTAATATTGTTCATCTACACTTGTAGCTTGCTGCCACAATAATTTGCAGTGAGACCACTTCCCAGAGGAAATGGTGCCAGACAACCTTCTGGAGAAGCAAGACCAAATCCCAAGAAAACAGTCCCATGATGGTAGTTGATTGGTCAGGTGGTTGAACACGTCTTCCACATCTCTCTTTTTATGGTATAACTATTTATCATATTTAACACTGCCCATCATAGAAGCTCCATGTGGGGAAGCAGCAAAGAGAAACATGAACTAACACAGATGTGCTTTCTGTGACTTCACTGTTTGAAGAGCTTACTTTAAAAACAGCACATTTCACCCATACAAGCCAAAAATATCTAACTTTATATTTTTGGCACAATGCTTTGCTATACTTTTGATTAATTTTATTTCTCTTTTTGCATTTGCATCAAAATTACCCCTCTTTTCTTTATGAATTTGTAAAAATATAAGAGACTTGAGAAGAAAACCCAGCAAGAAAAATGCCAAGCAAAATGTTACTTTATCGATGGCATTTCATAATATTTTCACAGTTATTTCTCCCAGCACCTCTAACAGTTAAAGCAGGTGATTCAATTCAGGTAATAATGTTGGGAGGGATTTCTCTATTACTAAAGCAAAAGGATGAATAATTTTTGTCTTGAAGTAGCTATAATGTAAGTGAATTCAAAGTTGCAGTAACAAATGTCTTCAAAATCTTGATGTTAAAGTACAGTCACCCATGTAGAAGAGAAAGCCTAAAAGCTTCAACTTTCGTGTCCTGAAATGTATTAATTAATAACAGAAATTTGATTCCAGACAACAGTCATGTTCTTTAGAAAAGACAGAGGTCTTTTTTGAAAGGAAAAGCCATAATCGTCTGAATTGTTTTTCCAGAAACTGATGTTCATAGAAAAATATGGAAGACCACTTTCACTGGGCAAATTCTTGGATAGTGACACACAGGGGCAGGGAGGCAGGCAGACATTTAATATGAATAATACCTATTAATAATATCCCTTCCAGATTCCAAAAAGTGACTCACAAAGTGTTTTTAAACCCACTGGGAAGACACACATGGACAGTCTGGGGCAGTGCTAGCTTTGTTCTCTGTCCCTGATCCCTGCACCACGTACACGTTGCTGGGAATTATTTCACTGATTTCCTCTAGGTTCAGCTCGTATTGACCCATCATTCAAAATAGCATTGACATCAGATCTCGGCCTGCGGTGGATAGGATAGAAGAAAATCTCAGTTGACAGAAACACGAAGCCCAGCTGAAGACACACATACATGTGAAATTCAGGGATCCTGTTCTGCTCTCACAGACTAGTGTAAATCTGAAGGAACATAACCTAATTTCTGGATCAAAAAAAACTCACTCTCTTCTTTCTGAACTCTGCTTTAACAGATATACTAACTTACTCTATAATTCACTTACACAGTATAATTTTAATTACAGTATTAAAAAAATGCTGGGCAAAAACCTCACCTGGATGCATGGGCTTGATACACTAACGGACTAAATATAGTCCCACCAATGCACCTTATCTCTGAGTCTGTTCCTCCACCTTCCTGCAAACATCCAGGAGGAACAAAAGAAAGAGTGAGAAAACAGAAGAGGTGGTCAGGCAGACAAACAGGGGTTCTTGAGTTTAATGCTCTGGATAGAGGAATCAAACATTTTCAAGCTATGAAGAAGTAAAATGAGGCTTGGCATGATTTGGTTGCTTGAGACACAGCTGAGAGCTGGATCTCTGTAAACTCAGGCAAGCCCTGCCAAACAGGTTCGCCTGAGGATTAGGAAATCAGAGATAACTCCAGGTACCTTCAAGCTTCATCAGACTCCTAGCATCACTCCGGTGAAAATGGAAAACAACAGATACTGCTCTGAGAAGAGAAAACATTTCAAGAAATAATATTCTGAGGTGGAAATTCTTCACAAGCTGAGAGCAAGGAAGAAGCAAAAGGGAAAAACAGGGTTTCAAATAGCATGTGTCTGAAAATAGAGCAAATGTGTGCAAGAACAATTAGCTTTCTGCAAGTTGTGTTGGAAGCACGGCCCAAGCCCAGAGCATCTCTACTCATATTCAGGCAGCTGGCCAGAGACTATAAAAGTGACTTTCCTCCCATTATTTTCTCATTTTCATTAAGCTGTATTTTAGGGCACCACAAAACAACTCTATTTTCTCTATATTTTTCTCAGGCATATACCCTTTGCTCCCAGCATAAGAATAATCTCTCCTGGCAAATAAAGCACGTTCCCATTAATTATCTTTCTCTCTCCCCTCTTGGAGCTTTACTTGTAGGAATACTGCCACGACTGTGGGCTGTTTGCCAAGAGGCCTTACACATGCTTTTTTCATTATTAGACTACTATAAAATTTAACCATATAAGTCTCCTGTGCTGTACCCTCCTGACGATGCCAACAGTCATTCTAAAATAGACTACTTAAGAGAGCGTAGAGACCAGGCCTTTTGCAACTCATTAAGCCGTGGTTTATTTTTGCCTTGTTAGTAGATGTGTTCCTGCTCCTGCTGATGGGCACTGAAGCAGGCTCAGTTCTTATATGAGCATTTTAAAAAGCATCAGACCTCATCATGCTCAGCACTTACACAAAAATTCATTTAACTAAGCAGGAATTTTACATGTCAGTGAGGGCTACCATACAGCAAGGACCACGTTTTGCCATTAATGGATTTTGATTATGAATTACCAGAAAAATAATAGCTTAAAAGGATAGAGCTTCCTTTTGATTTTCTCCTTGAGTCAAGGAGCTTAATTAGTTCTACAAATACTAATGTATTTGTGTATATAAAATAGTAATGTATTTCCTACTAATATAGGGGGAAAATGGATCCTGAAATGGTGGTACTTATGAATAGGTCACAGAGGACTTTGCAATGAGTGTGGTACCATATTCCCCTTGCAAAATGATCTCTTAAAGAAGGTACTTGCTTATGACCATTCAGGGCTCACAGCAGTATGAGAGTAAACAGCATTCAGGTTTTGATCATTTCAGTTAATCCTCATAAGCAATATTCTACTTGCCATCATTAATTTCCCATCAATGGTAAAGAATCTGCCTCAGAAGGAAAACAGCCTCTTTTTCCAATGTGTGAAGACAACACACATGGTAGGGACACTGGAATTTATTCTCCCCATGCAGCAAAAGATAGAGTAAATAACACTGTCCCTAATTCAACTTTCAGGAATGTCAGCCAGAGCAGTCGGGGAAGGGCACCAGCTGCCTGTCCTCTCATTTTGATCTGTTGCAGCAGAGACAGTAGTCTCCAATAGAAAGGGAAAACCCAATGCTCCTGCACACCACAGCAAACACCCATCAAGATGAGGATTCAAGCTTTGTACCAACTATAAAAAAAGCAACATTAATGTCATAAACACGACTGATGAATTGAGGAAAAGAATGATGATTTACATATTCTAACAAGTCACTTCACTTATTTTCCTGTGTCAATATCCATGTTATCCTCAATTCAACTGTTTAACAGCTCTAAAAGTATGATTAAGATCACCATCCCTGGCTAACATGTTTCTAGAAGCTTATGCCTGTAGTAAGCTCTCAGTACTATCAGTGTACGCACAGCTGTATCTGTTAGGGAAGAAACAGAGAAACACAGGCTGTTTCCCATTTAGCAAGCCAGCAGTATCTGCATCGTCTCGAGCATCGGGCAGAAGCTGCACACAGGGACCCTTCATTAAAGAAAATATTTTCTGGTGGAATGAAGTAAAAAAAAATGTATAGCCTTCAGTTAACTGTCTTGTTGGCAGTGGCACAAGAACTCGGTAACTTTGGGCTGAAGCAAGAATAAAAACCAAACAGACCATAACTGCACAAGGGCACAGACACCCTGTGTCCACTCCCCGTTCCCTCCCCATCATGCTCGTGTTGCCTAAGGATGTACAGCCCAGCACAGATGGCCTTACATTATTGTCTGGCTATGCTGATAGAGTCATTCTTTCAATGTCACTGGGATTTATTTTTCTTTCTTAGATCTCCTTGTTGTTTTATCTCTCTGGAGATTCACCCTGTCTTCAGGCAGTTGCCCACAGCTTCCCACAAATCCCAGACTGGCTGAGCAGGCCAGGACAAGGATCAGCTCTGGAGGCTGTGCAAGGAAGACAGCCAAACCCCAGATTTCCTGGAAACCAGCAGAGAACTGTTAACACCATCATTTAGTAATTAATCATCTAGTAATTACCTTTCCCAAGATATTTTATCCTTAAAAACCCAAACAGAAAATAAACCCATCAAAAATCATACCAAACACCACCACAACATGGACAGTTATTTTGTTTTTCCATCCCAGCAATTAAATTGAAACCCACATTTTCAGCTGTACTCTGCTATGTTTTTTTCTCTCAAGGAAACCACTTGTTGAGCTCCACTCCAGTTCTTGGTAGGTGAGGACACAGTACCCTGCTGAGGCTGAAACAGGATGACTTTTCCTCTGAGAAAAGTGAGCACAGTGCCTTAACCATCCTGGTCACAGCTAGAAGATGTCCTTGCTGCACTGACAGAAGAGGGATTGCTGGTGGATACCCCCCATCCAAACTTTTAGAACAAAATCTTGTGAGCTACCAGACCTCCCAGGACACTCCTTACACTTTATTCTAATTGCACAATGGCAAAGTGGGTCTGCAACTTCCCCCACAAAACACTACTGGAAGGCTTCAAAAGATACAAGGGACTACAGGAGAATGTGACAGCATTAGGAAGGCAATACATTGACAGAAAGGGCCAGACTCTGATACCCATCCTCCAAGCAGTCGGCTGAAGGTACCTCACCGCACAAGCGGGTCCTTTTACTGGGCCAAGCTCCATCTGATCTAACACACCTTGCTAAAAAACATGACAGCTACTAACACCTCCCACCCCCGTGCTGTACTTGTCATCTGTGCAGCAGCAGCGGTGCTGATGGGAGCAGCCCCCACGAGGGGATGGCAGGGTCATGGCCAGCAGCCACAGCGATGGGCAGGGCTGTTCTTGCTGGGTGCTGACCAGGGAGGTGATGCAAATAGCTTCTGCACTGAAGTGCTGGAAGAGCAGGGACTATGCTGTGACCTGGTTTTCTCTTGAGGCAGCCCAAATATTTTTGCAGGGCTTGTAGCCAGAGTCTTCCTATCTCAGCAGTATGGCCTAACAGAAGAGATCACTGATGAAGGGTGACCCATGAGTAATATTTTGTAATTCCAAAGCCACATAATTGCAGGCAGCAACCCTTATTTATCTGGCCAGTCAGATCCTCACCAATAAACAGATGGATGGGGATTGGACTGAACTCTTCTATTGAATTTTGGCAATGTGTCTCAGAAATCAAGACCCTCATAATCCCATTAACCCCAATAGCCCAGTCCACTACGGAAGAATTAGTCAGCTTGGATATTAGCTCACAGTATGCTGCATCATCTACACAAACAGACACACACCAAAGAAAGAGATTGTTTTTCCCTTCTTGGTTTATCAGCAATGGATTCTTTCACATTTAAAAAATGAAGAAAAAAAGCTGTACAAATTCAGCCACAACATCTTGAGCAGCATCTTCCCATTAGAATTTAAAGAAAAGCAGTACTGTTATCCATACATCTCTTGAGCCAAATCTGTTATGTGAGTCGGACCATTAATGTCAACGGGCATATAAAGCGAGCAGGATTTGCTCCATGCTCAGTAATAAAACCTTTTCAAGGAGATGAAATCGGACTCAGCATAATGTAACAGGAGTGACTGGAAGCTGCAGTGGCACTATGTGGACAGTCTGTATCCTGCTATGATTTGTGGACTATAAAACAGGTAGTCTTACAGTCCCGCTGTAAGATTTTTCTGGAGATGATGTTAATGAGCAGTGACTGCCTGGTGCCAGTGTTACTCCAAATTGCTATTTTAATACAGTTCACATCAACAGCAGCACTGACAAACACAGTCAAAATGGCAGTCCTTGTAAGTACAAGACAGGAATACTGTCCTTGCTTGAAAATGAAAACTAAAGCAAGAGAGACAAAACGCTAGACAGGAGAGAAAAAGCTAGAGGAAAAAAGAACCAGTATAATTTGGAGTTAAATCACTGTGCAATGGTTACAGTGTGACAATCTGCATGTGGACTCCATGTGCAATGGCATGGATAGAGGCTTTAGGATTTTATTTTCCTGATTTTTGCATAGCAATCAGATCAATGTGTGCCACAACATAGGGAACACACTGCTACAAATGAGTTCCTACTGTATATTTTCAGAGAGCATGGGCTTGATTTTGAGGACAGCATTAATTCAGCTTCCCCCCCCCTCCCTCCCAATCAGGTTCTCATTATGTCGTCTAAAACCTTGATTCAGCCAAGCACTTCTGTATGTGCTTTGTTGGAACATGTAATTACTTCCCATTAAAGTCAACGGGACTAAGTAACATGGTTAAGTGCTTTGCTGAATCGGAGCCTAAATGACATCAGCTGTGCCAGTAAGTTACAGGTGCAAAAAGACAACCATGCTTTAAAAAACCTGACCTTTTTTTATAGAAGTCTGCTTAAAGGGCCCATTTGTGATTCTCTTGTGTATTTTACTTAGTTCACGAATGATGTTCTGTTACTTCCTACCCTTCAAAGGTTGCCATGCTAGTCTTCAGTGAGCCTCTAGAAAACAGGGTAATCTTCAGAGAAAAATAAGAGTATTGAGATGACAAACAGTACTCTGGTCTGTCAGAGTAAACAGGGAAATAGAAGGGAAGCATATAGTTCTTTGCCCTTGAAACTTTGTAACATGACAAACTTAGACAAGGGGAAAGGTGCATTGATCTTTGGAAAAAAAGCAAAGAAAAAAAAAACAAAGGAAAAAACCTGCAACAGCTCATAAAAGCTTTCTGAGGTTACTTATTCAGGAAAGGCTTGTGCAGGCTTTGTGGCTCTTCTTCACCAGTACCAGGCTTACACACTTGTCTGTGTGCAGTACAGACAGTGATGGACAGTACCCAACTGACCCGTCTCAGCCACACGAACAGTTCAGATCTGTCCCGAAGTCCACAAAGGCAACCCTTAAAACTGATCACGTGAATGACTCTCTCCCAGAGGCAATTCACAGTACCCCATTCATGGCACCTTGAGCAAGGGTACCTTATGCACAAGACTAAGGATGCTCTTAGTCCATGTTCTGTTTTGCAAAGCTCAGCACAATGCTGGTTTGTTTTCGCAGCAGCAGTTCTGAAGCATGGTATAGACACTGTCATAAGCTAATCAAGAAAAACTCATATCAGATAAAATGCATGTTTAATTGGGCCAAATATATCACTGACAGCACCTGAAAGTCTTTGAGAAGCACCAGGGAAAATAAATCAAAGACAAAATTCATGAGCATTTGTAACTGTCATCAAAGCCAGGACTACTTTGTTCTATTTGACTCCTGTTGCTGTGAACAGTCTTGGTATCTCAGTACCTAGATATCATATCCAGCAGTCTAACATGGAAAATCTTATCTATGCTGAAGCAACGTCATGAGTTTCACATGACATGAAACTGATGGATGCACCCATATCACAGAGGTGACGCAGGGGACAAACTGAAACACAAAGGAGTGGATCAATGGGATCAAAATGACATGTTTCAAAGTGGACAAATAGCTTTTTGTAAATAGTCAATAGTAGTATAACAAATAGGAATGCCAATAAGAAATTAACTACCATCCCAAAATTTCAGCCACACACCACTAGGCACAAGATGACAAATATAACATTGATGGGTTATGAGTATGAGCAATGAGTCTCTTAGAAATATCCAAACTCAGGAGTAATATTACAAGGGTTTAATCTTTTATCACTACTTCTAGATGAAAACAAGTTAGGTGGCTTTTCAAAAAAATCTTCAGTTGAAGAATAAATAACAGAATATATGTTAAGTTCTATTTGTTTCTTTATATTTAAAAATGTGCCTCTCCCAAGATCTAGCGAAAATATACAGATCATTTAAAATTACACACAAAATTCCAGCTAATTCAATGGTCACAATAAAAACCTTCCCAGAACCCTGACCTTAACCCTTCCCAGAAAAGAATCCCACCTTTTGAACCCAGTCACCATCACTCAGTCTGCTCTTTAAGAAAAAGCTTGGGAAAATAGTTGGGTTCTTCCATTACCAACAAAGAGGTTAGCAATTGGCCCATGTCTAACATCTAAGGCCACAACATACAGTGACAAAAATTATTCCTGACACACAACTTTCCCTTCTCATCCTCTCTCTGGCATTTCTGCTTTATCTGCAAGTTTATTTGGACAAATGATTTTTATCAGCTGTTTGCCTTGACCCTTCAGTGTTCCTCAAGACCTCCAAAATATGTCCCTGGAGGTAAAACGACCACCATCCCTTTTTCCATCTCCAGCCTTTGCCTTTTCTTTGATCCCCAGAGATGGTCACTCCACATGAACTAAGCAGCACTGAATATCACAGTGTTTCTCAACAGAATAATTAAAATTGCTCAGTTCCTTTCAGCTAGTAGTGTGTCCATTTTATAGATGCATAGAGACAGAATAAGAGACAGAAATAGAGACAGTAGAAGAACTGGGAACATAATGCAGACCTGTTTTCCCTTCCTTTTGTCTGAGGAGTCAAACTAAACAACAGGAACAGTCTATTTCAGCCTATTTTCAGGTACAGTATCTCCCAGAGATCTATTTTCATACCAAAGGTAAAACCAGGTCTTCACGTCTCAAGAGAGTTCCCCCACACACCACCTCCTTCAGTCAGCAGAAAAAAGACAGGAACACATAAGTCATAACACATTAAAATGAAAGGGGAGGGTCAGCTTGCTTTCTGTGCTGAGCAGCAGATAACTCATCTGAGCATAGCAGTGATGTATCATAGACTTTCTGGATGACAGATTGCTGATAATTAGAAAAAGAACCCTGTAACTGAATGCTTATAATCCCATTATTGATTTTTAATTCATAATCTGTACCTTGTTGAATGGAGCAGCCATGCTATAAATTTAATACACAGTGCATGACAGTCTGCTCTTTCCAAAACTTCATTTGTAATGGGATCTACAGCTCTTAGCTGCAGTAATTTATAACAATCATCATTAAAAGTTACATATAACGGATGCTATTTACTGTGCATAAAACAGAAGTCAGAAATTTCACATTTTAGGCCAGAATCAGTTCAAGTTTTCACAGAAAAATAGTCTTCTTTACTTAAGTTTGATGAGGTAGGGAGAAACTGAAGGCAGGAGGCAGGTCTGTGCTTTAAAGTAATATTTAGCTTACTTGGGGCAGCAGCTCATGGTCTGTGCATTGCTCCAAGCAGAAAAAAACTAATTCAAGACTTTTGACAGAGTAGTAAAGTTAGATGCTTTTTGCACTTCATTTCTACAGATTTGCAGAATCAAATTACTAGCTGGTTATTTGCACTTTTACACACTTAGTAATACATGGCCAGTGTAGGGTTGACACTGAACTCCACAGCATCTGAGCATTTCTCCTTTGTACCTGCTCTCATGTCTTGTTACACGTCCTCTCTGTATTTTCCATTTTAGGACCTCTTTCCTGCACCCCTTGGGTTTTGTCTCTTCACTCATTGTCCTTGCAATTGTCTCTTCAGAAGGCCACTCCAATTTTACTACTGATTACCTCTAAACTATCCATGAGAAACCCACAACACCCCATTCAAACTGAGCCTGGTCACTGCATGTCCCCAAAGAAATCTTTCCTGAAAATATTGGCTTCGGTTACCTCAGTCCTTCAGGATGAGCAGGGTAAGCAGAAAGCTTTCAAGTTGATTGATCAGGGTCTTATTTCCACATGGTGCCCTGGGACTGCTTTCCTCTGTGTGCTAAGAATCAAGGCCCCGCTAGTCAAATTTTGTGCAGTGCAGAATTCAGGACAGCTTCAGGCCCCTCGCAGGGAAACCCCCTCTCTGTAATGTGCACAACACCCTGGTTGCTCATTAGCGGAGGGAAGTCCTGGGCAAACACTGCTAGGTACAAGCACCCACCCTCAGACAACAGCTCAAGCATTTCTTCTTGCTTTACTTCTACTCCTCAGAAGTAGGACTATGTTGGAGGCAATATTTTTTGGGGGGGGCAAGCTTGTATAACCAAAAGCTGAATACAGGGAAGCAGCATTGCAGAGGAGATGAGTACACTGCCTTGTGTGATCAAGCTGCCTAGTTTGTCCCCAGAATTACTGTAGAAACCTTAATTGCTCTCATCTGTATGATGATAGGTTTGTATGTAGAGGGTGCAAAAACTACAAGAATAACATCATTCTGATTTCTCCAAAGTAAATCCTGAAGTTAGACATTTAGAAAGTCCACAAGTTATCTCAAAGCACAGCTTTGCATTAATGTACATACAGCTAAAGAGGTATCTTTGGTTAACTCTTTATATTGGGGGAAATAAACATATCTTTGCGACTGAAACTGTCCCACACATAGACCTTGCTGATAACACCTTTGATTTCACTGGAAGTTGACTCTTTCTTGAATGCAGATTCTACTACCTACGAACAAATCCCAGTGTCTCCCACTTGTTCTTAATGTATTACAATGAGTGCAATTCAGTTTCTTTTGATTTATCAGCAAATAAATAATAGACTACAAGTGGGAACAGTAATCCTCAAGTCAACCAACAATTACTGGAGCATCATGGAACTGACAGTTAAATATTCTAAAGGAGTTATTGGTCTGGGGACACAGACTATGTTCTTTTGCATAACAACATTTGTAACTAATTATGTTTCTTTTTACCAAATATAAGTCAGGATTGTTGGCTTAGACACTTTAAACCATTCTCTAATATTATTCAGATCACAATGATAACAGCAGTTTGCATACTGGTCTAGCAGAGCCCAAGGATCAATAGAAAAGCGCTCTTCAGCACTCAGTGCACACACCCTGGCTGCAACCTATCCAGAAGCTTCTGGTACCAGAAGCAGCTTTCCAGGAGTCTGTTGCACCCCAAAGAAAATGTTTAAATCCAGTGTCAGATGAAAAGCCCTGGCAGTCTGGCCCAGGGATTCCTTAGGGCTGCACGCATTTTCACATAAGCAAGGACATAAATACACAGTTTTCATGTTCAAAATCACTGGCACATATCTTTCAGGGCATTTCCAGGAGAGGTGTCACAGAAGTTGATATCCCCCGGCAGCGCAGCCAGTCAAAATAGGCCTGTCACCACTCAGCTTGAAAACCATCTCACTGCATTGCCGTGATTCTAGCAGACTACTTGGTGCAAATCACTGGCTACAATACACAGGAACGACAGATACCTTTCTAGCCTGGGTGGAGTTGGCACCAGACTGTGCATTGGACTGTACTTTCCTCTAAATCCTTTCTAAACACATCTGAAGTCATGTAGAGTGTGGATCAAACCTAGTTAGTACAAGCTCATTTTCCCCCAATTTATTTCAAATACTTTAGAGCTGCAGCATGTGCATCTGGCATTGATTAGAGCTAGCCAGAAAGTCTGCTACCAACTCTCATTGAAGTTTGCAGATCTCTTGTGATTTACAGGGCACAATTTACTTTTCCTCTCTTTCTTCCCAGGTCTTCCATTAACTTACTTGTAGCCTGGAATACATACATTACATACACTTTAAGGTGTGACTTCCAGTGCTATGAATCCTACAGATTTGATTTGGCTTTGGTTCCAGGCAGCAGAGTCCTGTTTCCCCAATTCTGCCTTTCAAATTGGCTACATCCTGCATAGACAAGTGCTTATTTCTGACACAAGGAACATCTGCAGTCCTTGGGAAACATGCATTTTACATGTACTTTGTAGCAAACATTCATCAGATTGAAAAAAACCAAACAAAACCAAACACAACAAACCACACACAGATGATTGCTTTGGAAGAGAGACTTTCCTGCCTATGAATTAAGAATGCTTTAAGCAATAGGCAATAAGGAAATGTGTGCACACACTTTGTCTCACTCCCTTTCTCCTCACTGGTACACTTTGGCTGGTTTTCCACATGTAAGTTCCCCCATTTTCATTGCCCAAAGGTCTGGGCTTCCTGAGCACATGGTCTGACCACTGGGCTATGGTAAAGAAACTAGAAGAAAATTCTCTTTCACTCACCCATGCTTACTGCTGAAGACACCGGTAGACGCAGGCACACATAGGGAATTTGGGTGATGTCTGTGGTACTTAGAAGTGTCTGTTTCATCCATATTTACAAAAGGGCCTAGCCACTCTCATTTGTAGGTTTGTACATACACACAGGCACTAAACAAACCTTAAGTATCCAAGGGGAAGGCAGTGCTGTTTGTGAGGCTCTGTTACAGCGCTCTCTGTAACTCAGAAGATGAAGCCTTGCCCAATCCCCAAGTTATACAGGCCCTAAGCATTCTGAATCTTGCCCTAAAGTCTGGAATTGCGATTCCAGATGATGCAGCAGCAGTGATTTACCCTAACTGAGGGTCACCGTGGTACCAGAGGTCAAGTCACAGACAAATAGCTGTTGAATCCTGATCTAAGATGATCTGAAGCAATCTCAATTCACATCTAAGTGGACTACACAAAGCAGCTCTTATCATATTCTCTCCAGTTATCTGTAGTGAAGTAGTTGCCTTCTAGGGCATAGGTACAGCTTGTAAAAATGCATTAAGATCCTGCAATTAAAAGGCCTGTGTAAACACACAGTGTTCTTTCAATACAAATTGATAGAGGACAGTGCTTCCCAGATGGAAGGGATGCTATATTTAAAGGTTTAGACAGAGATCGTCACTAAGGAGGTTAACATGTTTAATATGGATATACCAAAGATTTTACACTTTAAGCTTTGTTGATAAAGCATTCATTTTCTAAATGCCTTGGAATTAAAACCTTCCAATTTTATACTTAAAGTTATTGGCACTTCTTCATCTGATAATTGTCTTAGGAACATCCAGCCATGGATTTCATGTATCTGAGAACCTCAGTCCACCCGTTATGAACTGTCACATAGAGCATATTCATCTGTAAACCCCAGAGGTGTGATCCCCATGGCTGCTCTACATAACATCAGATTTGCTGCACACTTATGCTTTTTAATTAAGCTGTTTAGACTCAGTTAAGCATCCTAACAAGCTCGACCTACCCTTTGGCATCATGACTGCAGCTCATGAGTGTTAATGCTGTGCTGGGCTCAGTCACACACTCCTGCGCAGCCTATGAGTGCCCATGCCTGTTTGGGGTCTTCAACAACCATGAGAAGCTGCTGCTGGCCCTAGTCCCACCTTGTATCCTGGGTGGAAAGCTGCAAAGGGCTCTTGTCAGAAATGTATGTAAAGATCTTACTCATAGGATTCTTCACTCTGGTCCTGAGCAAGGTATACTTCAGCTGGAGAGCAGGACAGGATTAAAGATATTTACATGCGCCCAAAGCTTTATACTGGCTAGTACTGACTACTCTTTGCCTTCTTCACATCTAGGTACAGGCTATACTATACCTTCATCCAGGCAGAAGGTTATCTGAAATCCCGTCCTTACTAGTTGCCCAGCTGGATGCAAGGCAGCTGTTGCAGGCTATGCTTGAAATAATATAATCTGTCAGCAGCAATATGGCAACAGCTGAGACACAGGGTAGTGCTTTCTCCTAAACCAAGCACAGCAGAGGAGCTCTGTCTGGGCCAGACTGTACCGTCACATCTCGATTCTCCCCCATGTATTGTGTGAAGTCTGCTACAGTGTGTACATTACATGTTTAAATCCTTCATAACATCTCTTCCTGCAATCCTAAACAGTTTTTCCATAAACATTTCCTGACAAACTTCTTGTCACAGGAATGCTCACACCAATGAATCACAAAACCACTTAAATAAATTACTAGGTTGAAATTTAATGTCTAATTTAGTCACGAATTACTTCATCTGAGAAACAAAGCACAAGCAAATAGAGAAGAACATACAGAAAACTGGAGTATGGAGCTAGGAGGGACAAAATACGCAACAGACCATTAACATTTGTAATAGCACTGTCACTATAGCTGCTGAAAGATGTTCGACATTGCAGATCAGAGGATTATAAAGCCTGAAAATATTTCTCTTTTTGAAAAGCAGAAGGGATTCCCCCATGCAAATACTTCCTCCCCTCCCTCCCGAAACATACAGCTGCATTGAGCACCTGCTCAATGGCTACATTCACTTTCAAATACCTGTCCCACAGTGGTCTTTGGGGAAAATACTAGATTTATCATTATAGTACAGGAACACAAGAAAAGTAAATATATATTTGTCCTCACTGAAGATAGAAATCAGAATATAGTGCTGGTAGAGTGCTGTTATGAAACATCTTCCTAAGGGCTCTTGGCTGGCATGCCAGGCAAAGAAATGAACTGAAGACAGCAGTTGTACCTAAAAGTATGATCCTTTTCCATGCAGATAGAGTACTGTTTTCTTTAGCAGCAAATATTGAAAGGGAAGGATGACATGTATCTGCACTTATTAGAATAAAAAAAAAAATCATTAAATAGTTTTGGATTCAGCTGCAGTAGAAATGTCAAAATTGGTTTTGTTCTTATTTTGTCCTATGTTATTATGTGCAGTAATTATTTATTAACTAATGATTTGCATATTGTTTTATCTCTCTAATTATCAAAGGACAGCAAAACTAAAGTGATGCACAAAGTCTTTACAAACGGTCTTCATCAAAGAAGTGTGTCCCCCAAGATTTGCCATTCCTGGAGGACTATAAGATTCATGACAGCAATCAAGCCATGTCAGATTTAAGGTCCATTTAGATCAGAATTTAATTGCTTCTACTATCCAGCAGCAATGTTCAAGGAGGTGTGTAAAAATAAGGTACGTTGAACACAAGGACCATAGCCTCATCCTTCAGGAATTTGCCAAATTCTTTTTGAACCCATTTACATTTTTGGCCATTATAACCTCCAGACAACAGCTATCCCAATTTAATACTGTGTCACATGGAAAATACTTTATTTTGTTGTAAAGTTGTTGCTGAACATTTTTATTCTGCTTTTGTCATTAGAAAAAGTGAAAGTTTCCCCTGCCACCACCACTACTGCTCCCTTCATCTTCTCCAGGATATACAGTTTTACACACCACTATCCTACTTTAAGCATTTCAGCTTCAGAGAAAGATTGTTTAGCCTCTCCTTGCACTGGCTTCATTCCTTTTTTAAAAATTTTTTTAAAATCCAGCTCTATTGCAGACATTTCAGATAAGATTATCAGTATCATTTGTAGTTATCAAGATGCGTGAGCCCCACAGATTTCTTCTGATGCATAATGGTGTTTTTTATTTTGTTATCACTCCCTTTCGTCATAATTCTTGGCATTCAATTTGTGGGTTTTTTTTTTTTCTCTACTGCAAGCAGTGATCTAATGTTTAGTGAGAAATATCGGCAACAACACCAAAATCCTTTCTGTAACATTAGGTTGGAGCCCATCATTTATATGCATTTATAAGTGTTACTTTCCAAGTGTATTATTTTGCATTTATCAACATTGATCTCTGCCTACCAGCTTATCATCCGATTATGAGAACTTGCTGCAATTCTTTAAAGTAAGTATTAGACTCTTGTGGTAGACTTCTGCCTATTCTTTTCATGCTTAAAAAGGAATGTATGAAAACACTGAACATGCAACAAATCTCAAAAGGGATCACATATATAATATCTCTTTTAGGCAAAAACCAACCATTTATTTCCATTCTCTATCTTTTAGATTTTTACTGGGAATTAATCCATAAAAGGATCTTCCCTCTTATTCCATAACAGTTTAATTGCCTGAACAGCCTGGTTTTTGTCAAATCTGTGCATGCCATTTTGACCAGATGACCCACAAGGCAACTGATTAGGTCACTAACAGGAGCTGATTTCACACAACAGTTCCTTAATTACATCACAAGGAATTATACTGATTTTTTTTCCCAGAAATGCAAATTCTCCATTAATTTTTTGCTAACAGAACTAAGACAGGCTTACTCGATTCAATAGGAGCTACGCAGATAACTCAAATGGGGAAAAAAAAAAAGGCAGTGGTGCTTTGAGTCGCTGTCATTAACACTTACATACAGTCTAGGAATCCAACATTTGCAGGTGATACCTAGAAAACATCTTTACATGTTTCTGTTGTGAACAAGAACACAAACAGCTCAGCTCCTCACCTGATAGCCCAGCCACTGGTGTCAATAAGTGGTACAAATATAAATTGAGCACTATTGCCCTCCATACCTAATTAAGTGTCCACTGCACTAATTGATGCAGTTTTTCTTGGGGCCTCCAACAACTTGCAAGTTGAAGTCACACTTTTCACTACAGAAGAATGAAAATTGGCATAATCACACCCCTGAATATCAATGAAGTAAGGTGCTGCTTAAGACATTGACATGGTCAGTAGGCTCCCCAGTATCTCCTGATCTTCTCCTATATCACGATTGCTCACCACTGAAATTCTCTTTTGCATATTTTAAACTTTTGTTTAGATAGCAAGGAACAGAACATCATGTCTAAGATCTCACAGATTCAAATGTTACAGCTTTCTCTATTCGGTAGTCATTTTTTAAAAGTTTACAGCATACACACCATTTACAAAGCCAAGGAAAGCAAAGAGACAATGAAGAGAACTACTATAAAAAAGTATCTCTGCCATGAACAACATCCTCTACAAACCAAAAAGCAACAAATAAATGGGACAATGTGTTGAACTCCAACAGAACAGAGACTAATTCATTTTATTTAATCGTACATATAATAGCAGCTAGAAGACTTCTGTGCTGAATGAGAAAGGAGGGGGTAGTTCTCATACAAACGTGAGCTCCAAGGTGCAGTATTAAAATACACCTTGACAAGGTAATTAAATTTATTGTAAAGAAATTCACCAACATAATAGGATCAACTGAATTTGTAATTGCACTAGCAAATACTTTTCTCCTCTGGCCTTATGTCCGAGTGCTTTAATATTGCAGTCTTAATCTTGGTGTTAACCAAACCTTCGTCAAAGGAAATTACTAAAAGACATCAAATTATTAAAAGATAGATCATTTTCAAGTGCATGCTTGTAGCCCTCAGAAAATGAAAGACAATCTTGGTACTTGACTCACCTTGCTGCACCATGAGCTAATCTGAACGTGTTCAAAATTTACTGTGGAACAGTCACTCAATTATTTTGCTCATGTTTCTGAGTTCTAATATATATATATATTTCTTCTTTTAGGGACACCATTTAAAAGTTAAAACCAAAACAAAATCCCACCACCCAAATCTTCAAATGTTTCTTTCATTGTAGCAAATAAATAGCACTTTTTGTGGCTTGTTCCTTCCTTGGCATATTGAACAGAGTTCTAGCTATATTTACCACATTAGTATATAAACTGTTGTCATCACTTTGCAGTTATGCTTTTAAATAAAGCTTACATAAAGTACTGCCACTTCTTAATTTTGGAAGATCGATAAAGTCAAGAAAACAGCAGCCACATCTTTCTGCTAGCAATTACTAAGATTACATTAAGGGTATTTAGTGCATTTAGGCTATTAGAACAGCAACATTATATTTTATATAGGTGGGGCTGGTAATATCAGCTATTATTAAGATTGCTTAACAGTTCCTATTTAAAGGCCCTGTTTTTAAATTTTTTAGTTGCTCATAAATTTGAAAACTTTTTTGTAGTTTAGACTGTAATTTTCCATCTTCAGTATTCTGCAGAAATATCATGATGCGTTGAGTGCCGCAAAAAGCAAAGAACACTCCTCTGTCCATGTTTAAAAAAATGAAGTCACCAACCCCCCAACTCGATGTGCTTGTATTGGAAATGTGTGAGTGCCCCCAAGATTTTGAACAAAGACTTGAGATTTTATAAGGAAAGGTTTGATAATTTCTGCTCCTATTCAGTAGGGGTTTCTTGGGTTTCAGTAGAACTTGCTCAAAGAAGATGTTTCCTGGAATACTAAGGCCAGATGTAGGAATTTAAGAGCATGTGCCCTCTGTCTCCATGGATCTCAGTGAGCCATTGCCATATTCATTTACAGAAAAGACAAGAGAAAGGGGAAAGAAGATGAGAGTGCAGGGAAATGGGATTAGAATTCATTAAAAGGAATATAGGGATTGATGTGCAGCACACAGACTGGGGCTAGCCCTAAGCAAAAGGGAGAAAAAGACCAAGAATATAAAAAGCAAGAGGCATGAGAATAGCTGTATCTGATAAGACATTAGCAGGTAAAAGACGACCTGTTAGTTACTTGGGGGGGGGGGGGGGGGGGGGGCGGGGGAGGGCAGGGGGATATGGTACCAGCGAAAGGATCAGAGTCCCTGGGGCTGCAGGAGTTTCCCTTCCCCAGAGGAATTTTACTGAGGAGACAGAAAAAAAATGTTGAAAAGCACATCTGGGCAAGGAGTGAAACTGGATGAAGGCAAAACACGGATGAAACATTTGCCAGAAGAAAAAGGGTGGAAATTGGAGTTAGAATATAAAAAGTACTGAATAGCCCAATCATCCGGGCAGGGCATGAATTCATAAATAATGAGGTCACGTGGTAGCCAGTGAGGGAGAAAAAATACCATCTATCAGCTGCCTTTGCAGGCACAGTCCTGCCTGTGGCCCAATTGATGTAGAAAACCCATAGAATTAGAGGTCAGATCAAAACAGCACAGGACATTGCCAGCTATCAGCTTCACATTCTTATAGCTGTGTCTTGACTAAAGCTTATGTGACTGTGCATGTATGTATGCTGTTAAATACACACTCACTTAAGAATATTTTCTATTTTAAACAGAGGAGAACAAGACTCACCATTTCTAAGCTTTCTGATTGAAAGCATTTCCCCCTTCCCCCAACACCCTCAAAACCCCACTTGAAACATGAGAAAAACAAAATATACCCAATTAATTTTTGACGAAGCTATCCATAGTTGTTTCTGATTCAAGAACCTTTCCCAGTCCATTAAATTAGCAGTACTCACTTTTCAGAGCAGAAAGATGGAAAACATCTGAGACTACTTTCTTGTGCAACCTCTTTTGATGTATGCTCAGGAACATGATGGAGACAGAAAGAGATCAATTCATGTCCCAGTGTTAACAGGCTACACAGACCCTTGCTTTACTGCACCTGAGTAAATACTATTGATAAATGTTACTATTAGCTTTGACAATGGGTTAAAAGCATCTTCAGCTTCAAAGCTGTTCCACTGAGTGAAATGTGGCAAAAGATGAATTTATTTTAAATTTTCATTCTACTATAAATTCTCTGTCTTAATCTTCTCCCTAACACAATAAACAAAACAGACTTTTTTTCTAGAAGTCTTTGTCAGTATTATCCTTAGCACATCACACATAATGTTACCAGACTCAAACTGACAATTTTACAGTTTTAAACAAATCAGAGGTTCCTTTTATAAGGTCTGTAGAGATCACCTGTACTACATCAATTCGGCAAGCATTTCTGGATGGGGAACTGTATTCTATTAGCTTCTGTATTACAAAAAGTGAATCAAAAGAAAACCCTTCGGTTTTACCAGAATGACTTTCACTAAACTACATTATAAAACCAGAAGAAAGTTTTGATAAATGCCAGTTTTGAAGAGTTAAAAAAGAACAGTTTATTTTTTTTTTCTAAAGATCTATAAAGGTGGGCGATGGTCTCTTCAGCTGAGTAACAGGAGATAGGACAAGGGGAAATGGCATGAAGCTGTGTCAGGGCAGGTTTAGATTGGACATTAGAAAAGAAATTTTTACTGAAAAAGTTGTCAGGGTCTGGAACAGGCTGCCCAGGGATGTGGTTGAGTCACCATCCCTGGATGTGTTCAAAAAAAGGGTAGATGAGGTACTTAAGGGTATGGTTTAGGTTATGATGGGAATTGTTGGACTTGATGATCTTCAAAGGTCTTCTCCAACCTTGTGATTCTGTGATAAAATATAAGATATATTTGAAAAGCATTAGTTTACAATTCTTATTTTTGTCTGAATCTTCAAGATTTCAAGAACAATGT
Organism: Gallinula chloropus; assembly: GCF_964237585.1. Lineage (NCBI taxonomy): Eukaryota > Metazoa > Chordata > Aves > Gruiformes > Rallidae > Gallinula > Gallinula chloropus. The sequence continues at coordinate 19,001,429 of NC_140090.1, read as the reverse complement.
GTCTGAACACATTACAGAAAGAACCTGCGAAAACATCTAGTTCTTCATGGTTTATCTGAAATCTCCAAGAGTTTGAATGACATAATAATGTTTAAACAAAAATGAGAATAAACACCCATAGAACAAGAGATATGCTCGTGAGTTATCAAAATCTTTGCTTTCAACTTCTTACCTTCTAGAGTAGAACCCCAAATCTAGAGTTAGTGGAGCAAATTATATGTTTCTGTCCAACGTTTCTAAGACATCTGTAGGACAACTTCACATAGTACACTGTATCTACACAACGACAGTAAGTCCAGACCACTTAACACTCAAAGGCCACCTGTAGTACCTATTTGGCCTTGTACCCCAAATTTCTGGAGGTACCAAATAAACAGACCAAGTCCTCTACATTTTACCTGAAAAAAACTTCTGGTGGAAAGACCACCCAGGGAGACTCACAATCCACTAGGAAGAGAATCTACCAGAGTATCTTCATTTCATAGGAAATGTGCAGAACTAGGAATTAATATCTTTTTACCAAGTAAACCCAATCTTCCTTCTCCTATGTTAGTTCTTTGGTTGGTTGGGCAGGCTTGGAGTTTTTGGTAGTAGGTTATTTTTTTCCCACTCTCCCCCCCTCTGAGGCAGAAGAAAATAGAATTGAGACAAGGTTGCATTTTGTGATCAATACCTCGTCTCTGTAGGCATCCACATTATTCTGCAGCGAGAGCATTAGCATTTGTCTTTTATAGTGGGACTCTCTACCTACCATTTCTAGATTTTTGAGCTATGGAGTTTAGGAAGAAATGAAGGGGAAGGGAGGGCTGTAGGAATGTGAACATCATGCATTTGGAGAGATTCCAGCATGAGGAAAACAATAAGAGTCAAGACATTTCTCAATCATTTTTAATTAGTCACACTAAGTCCATTTGTGCCTTGTTTTAAGGGTGTATGTCCTTCTCAGACTATCAAGTCATTAAAAAGTACTCACGTGTTTTCAGCATTGACAAATATGATTTCAAACCCTGGCCCTGAAACAATCTTAATGGATCTCTTGAACCTAATCTAGATTTGGAAATTCCTCCTTGACTTATGTCTTGTTCGTTCTTCTCTAATTAGCAGTGCAGTCATGATAGTGATAAAAAGCAGGTTCTTTGTGCATGTGAAGACCATCTGGTCTTGTCAGCACACCACAATTCCTACCCCAGATGGCAACTTCTTAGTAAGGCTAAGAGGTGCGATTATTCAATTGTTCTATAATCAGACACACACTTCAATTAGTTACTGGTGATTAAGATTCAACAGTGTTTCTGCTATTTACTGTTTCATTTGTCAAGAAATTCTGTGCAAGCTTTGCAATCATTGCTCTGTTAGGATGCAATGAGTTTGCTGTACTGGTTAAACACTTTGTAACACAATCCACAAAAGGGTTTTATCAACCTAGGACTTTAATTGTTCTCTGCATACTAACTAGTCCAAGTATAATGGAGGCACTGGATTGTCTGTAACTAAGAGTAGAGCCAGAATTCTCTGCCTGAAGAGATGGATGCCCTGAGAAGAGAGTTATCTCAAAGTTTAACAAACATTTGAGAGTCATGCAATTGAGAAGGGGTGAAGCATATCCAAATGCAGTCCAGAACCAGTGAAACTCAAACTATTTCTACTTCAAATAGACATTTAATTCACTCTAACATCACTGTGACCCAGCTACAGTAGTTAGTCATTATATTTATAAGAAGAGAAAAATTTTTCTTCTTACCTTTAACATTCTCCTACACATGCCCCTTCCATAGTCAGCCTGAACTGTGATTTGCCCTTTTCTGTGAGGTTGGGAGACAGCCAAATCCCTGCTCAGGGCTATGGCACAGAGGCATGGATGCAGAAGGGCTCCAGAAATCATTTAAACATTCATAAAGAAAAGAAAGAAAAAACCCAAAACTATAGACGCTAACTACATTATCACAAGTTTGTAGGAGACTTGTAGTTCAGCAGAAGTACACATGATAGAGAAGAGGTGAACAGCACTACTGTTTGCCACCACATGACACAGATAAGCAGGAAAGCACTGGATTTGGGAGACATTTATGAAGTTCTAGTGGCAAAAGACCCCATCATTCCCTGGATAAGAGCTGCCACACACACAGACACACCTCTTGGAGGGATTTCTTCCATTCTGGGATTTTGTGCAACCAGTTGTACCTTCATTTTCCCTTCTTTTAAGATTACCATTACTTCATTCTAAAACCTGATGTTATCCCTACTTTGAGGCCTCTCATCGATTTATTTTTTTTTAGAGTAACAAACAGAATGCAACCTTGGGTGACTAATTAGAGCTCTTAACCCATACAGTCAGCTCTCAGACAGACCTGCCAAGCAATAATGGATTTTAGCGAGGGCTGCCTGGATGTAGTTGAAGATAAAAGCAGGTCAAATGAACAAGAGGAAAGGCCTAAGATTACCTCGTATGGATTTGCTGAGGCACGAGAGTGAAGAGCTAAGTGGACTGAGCTCTCCACCAAAACTCTCATCAGCTATGCAGCATGTCTCGCCACATCACGTGGCACAGTAGTATAGCTCATTTGTTCAGACTGGAACTGAACTTCCCCAACAGTTATAGGAACTGTAACTACTTGAGTATTTGAGTGTCAGCCTTTTAAATACTAGAAACCCACAACAATTTTATTCTAATAATATGTTTCCACTATACATTAACCTTGCCATAGATTTACATATAAACTGCCGGTGAATGTATAACTACTCAGACGCCAATTTATTCAACCACTATGCATAAAGACTATTGAAGCCAAAACATATTGGGGCTCAGTCCCCCACCCAATGGTGAGATTGGCAACCACAGGCTTACCAATGTAACCTTAATTCAGGCTTCGTCTGCTATTTTTTAGGAGAGTTGTAAACCTAGCCACACCTCAGCTAAAGACTGTTTTTGCAGTAGGAAGTAATCAGCTCATCACTACTCACCTCTTCTTTTAGTAATGCACAGAGAAATGGTGGAACTATGTATGCTATCCAAGTACTAGCTTAGGACTTTCTCCTGACTTTCCGTGGGGATATTAGTTCTTAGAGAGGAGTTTAAATCTGATAATCACATTTCTAGGCCTATGCTCAAACCCCAAAGAAAAAAACACCCCACCACCACCCACAAACATTACTACTTAGAGTAGTTAAAGATCATGTTACAAAGATAATTCTAAACTTAAAACCTGGGGCCCCTTAATTTTTATTTTGTCTTTAAATGGAGGTGGTGGGTTCAAAACAAACTTGGAAGAAATTAAACATAAAAGCAAACAGAAGTTTCATCCCACAACAGAACTACACAAAAAGCACCCAACCCTAACTGCAGGCATCAATCTCTACCTCAAATAGATACACATGCAAGTAATGCATCTAGATTTACAGCAGTGACTTTGTGTTCTAAAACTCTGTATAGACATCCATATGATTTACATTATGAAACCCACAGATTGTTCCTTAGTAGAATCTCAGAGGCTTAAATCAATAAACATTATAGCCATTTTTAGGACCTACCAATATTTATTAAACTTTCTAGTGGGAGAGAATATGTGTTTATGATGCCTCCTATCAGTGTGTGCACTATTTACGCTGCTAATGGAAAAGGAAGATTGGCAGAAATTGCAGTCCAATGAGGTAAGTTTTCTTTCTACAGTTTGTCAACAGCAGATTATTCTTACTTAACCGATTCTGTGATGCATTTTTAGCTACTAGGTTTAGCTGCTGGACTAGACAGCCTCTGGGCCCGGTGTCACTTTTGTTTGCTCCTTCTAGGTCACCCCTTACTGTTTGCCTGGGCTGTTGGTTTTGAGAGGGTTTGTCCCTCTCCTCTCTCAAGGAGCTTGTCCTGAGGACTGTCAAGAGACAAGTTCTCTTACATCCTAATATATTATTTCTGGCATGAGGGCCACATGACACCAGTGCTTCAGGGGAAATCACCAGGGAAACGGCAAGGACAGATCACCAATTCCAAATTCCTTATCTAGCCCTTTAGGCTCCATAGGGAGTTTCTGTGATCTAACAGACCCTTTTCAGTCCTGTCCCAGGTGCTCTCCATTTATATGCTATTATCTATACAAACATGGGTTTCTTTTTAGAGGTACTCACTTGGCTCATATTGTTAGCCACATACACCCAAGCATAGTCTGAAACATACTTATGATAATTTACAATTAATATTTTATATATATATATTTGCTGCTCAAATCTACAAGGACAGAAGTTAATACTTTTGCAGGAAGTAATTTCAGTCGCAGTTTCAAAGATAACTCAGCAGTATGTGAGGATTTTGACTTAGTGCTATTCAATCAATGGCAACGACAGCCTGACGCTCTTTGAAAGGTGACGTTTTCACCAGTTACCTTAATATCTGGACAGGACCATAACTTAAATTCTTGAAAGCTTCATAGAGCTGTAATAGTAATTTAAAAAAAAAAAAAAAAGTCTTCAGCATATAGCTGAAGTTATTTCCTTCAAGAAGCAGAGTACAAGGGAGCAGAGACCTGCACAGCTCATGGACTTCACTTCCGCAAACCCAGTTCTTTCAGTCATGAATTAGGTGGAGCTGTGTACAAATCAGAGATAATGGGATAACAACTAAACACCAATCATTGCTGGAACTCCACTAAATCATTACAGCAGATGAAATAGAGACAGAAGACCATTGATATTCCCAGCTATAAACAGAAAGACAGGGTGAAATACACCTTTAAAATGAAGAGACAAGAATCACTTGGTCATCTCCTACAGATGTGGCCTAGCAAAATGCAGCTATGATCTGAGCCAACAGGAAGGAGTGAGAAAGAGTCTCCCCGCTCTGTGGGTTTGGACTTGCAGATAGAGAGCAGCTCCCCTCCTCCCTCCTGCTGAGCTCAGCTGCTGCAACAGCAGAAAGTTGTTCTAAACACAGCATGCTCTTATAATGTATTGTTTCTTTCTCTTAAATGCATTACTTGTCACCCTTTCACTTCTCCCTTTTATCATTCTTTTGGATATTGACCTTCCCTCCTGTACCCACAGCCTTGTGTGATCCTTCTCACTTGTGGAGACAGAGTATAAAACATTACTCCATGAGAATGGGAGCATTTATCAGTCCTTATGACTAGGCACCAGAGAGGAAGGAGAGGCATAGGAAAGTTTTTATCATGCTTTTTAAGCAGAAAGACAGCAAAGATGCAAAACTGAGAAGACACAGTAAAACTCTCATTACTTGTAGCACATCATGACTTTCTAAGGAAGGCCATAGAATTAGGACTAGCAGGCGTAAGAGGTACTACAGGTAACACTTTGCTCTTGCCTCTGCCTTGCTTCTCTGATAGATACTCTGCACTATCAGGGTATTTCCTCTTGCCAAAACACACATCAAGCTCAGTAAATTAGACAGCATTTTTTTTTCCCACAAACACCAGGGACCTAGAATCTACAGCTGAGACCTGTCCAGATTTAAGCAGACATAAACAGCCATTCACACTGCAGGGCAAATTTCTCCATCAGAAAGTCCAAGCAGAAAGCTGTCTCTCAAGTAATTTCATCTGCTTTTTTCCCCACATAGTATTTCTTAATTCTTCCTTTAATAGGCTTCTGCAGGCTTTCTGAGGGTACCAGGGTCTGAAAATATTGTTTTTTGAAGTGTGTTTATTTGGTAGGGAAGTTAAACAACCAGGAAGAGCTGTACCTTGCCCACCTACACCAACTCTGTATTTGTCCCAGCATATTTATCCCTTCTATTATGTATTTCTGAAACAAGCACTGCCAAGTACAACTCTCTGTAAAAGTCCTCCTTATTCTATATTTGTCTGCATCAAAGTGTCATTGTCTTCTATTGATTTTAGGTGATCTAAGTCTGTAAATAGCTGGCAATTGTGTTTTTCATTATTTACAGTTTCATCCATTTATAGTATCATCCATCTGTGACTTTTATTTTTCCTTTCTTACTTACTTTCCTATTTTCTTTGACTTCCCCAAGTCAGTTTTTTTCTTGTTCTATGAACCCAGAGAACTCCACTAAAACAACAATCAGAAGGTAAAATACCATCATTGAATTCCCACTCAATTTCAGAAGCATTCTTTATGCACTCTCTATGCTTAGAGAAACTGCAGAAATCCCGGAAGAACTTTCTCTAGTTCACATGCAGTACTTGCTATTAAGTTGAGTAAAGTAACAAGCCACCCTCACTGTTCTTTTGCTCAAGCCATAAAATCATCATGATATGAAATACAACTTTGTCTCAAGCTTAGATTTCATCTTTGACTCTTACCTCATGCTGGCTTGTAAGGGAGTACTCAGTGGAAAAAGAGTGGCATTCATCAACATTTCTTCCCCTGGAAAATATTCCCAGTAAAATAGGAGATGAAAATTTTAAAAGCTTTTGAAACAAAAGATAGAATTCTTATTTACAATTGTTCAAACATAAAACCCCCATACCTATACAGGTTTTAGGGAAGAGAGACAGAACCACAAATTGACTAACACTGTTACAAAGGACATATCTTGACCTTCCTTATAAAGAGCTCCCTAAATAAAACAAAGGGGCCTAAAACCAAACAACAAAAGCAGGCTCCTCAAATTGGGAGCTTTGATAATTATCTTACCCTCAGGAAAAGCAACTATTGAGCAATCACAAAATGACAAGCACCTGTCTCACACTCTCTCACAGGCTGTCCTCACCTCTCAGCTGTGTTTCAGCCAGCTCCTAAGATCTAAGCAAGTCTTGCCATGGCTCCAGGAGGCCTTTCTAGGCTCTCCAGCACATGCTCTCCAGCTCCTTAAAGCAGAATAATGACATTGAAATTGCAGAAGTAAAAATAAAAATTGTCTCTTTGCAAAAAGGAAGCAATGATTTCATTATTTGGAAATGGAAACATTTCAAAGATTGTAAAAATTTTTGTTTTCTCATTATCAATAAATGTTACTACAATGACAATTTAAATTATTTTCATTTTTATTTCAACTTTCTTTTATGGAAACTATGGGCATTTTAGAATGCTTCAAAAGGAAAAATAACAGTTTTGTCACTTGTAGAAATATTAAGACATTTCAGTCCAAGCAAGGAACAAAAATGTATGCAAATCTGCTATGTGCAGTAGCTTATATAAGGAATGGGAAGAAGTGGGAAAACAAAATCTTAACTTCTCAAAATATTCCATAGAAACTTCACTAAGAAATTAATTGCTAAAAAGTGAATTTTTAGCTTAAAGACTCAGAATGAGATTTAGAGCATACTAGGAGCTCTCACTATGCTGGATGACTAACCCATTTATTGATTACTGAAATGACAAAATAGAAACCTTGGCCCAAACTTTCTCTGGAGGTTACCTTGTCCCTAAGGCTTCTCTGCCTGAGATGTACACACAAATACTTTGATACTGGGGTTGCAGCTAATAAGGCCCGTGTCCTTCACCTCCTGTTTAAATGAGACTGGCCCTGCACATCAGCTTTTCTTCTCCCTGCAAAGACACTGAGAAGTGGCACAGCACTGAACGTAGCCTTGACCTATTTCCCAGGGCAGCTAAGCAGCCAAGTTCATGTGAAGAACAGGGGTAAAGACACAGCACATGTGGGCTTTAAAACAAGGAATTTCATGTTCAGGAACAGAAAATGCTAAAAAATCATTTAGATTTCCTTGCTAAAAAGATGCAGGCTTGGAGGTTGAAGTAATTTTCATTAGTAGAATAAATTCCTTATGATTACATAAAGTAGAGCTCCAGTAAATAAACCAAGGCCTCTCAGTGGTTTAATAAAAATGTAAAACAAAACACACCAACACCATGCCTCAGAAATTATATTGTTCTTATTATGTACAAAGCAGGTTAATCTCTCCAACACATCATCTAAAAGCCATATATTTTCACAGACCTTCTCTACTGCTATGGAACAACTTTCTGGTAACCAAAAAAATCAGTCCAATCAGTATGGATTAAGTTAATCAGTTCTCCATCATCGGGTTAGGAAAGAGGATGTTTTGGATTAAGTCAAAGGGCCCAGCATGTTAGAGCTGGTCACACAGTCTGGGACAGTACAAGCTGACTGCAGAGCTCAGAGTCTGACAAATCACCCTGGCTATGCCACACTGGCTCTGTGCTTTGCCCCATTGCTGGTGGACCTCCCTGTGCTTGGATGAAGGGGGAAACATGGCTCAGACATCACTTTGCAGCATCTGCTCTAGGTCTGGAATCAACAGTCTTATCTATTATTCAGATAATGGACAGCCTGCTAAAGACTAGAACAACCAGGTGTGGTCCATCAGCATTTTGAAATGTTTTTTCATTGTTGTTATAAAAAGTTATTTTTGGAAACCAGAATTTTATTCCTTATCTTTACCTGAAATGGATTTTCATTGCTCTGTTGTAACAAATGTGGTTTGAAAAAACATTTTGAAATGCTTTTTCATTGTTGTAACAAAAAGTTATTTTGAAGCTAGAATTTTACTGCTTACCTTATACAGACTGTGTAACAGTTTTATGATGTTTGTACTGACCCCAAACTGCCTTCTGTTTAAGAATAAAGATATTTTTAATAGATATTTATATAATAGATAAAACCATAATGGCATTAAACAGATAAATTATAAATGAGATGTAATCATTAATATTCACTCAACTAATGGATCTGTACCCCAAGAACATCATTTGGTGTTCAGCATTTGTATGTGACAGTATTTTTATTACTTGTGTTCTTGTGCCTATATACCCCAGCTGAGTTGTGGGGGTTTTACTGCTCTAGGGAATGAATAAAGACAAATAAGACAGACTCTTTCTCAGGGTGTTTACAGTCTGAGAAAATACATCAAGTGCATAACAGAGGTGCCCAGTGCGCTTCTGTGCCTTTCTGGCATATGAGGAATAGCTAAGAGTTTAGCTGAAAACCAGCATGAAGTTTCAAAACCCATCCATTATGCCATGGGGTGCATTTCTGCAACATCTGTCAATGGAAACTGCTAGCAACCAGGGGAACCAATGATTGTAACCTCTGCAGATCTGTCCCATGTCCCATGTATGCGACCTATTGCAGATGAAGGCAATAACTCAGGTGGCACTATAACCAGATGAACATCTGGATGCTGCTGTAAATGTTAAGCAGATACAAAATTTCTCATGGAAATCATGGCTATTGATGTAATTTGGTATGTGTCAACAATTATTTTGCAGGCATTTTGAGAAAGTAATGACTTGGATGACTATTTTCTTGAAATGGCCTTTCTCATCCAAAGGAAATAAAAGTTTTATAAAAGTTATACCTGACCAGTACTTTTAATTACATTTGTTACATATAATCATATTCAAGGGTTCACCTTCGGAATAAAGTACATCTTTTCCTTTCTAAGCCATAGTTTACACATTTATTGCAGTTATGTTTAAATCTAGTTCTGCCAACATTCTATTAAATGCTGCATGAAACAAACATAATCAAGAATCAACATCAAGCGTTTTTTCTTGATTGTTTAAAGAATATTTCAAGGTAGCTTTGCCAAAATTGTTGGCAATTCTCTATTCAGTAATCTTGAGAATGCAGAAGTATCATAAAGGCAGCATTATCAGAGACAGAAATGGGTTCAAAAAGGGCACAATACAGGAAAAAAAATCTAATTAAAATGCCAAATCTCTTGACATTTGTCCATTCAAACTCTGAAAGTTCCCAAAAAATCAAAAGCTGATGCTAGTATCTAAATTCAGAATGATCCCCAAGAGAATAATACTCTTCTCCAATGCTTTTATTTACACAGACATCTTGTGAATTCTAACCAGTTTTCCACCTCTACACTGAAGCATTACTTTTTAAACAACACAAAATGTGAAGTAAAAATAACCTTGGCTCTGTTGTGCAGTAAATGTAGGCAGACCTTTAACTTCAGCACGACTCCATACCAGACGCTGTCCACCGGTGTCCCTACACAGCCCTTTTGCACAATCAGGCTTAAATTAGTAAAGCCATATGATGCATTAAGCCGTGCACATTACACTGTTCAGGCTTGAAAGTGCCTAATGTTGAGTAAAGTTTCCCACCAGCTGTTTTTGTGTTATTTGTTTTGTGCTCTCATTTGAACTATTACATAACGTGTTGAAATGAAAAATTGGCACATGGAGGTATAACAGTTTGTTTGCTAGAGAAAAAGCAGTGTATCAGTTGATTTCAGAGACAGAATACAACAGACCTTTAATTCAAATCGAAAAACAAAGCGGGGTATGGTAAATGATATTGTAGCACCATCACTTTCAGGAAGTATTCTTATACTGTGAAGACAGGTCTGCATCATGTCAGTATCATAATTAATGATATATAATGATATTTCTAAATCAGCATCCTTCTGCCTGACTTGTCGTAGCCACTATGCGTACTGTACACTGACTGCATCATAGAAAAAGGAGGGCAGAAAAAAGGTAACTGATTTGTTGCAGACCATTTTTGATTCCAAAGATATCCAGTGTATGCTACAAAATGTGTGTAATATTGCATCAGATGGATTGAGTGACTGTGTGCACACGCACAGAGGATTTATTGCAACAGGATGAATATTTTGCCCCTCGCATGCTTGTGCACACCGAGAAATGCAATCTCCTCTGAGACAGAAAAGGGAAGCATAGCAATTAGTATATGACAAGTCTCCCGCTCATTAGGATCTCCCTGAGTTATTATTACAGAAATGAGCTGCAGTATAGTCAGCTGGCTTTGAAACCTTTGCTGGTGTTTGGAAAAAGGGCTGAATGTCTCCTTCCTCCAGAAAATTTGGGGTTGAGAGATCAACAATAAATCCATCAGACTTCTGGGACACAGTTGTTTTACCTCTCCTTTCCATGAACTACCTCAAGTGGGTTCCTGTGTTGGCTTCTCTGGATCTCCTTTCTCTGCAATGTAAGTGAGTATCAGTATCTATCTTCTGCGTTGCAGAATTCACTGGTGACCCAACCTTATGCGGTAGCAGACTTTCACATCAGAAAGTGTTGGCTACACAATTCACCCACACCATAAACTGTGCAACTCCCACAGTGGTTCAACTGTAGTGGATGAAACCAGAATCTTCAGTTGGCATTACTTGAGCCATTCATCAGGAAGAAACAGGAGTTTTCAGCCTTTGGTCACTGCAATGGGACATTCACCACTGCATGCTTTCATTGTTCTAATCTCCATGGGAGACAGATTACGTGCAGGATGAAAACCAAATCTATTTCTAGTAAGAGGTATGTCAAAGATCTAGGACCTGTAGTAAGTAGAAAGGCCCAAGGGGGTGGAGCTGCCATGATAAATTAATCTTACTGTGTGGCAAGTGAAAAAAAACTTTTTTTTTTTTTTAATGCTGCCTAATCTTAGCATATATGTGTTTTGCCTAGAGGTGAATGTGGGCTTAGTCTCAGAGCCTGACTCTTAGTGCTCGTAGATATCACGGGCTTTTGGAACAGGGAGAGACAAAGAAATCATCCAGAAGTTACAGTGGGGCTTAACTTAAGCTCAAAAGATGTTGAACAGGACCCTTGGAGCTGGGTATCCATCTGGCAGCATACCAGGGGCAGGAAAGACGAATTTGCTGCCCATTCACACTGACCCTAGCATAGATTTGAGAGTGAAATAAGCCCAGGGGGTTAATTTCCCTCCCTCCTAGATAAAGATCCCAAATGATCTGTGTGGTCCATATTTGTGTGTAGTGGCACCAATCTTCAGTATAGCCAAAAGTAGCCCCAGTGAGAATCATGCATTCAGATTCAGTGGAGATATATCCAAACAGAGACTATCTGTAACCTCATTTCCAGAGAATTATATTTTGTTTCAAATCTTGGAGGACTGGTGGGGGTGAGAACACTCAGAATCAGGCAGAGGGAGATGACACTATTTTAAAATAAAGAGGTTAGAAATTCTTCAACATCAGTTTCTATGTACTCAACACCCTCTTTTCTATTTTTAAGCACCAGCCAGGCAGGCACTTTCACTGGTAACACGTCCACACAGGTTTCCTTGGCATCCCTCAAATCCTGGCAGCACTATTATATATGAAAGCTGCACTTTTCCATCAATGGACAAACTACTCTGTTTCCACTCCTTGTAATATTACACCCTCAAAAGACACTTTTGTTGACTGACAAACATTTCTTTCTTCTTCCCCTTCCTTTTAGTGCACTGGGATTGGAAGCCTGCACCTCATGAGGGTTAATATTTCTGATTTTCCCACTTACATAATTAAAAAGCAATCCCATGGAAGAACAACTTTATGCAAGGGAAGACTAGTTTAAAAATACAAAATCCCAGGAAAGACGAATGTCGAGAAGTACTTCAGCACCTTAGTTTAAATTCAGCCCTGTAAAAGCTCACATGAAATATTCATACTTTAATGTCCACAAAGTAGTTTAATCTGATCTGCAGAATCACAACTCTGGCAGTATAATATGTCCCATGGCCATACAAAATGCTGAAGTGAGCAGAATATGTCCATATTCCTCTGCCAGAAAAAATTCTGACCTGCAGGCTCTGGTGCAAAGCACTCACTAAACACCCTGTATAACTATTTAATATATGTGCCCTCTGGAAATGCTGAAGGCTTTTCTCCTTAGGTGTCTGTCTCTGATCCTAGCAACGGACACTGTTTCTTTGTTCAGTGACCTTATGAATAGAAGCACTAAGCTCCAGAACAATTGCTAGCAGCATCACAGTCTTTAGTGAAGGCCAGTGATTCTCCACATTTCACCCTAAACATCATTCTGTGGAGAAATACAACTACAGAAATTTTGAGTTCCTCAAAACACTTAGTCTGTCATCACTCCATTGAACCAACACTATTTATTTGCTTTCAAAAGCAACTCTAATTGATTTATCTGTTGCTCGGAATAACACCGTGATAAATAAATTATCACTTAAACACGATGGATTACTAACGTTTCCTTTTCTAATTATATTTATGACATATTACTAGGGCTTGCTTCGTTTAAAAGCTTACATATGTTTTCCTCATCCCTGTAATCTAATCTAAGGTGCAAAGTCTGGATTCGTGCCAGTGAACCCCTTTGTTAATATACTGCTGCACTTGCAGAGTCCATCTGGAGTTACTGTTCTGCTTGATGTCACATGGCAGATCCTACCTGCACAGAAGATGAAAGGGCATTCAAGGCACGTATCGAGGGGTGACAGTTTTCTTTGTGATGAACCACAGAGTCACAGCTTGTTAAGTAAGACTGTGACAGTGATAAAAGACAAAGCCATCATTTTATAGCAGAATATGGCCTATCTGTACATGACAAGCCATACTATCTCTGCTCACACATGCTGACATCTCATAATGCATTCTCCCAAGTGCCGGACAGAAATAGTCCCTGAAGACAGCACCACTAGAGAGTAATAGCATACTGCTTATCTAGGAGTAAATGAATGGAAAAAACCTGAAGTGTACAGTGTGTCCCTATTAACATCACAGATAAATGGAGCTTTCAGTTTAAAGTATTTTCTGTTTTCATTAGAGGTTCAATAGGTTTAGAGTCAAGCAATAAGGACAATTAAGTACCCTTCATTGTCAATTATTTTGACTCCTTCCATTTTTTTTTTATGAGAATAAATTTATGAAAATCTGTAGGGAACCCCTTTTTTTTTTGGAAGGTTGTGCCTCCATGGCATGCATGCATTCTGATGCTCTGCTTAACATTCTTCACACTTGACATCTTCCCAGACTGTCTAAACATCACTAGCTGGTGCTCACAGGCTCCCAAGCTGCCCTGCAGGGTGAAAGCCCGTGGGAACACAGGTTATGGCAAGTGGTGCCTGCCAAGTTCTTTGCAGAGCAGGTGGCATAGGGGACAGGGAGGGGACACTGTTGGCAGAGGTGGCAGTAGGGAAATTGTGGCTGGTACCTTGATGGGAGGGATGGGAAGACCTGGAAGAAGAGATCAGTGAAGGAAGGACAAGATTTATCTTGAAAGAAGAGGGAAATGGACTGCAAATCAGGGGGGGGCATAAGGAAAGAGAAAATCCCTTTTGCCTCTAAGAACACTTCTCATTTAAGTCTGGCCCTTCTCTTGGTTTTAGCCTTTTCATATTCAGCACACAAAAGCTTTAATGATATATTGCCCCTGCTATTGGTAGAAATTGCAACCCACCTGAATCTGGGAAGAAATTAAACCATCTGCTATAGTGACCTATATGGAAACCTCTGGCTTCCTACACTCCAACAAGGACAGAGTATCTCTGATAAAAGGGCAGGTCATGGAGGGCAAGGGGGTGAGGGGTTGGGAGAAACAGTGTGACATCATAAAAAAATAAAGAGATATTCCCAGAGATAACCTTGGGTAGCTGTGAAATTAGTGATGATGTTGCAATGCAAGAGCTGCTTATCAGCAACATGCTGTAAATGGGGTTAACATGGGTGTTCAGAGTGACTTCCAATCACATGGGCTAACCTGAGAAGTATTCTTCGTGCTGTCGTACATTTGAGACGCATTGGCTGCACTGGCCGGGGGTTCTAAGTCTTTAGAAGTGAAAACCTGCCTGCCACTCTCCTCTCGAGTTGCATGATGCACACATCTCCCCTTCCTACTGTACATGCAGTCACCCCACTCACTGAATCCTCCCATTCCATTCTCACTTGCACTGTAACCCACCTGTAAATGCCTGCAGAATTGACCCTCAAATTCTCCCTCAGTGACACCTACAAAACCTTTACAGAGTTTAAGTAGCCCATGTCTTAAGCCTGCTACCTATCATACTGACTAGCATTGCTTTTGCTGTTCCCTTGTACCCTCTTGTACCCTTAACCCTGACCAAATGTTTCTTGCCTTCATATATTAATATTAAATTCTTTGGTATACTTGTAATATAAGTAAGCACGAGGAATAACAGCAGCATTAACCAAAGTATTCAATAGTAAGCCTCATGCTAGTCATTTCTATTGCTTTTATAGTTAGCTCAGCATTTCTGATTTGTGCCACAACTTTCATTATGTAGATTGATTTTTTTTCCCTATAGCTGTTGACATAATCAAATAGACATTTTTTCAAATTTCCCCTCTTCTGGGCTCGGCACTTAAAAATCTATATTGGCACTTGGGTCTCAGTACCTTTATGTCCATTTATATATTCATAGTACCTCTTCCTGAACACTTCCTGAAAGCATCCTCCTTCCGGGCTCATTTTCATGCCTTCCTTTATGTGGCTTCGCAGACCTCGAAACTTCCTGTCCCTCTGATTTTGTTTGGTGGGAATCTCTCTCTGCTAAAGGAAACAGCAAAATTTTATTCAGGGACAAAATGTTTCAGATATAAACAACTCTAATACATTTCAGGCACTTCACTTGAAGTGAGCATCCGTATTTGAGTCATACAGAATATGTATGCGTGACATCTTGCATATGGTACGCAGTGGTCATGTTAACAGATTAGAAATTAAGAACAAGTAACTGGTGATGTTTTAGAAAGCTCTGAATTCATATCTTAACATTCTCCTTTAAAGGCTAAGGAGTTTATCTTCAAATAAAATCTGGAACTCTCATGTAGTCACCCAACTTCAGAATGGAGAGTTTAATTTAGTTGTTCTTATTTCTTCCTGATGTTTCAGCCATTCTAATGATTTTTGGATACCATGTTGTTGATGTTTTACAATTGGCTTTAGCTATACTAAAGTATTTGTTTAACTTGAAGCAGACTGAATTTTTAGCTTGTAAGCTCATTACAAAGACCATTCTTTATGCATACATTCAGAGCAGAGGCATAAATTGCAAGTGTCTTCCAAACATTAAATACTTAAGAACATGAGTTTTTGATAATCAATTTATATAGCTTATGTGTTTTTTTTCTAGCCAAACCATCATATGATTTTGAAATTGGAATAGACAAATTGCTTTATGAAGACAATCAGTATTTCACCTGAAAAAACTTTTTTTTAGAGATTCATAAAATGTAACTAGCTTTTCCCTGGAGTTTTTAAGCTTTCTGCACACTTCCAGTCTGGATTGCAAGTGCCAAAATGCCACAAAAAAGACTTTTCCCTCAGTATTTTTGGCTTAGTGAAAGATAGAAAGTGCTGAAATTTTCATAAGAGAAAAGCCATAGTGAGAATTCCCACTTAGCTTTTAGATCAAAAAGGCTGATTAAGCACAGGAAGTTTGGGGAAGTTTTCCAAACTGAACCAATGTTATAAATCTGCTGAATTTTGCTGATCAGTTTAGGAAACCAATGGGGTGCTCTCTCATGTGTGATCAATTTTAATATTTTGGGAGGACTTTGTATATATTTAGAATGGGATAGCCTGAAGCCTAAATCTGCCCTCAGTGACCTTTGCTGTTGGGTGAGTATGAACATGCAAAAAACATACCTATCAATGTGTGAACCCCGCCGTTGCCATCACCATTAGCTGTTCATTTATCTTGTCAGGCAGCACCCAAAGTTACACAGGAGAGTGACAAATGGTAGAGATGCTCCCCACACAGGTCAGGAGCCCCGGGCTCACATTGTGGCTCTTGGTGAGGCAGGAGCTGTCAGAGCAGTCAAGTTTCCCTCGGCCTGACATAGCATAGGATTTGGGGGAGCTGAATTTACCACCCCTTCTGTGGCAGAGTATGTAGAAGCAGTCTGTAACACCAGCACATTTTGTTTAACAGGGACATAGGATGGAAGAAAAGCATGTACAAGAATATCTGGAGGACTACGATTGGATGCTTGTCAGTTGTGTATTTGCCACTCTTCCATTGTTTCTGGAGCAGGAGCAGCAGTGAATCTCAGGAAGACTTGCCTCATACCTCAGAAACAACCACTGGAATACGTCTGTCATGGCTCAGCCCCAAGCAGCAGCTAAGCCCCAGGAAGATGCTTGATCATTCCCTTCACCTAGCAGGATGAGAAAACTCATGGGTTGAGATACGAACAGCTTAATAGGTAAAGCAAAAGCCACATGCACAAGCACAAGCAAAGCAAAACAAGGAATTCGTTCCCCCCTTCCCATGGGCAGGCAGGTGTTCAGCCATCTCCAGGAAAGCAGGACTCAATCACCTGTAACAGACTTGGGAAGACAAACAACATCAATCCAGATGTCCCTCTCTTCTTTCTTCTTCCCCCTGATTTATATGCTGAGCATGACGTCATATAGTATGGACTATGCCTCTGGTCAGTTGGGGTCAGCTGTCCTGGCTGTATTCCCTCCAAGCTCCTTGTGTACCTCCAGCTACTCGCTGGTGAAGCGGGGTGAGAGGCAGAAAAGGTCTCAACTCTGTGTAAGCGCTGCTCAGCAATAACTAAAGCACCCCTCTGTTATCAACACTGTTTCCAGCACAGATCCAAAGCACAGTCCCACACTAGCTACTATGAAGAAAATTAACTCTATCCCAGCCAAAACCAGCACAATATCTCTGGTGACTCTGGTCATTCAGTTATCTTGATACAAATCACATAGGTTTTCTTTCCAAAACCTGTCCAAATACCTCAAAATGCACACAAAGGTGTTTTTTTTTTTTTTTTTTATACAGCAATATTGATCAGAGTTTGTGAGTTTGCAACACACTAGTTACTCATGTAGGCACTCAATGCACAATGAATGTGAGATAACCTCCTCCATGTCAAAGCTAAGGTGTGAACTTATGGAGGCTTTTCGGAAGTGGAGTAATGTACTTCACACTTATTGCTAGCTAAGAGAGTCTGCAAAAGAAGTTAGTATGGAGTAGCTTATGAATTTTAAATTCACACATTTTTTTCTTTATGGCAACTTTTTTATTTAGAGAATCATTCAGATGTTTTGCTTCTAAGAAGCTCAGTTCAAAAAATCTTTTAAAACATGTAATGTAGCACTCCTGTATTTCCTTCTGCAATCCTTCTCCATAAACTGAGCTACACACTTTGCATGTAGTTCTGATACAGAATAACAAATATAAATAATTCATATATTCAGAGGTAACGAGACAGTTCTCTTGAAAAATCGATATAGTGTTAACATATGTTGCAGACAACTGAAATAAATAGAAGTGTAATTTTAGTATTTTAATAATACAAAAAGTCTTATATAACTTCTTACAGTTTAGGTCTTGCATCTTGCCTGACATTTCACCTGGCTTCCAGCCTGTAATCAGTTCAACACTGAGAGAATCTTGCCTCCTAAAATGCAGGAGCTTCCAAAGCAAGCCCTCCCTGGCATTCCGGGAAGAACACAGCAAGAGAAGCAGTTCCCACCAAAGCCTGCTGTCATTCCAGATGCACAAGAATTTTTTGAAAGCAAGAATCCTCATTCACAGAATAATTCAGGTCATGATGGACCTTGGGAGGTCTTTAGTTGAATCTCTTTCTCAAAGCAGGGTCAATTGTGTGATCAGACCAGGTTGCTCAGGGTTTTATCCAATCTGGTTTAGAAAGCCTCAAGGGATGAAGACCGTCACAAAATCATCTGCAAAGAAGCAGGTTTGTAGCCATATTTTAAATTGTCTTGTCCCAATTCCCTTCATTTAAAGTGCTCAAGGAGGTGGAGTGTTAGTGAACTTGCCTACCTTTTCGATATAAAATCTGCTGAAGTACAGGGGAAGTGAGGATACTTACTTAGAGGTGTCCTGGGCTAGAAATCATAAGTAATAGTAAATTAAACAAAACAAGACTCTTTCAGAGTGTCAAAGAATCCACAAAAAGGTATCATCAAGGCTTTCCACAAGGTCTTAGTACACAGCATTTTATCCAAAATATCAGGCTCTTCACTTAGCAATAATCTTACTGCAAAAGTAATTTCTACAGACACAGACTTTTATTAAAGGTAAAAGAACAGCTAATCATACAAAACTCAGTTAATCTAAGCAGAAAATCAGGAAAATACAGAAGAAAAAATACCTTGAATTTCTTGGCATTCTTCCTTTCAAATGCAGTGCTGTATTAGATCGCTATAGGGATGAAGTCATTTAAATATGATCACATACAGCACAATTTTAGGTGCTTCACTGAACATCTATCAATTGGTATTCTTGTAAAAAACGTTCCTTGCAAGTTCAGCTTTGTTACTTGATACCAGACTTTCCAAAGTGCTGAAAACCTGAAGCTCCCACTGGCTTCATTTGCAGTAACTGTAATTACTCGGGAAATCAGGTCACATCACGCTTGTACTCGCCTGGCAAGGCCACAGTTTTCAGTAGAAAACTCTACATTTTGAAGACTAGGGTGTTTTTTACCTTGCTACACCTTCTGCTAAGAAGTGTCTACTTGTCCACAGCAGATGCTGGATCTGTGTCCTTTTAAGCTGCCAATATCCCAGTTTTTCTAGTTAGAGAAGAATAAGGGTTGGCATGTTGGAAAGCACCTTAAAAATTGGGATCTGGTGTGGGAACCAACTCCCCATTTATTACCTTCTGTAAAACAATAGCAAGGAAAAATAAAATATGAACAGATGCTTGCTTCTGCCCTGGTCTGGCTTCTGGCCAGACAGACTATTTGAGCAGGTGTAACACAAGCAGCCCCTTTCTAAGGCTACTGAGACTTGTTCACAGAACAGGAGGAACGAAAAAGAAAAGGTAAAAAAATTAGGACTCAGAAAAGTACAATTTCTTCTTAGAGCTGTCTACAAGGTGATGTAACTTTTCACCTATGCAGAAGGAGCATCCAAACATCCATACTTGTGCTACATCTTCTCAGGCAATTGGACAAATCAGGGTAACACGGAGAGGTCCTTGTTTCAGTGACTCTGCAGAGCAGAAGTGAAGATTAAGAAAATAATTATATGTTGTAAAAAGAGTGTATATGTCCTTAATTGAGATTATAAAACGCTAACTATGTCTGAGGCTAAAAAATGGTGTTATCCCAAATTCTCATTAATAGCATCCAATTACTGTCTGTGGTTATATAACTGTTCATCTCACTATGTGGCCACTTATTGCTGAAGTCTGTTGCTGCTCAGCACAAATTGCACAGAGCACAGTGTGTAAAGGCACTAATGGCATTTACTTTGCATTTTGCAGCACAGGGATAAACAAAAACATATTCTGAAGCAAAATTAGACTGGGGGGAGGGGTTATTCTGAGAAAAATTTGTTAATTTTGCATGCTGGAAAATTAGCTCAGTTTTGGTTTCGTTAGCAAAACCGTACGACTGTCATGGGGTTTGAAACAAAGTAAATGTTTTCTGTTTTAAATATGTACTAAAACCCAGCATACTGTCACATAAAACATACCATTAGTTTTAGAGAGGTTTTGTTCTCCTGGATGCTATACAAACAAGAAAAACTTACAGAGATCATAGTGACCATCATTAGAATACGGGAACTTTTACTGAGAAGCCTGTGTGTGGGCACTGACCAAACAAAATGTCAATGAGCCTCTTCTGATAAGAACGAGAAGATAAAGTAGGCAGAAAGATCTGTGAGTCAGTAAATACTGCAAACAACAATCATAGCAGGTCAGGCAATTACCACAAGGAGAAAACACAGATAAATCCAGCAAATAAAACGTGATCCCCTCATAAGCCCTGGATGTGAGAGGGAAAGGTGGTAGACTAAAGCTGGAGTTCACAGGATATTAACCTTACTGAATGGAGGGCTGATGATAGCTGTTGCATCAAATCCAGCAAACAACCTGTTTGTACAGCAAAATACCTGTTTCCTTTGTAGAAAGGAAAACAGAGTGCTTGAGTAGCGAAGCTACTGCAAGAGCCAAGGAAGCAAAATCAATGAGCCAAAACATGAGGGAACAGCTGCAAACTGAAACAATAAAGAGAAGAGTTATGAAAGACCAAAAGCATAGACTGAAGCAGCGGGAGAAAAAAAGAATAGGCTGTAATGATTTCTGAGGGGATGGTTTTTCATTTCCTTCATGGTTAATGGCCAGATTTCATTTACTCCTGCTGGATCAGGCTTCTTAAGACTGAAGCAGAAATGGCTGAAAAAGGACAAAAAGTAGAAATAGGAGTGAAAGAATTCAGTATGAAAACCAGAGCTGATAAATACCTCTAATTCTTCCCTCATTATATGCAGAATTTCTGCCTATGTTACAATGGAGATTTCAATTTGCTGTCATCTTCTGAAAAATAACAAGAAGTCACCACAGGGTTTTTTTTGTCATAGAGATCAAAATATCCAACAACTCATTCTCACAATAATAACTTCCTAATTCACAACACACTATCTGCAGTTTGAAAGTAGACAGCTGTTATCCTCAGCTCCTTTGGAAGTGTTTGTGAAACAGAAACTCCTTCCCAGAATGTAGTATGTAAATGTAATCCTAAGGAAATAGATATTATAATATAATGCTGATATTTGTCGTCATCAGGCTTAACTTCCAGGCTTACCTACATAAGGAAAAAAAGGCTTCCTGCTTTACGAAAACAAGAATGTATGTGTAGCAATAAATAGTCAAACTGAGATTTCTAAAAACAACACAGATACCCTATTTTATTAAAAATATTTGGTTGATGAGCCCTGTCAAAGTAATAACATAGTTTACTGGGATAAAAGCAGTATTCTTAGAGCAGAATTTAGCCTTGTAAATTAGCTATGACTGTTTCACCCAACAGAGCCCCAATGCGTATGTTCTGTCTTTTTCATCAAATATTCAACGTCTTTCAAAGTATATATTCTTACCAAGGACACTATGTTATAAGCCATATTCAACATGTGCTTTTATCAGTATTGATTATTTTCTTGACAAAATTATAAAATCTATAGAGGGAAGTGAGACAGTAGATTTAATATATCTACATTTACAATATATTTGTATTTAAATTTTAGAAAGACCTTTAAAAGACACCTCAGCATGTGTTACCTGTAAAATGACCTGGAGTGGCTTGTATGGAAGGATTCTGGTAGATTAAAGTCAACAGTGGGGGTTATTAGTGGTGTAAATGCATCAGAATAGTCTAAGAGATTATTCAGGAAGAGAGTATATTCAATAGTATAACAATTATGATTAAATTTAAAAATAAAAAATTAATAGCCTCAAAAAAAAATGGTTTCCAAACTAAGTATGCCAGAAAAAAAGAAGAAATCTGTGAGGGCAGATATTTTTGACAAGACTGAGTAAAAATTCAAACATAAATATTTAGTGTAGTACAGGGATAAAATAAACAGGTACACACTGCTCAATTTCTGTTAAAACTCAATGCCACATAGATGTACAAAGGCTATAAAATGCCCCAGAAAAAGGTATCTAAACATGATCAAAGGCTCAAAAAGAAATAACCAGTGTGTAATGCCAACTGAAATGTTCAGAAAAATATATAAATAAATGCAAAGTAGAACTTACAAAGAAAAGAAAGAAAATGTCTCTCTCATGAATTTCCCCCAACATTACAGTTACCTTCTTAAAATCTGAGATACTTCCAGAGGAAAAATAAAATAAGTACAGGTAAGAAGCTAGACTAACTTGGGGACAGAGGTTAACCACACGGATATCAAATATACATTTTGGGTACCTGAAAATAATAACAGACCCCCAATTTCCTATTGCTTCGCTGGCTTCTGCATGTAGCACGTCAGGATGATTGGTAGATGCTCCATCGGGAATGCCACAGGCTACAGCATGACAGTGTCTCCTTGTCCAGAGACCCTGGCACTCCTTGTCACAGCGACAGAGCTGCAACCAACGGTACGAGGGCTTCTCCTCTCTTTCCTGATGACGCAGCTGATGGCCTGAAGAGAGGTGAAAGCACTTTCCTTTGAGACAGAAGATGTGTGTTTAATGGTCTTCTGACTGAGAAAGAAACTAAACTCAGACCCTACTTTGTGATCTGGTGAGCTCTACAACCTGAGAGAAAAAGTGAATGGCATCGCCATTTTTTCCTTTAACTTCAAGAAGACTGCAGAAAGAGGCACCCTGTTTCTCCAGATATACTCCTGGCATGCTGCAAAGAAACCTCTTAAGTTGATTTGAAGTAGATCCAAGCAAGGGAATGGCTAGTTCTGGGGTTCCAGACATTTTTAGAAGGAAAACAAATAATATGACTATGTAGACATCATCTGGTCTGAGCATCCACAGAAGCACAAGCCTAGGTGCTTAGGGATTTTAAGATGGAACAGGGAATTGCTTATCAAATTTTGGCTCCCCAAATTTAGATAATTTGGATCTACACGACTATTGTCTTAGGTGCCTAAATCCTTTCCTGGATCAGGCCCAGGAGAGAGCAGTGTGTTGTGCAGTTAAGTGCTCTGCTTTTACAGAAAATCAATGCCTAACTCCCATTTTTTCATTTAGAAGATCCTCCCCTAGCATTTGTATAGCTTGCCATCGTACAACTAATTGGGCACATTATAAATGCTTAAAGATATTGAAGGGCGTTAACAAGGAGGGAAATGAAGTTTCTTAGTCTAGTAGGAAAGAGTATGAAAATGAGAAGAAAATTCGTGCCTGTAGGAATTATTTGAGGGTGAACTATATTCAGGTGAGGAAGTCTCCTTACTAAAATGGCAGAAGCTTCAGCATTTCAATTTTAAATTAAAATAAACATGGCAATGGTAAGTAGTAAAACATGGTATTGATGGGCAGGCTGATGTGGTGTGTCATCTTTTCCTCTAATTGATGTCACTCTATGAAATCAGCCCTCCTTTCTGTTTTGAATATATGATTTTGGAGCAATTAGTGATTATCAGAGAAGCCTGTGGGAACATGACCTGGCACAGGGCTTCTGTTTGCTTGCCAACAACTTCTGATTTATCAGTTTTTACTCATTTGATCCAGGAGAATAAATCTCTGCCTGGGACCTTCTGAAGTTAATATTTTTTTTCAGAAGCAGACAGAATAACAAACACAGAACTACATGAGGAAACAGCTTTTTGTAAAACAGTGATAATCCCTACAAGACAATCAATAGCACAAATGCTTTAAAAGGAAATATCCATTATCCTGTCTGTATGATCCAAGGGAGAGGAAACGTGGAGTTCCCGTGTTCCTTAGAAACATCTCTTCATACCTTGGGAAGGTTTTACAGAACTGCAAGTTGGCTGGCAAGCATGAAACTGTTACTTGCTCAGAAGTTTGCATTATGCAATGCAGAAAGCTCTGTCCTTTCTGCAGGGACAGAGCTTCACCCCACAGAAAGCACATCACTAAGGTCTGGTTCACTGTGGAATTTCATTTCCCTTATTTCTGTGTTGAGATGAAGGAGCAGAAGGCTTTCTGGGTTGGAGGTTCTGATGCCAGAAAAGAGATGTCATAAACACAGGACAGAAAAATTATCATGCAAAGAGGCAAAGCCGCTTTCCTCTGGAGATACATATTCCTTTCTTTGGGGTAACTTTCTCAATGGAAGAAGCGAGTTTGTGCAGCAAACTGGCCAGTCTGTCTAGCAAAGTGATTTTGGAAGAATACACTCATATATTTAGATACAAATACTAATTAGAAAGTAAGGAAACACACAATTGGCAGGCTTTATATACAAAGTTGGCAAACCTATATTACTCAAAATATTGTTTCTAAAATTAATATTTTTATGAAAAGGAAAGGGTTTAAAAGATATTAATATTATTACAACTTTTTAACTTTTCATTTTTCAACTCTCTTCCACACCTTTTACATTTTTAAATTTCATTCATTAAAAGCCTTATCTTTTAACTGAAATACACAGGCTTTCATTAAATGAAAAGTAAAAATGTGGAATCCATATTGATAAAATAGAAAAGGAAAGAAAAATGGGAAATGGGTCAATCTTGAACTCTATGTAATGGAAAGAGCTTTAAAATGTCAGAACACCAGATCCATTTTGACAGGTAAATGCAGTTAACCACATCAGTAGTGAAAAGTTCATTGTGTAGACTTCCAAAAAGATAAGCAAATAGAAGAAACACAAACCTATTTTTCTCTTAATTTATCTTTTTTTAAGCGCAACTTACCTTTTTTTTTTTTTTATCCTGACAGCCTTTGAATGTTTGCAGATGGGCAAGCTGTAATCAGTTTGTATTTCAGATCTAGAGTTCACTGTGACTCTGATAATAAATTATTTAAATGAAAATTACTTCCCTTTCCAAGAGACCTTAGGAACCTGGTGAATACAGGCTTACATAGAGGCATTTGAAAGTTTCTATTTATTCTCATCACAGCAAAGTCTTTACAAACCATGGAAGAAGAATAGTCCAAAAATGCTGATTCTCTGTCCTAGTATATCTATCATATTAATAGTTTACTAAGCAGTATTAAGGATGGTATTTCCTCTGTAGAGCCCACCGAAGGACACCAGAACCATTTCCTGAAGGCAATCTACATTCACTTTCAGACAGGGATTATTTAACTTGAAAGATACTGCATAAATTTTCCAGGTAATTACCAAGTTTTTAGGAAAAAAAAACCAAAACAAAACCAAAAACCATCAAATAATCACTAGGATATTTATAGTGTTCTTAACTAGGATATCTAAATGCGTCCTTATTTTTAAAAATATATTCATTTTACTAATAGGAAACAGAGGCTCACAGACTCACATGACTGGTTTTTGGCTTCACTGGCTTTGGACAAACACAGGCCTGTCAAATCCACGGTCAAATCCATGCATTAGAGGGGTAACTGCCTGGTGTAGCTGACTTTTCATTATTCCTCCTTCATTCTTAAAACCCAATAAAAACGAGCAGGCTGGATATGAGGCCCCAGAGCAGCAGCGGCTGCAGAAGCTCAGCTGAAATGCCTCTGTGCTCTGAGGGCCAGTGCAGTTTGACTTAGAGAAGTCCCAAGGCAAGGAGAATATAAACTTCCTCCTGTAGAACAATCTATCTCTTCAGGAAGACTTTTGTCATCATAAGCATGTGACAGGTTCATACTTCTTTATTGCTGAATAAATTTGTTTCCTAATGAGTTTTGAAAATATTACATAAATATGCATGAATTCTGGCAATTCTTAGGACTCTGTTCACCGTATCATCACAAATGTAAGATTCTGCATTAAAGCACATTATCTGAACTAAGGCCTTTTGTAGAAAGAGTCAGGAAAGAAATCAGAGTTCTTTGGACTAGAAACCAAATATCTTGGGGTTTATATCTATATATAAACTTTTATTTTTGTCTTCATAGCTACAAATAGTTTATTCTATGTTACTGGTAACCAAGACTAGTGAAAGGTTATTCATTATCTGTCAGAGCTATTTAAATAAAAATGTCCATTAATATAATCAGTAATTACACCTTCCATCAATCAACTGAGTAAATTATTCATAATTTTTCCTTGTTCCATAAATTTGCTGCACATAATAGTCATCAAACAAAAAAGAATCAAGCTCTTTTTTTCTAACAATCTCAGATAAATTATCCACAAATATTTGTTTAATTAACCAGCTCTACTACCTGTCATGTCTCCGAGCAGATGTTAAGTATTCCCCCATCTCCTTTCCTAAGCAAATTAATATACAGTCACATATTTTTTTTCTATATGCCACAGTTATATGATTTTAATCTCATGTTCTTACCTGAGGTCAGGCAGTGGTTCAGAGCAGGTGACCAGCAATCACAATTTTAATTCTTATCTGAATAAACTTTCTCCAATGACAAACGAGGAATTACTTTTGTTCTTTGTTTAGTTCTCTTCTAGCTTCATTTCCAATAAAAATACCTCTTGCAAGCATACCTTGCAAGGGAAAAAAAACACCAAACATAAGTCTGATATGTTTCATTACTTTCTGCCTGATAGGTTATTTAGTTTCTCTGCTCAAAGGTGTTTATTGGCCTTTTTTTTAGCCATCAGTATTGTTATTTTATATGCAGATCTTTAAAGAGAATGTCCTAAAATGTGTTTCCAAGCCTAAAATAATCAGGGCTAAATCAAGTCACCTAAGGATATTCTGTGCTGCATTTCTAACCCAGGCAGCAACTCTTTGCTCTACTGGCATGAAAAAGGCATAAAGACTTCATCATGGGCATTTCTATCCTTCTAAAATAATAGAAACCCTTCCTTTTTTGATTCTTGCAACACAGCAGAAAGTACTCTGTGATGGGTTGGGAATAGCAGGGCTCCCCAGTGCCTCTCATTTCTTAAGTAACATGGTCAGTTCAAGCATACATCATCTGGCATTCCTGCTAAAAGATAAAGTTTTGGCTTCCACCATGTCTTTTTCTAGGTTGATTTCAAGGTGGACTGTGAGTACACGAGCCCTTGCACTGGCATACGGGAGTGGGCGGCACAGGAGCAAAACAAGGAGGCAGGGAAGGGAAAGG
Source organism: Gallinula chloropus (assembly GCF_964237585.1). Taxonomy (NCBI): domain Eukaryota; kingdom Metazoa; phylum Chordata; class Aves; order Gruiformes; family Rallidae; genus Gallinula; species Gallinula chloropus. Next base: position 18,974,371 of record NC_140090.1, on the reverse strand, counting down.
CTGGGTTTTTTGGAAGCAAATAAAGTTGGTGCCAGGTTCTGAAGCCATGATATTAAAGTAAGCATCCTGAAGCAGTGGTGCCCTGGAATCATCTCTCTTAGAGCTACTACATAAAACTCTCAATTAAACTCAATAATTAAGCTTTGCTATCATGAGAAAAAAATATTTATGCTGATTTAATGAAGGATGAGACTCTTAAGTACTCTTAGATAATTTCCAAATCTGATGATCCTGCAAAAAATCTAAAATTGCTTTGCCTTAATCCAAAACTGCATATTATAAAGACACTGATTAATGATCTGACTGAAATCACTTATTTTTCAGTGCTGACAGTCATAGATTTCTATCTTCCAATATTTCATGGGGGAGGTATTTATGATTACATATCTTAGACACTGACTTGTTTCAGTCACTTTGTGAGAGCCAACACCGTATCAGCTTTCCTGTGGCCACATTTCCATTTTTATTTTCCAGTAAAGATTTGGGACAGGTATCTGAATAACACAAGGTGGCACAGCCCTGTTGAAATCAGCACATCAGCAATCTTTTATTGCAGACAAGAATGCTCTTTATAAAATTATTCTTTAAATATCTTGTTAAGTTTAGGGGTTTAAAGTAGTGAGAAATGGATTTTCTTTCAAATTGGGTGGCCATAGAAGAGAGAAAAGCATGAATAATGCTTATAATCCCTTTAAATCCCTAATCAGTCACAGTTTTCAATTGGTTGCTATGGTCTTGGACATTTCATTGGTATCTGACACCACTAAGTAATTCTGCATTGCTTAGAACTTAAGCCATATTGACAGAAAAAGTCACTTAGTTTGTTTTCCTGTCCATGTACATCATGTTCCTTTTGGCAATTGTTATTCTATTCAGATGATAATTAGGGAGTATACATTTATAGGTAGTGTCTTATTCATATTTCCCTTTTAAAGTATTTTCATTGTGGATGGTTAGCATGATTTAGCTGAAACTCCTTGTGAATTCTTAGTGTTCTAATCAAAAACTATTTGATTTATTTCTTTGAGAATATTTATAGAATAAAATGCGATCAACACCACAGAATAGCATTTTCATAGGCCAAAATGTCTGTACTCTTTTCATAGTAATGTATAACAATATCTTACAAATAATTGTCAAGTTTTTACCAATTTAAATACCAAATTATTTATCTATTTAGAAACTTTTTAAAAAAATTTAAAAAGAAATTATTTTCCAATTTGCTCTATGCTGATATGAACCAAGAAGGTACTGACATAAAAAGAGAAGAAATCTGGGTCATAAATAAGAACATGGTGACAAGTACCTGAAATTTTTAATTTATGCTCGTCCCAGTAAGTGGTAAAAATAACCTGGCTAGCCCTACCAGCTTGTTTTTATTTTATTTCCTTGGCAACTTCAATAATAAGAATAATCAAATGAACTCAAACATATTTATACCCTCCACCCTCTCTTCTTGTTGCTGCCATTTGTTTAGTGAGTCTATTCACAAGCAAGGCAAGTGTAAAAATTAAATTCTTCACATTGGCTACTCACTTATTTCTGTTTATTTCTGATGCCTTTGGCTGGTGACTGACCGAACTGGCAATAGCCCTGCTGTTAGGTGCAGATACTATGCACATCTTTCCAAAATCTTAAATTATTACTGCTTGGTTTCTTTTTAGGTTCCTGGGTACATACCATTTAAGAATGTAAACACTAAGCAGACATGATGTAAACACACAAGGATTTTAGTCAACATGCTCTTTGGGACTCCTTTCACATTAGCAAGGACAGCACAGAAAACTGGCAGCTCAAAGTGCAGTCATGTTTTAGATCTTTTAAAAATCTGTGGCACACAGGCAGGAAAACTACATATCGCTTTAAATAAACATTTTGTGTTAGACCTTTCTTGCCTGGACTTGTATAGCACATTTATTTCCCTGGGTCATTTTCCATTTTACAGTAAATAGATTATAGCAACAGCATAGCAATCTGATAGCAGCTTTTCCCTCCATCAATAGTATTTCTATTTAAAGATGAGGTTTCAAAATCAGTGCTGAAGGTACATGTTCTCTCTTCTCAGGGGAGTCAGTGTACCTGGACATAACTCAGCACATCTGTTAGTTTAATAAGGCTCATTTTAAAATTCAAGGGAATCCTGACACTAAGTTTTTTTAATTAAATCTTTAGTGCTCTGCAGGTGTGACTCCAAAGCTTCATTTAAAGCAAGCTCTACTGCCTGACCATCTTCTTTGCCTAAAAGAATGCTGCTGGCACCAGGTCTGGGGGTCTAACTGGTACCCGTGGAGAGGGTCATTCCCACTGTATCTTGAGAAGATAAAGATCTTCCATTAAATTGTTGAGCTCGAGTCACCATTCCAAGAGAAAAATCTAAAAAAAGTGGATTGAAAAAGAAGGGCTCACATAAAGCTGCTGCCTCCATTCAAGGTGCCTGATCACTCACCTTCCAGCAAAACGTGTTCCTGCTACCACACTAGTTCTACCTCCCTTTTCTTTCTCACTTCCCTAATCTCCCTCTTTGTCCTTGAGTACTCTGTCAGAAAAACAAAACTCAGCGTAGATGGTTAACAGGTGTGGGCATATGTCTGCAGTTGCATTGGTTAGTAGTATGACAGTAAATTAGTCAAGCATGAGTTGGTACCAAACCCAGAAAGTGAAGGAAATTTTACTTCTTTCCAGAAAGGTAAATTTTCATCCAAAGAAATGAAATGATGAGTATATGGATCTCAGAATGCAAACATCACACCTGGCTTATGCTATTGTTACTGTCACCATTTTTTAAAATTCCCACTTCTCAGTATCAAAATCCACAAACCTGCTACAATTATTAACTTGCTAAATAGCAGTATACCATACAAAGTACAATTATTGTCATAAAATACATTGGAGTGAAACTTAATTTCCCTGATAAAACTTCATATTGTTTCCTAACGTTCTTGACTGACTGAATTAAATGATGTAACCTTCACATTATTTTAAGAGATTAGAGATTCTATTTTACTACTATAAGAAATTGTATTTAGAACCCAGATCCGCAAAGATTTATGCACATACTGCACTTCAAGTTATGATTTAAATCTAGGTTATTTAAAGTCAGACCTGAGTGTGGGAGCTTGTAGGACTCGGTGGGAACTCAAAGTAATCTACATGAAATATCTAGGAGTAGCAGTTAAACAAAAATGAGCAGTTTATTTTAATATAATGAATTGAAACAAATCAGCAAAGGGATGAATTGATGTCACCAATAGGTCATCATGGACCCTGTAAATCAGTTGTGAACTAGAGCAGTAAAACAGGGCAGGAGAATATCTGTGTTTCTTCCAGTCTATTTGTTCTAGAAATGAGGAGAAATCAATGGTTTCTATGACTTCTCAAGCCAGAACTATCATTTTAGAAAGAACAGGTACATGTTAAGGAGAAGACGGTAACAGTGTACACTTTATGCAAGTATTTTGTATTTATATAGATACATACATTATTAGAGTGTATAGTATACATGGTAGACATAGATATATGTAAATTGGACTCAGATAAGTATATTATGTAAACTGTCCTTAGGATTGGGATGCATTAGGGACTGTTGACAAAGGTTTAGCTGGGGGGTAGAAATTTTTACTACGGTCAGGTGAAGATGCTGAGCCTCAGAGTGTGTGCAAGAAGCGAGAAGGAAACAAAGCTGGCCAAGCTAGACTGAATAGCCTGGCTGAGCCATGATCTGCAACCTTCAGTAGCTGCCACAGGCCTTCATGGATGATTTCTGATGAACACAGCCCAGAGTAATTACATTCTTGCAGATTGCTTGTTTCTGTAATCATAAGTACTTTGCCATTCAAGGATTAATTACTGTATAACTCATAGGTTTTTCGCTTTTATAATATAGTTAACTTGGAAGTAAATACAAGTATAATAGTGACATTGTGATCATGGGGACATTGAATAACCATGTGATTATACATCCAAAAGTAGGCAGAATTTACACAGAAAATACTATCCACGAGGCAGACATCTGTATCTAATTATAATGTTCAATGTTTGGGCTATGAAGGTAAAGGACTGTGACTGCTCCTAATTACATGCTTATTTCTTTTAAGTAATTGTAAAAGATAATATCACAATAGCATCAGGTTGAATATGTAGCTGATCTATAAGAAAAAAATGAAAACAACTTTCAGGGCACACTAGGCATTTTTGGCTTTGCCTCTCTGCCACCTCAGGTGAGTTCTTACACTCTGCCTTCCATGTCATTTTAAAGATAGAAATAGAATCCCCTTGCAAAAGAGGATGAGCTTATTACATTTGTTCAGAACCTAACAAATAGGTGTCTAAACATTGCTACCACAATCCTTGGTAAAACTGGCTGGTGCTTTACTATTAGAAGGCAAAGTTTTTAGGAACTGGGCTAGACATCAGAAATCTTACTTTGTGCAAACCCAGATGCCCAATTACTGCTGTAGGCTAAAAAAACCACCCATTTTGGTATCTTTTTATTAACGTGGGTATGTATAAACCAGTTAATCTCTAATCCCTTGGCACCTTTTCATTTCACCACAGGATCAGGCAACAATTGTTCCCCTTCATGATCCTAATTCTGTACTACACGGCAGTATTGACTTCAATGGAATTACTCTTAATTCACAGAGCTCTCTAGAGAGAAAGAATATAATCAGGTCCCTTAAAAAATTACAGGGAAGTCTATTGTTGTGTGCTGCTTATATTTTAGGTATTATTCTGCCTAGAGCAGAATAACTTTGCTGAAGATTTTCTTAGTAGGGAAGTGTAAGTTATGCTCATATATGTTAAAGCAGGATAGTGTTTCAGAAAAAGAATGAGAAAAAATCAGTATCAAGAGAATCATGCAAATACTTTCCATCTAAAAAAATAAACAGTCTGCAAAACAAGCTAGAGCAAAAGTGGAATGGTGCTTGTTAGAATCTGACTGACACATCAAACCCATGAGAAGAGAAGAAGAGCGGTAATTTACCCATGGGAAGTTAAGATTTGTGGAGAGATTTATAATAGGTTAATATACTCCTTTATGAAACTCCAGTCCTATATTTTCCTTCTGATTTTCTTAACCAGTCTCACAATAATTCAGCTGATAGAAACAAAGGGAAAAATGTCATTAAGGACTGAATCTTTTGATATCTTTCAAAAATTTCCTACCATTGAAGAATATCCTAAAACTGTATCTGAATTTCAGCTATCCTATCAAATGTGATTTACAAAGGAAACAAAGGAACTAAAGAGATATATAGCATAGAGAGTAAAGAGGAAGGTAAAATAAATTGGCTAGTAGGTATTAAAGATAGTAGGCACTAATCACTAACCACAGAATTAATTGCCAGTTTGTTATTTATGCAGTGCTTTAAAAGATTTAAAACTAAATAAAAACTAAAATATAATTATGAACAAAACCAATTAATAATGCTATACAATTTTTAAATTTAATATACTTTTAAACAAAAAATAACTAGCATTTTCTCACTTAATCTAAGTACTTCCTTTCATGTTGCCAAATAAGGTATTTTGGCTTGAATTAGATGAGCTGTTTGGCAGTGGTTGTCATATAGTACTGTAAAACGTGAGGTATTTTCACATAGGAAAAGTAGATGGTGTAGCCAGAGTTCCACTGTTGGATTATCATATTCCATGATCTGTCTCAAGTGTGAACTGTTTCAGAAGGATTTCAATGATATATCTGTGCTTAGATTCATAAATTCATAAAGTTTTTCAAGACCCACTTCTGTCCACTTTCTTGTGGGGTAAAAAATTATGCAATTTTTTTTGGCTAAGCAGGTATGTTTTACTATCTGACATTAATTGGCTTCTCTGAAATTCATCCAAGAAAGTGTGTGCATTCAAGAAAAAGCAGCTGTAAACCTACCAATACTAATATAAACCAGAATATTGATAATATCTGTCTTCCTTTTTCTTTTCCTTTTTTACTTTCAAGGACTCTTTCTGGCACTTAAATGTTCAGTAGAATACCAACAAGAGAGACTGCAACATACAAAAAACAGTCCTGAAATTAATAGGTCTTAACTAAGTGACACAAATGAGACATTCATCACAGAAGGTGCAGGATGACAGAAGCTGGATCTTGAGTTAGTTCATGAGAACTGACAGGAATAAACTATACCCTTATGACTATTCAGTCTTTTAAACATGACTACACCAATTCAAATTATTATAAGGCGCACACTTTGGCTATCATTCGTCCACAGGCCCATCACATTTGAGCACTGGCTGGAGCACTCACCTTCACTGCCTGTCACAGGAGCTGAATTAGAACTGAGTTAGTTTACTGTCTGTTGTCAGGATTCATCAAGAGCAGCATTGTAATTTTTTTTTACTCATAGATGGGGGAAGGCCAATTAAAACTATAGAAGGCAGACAGTGCTCAATCGTTCCAGGTAATAAGATCTGCTTACCACTTGCCATCTGCACTGTGATTCTACTACTCCCTATGAAGTTACATTTCATATAATAAAATTACAACAAAATTAAATCAAACTCCTTGTGTCTTTAGCTCTATAGCAGTTATTCAAATTACCCTGCTCACATGATTACTGGAAAGGAAAACATGTCTGTGCTGAGGATAGAAAGACCCAATTAAAATGAAGAGGGAAATCTGGTAACCAAAAAATGAAGCCACAAACATCCACCTGTGAAAAGGACCAGCAAAGTTCCTGTGCTATACTAGCACAAGGAAGCTATGGAAGGAATAAAAGTCCTATCCCTGAATGTAAGGAAAGAGGCGCAGAACTGGAAATATTTTATGGCAGATTAATGAATAACACGTAAAACATCTAGACTTTTATTAACGAAAAGGCGTGCTGATACACAAGAACTCTGAGAGCCAGGACAAATGAGGCTGCTGTCTGGATACTTAAGAAAGTAGTACAAAAGGTACAGGGAAAGGCTGTGTTTTTATATTTAATGTTTAGTCTGGAAGGGTTTCAGATGTCAGAGTCAAGTATCCTGCTAGCATACATGTGTATGACAGCCATTTACAGTGTCAATCAATAACATATCACTTACGGAACATCTCAAGCCTCAGGAATTATATTCATACCATTGATAACGTCAGTTAGTGGTAGAAATGGATCTGTGTGCTTCAGGGAGCTACAAAGCCAGCACAAAGATATTATAGGCAGAAAGCACAAGCAGCAGAATTTATACCTCATCTACACATTCCAGATAATCAGAAATCAAGTCTCATAGGATCATGATAACATGGTTGTGAGCAACTTCAGGAGTTATCTAGTGCAACTTCCTACCCAAAGCAGTATCAGTGATGAGGTGTGAGATCAGGTTGTTTAGGACTTTGTACAGTTCACTCTTGAGAACTTTCAAGGAAGGGGACTGCACAGCTGCTCTAGGCAACAATCATGTCTATGTGGGATTAACAGAGAAAGGACTATTGCAGCACTAAACAGGATTATATTTTTGTCCTAAAGTGCCCCCCTAGCCTCAAAGGTTGTATATATATATGTGTATATATATATATATACACACCATACATGGGACTTTTAGTGTGGTCTGAAAATTGATGTTTTCATTTAAGTAAGTCACAGCAGTCTTGAGTTTTCAGGAGTGAGTGCAATGAAATCATTATTTGAGAGAATCACAATCAGCACTCTGATTTCAACTGTCCACATCCAAAAAACATCAGTATTCCCCAGAAAAGGAAATATCATATTTTACCAAGAAAAGTTGAAAATGCCATCGAGAAATATTTCAAGATCCAATATATCCCCAGGGATTTAGGGAAAAGTTGCTGTTTCTGAATATAGTTTTGGGTATAGCAGTGCTTTTATTCCTCTTCCCTGGCAGAGAAGTTGAGTCTCATATGAAATTATCATTCATCCTGCCAAATAATTTGCGCTGGATGCTAGACAAATGTTGGAAAAACTAGAAGGGGGGGGGACAGACAACATAGATCTTACTTGTAATGCAATGAAATAGACATAATGGCTGAGATAGGAAATCCAGGAGAGATTATTTAAATAAATTCCATCTTAAGCAGCAGAAGACCCTTTCACAAAGCTACATATGTCATTTGAGTATCTCTTCCTGTCATCATATATTATGAGTGAAACTCTCACTTGCCAAGTACCTGCAGTTCATATTGGCTTCAGGAGGGTTATTGAATACAGTCCTTAGCACTGATAGAAATCTAACCATTCATTTGCAGCTGCATCGTCAATATAATTTTGGAGATGCTAGCCTCAGACAGGCACCTGCATTTGAAAATGTGTCCTATATTACATGTATTTTATCTGCAGAGACAGCAGATCAGCTCATACACTATCTTTGTGGTGGAAAATGCTGTTTCAGGATATGGTTTTCTCTTCGAGTGAATTAGACAAACACCAATTTTTGTAATATAATTGGCCATGATCTCATGTTATTATGAAAGAAAAGTGGGAATATTGAAAAAGTATGTGGCCTGGATATATCCAGATTATTGTTGACAGCAATGTGAACACCACCACTGATAAGAACAGTGTCAGGAACAATTGTTCTATATGATTTTGGACTCTACAGAGTTAGAGAGACATATTATTAATTTAAGAATAATACTGAAAAAATAAATGTGGAAAAATACAGTTGTAGGGAGAAAATATACATGCCAGGTGGAGAAAGCTTCGCCTACAGAACTGAGTGTTAGAATATGCTAATAATAAAATTGTTAATGACTAAGTGAGTGCAGTGTAGAAACTGCAGTTACCTTATTTAGATGAAGTGACTGTGTAAAGTATGTTAACAGAATGCAGAACGAGCAAAGAAGGTATAGAACACTAAAAATGAACAAGCATACTCTGCTTGCTGGGGCTTCTGATTAATATACAAACACAAAGTACTACTGCTAAGATATTTTGGAAAAAAACCTATGACCTTCATCAAGCCAGTATGGACCCAATGGCACTAAAGGCTTATGTTCTTTTGGTGGGTTTTTCCTTCTAAGTGAAATAGGAATTTATTTGCGGTGCTGCATTCCGGGACACCATATCCAAATTTATCAAGTTTACTGTTCTCTGATTAACCTCTACAAGCTCTTTGGGGATATACAACAGCCTTTCTTAGGAACAGTGGAAACATCATTCTCAGGAAATCCTTTAACTGGACTAGACATCTAAAACTGTAGTTACAGTTGTTTTGGGTTTTTTTTTCCCTAAACAGTTTGAATTTAATTTTTGGCTATTAAAATTTACTGTAAGTTATAATTTCTGGCCATTTTCATTCTCTTCTCTTGTACCTTTTGGCCCTAGATTATGAAATTGTCTCTCTTCCTCTCTTCACATCAGACAGTTCATTTCTGGTCCATTTATACTTGTATTTACCTGTTCTCTCTCTCCCCTCTGTCTCTGAGGCTGAAAAACACAAATAACTAACTATAACCAGTAGAAAAAAGTCAGAGAAGGAAGACAGAAAGCCAAAAATGGTAGGAAACATTGGCACAAAGGGTTCTAGGTAGAAGGGAATGAAATTTATCCAAAATTACAACAGATCAGCCCAAAGAAAAGAAACAAAATAAGCCCCGTATTTTATCTCTTAAAATAAAAAATCTGCTAAGATTATTTGTACTGTCAGGATACTGATGCCCAAAAGCAACAACTTCATATGCTTCAAAACTGCATTTTATTAGTCTTCAAGTGACCCTATGGTAGGAATAAATTTATATATGATTACTAATTGAAAACACATCCAATCTGACACTGTCCATAGGAGATAATAGGTCTCACTGCCTTTTGGTCACCATCAAGAAAAACGTCTAACGTGAACCAAGCTCCTTCAGAGCAGCTGCTGCCGTTTTTGAGCCTACAGCTGTTCAGCAGTGCCTCACAGTCAGTCACTGCAGGGCAGAGGAAAGGAAAAGTGGAGCTCTGGCTACCTACTGCTTGCTAAGCTAGCAGCATATGGAGACATTATCAGAGTAGAAATTCAGCTGCCATGGCCTGATCCAAGGAAAAAGGCTAAGGAGTAAAAATAACCTTCTCCATCTTACACCTCTCTGAAGTTAATCCCATTGGAAGAGAGGTACCATGTCTACAGAGCAGGTTGGGAACAGCAATTCCATCTTGTGAAAGATTTTGATATGGCACATTTTTATTTATTATTGCTTACAAAATAAACTGTTCAGAATTCTCTGTGAAGGGAAATGTGCTGGAGCTGCATACCCTGAGGATCATAGTTCAGGCTAGTTCGGGCTAGTTCACCTCAAGGTTTTCTCTGAGGACACAATCCCTAGAACCCTGCTGCAGCTGAACTAGGAAGAACTTCAGCAAAAGCAGAAATGCTGCAACCTCAGGAAGCTCTAAAGACTGCTCTACTTTTCATTGACATTAAGATGAGCCAGGGATCACCATAAACCTGCTCCAACACAAGGGATACTTTTTTGTCACTATTGATCAAAACACATACGGAATGTGCACACATAGAAGAAGAAACCTTGACTACACAGTTTACTCAAGGGAGAAACTAGGAATAGAAATGAACCTCACCTGACAGATGGCAGTCCTATCACTTAAAAATCATAGAGTATACCAAGTTGGAAGGGACCCATAAGGATCATCAAATCCAACTCCTAGACTCAATGTTTGAATATACTGTGAAGAAAGCAGTGGGAATTTGCGGACAAAGGATTAGTTCTAGAAACATATGGATCTAGATAAATTAATAACTTACAGACAATAATTTAATTTTTCATGTTCAGACAATGAATGCACGCATATCAGAATTTTCCGGGTCACTCCATCCTTGTTATACATACAGTTCCAAACAGGCCAAACTTAAGACACATGATCTAGTCATAATAGTTCTTGCATGAACTATTATTCTAAAATATCACCACTGAATTTCTGTTATGATAGAAAATAGATTACAAGGAATGCATGTATTTATCTTCAGTTAAATGCCCCATGGTACAGAATTACTCACAAATATATGGAATAGGGAACTGCTTTTGTATACCATTGAAATTCCCCTACAAATAGTATGAGGAAAAGAAAAAATTATGAGAGGTATGTTTCATTGCCTAATTATACTTAGTGGTCTTTCCTGGAATGATGGCTGCTAGAATGATGGACACAGCACTGTAATCTAGCTGGAAAATCGTCAAGAGGCATAGCACGTGCTGGGGTCATTTATGTCACTCTTAATTGGCCAGAGGGGGTCAGCACGGAGTAGTCTGAGACACCCATTTGTGCCCAAGAACCCAAGGAAACTAGATGAGCATCTAAATAATGTAAACTCCCAAAGCAAGAACCCACACCAAAACTGTGGCTTAATATTAGGGAATGAAGCCCTGTGGTGAGACGGAGAGATATTGAAAGAGTCTCTCAGAGGAAGAAGTGGAAGCCTCATTGCTTGAATAATTTAAATCCTAAATGAATAATACAAACGCAAATATACTGAAGGGAACAATCCACTGGCAGGGCATCAAGAAGATGGATTTATTGATGCTTTTTGTAATTCTGTTTTCATGACCTGTACATAATACTTCCAAAATGATCGTAAGTCATGAGGTCTTGATTCCCTAGGCATTCTAACACAGCAGGTAATAACAGCAATGTATACTGTAGAATAACAAACTTACATTTTTATGAATCATTCTTACTGTTTGGCCATCTGAAGTTACTTTTATCAGCCTAGCAAAATTAGCTTCCATCAAATTACTGTCCTTCAGAGACAATTACATATAAAATATACATTTAATGAAATCAAAAATAAGTGTAACTTTTTTAATGTAATACAAAGGGATTGAACTAGCTGTAAAATTAACTAGAAATTTGTAATAATTTTGTAGAAAATAATTTGGAGTGGACACTTATTTTGTCCTTTTGTGATACTAAAATCTTGATGTCCTTTCTTTCATTGAGATATCTGAAGTCCTGAATACTAATAAGACCATATGCAGACACAAAGAAGAAGTAAACCTTAAGGCCAAATACAATAATTACATCTGTGCAATCTCATTGACATCACTGGTCTTGCCAGAAATAGAAGTGGGTTTTTTTTTCTTTATTTAGAGAGCAAAAATGAAACAAAAAATAACCATAATTATACCTTATTCAAGGTGAATTCTGTAACAACAATAATGAAATATTCCCAGTTTGCTGTGTAGGCAGCCATGTGGCTATAGCATCAGAAAAAACCTTACTGGTCCTGGGGCATCAGCACAGTGCAAGCAAAGGTAAGGTACTGCCAGAAGGAGCCAGCTCTAGCAGCCGCAGCTGCAGCTACCACAACACACACTCTATGTCTCTCCTTCAGTAGCATCAGCAGAGATTTGCAGTTTAGCTGCTCATGATGTTCAAACAGCTGACTTTTGTCTTCTCCAACAGAGGTAAATTGGCAGTCTGTTGTCCAAGGCAACTGCATACTCTGCCTGTGCCTAAAGCCTAGGCAGTCATAATCTAATTGGTGATTATTATTATTGTTATTATGAATAATTGAAATAAAATCTAGAGCTATAACTTGAAATTTTGGAAAGACATTAAACATGAAGATGACAAGGAAGCAAGAGTGATAAAGACCAAAAAAAAAATGTGAGGATAAGGGACATGAATCTGTCAAGGAATCACAAAGGCCATCATAGCATAAAATCTGATACAAAATAAAGTTTCAATATTTCACTTGATAGTTCTATAGTCACTCCCAGCCTTATTCAAAATTGGAATAATATATAGCATAGATGGATGAATAAATGAGAGCACACAAGATGTACATGGTAAAAGTATCACAGATACCCCAATGCTAGCTGTAAAAAGAGGAAAAAAGGGAAAAAAAGAAAAGAGAGAGAAAAAGAAAACTATGAAGGCTTTACACTATATTACTCCAATCCAAAAAATATTTATTCAAATGGGAATGCAGTAGTAAACTTCTGGCTTTTACACAACAAGCTGTAGAATAATTACAATAATGAAATGGAAAACATAGAGCTTTGAAAAATAATAACATATGGTTACAATTACTTAAGCCAGAAGAGGAAAAACATTTCTCTTAGGAAGAGTCTCCCAGGCCATCAGAAATTAAAAGATGTAGTCAAACATAATAAGAATGCTAGACTAAAACTGATCCATTATATTTTTTTTACCAAAAATATGATAGGAAGTATGATTAGAGACATTATTTTTTTGTAATAATAATAGGTTTAATTGCTAGTTGCCAAGATGTTGAAACACATCAATAACACATCTCCAGGCATATTCCTCTAAATCCCCTTTTAAAACTTTAGAAGGAGGCAGTTAAAATGTCAGCAAAAACCTTGACATCACTATTTCAAAATTATATGCTACCCTCGTGGCCAGGAAATGCCACGCATCACTTGGCTGTAGAGCAGCAGGGTGCCCTGGGGAGGCACCACTGGGCTGTGGCAAGGGTGGTGCCGGGAGGGAGCAGTGCCACAGGGAGGCAGAGGACAAGGGATCAGTCCTGAAGGATGTATTTGTGCTACGGAGACACCATCCCTTGGTATTTTGGTCCCTTGCAGAGCTGGCAACTGTACAACTTTAGAGATAAAACATATATCTCCATGGCATTCTCCATTTCCTTCATCACACTAGAGAGGCAGATCTATAAGGAATTCAAACTTTCCCACTTAGTGCATATGTTGCCAATCAAATGCAAATTCCGTGCACATCACTTTCTGTGCTAGTGGTAAATTGTCCAGTTTTAATATATTTTTCTCTCACACTTCTCTCACTATTGGCTTGCTACAGAAAATTATAAAGCATTATGCACAATGAGTATTAAGCACTCCAGGAGCAACAGATCATCTACAAGACTGCAGGGGTGTAAATCACTGAGATGAAAGATTTTCAGATGCCACCTATTGCTCATGTAGTTATTACATCCCATCATTCTTTTGAATTCATCCCCTGCTAAAAACACATCTCAGATGTTGTCTTTCAGCAGCAGTTATCTTGTTTTGGCTGGGGTTATCTTGATCTGGTTCTAAACTAACCAGCATGGGAAAAAATAATTGGACTCTGCTTAATATATATTCATATAATCAACAACATGCTTCCAGCTACCGTCAGGAGACGGAACACAAAAGGACTTCCAGAGTCGTGGAGTTCTGGCCCTGGCTATTTCAGTTTCCAGACAAGCATAGTGTGCAACTTCATATGACAATATGGGGCTGCAATGCGATTTGAATTCTCAGGGTTTTGTTTGGGTTTTTTTTTGCCAGCCAGGCATTTAAAGCCCTGGATCCTGGGCTCTACTGGCCTGTGGTTAATCTAGTTTGCCACTAACTGTTGAATGCTAGAAACAAACACTGTTTTTACGGTACAGGTCACAGTTTTATTGTGATTATTTTCTATTGATATCATAGAAACATCAGCTTGCCTGCTTTTTTAATGTAAAAATGAGAATGGAGTCACTGATGGCCGTTATGACTTGACTAGATGTTAGGTATTACATAAAGTGTTAAAATAAATATGCTCCTCTCACTTTATGTACACAAGTTCTACTACTGCTGTCTTTGGAAACCTGAATACATATTTAGGGCTATATATGGGTGGGTATGGTCAAAGCAAAAAGCAAAGAGAGTAAAATTCAAATTGTAGCCTTGTCCACTCTATGAACCACATGAAAAGTGAGTAAAAATATTGTAAGAGTTTTATTTTCTCATGTTGATCAGAGTTGCAAAAGTGTGGTACTTCTCCAAATATTATGATTACAAAGAATATAAGTGTTATTCCTTTGATTCCTACCTCTGCGTACACAGATTACAACATTTGCTTCTGTAAATAAGCGACATTCACTTCCTCAGATTGATTATACACCTGATTACATACCATTTAATGTAGCTGAGGATTTGTAATTAGTATACAATGATTATGCAGTCTTCTAAATACAATTTATGTATATATATTTTCAGACATTTGCAGTTGTGTAAATCCAGAATGATTCCACTGTGATTAAACGAAATTAGTCCAGAAACGTACCCACACACTCAACAGACTGTGTCCCTCTGATAAATGCAGAGGATGACACATGGTAAGAGTGAAACAAAGGCCACACCTGAGAAAAGCCCACGGGAATAAGGAAACACCTGTTTCTGTTGCGGAAGAACAGGTGGGAGGCGGTGGTTTGCCGGCTCAATATCCTGTGCTCGCGATTACAGAGAACGGTGAGCAGGTGCCTCTCTTTTTTTTTTTTTTTTTTATTTTTTTTATTTTTTTCCTCCCCTGTGAGTTTATTAAGAAACCGCCGCAGCTTTGCGCTACCCTGGAGATGCCTTTCCAGCATCGCATGGCTACCCCCAGCTCCCTCCCCGCATCACCTCGCCAAGGTCCCCCGGTGCTCGCCGTGCCCATGCTGAACGCGCACCGTTCTGCCTGCTGGGTGGTGCAGGAAGCCTTAATTACAGCCTGAAAATAATACTCGCTTCCCCCGGGAGCTTCACGAGTTATTCTTGTGGGGTTGGAGAAGCTGAGTGAGGCGGGGGGGCGGCAGGCGCTCCCCGGCCCCCAACGCAGGCAGCGGCGCCTCCGTGCGCGCCGGCGGGGCGGCTTCAGCACCACGGCCAGCTCCGAACGGCCCGGCCCGGCAGCCCCGACCCCGGCCCCGGCCCCGGCCCCGGCCCCGGCGGCGGGGCGGAGCCCGGCTCTGGGACGCGGCTCCGGCGGCGAGGCGGGCTCGGTGCCCGCTCGGTCCCCGCCCCGGGCCGGGAGAGGGCTGCCTGCCGGAGCTCACCGCCCCCGCGGGGACCCGGGACGCCCTCTGAGCCGCCCTTTCGGAGTCCAAACGGCAGGCTCGCACCTGCTCGATACCCGGGGAGCAGCGCCCGGCGCCGGGGGGGGGGGGATCCCCCTTCCTCGGCAGGAGCGGTGCGTGGGGCGAGGGGAAGCCCCTGTCTGGGTCACGCTGCGGGAGGAGGGGGCTATCCCTTCCATCGGGGCGGGGAAGGATGCCGAGAGCCCCGGTGGTCCCTTCCCTCCCCGCCTTCCCCATCGCTCAAAATCGACCCCCGCTCGCACCGCCCCCCCAGACGGGGCGTGTACAAAGCTCCCTCCCTCCTTCCCTCCCTCTCCCGGCCCTGGCAGCGCTCAGGGCTCCCCGGCGGGCCACGCTCAGGGGCCGCGAAAGGGCCGGCGGTGCCGGGAGGGCGGAGAAGCTGGGACGGCCGGAGGTGGCGGCCTCTCCCCACCCCCTATTCCTCCCCCCCCGCCGCCAGCGCCCTCGGTCCCCGCTGCCCCCCTGCAGCCGCAGCGGTGGGGGATGTGGCACGTCGCGGTGCTGCCGGGGTGTAGCTCATTCCTGATGCCGCTGTTTGTCGCTGAGTTTTGAAGAGATTTATTGGCTGGCTCTTGCTAAGCCACGCTTGAGTAATCCGAGCTGCTGCGCGCCGTGGTGAAGCCCGGAGGGGGGGAACGTCACTCCCTCTGGCAGCGGAGCAACATTAGTCTTCCAGCCCTCTAACCATCACTACAGCGTCGGAAACTGCCGGGTCACAGCCATTTGCTTTGGAAAACTGGCGATGTTTGGTGCTAGAGATCGATTACCCTTGTAATCTTCCCCCCCACCACGTTCTCCTGCTTACCCCACCCCTACCCGCCCCAGACAATAGCGTCCGAGCTCCTCCAGGAAAAAATAGAAAAGAAAGCAAGGAAGGAAAGAAAGAAAGAAAGAAAAAGAAAGAAACTGGGGGATGGATCTGACTCCAATAGGAAAAGCGTGTATCTAGAAGTGGTGCTAATGGGAAGAGATTTCCGAGCTCCAGAGGACGATGATTTGTCACAAAGGGTAGCTGGCTCGGTGCTTTGGGCTGGAGCCGTGTAGGAGATCCTTGGAGAAGTCCTTGTGCACAGAAAACCGAAGACCTGTACAAACATGCCTGTTCGCAGAGGTCATGTGGCACCACAAAATACATTTTTGGGTACAATCATACGAAAATTTGAAGGGCAAAGTAAGTTCTCTCTTTATCTCTATTTTGCTACAGTAGTTTGATTCTGCTTGTGACTAAATGGACAGCAGCTCCAGACTGTTTTAAGTTTGGAGCTTGGAAAGAAAATCCCAGAGGTAAGGAGGGGATCCCTGGCAGGACTAACATTGTTTTTGATCTGGAATACAGATTACCGACTTGAATTATTGGGCTTTTATCCCCCCTGCTTCAAGGAACAGTTTTTATCTTTGACTGTATCCATATTGTATAGCTGTAGGAAGTTATTATATCTCTTACCTTCTTCCGAACTGGTGAGATGGCTGTAAAAGCAGAGTGTACAATTTTGCTGCATATATGATGTCTTTAAAAAATCAGCTAGCTTTATTATTGTTGTTATTGTTGTTGTTATTATTAAATACCATTGTCTTTTCAAAATAAAGCAGAACTGTCAGACTTTGATTTAGAGGAAACAGATAATATGTAGAGGAGTTATTAAAGAGAAAATACTCTTACCTTGTTGTCATGACTGCATTTTAACATAGCTGTCAAATATTCCTGCTTTGTTTATGCAAGCCTAAAATATCTATCAAACCAGTGCATATGCATCCTCAGAGAGAGTCTGTGAGATCTTTTCCAATGCAGCAGTTTACTACCTGTCGAGGAGGCTGAAGCTGAAGTGTTTTTCCTGGCCGGAACTCTGGTGTACTGTTAACAGTAAGAAGGAACACTTGATGCTTAAAATGAATTTAATTTAGAAACAGTAGTTTTTATATATGTACATTTATTTAAATATTTAGCATATTTTTAGTATCAGTTTGGTGCAAACCCTTACAGCTAACTCTAGTTTATACACTTCATTATACTTAAATCCACATTACCAATTTAATATTTACCTTATTTAAGAAAAAAAATTAAGATGATGTTTGTCACCCTAATTCATCTAAATGCTAAGTCAGTGTTGCTACTTGAGCAAAGTTTTTATGCGGTGAAGTGCATACATTTTAAAGGGAATAAAGTATTAACTAGGAAAGTGATAGTTCAGAATGATATAAAGACTTTTTTTTTTTATATCTATTTTTTTCTCTCCAAACATTTCACTGTGTTCAAAGACAGAATATCTTAAAATTTTTAAGACTTGTACTGCTGACTTGATGCTATGTAAAAAAAGTCTTTTATAAAGCAAGGAACCTACTGGTGTGATGAAGTAAGCAGAAATTCATGTTGCTAACATTAAATGTATCAAAGCTGCACATTTATAATTGCAATGGGAATAGTGTATTATGGAAGTAAACAGAAAGAAATGAAATAACAATTGAAAACTTTTGAACCTTTCTGTCAGGTGAGGGTTGGGGAAAGGATGGTGGACTGATGCACAGAATTTCAGTGGACTGTGCAAAATGTTACCAACATCAAAATCTTTGTTTTTCAAGTACCTTCATACTCTTTGTTTGTTTGTTTTTAATTAAGGAACATTCTTTTATAAATGTAACTTCTAAAACAATCACAGTGGAAAAAAAATGTGGGGTTTTTTCAAGATAGTTTTGTTAAAACACTGACTATAAATTTGCTGTCATTCACCTCAATGAAAATCCCTTCGGAAAAGTCTGAGCTGGTAGGACCTTATCCAAGGAAACACTTGATTTGAGTAGAGCCCTGTTTCCAAGGCCTCACTTCCCCCCAGAAAAACAACTAACTTTTCAAGGACTTTCCTAGAGTTACAGCTGACAGGATGGTGCTGATCACCTGGGCTTCAATGAGACTCAAACCCACAAAACTGTTAACTCACAAGGAGTCATAATCTGGTTTTATTTCTTTAAGAGACAACTAAATTTTTAATGTTTTTGAAGTTTTTGAAGTTTCTTTAAAAGCTACAGATCAAATTAGCTATAGAATTTGACTGAAAATCTCTACATTTCAGGCATCCCAGTGAAAAGTAGTGTTGTTATCATCCATATATGCAAGCGACACTTTATGAAATGTTGAAAGAGTACTAAAAAATGCATCACTTTCTTTTATTGCAGATAAAAAATTCATCATTGCTAATGCTAGAGTGCAGAATTGTGCTATCATCTACTGCAATGATGGGTTCTGTGAGATGACCGGGTTCTCCAGGCCAGATGTCATGCAGAAACCTTGCACCTGTGATTTCCTTCATGGACCAGAGACCAAAAGACATCATATTGCCCAAATTGCTCAAGCACTGCTGGGGTCAGAGGAGAGGAAAGTAGAAGTCACCTATTATCACAAAGATGGTAAAGTCTGGTTTTATTTTCAAGGCTTTTTGCATGTTTGGTTATCAGTTGATTGGTAAAAGAAGTGTGTGTGATCTGCTGGCCAGACCCTTTGTGGGACTCGTGGTGTAATTGCTGTGACATCCAGTGAAGTACACTTATGGATGCCAGTAAGGGAAGCTGCCCTGTGAGTAGTGGGTGTATAGAGTATTTTACCATACGCTGACTCTAACAGCTGAATGAGGCTAGCACTGTGCTTGCAAGTGTTGGACAACAGTTCTCTCAGTTGGTTTTAAGCAGATCTAAATCTCCTGAAGTAAATAGCCCTACAACAATGAACAGATAACAGAAGCTTAGAGGGGACATCCTGTGAATGGCAATTTTTATTAAGTGTTTCATCTCACAGGACAATGGTGTATCAGTTTCAGGGGGCTTAACTCTGCCTGCTTCACACAGTTGGAACCGGACCTTGATTTTAAGTGCGGTATTTCACTGGAAAAAGTACAAGCCTAAGAGTAGCAAAAATTGACTTACCACAAAGAAAATATTAGCATATAAAAAAGGGACGAGTCTTTCAGAGGTGAGATGGGGTGGAGCTGTAGTACCTAAGACTGAACCACAGCAGTTGTCAGAGAATTATGTTGTTAGAGTAAAAATTTTGGGATGGCTAAACTATGAAGAGTTTGCTTGTTATTCAGTGAAAACTCAGTATCTGTTAACACTATTGCTGATATAAGGAAAAATGGCTAAATCTGCTATGCTGATGCTTTTTTTACTGTTAAGAGCATAAAATGAATAAATGACTGTATCTGCAGATTAAAAATTCATACGCCTGAAAACTAATTATGATACATAATAGTTCTATTTGGGGGTTTTGTTTTGTTTTGCTTTTTTCTAATTACCCAGGGTTATTTACAGAAACATCCATCTGTCAAACAAATGCAAGTATTGGATAAGTGTGGTGTACCTTATTTTGTCTCTTGCTATGTACTCTCTTGGGAGAAGGAAAAGGAAATTCATATTCAAATGCTGAGCTTAAATTAGTTCTGGAAAAGTGCCAGCGTGTTGTTTGCATCAATTTTAGAATCACATGCAATGGATGCTCTCGCATTTTAAAGTCACAGAGTTAAACCCTGTTCTCAATAATTCTGTTTTAGAGAGAAGTAATATTATTTTTAGCTTTAGCTGGTATAATTCAACTAGGACTCAGCCAACCATTCTACCCACGCTACCAATATTTAAGTATATTCTTCTGAGCACGTTCTCAGTAGAGTCCTTTATTCTTAGGTCTGGTTCAGTGGTCTGGAGCAGGTTTTGGTCAAGATTTGTTGTTGTAGCTGTGTCTTGAACATAGTTCTCTCAGGAGACCTGACACCGTGTGTCTTTTACACATTGAGCCTGTGTTTGTTTTAACTTGGCATGTGTTAAAAATAATATTGCAAGAGGAGAATGTCATTGCTGAGTTTCACAGCCACCAGCCTAGAGCACTGTTTTGAGATCCAGTTGTTTAAAAGTGCTTCAGTCTCGCAAGATATTAGGAGGGAGAAAGGCGCTCAGCTAAAGTACTGCTTATCTGTCGATTGCCATAAACATTGATTTTCCTAAAATGCTGAATTCTGGCATCGTGCAACACTCCATAATCTGTTTGAGGCAAACCCAAGTAAAACTGTCTGTAAAAATTGCCGTATCTCTGGTAAATAGTTTTACATTTTGAAGCATGTTATAAATGGGAGTTATGGATTATTCAGTGCAAACAATCGTACACGTAAGGGTTCCCAGTAACTTACATGAATAGTTTCTTTAAATTGCTAGACCATATATTTGAAGGTAAAGGTATTTCAAAAGCTACAGACAACAGTTCCAGATAAATTTGAGTTGAATTCCTAAAAAATTTACTGGTCAGAATGTGAACAGGACTCACCATTTGTATTGCTGAATTTAAACAAACGCAGGTGAATTATTTTGAATTGTAAATACTATTTAAAATACCAAGTCACTGAGTATTGTCAGAAATTGACAAGGTACAAGATAGGTCTAACATTCAAATGTGTGAATGACAGCTGGATCATTTGTATATAGGGACTTTTTTATTTCATTTCACGTAATGTTCAATTTCTTTACAAAATGGGTTAAAAAGTTCTGAAGTTTATGTGGCATCACAAAATTGAAACTACCAATATGATGGATGTAAACATATTTTATAGTTATTCTGAATTACTGAAAAGATGTACTTTCATCTTCATTTCCTCACTTTTTCACTTTTTCAAATTTAAAAATGTTTTTGCAATATGCAGAGTTTGTGTATATATACATATATGTTTTATATATAACATACTCTGTATATTATAACAATATACACAATAATGATACCTAAAGCAAAATTAATTTGAAGAATTTTTTAAAAATCAGGGAGTTTAGTGCCTAGTCAGTGGCTTATTTTGTCCTGTGTGCTCTGAGGGAATATGGGACTATTTTAAGAGGTCAATATCAGCACAGTTAGAATTGTAACTTTCTCTATGTGAGTAACTCAAGTTACTCCAATGCACTACTCACTGCTTGAAAGTTAGACTTGACATTGTGTTTCATAGCCACCCACTATAGAATATTTAACATAGTACTAAGCATACAGAGGAGGAAGACTGCTCAGGAAGGTGTGAATTGCTTGGAAGTTCCACCGGCAAGAGTTTCTGAAGACCATATTACACAGTCCTGAAAACATGCCCAGTGAATTGCAAATAAAACCTTGTTCCACATCACACTATCATTTACTCTACATAAGCCACTGATTATATTAAAAGTTATTTTAATATTTCAAAGTAAAGCAAATGTCAGTGGGATCATATATGTCCTCACTTATAAAGCTAATCTGTCATCAGAAGTCGAGCAATGCAGATATCAGAAAGGGAATCACTCTATAACTAAGGCTTTTTCTTTTTAATTCTAAATACCACCTCACTTAGTTTTAAAATGTCACAGCTTTAAAGTTCAACTTAAAAGAAAATTCTTGCACTAGAAAAATGGCTTTGCATACATACTGGGAATTAGGATTCTGATGTTCTCTACTGGTCTAAAGTCCACTTTTCTAGATGAAAGAAAGTGCAAGTTAGATATCGATGATGCAAGACTAAATGCTGCTGTTTGTTCACTGCTTAAGTCTTTAGGCTGGATCACATGCTTCAAGGGGACAGAAGGATGTGAAAAAAATGTAGCAGGTTGATTTTTCAGAAAATGACAGTTGCTTAAATATACAGTGCCTTAAAGACAGCAGACAGAACATACAGTGATCAAAGGAGAATGCATATTCAATGTATCGTGGTGTTACAGACATGTTACATAGACTGGGCATGTTTTCTTTTCCACTGTGGAGTGTGGGGAGGGTGTAGAGGATGAGAATACCTCTGGTAGCTTTGTGTAATTGTTTGGACAGCATGGAGATGGGATGCCAGCATCACTTGGGCACCCAGTAGACTATGTCCCAACCACACCGGTGCTCTATCTTCACAGAAGTTTTTAACAGTTGCAGCTAAAAACTTTACTAGCTCCTTGTATCAAAACAAGATTTTTAACACAGCTGACATTTGCTTTTAATTTCTCCTCACTCCTTTTTCCTTTTAGAAGGGTATTTACACAATCCAGGAAAAGTTCCTGTCCTCTGTGCTGCTAGAGTAGTGCCATAGTAGGTGATTATCAAAATAAAGAATTATTAGTTATCAAAATAAATAATTACTACTGAGAAAAATGGTTAATGGGAAGAGATGGATGCCAGAACTAAGGGTCCAAATTCATAGGTTCTCATCATACAAGAAGCTCCATAAACATCACTGGATGCGCTCATGGGATTAAACTCTCAATAAATTTCTTTGTTAATATAAGCATCCCTTTTAAAAAAGAACAATAGGTAAATACAGAAAAATCACAGGAACTATTATTTTGAAACAGATCTTTTGTAAGGCTTCCCCAGTAGGCATTAACGTCTGCTTAATTCAAAAATTATACTCAGATATCAAAGTAGCAGTATAGTATATTCTTCACTATCACAACTTAATTTTCAAATATCGTATAGCTATATGATCTGTATTATAGTTGAAGTGAGATATTGTTTATACAGAATATAAATTTTTATTTTAATAAAGTTATTTGTGGTGAAAATGTTTGACAGCTCTTCCTTTGAGGACTCCATTTTGCAGTTTAAGTCATTATTGCATAAATCATTCTTGACAGCTGTAAAATATTGCTTGAGGTGGTAAAGCTGTAAAGCTTTTGACATAAAAAGTATAATTATTTTGGGATTGAGAATGGTTACATTGTAATCAGAAAGAGTTGTATCACTGAATACTTTTTTACTACTTTATGCTTTGTGGACAACAATGGTCTATATCTAAGCTTACAGAATATACCTGTTAAAGGCAGGTAAGGAGATCACATAAACTTACTCCATACATATCAGATGTTCTAGGTAAAAGAAGCACTGAAGGAGAGTGTAAATTTGAGCAAAGATTAAGCAATTATTTGCAGAGTGTTTACAAATCTCACAAATTATTTGCCACTTACCCAGTTTGTGAAATGTAATTTGCTACATTTGACTGCAAATTAAACATATTTGTATTTTCAAAGTACATTAAGATTCCAAACTAATAGTTTTAAGGCCTTTGAAGCTCTTTTATGAGAATAAGAAAATTAAATATGCGTAAATCTACTGACAAAACAAAATGAAAATGGTATTAGGTGTCCTAAAATACCTTGCAATAAAAATCAGAATTTTGTTTAGCTGGTCATCAGGCATCATAGGTGTTTTATCACCTGTTTGTGTTTTATAAATGCTGTGAGCCTACCAATGAATTAAAAATACAACTGAAGACACTTGGATGTGTGACAAGTCCCTTTAGATGAGCTGTAACAGGAGGGTCAGCAAGTGCAGTTTTGACTGTATATTCAATGCCTTAACTAGAGCTGATGAGAAAGGTCAGTGAATCAAGTCACTGTCTACAACTCTGCTGCTGTAGGAGTTTTTGGTTTAAGAAATGCTGAGAAATGACTGCATTTTGATAAAGTGTTACCCCCCACACACACAAAAAAGCTGTCCCCAAAATCAGTCTTTGTGCAAGTTTTTTCCAAGCATCCTTCAAAAAAAAATTGGATCTAGTCCAGAATGTTACCGGAGGTGTTGAACTGTTGGAAATGTATGACCTTTTCTTATGTCTGCAGTGTAATGTTTCTACCTTAGGTTTTAATACTTGTTCTAAGAGACAAGATGATCCCTTGTCCCATTCAGTATCGCTGCACCATCAGCAGCGAGCCGATACTTCAATGATCAGAATATCTCATTTACCCATCCCCATTCAGTTATGGCTCCTGTGTCAGCCCAGAACTGTAGGTCACTTCTTATTCACATTTCACATGGGATACCTAAATGATTATGATAGAGCAGGTCTCAGATATACTAAGCACATTTACTTATGGGCAACTTTCAACCACATTTTTCAATTCCTTGGCTTTCCAGCATATTCTTTTTTCTTCTCAGGTTAAGATGAATTTATTTTCAATAAGGAGGAGGCTTTTATAGGAGATCTTTTTTTTCTTTTATCTTTTTCCCCAATTCATATATTCCTGCTAATGAGACACAGTATCTGAACAAAAAGGAAAAAAAAATAAATTGCCTTGAAAATTATTCTCTTTGTCAGTGTTTAAGGTCAGAAAGGTATGATTAAATATATCTAATTTTAACAAATAAGGAAGAGTACAATGCTGTTATTATAGCTACTGCATCTTTAACAGGAAAAAAAATCTTACTCAGTTTGGAAAAATCCCTTCTGACAGTTTTAAGTTCCTCCATGGCACAAAGAAAAAACCTGCAGGCTAGTGGATTAGGAGTCTTTCATTTCAGTACAGTGTCCAGAGGGAACTCTTCTGCCACTGGACTTCCACAGTACAGTTTTACAGCAGGATTTAGAAAGTCACAGGGTCAATTTATACTAATCAAGGACCCAAATTTCCCTTGCTTGAGGTACAAAGAAACAATAATTGAAGACTCTTCTCAAAAGAGTCCTACAGTGGTAAGAAAGGTGTCACATTCTAGAGTCAAAAGGTACTAGAAAGTTTATACACAAAATTAAAGGGTCTTTTTAAGCTGTTTTGAATTAGAATATCCTGTAGAGTTTCATCTGCTTTGAATATGCTCCTTTCAGTTTTAGTGAAAGATGTTTTGGGATATGAAACAAAAGGAGTACAAACTCTCAGACTACTTTTTGGTGTGGTTTCACCTATTGTATTATGTCTTCTTTCCATCTTGAGTATGCATCTTTTATAGTGTTACTTTTTCATAAGAGTTATTCCATACTCCTAATTTGCATTATCAGTTGGTTCTTTCTCTTCTCTACCAAATTGACCCGTATACCATAAAGAGATGCAGAAACCAAATCAGACATCATATCTTGCAATAGACATAGGGGAAGAGCAATTCCTTTTCTCGTAGCAGCCTTATGCATACTTGGTATCATGCAAGCTTCAGAACATCACACTCTGAATAGCACCAATGTTGACACTGGTGCTGTTCTCTCTGGTTTCAAGCAATGGAAAGGGAATAGTGACGTGGATCAGATTTTATCTTAGTGGTTTCAAGTCCAGTTCTAAAGTTTTCCCTACATATTTGACTTAGTGTATGACTCAGGATGTGCTAGACAGTCCAAATTCTTCCCAGCTTCCCACGTAAGTATGGAAGAATCTTAATCAAGCAGTATAGGATTTAGAGTAGCAAGACCAAGTGGAAATTGCTAACTCAGTCTGGAATCCTCATATCTCAAAAGCAATCAGTACTGTAGCTGTGAACCTAGATCTAGGCAGAGCAGATGCATGACAATAACAGTGGGGTAATGTGGCTCTATAGTTACAGCTGGTTTCTCATAATCTACATCCTGAAAGTTCAGATCTCTGAGGTGAGAGGTACTGGTGCTACAGTTTTGTATAGCTTGAGCCTTTTAGTCCAGTATATTGGATTTTTTTTTTTTTTATGAAAGAACATATAAATCTGAATTATTACCTAGAAGTTAAGTTAAAATTTCATTTGGAAAGTGGAATTACAGACATAACTAGTCACAAAATGCTTTTTGACCTTCAGCATTTCCATAGATATGCCTCTTTAAGCTCCCTGGCAAACTTTCTGGTACAATGTAGCCTTTTCATTTCTGTTTTTCTTAATTCTATAATCAGAGTGAAAAGTAAAGATTATAATCAGTAAAGATCACCACAAAGGATACAAAAATTCAATCTGAAAAAAGTCAAAGTAAACAGTATAAAAGAGAGGTCCTATTCTCTTTTTTTCTGTTTCATTAACCAGACTCTAGTTATAGATCTCATTATAGCTAATTTTGATAATGCCCTCAATTATAGCACTGAAGTGTTATCCACAAAAAGGATATATTCCAGCTTCATTGTTAATAAAGAGTCATCATATCACCAAAACCTAAATATTATGTTTCAATGTCAGCATTATTAACTATTTCATTGCTGATAGTTGAGTGGAAATGACCAGAAGAAAGCTTAGACCAGAAATCACAACTGCCTTCAGTACTTCCCTGCCTGCTGAAATTTCTTGCTTTCCTGTTCTTGTTCCTCCACTGCATCACAGTCAATAAAAACCCTTCCTCTTACATTTTGCCATGACCCTATTTAAATGCCTGATTTGCCTAACGAGAATGTAGAGGAAAGTAGAAACTCCTGCCTGAATGGTCAGTAAATTCAGTTTATTTCAGTTCAGTTCAGAGAAACACAACAAGAGTTTACTTCAGGCACCAGGAAATGAGGATTTATCACAAGACCCAAATACACTGATCCTTGACAGTATCAACTTAGGAAATATTGACCTCTCTACAGCAAATGCACGGGACTATAAAGCAACTGATTGTTTCTGCTCCCACAAACACTGCTAAAGGCCAGAGAGCAAAATGCCGATACCTACAGATACAAGACTTGACTTGTGCATCCACAGTGTTCTCAGAATTAAACTGAGAAGTTGAATTTTTGCCACACAAGAAATCCTGATCTGGTAGAGATTTTATGCCATTGCTAAGTATTATGAGCTGGAGCTGAGCTGCTACATACAAAGACAACAAGCTACAAAAGAAATATGGAAAAGACTGACAAAACCATCCTCTATTTTAATCCACGGGGTAAAGAGGCAGAGATGACCTCAAAGCAAGGGTAGATATAGAGGGGGGTTTTGCCTTTTTCTTCTACCGAGGCTGACTGAACAAGCATCACGTGTTTCATCACTAACACACATGTTCTAAAGCACTTATTCCCAGCTGTTCTCAGACTTTGGAGCCTGTGCCCTTTTGAGATCATTTATTTCTTAGAAAATTCTCTGCTGATTTTCATTCAAATCAATGCAAGTGAATTTGAATATCTGAAAATATCTTGCAAATTTTCTCCTTTCAAAACTCATTTGTGCCGATCCACTTTACTCCTTCCTCTCTGGAAAAAATGCCAGATAATCTCATTAGTATTTTGTATGTTTATGTCTGTTGTATAAGAAAACACTTCGTTTCATACTTTTGAAAGAACATGAAAGCCAGTAGTACATAAATGCTATTGTCATGGTATTTATGGTAAAATATGTTGTAGTTCTCTCTACTTGCTTGAAAAAATGGTTTTCAATTCACAAATGGGGAAAAAAGAATGAAAGGAAACCTAAAGTCTATGTAATTATAAATAATGATAATATAAGAAAGGAAAATGTGTTCTTTTTCCCCCCATTTTAAGTGCCCAGCATTACTTTTGCATAATAAAATGTTCCAGGAATCAATGTAATACCAAAGTCCATCCAGTAGAAACGACAACAGTTCCCAAAAGGACTATTTCTGGTGTCATGGGCAACAGTCCATATTATGTGAGAAACAGCCCTGAAGTACAAAACCAGGTCTCTATAAATCAATAGCTAAGCCTTCTCTGTGGATTAATGGAGCAGCTCATGAAATGGTGTGACAGACAGCCTACATATGTCCATGCTGGTCCACAGTTCAGAGCATCCTCGGTGCTTCTGCAGGTTATAGTTCTTGCTTATGGCAATAAAAATATGAGGTAACACAAAACTGGCTTTAGTGTTTTACCCACAGTTTCAAACAAAAGTTTTGTATTAGGGTGCAGCAGAGTCCGAGTGCTCTTTGTGGGTGACCACTAAGCTGTATTCAAATGCTGTCTCTATTCTAAAACTTGCAAATCCCTTCTTTTGTGTCAGGAGTAGAACTGGGGTCTACAGAGCTACTCCCGAATGCTTAAAAAGTTAATTAAAAACTACTAACTGCTACTGCAGCTACAAGCAGGGTTAGTGTCTGATACGTGTGATGTTTGTAGATCAGGCGCTAGGTGTGGGTGGCGTGCCCTGTCTCTGGTTACTGTTTATTTAAAGAGGGGAAAAGAGGAATGAATACGTGGTCCGCAGACAACTCTTCTTCCTAGCTGACAGGTCTGCAGTACTATTTTATAAAAAGAGCTACACAAACCATGAATATTACAGCTAAGGGAGCTTTTCAATAGACCATGCAGGTTTATTTACATTCATTTCTGGTTGTCTTTTACCTCATTTATAAAATAGATCCTGCAGAAGCAGAGTTGCCAGTAGCATCACTGTCTCTGCAGAACTTGACATATGCAAAACATAATTATTAGCTAGATAAATCCATTGTGTGTGGCTGCTTGCATTTCAAACATGATTTCTCCCACATTAGAATGTGCAAGAGCAGTTGTCCCTCCTTTATGGAAACCAAGTGAATTGTTTCCCTTTTAGGTAATATTTTGGTCTCAATCCCTTTTCCTTTCACCTTCTGGTCATTTTCCTGTAAATAAAGTGCTTTATTCACAACTTTTTTATTTCCACTTTCCGAGGAATTAAAAAAGATATATCAACTGGTTTTTGAAATGATGGAGAAACAATTCTACATATTTAACCTTGATTGTTACCAGGAAATAGATTATCCTAACTGTTTTTTTGCTCCAGGGACCTCAGGCACTAAAATAAGAGAAAAAGCTAAAATATCATAGGTACAAACATCACACTGAGATTCAGTTACTCCAAGTGAAATGACTGAACTTTTACATGTAAAAGCAAATTTAGGACTAGATTTTCAATTGTATGTATTGTGTCATATATGTATATTATTAAAGGGCATTTCTCCTTCTCAAGAGATTTAACAACCACTTTGAAG
Source organism: Gallinula chloropus (assembly GCF_964237585.1). Taxonomy (NCBI): domain Eukaryota; kingdom Metazoa; phylum Chordata; class Aves; order Gruiformes; family Rallidae; genus Gallinula; species Gallinula chloropus. The sequence goes on along the minus strand of NC_140090.1, from coordinate 18,945,038 downwards.
AGCTGCCAAAATTACCTCCTACCCCATCATAGAATGCAAACTGATATTCTATAGTTCACAACAGTTTTACTAATAAAGCGTTATTAAGTGCATTCAGTCACAGGAAGTCCTATCTGAACATCAAATTAAAATGATTCCTAATGAGCTGATTGCCTAACACAGTGAGGCTTTTACCTGGAAAGACAAATTATGCTTAACATGCACACTCAGTTCCAAATCATCAATTGCTGCGGTATTTTTGCGTTATCCCCTTCTCTTTTCTAAGACAGTACACCAAGGTTGCATTGTAACTTCTACCAGTATAGACATGAGCACTGTGTTTACATAAATAAATGCCACAAAAAAACCCCAATCAAACATGATGAAGTCCAAGAAATGTATAATTGGGTGAGAATCTGAAATTATATTCAACAAAGAATAGCTCTATAAGACAACCTCTAATAGGAATTGCCCTGAATAGGAATTATTCGTAAGTTAGTACCTCAGAGCACAGGCCAGGGCTGAGAAAAGAGACACCCTGGAATAACACAGTTGTGTACATGTGTCTGTCCTGTCCATAATAAAGGGCAATTTCAAGAGAAACTACATCTACTGTTGAAGAAATCACACACTGTAATGATCCTCAACTGGTAGAACGGGTTTAGAGAAAACTGGGGTGATTCTGAATGGCAGAAAGGGCCAAACTGTTTCCTCCTCTTGCCTCAGGGTTAAAGAATGCAAAGGTGGAATCAAGTTCTGTTCTTTTTCCAATGTAAGCACTGTATCAAGTTCAGCCCTCAGGGTTTCCAAATTTGATACAGAAAATAGAACTGCCAAATAAATGACAAAGAAAAAAAAAACAGGAGGCATGGTTAAGAAAGTTCAGAGGCTGCTAAGCTCACACTTTCCCCAAACAGAAAAAGCTTAGCATTTGCAAGTTGCACACTGGACTTTGTTGTGGTAGTTGTAGCACTTATTCAGAAGAATCATGAATCAGTCATACAGAGCCTACGCCCCATTCTTAAACCACATTGATATTTTAAAAGAAAGCAAAAAACTGTATCCTATCTGAGCATTATTTGTATTTAACTGGTGCTGCACGTATCTTATTGTGAACAAGGCGTTATTTCCTCCTCAAAACAAAACAATTCACTCTCCAAACATTCAACTAACACCAATTTCATCAGACCCTTATTTGTTTCAGCTTTTTAGATGTGTATAGTGCAGTCTGTCCTCCATAATCCCGATATACTTGGAGAGTTACATAAATTTACTAACGGGAAAATGGATATTTCTGCAGGATATAGTATGTCTGTTCAGGCTCAACCAGTCCATCTCTAAACCTGATATATTAACCAGGGATATTCTCGTAACATAGTTTAGATTTGTAACTTTTTCCTCTCTTGGATTTCACCCTATGTTTGTATCTTGTTTTTTAGAAACTGGCACAATCTGTATAACAAGTAATGCTTTGTTTCACGTGGGAATCGTTAAATAGCAATCATTCAGCCGTGTTTGCTTTCAGAAAGCATTCTGTTAGCATGGCACATATTCTAACTAATATATAAAATTCCTAACTAATATATTTACCATTCCAGCATAGAGAATAAGTCATGTGGCTAGTTTGGTCTTTTATAACTATCATATTTTCACAGAATCAAGAATAATTTAGGTCAGGAGGAGATTCAGGAGGTTGTCCAGTCCATCCTCCTGAAATCAGGAGCAACACAGAATTCAGATTATGTTGCTTAGGGCTTAGTCTAGTTGCTTGCCAGGATGGAGACCACACAGTGCCTCTGAACATCCTGTTCCAGTGCTCAGTTACCCTCATACTGAAACTAGCTTCTCCTTATACTGTGTCAGAATGTCCCCTATTAAAGCATTGTCTATCATTTTCCTGCCATGTACTTAGGTAAAGAACCTGCCTCTATCTCCTGATAATTTCCTCATAGTTACTGAAAGGCTGTTACTACAACCCTCAAAGCTGTCTCCTCTCCAGGCTTCTGGCCAAGGACAGTTTCCTCAATCACTCCTCACAGGACATGTGCTCTAAGTCCATATCCATCTTGGTGGCCTCAGCAGGCCTCACTCAATTTTATCAATATCTCTTTTGTACTAGAGGTCCAAAGCTGGATGCACTGTTCCAGGTGCTACCTAATGAGCACTGAGACAAGGGAAAGTATCACTTTCCTCAATCTACTGGCTATTGTCCTGATGGCACAACACAGTGTGCTTTATTCTGGACACAGTTGGACTCATTTCTCAAGAGAATTCAATCCTTTTTCACTACCTTGAACCCTATTTCAAGATTGAAACATCTCCCAGACTGAGGCAGTGAACACATACAGCACCTCAGCTTTATCTGCATCCAGTGTCACTAAATCACCATCCTGAATTAGCAGCAGGCTTACTTTATATTTGTTTATTCTTTTACTGCTAACATAGCTATCAACAGAAGCTCTTCTTGTTGCCCTTGATATCCCCAGGGTTTCAAGTCTAGCTCAGCTTTGCCTTTCCTAAGACCATCCTAGCATGCCCGGACAGGGTTTCTGCATTCCTTCTTTGTAGCCTGCCCTTGCTCCCACCTCCTTTATATGTCGGGGCTTTTTTTGTACTAGAGCTCAGTCATGAGTTCCCTGCTGCACCAGCTGATATTCTGACACATGTACTCGATTTCTGAGCGTTTGGAGGGACTGCTGTTTTGCTTGAGCGAGGGTCTTTGAGTAATACACTCTGCAAAGTTTGAAGAACTAATGAATTAATTACCTTTTTTCCTTAATTCAGTAGCCCAGATGGAGGTATTTTAGACATGTTTTATTATACTAATTGGAATTATGTACTACTTTTATAGATTACTGTTACTGAATATTCACTATTATGTCAAGTTTTATAATGACATTTTACGTAACTTTAGCACACTTCATAGAATCATAGAATCATAGAATCATAGGGGTTGGAAGGGACCTCAAGAGATCATCAGGTCCAACCCCCCTGCCAAAGCAGCTCCCTAGGACATATCACTCAGATAGGCATCCAGACGGGTCTTGAATATCTCCAGAGATGGAGACTCCACCACCTCACTGGGCAGCCTGTCCCAGGGCTCTGTCACCCTCACTGTGAAAAAGTTCTTCCGCATGTTGGTGCGGAACTTCCTGTGGTCCAAATTGCAGCCATTGCCCCTTGTCCTATCCCCACAGACCACTGAAAAGGGGCTGGCTGATTCCCCCTGCATCCCCTGCTTAAGATATTTATAAACACTAATTAGGTCCCCCCTAAGCCTTCTTTTCTCCAGGCTGAACAGACCCAGCTCACTCAGCCTTTCCTCATACAGGAGATGTTCCAGGCCCCTAATCATCTTCGTGCCCCTTCTTTGGACTCTCTCCAGGAGATCCCTGTCCTTTTTAAACCAAGGAGCCCAGAACTGGACACAATACTCCAGGTGGGGCCTGACCAGGGCAGAGTAGAGGGGGAGGATCACCTCCTTTGACCTGCTGGCTGTACTCCTCCGGATGCACCCCAGGATCCCATTGGCTCTCTTAGCCACCAGGGCACACTGCTGGCTCATGGTCAACCTGTCATCTACCAGGACCCCCAGGTCCTTCTCCACTGAGCTCTTCTCCAGCAGGTCATCCCCCAGCCTGTACTGATACAAATGGTTGTTCCTTCCCAGGTGCAAGACTTTACACTTGCTTTTGTTGAACTTCATCTGGTTTCTAACTGCCCAGCTCTCCAGCCTTTCCAGGTCTCGCTGGATGGCAGCGCAGTGTTCCTGCGTGTCAGCCACTCCTCCCAGCTTTGTATCATTGGCATACTTGCTGAGGGTGGATGCTATTCCCTCATCAAGGTCGTCAATGAAGATATCAAACAGAACTGGACCCAACACCGAGCCCTGGGGAACACCGCTAGTAACAGGCCTCCAGTCAGATTCTGCTCCTCGAATCACAACCCTCTGGGTTTGGTCCGACAGCCAATTCTCAACCCACCTCACTGTCCACTCATCTATCCCATGCTTTCTCAGCTTTCCTATCAGGGTGTCATGGGAGACAGTATCAAAGGCCCTGCTGAAGTCAAGGTAGATGACATCCACTGCTCTCCCTCCATCTACATCTACTTATACCTGCATTTGGAAAACCTATTTACATTGTACATTAAAGATGGCTCTAATTGCAACATAGATATTGTTTTCCAGAACAACTTTTCTAAATGCCATTACTGATGTGCTACCTGGTATAAATTCCATGCTGCTACCCATTTTATTATGAGGAACTATACGCTCAGAGGTTTCCTATATTGGAGGCCAATCTGCCTGGCATCTGCCTGGTTTTCTTTGGGAACTTTTTTTATACAAAGGTGTTTTAGTTAAGAAGAAAACAGTCATTTTAATGCTTATTCTGCCATGGATTACAGTCATCCAAACAGCTTAATGCTAAAGATAGTCGCAAAGAAGTTGTTCTTGTAAGTTTTAGAAGCAGCAAATCACTTGTGCAACTGCCACTGGGAAACAACTAGGGCATCCCTAGCACTCAGTATTCAGAACTTCATTCTCATCATTAAAGATGTGCAGAAAACAGATCTTCTAAGAGAGGAATATTTTTTCACTTCAAGAGGAATTCTTGTAGTGGCTTTTGGTGGTGGGAGAACTTCATTGAAACACTGTCTCAGAAGAAAAAGATTGTTGGTTATATTTCCTCATGGCAAAATACACTTTCTTCTCCATTTCTCTTCTACTACTTTTTGATATTTTCTTCAAGAAATGATAGACATGGTGATTTGTCCTATGCTCTTTCTTCCTGCATAGTGACTAAGGGAGATAGAGACCATCTGTTTCCTCGAGAGTTAATGCTGCTCTTCTACTTGTAGGCCACCACCAACTACCCTTCCCCGACCCCTTCAAACAACACAGCATCAGTGTGCTAACCACCTTCTGACAGGAGCTCACACATCTGGCTGCCAGTGCTGATGGCACTCAGCACTCTGTGGAGCTGGCCCCTTACACATGGAACATATTGTGTCAGCAGTATGGTACTGCAGTGATGTCAGAGCCACGGTTTTAAGCAGTGCCCCTTCAGATACCCATCACTTACAATGTGATTCCATCTGAGGATATCCAGAAAGATAACTGAGACATGATCTCACTGGTTTAAGTCAACCCAGTTGGGTGATCTGACAGCCTATTCAGATCTGTATCCTATTCCTGGTTTTCTTTCAGTTCTTTATATATAGACAAGAACTGTTAAACGAACATAATGTGGGAATTAAAGCATATTTAATGAATATTATTAATGATGAGTTCAACTGCTGTTGGAAAGTGTTGATAAGCTTCATTAAATATACTTCCACTGACTAATACAGCACTGATGATATTTTTAATTTTATTATTAAAATAATTTTTCTCCCTACTGCTTACATATTTGACACTTACAAATCTGTTTGTTTCAAGCTGGATTTTATTTTTAATCATCCTAATGTGACATTAGAAAGTTCATCGATAAAACCTGCTTCTCTGTCTAAAAGAAACTCTGTTGCTCTCTTCCCATGTGAAAGATAAAAGTATCTTGGTGGTGTATGACAGTAGTTCCTGGCATTGCATCACCAGAGCTGGTTGCCCCCACAAACGATTACATTCGTGGTGCAGAAGACAACACATCTAGTATATGCATTACAATATAGTGTTATGTAAGGGTTTCTGATTTGGTCTTTTTTATTTAAATATGTCTTTGATTTCAACTCAGATGCAAACCCATTCCTACTTCTACAGTAGTCAATGAGAGACTGACACACTGGCAGTAAAATCGCAACCATTTTCACATAACAGATCCAGCGTAGTGTTCAGAGTAGTTACTTGTATGTGTTCATTTCTGCTGAGGGTTAATTTAGTGTGAGTAGCACTGTGACATACGTCTTATTTTTAAGTTAAAGAAATGAGAATATACAAATAGTTTCTCATTCTCAGATTGGGCCAAACTGTTATCATCAGATTGCCCATTAATAGTGGATTGCAAACATCAACTTGGTTTTGTCAAGGAGAATAGCAAAAGATCCCTGGCCCTACAAGGCTTGTGTAAAGTCAGAATGTGACCAGGAGCCTAAAGGATGGCTTCTCTAAGCCTTGTTTCTGATACTGCGCTTTGCAGAGGAATACAGTGATCTTCACAGACCCGTGTTGCAAAACAATTTATCCTTCAGAAATTGAGTTTACTTACCAGTTATTTGTGGTAATAAAAATAAAGGAAAGTTAAATCCAACCTCTCAAACTAAATAAGTTTCCTTTCTAAAACTTTTTTTGATAATTGAAGAGCTTGCATGTTTTTATTTGGATTTTAAATGCTTTAAAATATTTGATAGTTCCATACTTGATATTTAGATATTTGATAAAAGCTTTATAAGTATAAGCTTTTTTTTCTTTGAGACCTTGCTGAACAGATCACCCTTCTAATGGTGAGTCATTCTTTTTTAAAAACACAATATATTGTAATATACATTTTGCAAGCAACTATGAGATCAAAATAACTTATAGATATTTCAAAATTGAAGTAATTTCATACTAACTACAGCCTTAATCTGTAGGGTTATGGCATTTTTATTATTCATTGAAATTACCATTTTCTCCCTGGAACCCAAGATAATCAAAGGGAATATAATAGGAAATTTTAGACATCAGGGCAGTGAGTTCAACCATGGAACTGCCCAGGTCTATTGGCTGGGAAAAAGAAGTGTATTGTTTTAAATTGGTAATGCTAAATATAAACCTTTTTTGGGTACAGGATTGACAAGTCCATTAAGCCTACCTAATCGGCCTTTCTGAAGTGCAGTGAAAAGGGTAAGCAAAATGTCTGACTAAAGGCTAGTGTGCATCACCCCAAATCCTTTTTTTCCAAAGCCTGCAATGGTAAATTAAGTTTCCTTTTCAATATTCTAGGCAGTATAGAGGCCTTTGTGCATACCTGTGCTGGAGTTTCATGCTGTCTAACATTTTGTGGTAATAAAATACCAGAAGTGGGATGCTGAACCCAGATCAGGGATCAAAGTTTACATCCTATCTTTTAGATGTTATCTGCAAAGAAAACTTTAAAAAAGGATTAAAGAATTATAAAGAATATTTATTATTACCTACAACAGATAAATCATCTATATATTACAGAAGAAAAAGTTACTTAAGAAAAGTCAACAGAAGAAAAAATTAAAAGGGGGTTGAGCCTGTCCTTTTTTGCTGTGCTACCAATACAAGACAGCAAACTGATAATGTTCTTATGCAATAGCAGCATATAAAGGAAAACATTAATAAGAGTGAATCAAGCTGCAATCTGTTTTAGTTGTGCAAAGCCTTTAATCAGTGGTGGTCGAATGAATTCTATTTTGAGAAATTTTAGAATCTGAGCTACAGTCTTAGACTCATTGAGAAGTTCGTGTTTAAGCAAGTGGAAGAAAAGCATACAAAAAGCTGCTGGAGAAGTTCCTAGTTAGCTCCATGCATAAAGCTTATTTCACCTTTAATATTGCTACAGCTTTCAGTGGAGAGAGGAAGGGAAATGTGGATTCTCAAGGATATGTACAATTACTTTTTTTTCTTTTGTTGAAATTCTCTTTCAACTCAACATAAATAAAGCAGCTGGATATGGTCATTTGCTGAACACTAATCAGCTGAGCACACCTGGCAAGTACCTGTTTACTCAATTCTGTAGTTTGCTAGTTAGCAAAAATCATACTGTCTTTCTTTACAAAAGTGCCCACAATTTTAGTCCTGTATTTTTTTTCAAACGGTGAGATATATTCACCTTTCCTTCAGGCCAGGCATTGTAATAATGCACAGCCAGATTTTCAAGAGAAGTTTACTGAATTAGAATACACAGCCTTTGCTCTGTGAGGATTTTGATTTTGGTTGTTTATGAGGTATGAAAATAATGGCCTGCATTCTGGGCCTAAATGAGAGCCAATCTTTTTTGCAAATCTAGCCTGAGCTGCACAGATCACTGTTGTTTTCCTCTTTTCTTATATCATACAGCATCTATCTTCTGCAGTTTTAAAACTCAATAATAACACACTGCATCCAGTAATAGCTACAAATGATAATATAGAAATAAATGTAGCATTAATGTTGTCTTTGCTGCTACTTATGCTTATTTGCACATCTTTTCCACGCTACCTCTAAAATAAATATCATAGATAGGGTAAAACACAGAATTCACTACTATTCCACAAATTATTTCTTCAGAGCAACTAGCAATATTCAGCAGTGAATGCTCATTGGGTTTGGTACCAATGTCAATTTTTAGCTTTAATACAGTTTATGGAAACTGTAGTAAATGGCTCCAGATATATTTACTATGGTGGTTGTAATTACTCATCATTACATAATTAAAATTAAATTGGATGCCTGAAACGATTTATCAAACAAAGATATAGTCAATATTACCATATGAAATTGGCTTGGCTATGTATTAAAGAGCAGAAGTCAAACTGAAAGCTTCATGTAGCACCTGAATTGGAGCCCTGTCCAGGCTTCGAAAGAGGAACCTCTGGAGAAGCTGTGTGTTACAGACCATTCCAAAAGGCAAGAAAGCAAATGTAAGCACTGTAAGAAATATATAAGCATAATAAGAAAGCATGTGCAGAACTGACTGTATGAGACTGCATGAAATATTTTAATCCTTGGCAGAACTGTGGGATAGCAACAGCAGAAATATTTCTTTTCAGGCTCCACCCTACTAACTTTTCATGTCATGTTTCAACTGAGTCATTTCTGCAAACGCTAAATTTCTCTGTACCCACATTTAAAATAACTGAATTCAACAGCAGGAAAACTGGCTTGAACATTTTTACTCTACTATGAGAAATTTAGATGAGAGGTCTCTTGGAAATCAAATACCTCGCATCTTCGAAATTAAACTTTTGGTGTTGGTTTGAGTAGTGACAGTAAACATGTATAAGTAAAGCATGCAAAAGGGCCACACAAGCAAATCTTGGATGGCATATATCCACCAGATGATAATAGAGCCTGAGCAGGAAACAGTCCTTAGGGTAACTGGCTCCAGGGGAATTGGTGCAAATGCCGTAATTCAGGTTGGAGCTGGTTTTGCCTTTTATCTCATCTTACAAAAAGAGTAGGAAGGTGAGCTAACACCCCATTCCCTCATCTACCTTAACTGAAACAACACACTAGGCAGAGCACAGGACTGAAAGTCAAGATGAACTCTTGGAAGCATTTTAAACTGTTTTTATTTCTCTTGAACCTTGATGAAAGTGTGGTTATTTATAGCATAGCAAAATGTCAGATTAATGACTTTTTTGCTGTAGCAAAGATATGAACTGCAAAGGAGTGTGGTGAGAAGATGCGGGATGTAGATAATTTGAATGCTAGGTTTTCTTGATCTGCTGTTCTTTCACTATATCTAATCTGTTTCCTAAAGTAATCAATTGGGGGGGAAAAAGTGATTAAAATAATGGAGAAAAACTGCTCAGGACTTTTCTGAGCTGCCTAATTAGATATTTCTGAAGATCTGATTTATGACACACACAGTGCAGAGACACTGTAATTTGGGCCAGGGCTCTTATTTACTCAGTTCAATGACACTACGTTAAGAGTGCCAGGTCTGTACAGTTTTTGTTAAATGCTCAGGCATCTCTTTCTGCATGAAAAGATCACATAACAATAATAAACACTTCTGCAGGAAGGCAGGGAGTTGTGCAGAAGGGTCTTTGTGGACAAGCATCCTCTCCCAGTCATAAGAAGTAACCGCCAAAAAAGGTCCAGGGATTTCTAGAGCCAAGAACAAAAGACAGGGTAGTGAGTAATGCCTGCAAGTTCAGTTTAGTTCAGAGGGCAGCTCTTGATCTTCTGTTTCCTGAATCATCTTCATCACGAGCAGGATACCATTCATCATCTCTGTTACAGGACAGGGACTTCAGGAGAGGCTAAAGCAAGGTGTGCTGGGGAGCATGCTAACAGATGGTTGGGAATGAGCTGTAAATTTCACAGCTGGTTTTTGTGAACCAGCCTGAATTACTGAGTGGTGCCCCTGGCTGTGCAGCTGTATCCACAGCACACAGGTGCTAACACGACCCAGATCCCCAGCACAGATTCATACGTGTAGATGTGAATGTGAAGGACTAGATCTCCATTAATGCAGCTGGCAGTAAACTTAACTCCTAAGGGTTCACCTTACTGATTAGAAATTTAGAGTTCCAATGTGTGGCAATTGAAAAAGAAACCTGTGGCAACCTGGGCCCAAAAAACTTCATTGAGTCTCAGACCCAGTGTTAAGCCTCAGCTACTCTGATAATAGAAGATGGTCAGAGCCTCGCACTGCTCTTAAGAGCAGAAGTGGGTTTGCTCCACTGTTCCTGTCAGCACAATCTGAGAATATGGCTGCAGAAAAACTCCAAAAGACCTTTTAACTTCTCACCATACCCATCACAGGGGTATTTTGTTGGGAAAGGTCATTCACTGAAAGACCTTTTTATTCCCCCATATTAAAAACGAAGTATAGTTTCCTGTTAACCGTCTGAAGCAAAGCAATACAGATGTCTGTTTGATGTAAATTGAAGAGCATGTCTTCCTTTGGATTGCTCCCAAGCTCAAAATAGCTATTCTTAAAATCACCAACATAAACAAATCATTTCCAGATACCCATTGAAATAATGCTTTGGATGTTGTCATTTAGAGGACTCATCTCTGCCTATTAAATGTACATCTTCATGGGCCATACTTTTTTCCCAAGCTTCCTTTGAATACAGGTATTACCTAATGGAAGTACATAATTCCATGGGGGACCTTAGAGCAATAGGGAGCCAATGGAAATGCGATAAAATCAACACAAGTTCAACTGCCTAGTTATAAAGCAAAGACCTCCCTCCCACTGAGCAGCTACAAAAGCACTGAAAGAACAGTAAGGCCCTCTGTGAAAACATCTCTGAAGACAACAAAAAGGCCAGATGAAAACACAGGAGCCAAAATGCAAACTTGGAAAAAAGCAAACATCATTTCAGCACATGGACAAGACTGCTGCATCTACTGAGCCAAAAGTTTTGGCTTCAAACTGCCAGACCAAGAATTGACTAAAAATTAAAAACTTTAGGTGAAAGTGACCAAAGATGAGTTTTTACTTAAACATATATGGTCTCCTGGGGGAAAAAAACAGTTAAAAATACTACTTGAATTTCATTGATTCTTAATGGAAAAATGTGGCTATTCCCATTGTATAATTCTCATTAATATTAGTAATTAATAAAGCTTTTTGAAATTTGCAAAGAGGAAAATAATATTTGTACTCAAATTCTGATCTCAAACATCCGGTAATCAAGAAAAAATAGGGGCACAGAGTTTCTTTAACAAAATGTTCTTAAAAATTCACAAGTTTCAAGTTTACATAGTTTTGAAATCTGAAATGTTAAAAAGTGAGTTCTCCATTATCATAGAAACACTAAGGTTGGAAAAGACTTCCAAGATCATCCAAGTCCAACCATCCCTTTACCACCCATATCCCTTATCCAACCATGGCCCTACATACCTCATCTAGCCTTTAGTTATGCATTATATTCTTACAATGTTCACTCTGAACCAGTTGGAGCATTTTTGTGATTGACAAACAGGTAAAAAAAGGTTTTGACATAGTATGTTTAATAGCTGAGATTTTCCAAAATTCAGTAATTAAAATAGTAGATATAGGAGGAAAGGAGAAATAAAATTTCAATTTTGGCCTGTATTTTACTATTCATATCTTTATATGATTTTTAATATATCATATAAAGTATTAAAATTAAATATGTTTGTGATGTACTTACTGTAGGATCCTGTATTATCTGTTGTATTACTTAAAATTTGAGAAAAAAACCACAACAATCTAAGGTGTTTACATTTAATATGTATCTTTATAAAAGTGGACAGCCAAATAAAAACTTAAGATTTATCCATCAGTATTTTATTGGTTAATTTTTTTAAAAAAATTATAATTACTTATAAAATTTTAGAAAACATAAATGACACCATTCTGGTTTTATAATTCCTTAGTCTCTAGGCTGTATTTTTGAATTTCTGCCTAAGTGAAGGTACTCACATTTCTAACAGCCTTGTTAGTGCTGCAATCCAGAGCCCAATTTCTGACTACCTTTTCTATTTCCATCTGCTCTGTTTAACACTCTCCCCACCATTCTCTCTCATATTCTTGTCATTTCTTTCCTTATGTTTTGTTCTAATCCCAGCTGCAAACACCAGGATTTTTCTAACTGAACAGCCACACAGGCTAGTGCAGGGCAAGTGTCAGGCATTTGACAGTTTCATGGAAAACTGGATTACAGTTCCCATTGTAAAAGGTTTTTTTACTGCTTAAAGCACTATTTCTACCACTGTCTTTTAATTCTATGCTCCCACATACAGTATAAATTAATCTATCAGGTAATAAGAAGCTCAGGACAAATCTCTGACTTTTTAGTTAATATGAAGACATCAGTTGATCCTTGCACAGCTTTTACCTACGAGCTGCAGAAACAGTTTGTCAAGACCAACAGTTAAGTCATGTATCAGCTGTGACACTTGTTTCAAGGTTATATACAGAAACCGAGGACTGACCACAGATTCCTATGGAGAAACTTAATCAGAACTTAAAAGAACAGTTATTTTTTCGAAAAATAAATGAAATACTCAATGTTTGCACATATCTTCCATATTACAAAATTTCAGGCATGATTTTTCACAAAGTATGCAGAGGTAAATTGTACTTCCAAACATAAATTTCTTTATAAACTGTTACCCATTATGCCCTAAATTATTTCACTGAATATTTCATGTCATACTTAAGCAGTGGAAGTTGGGCACATTAAGAAATAAGCATTCAGATCCTTCAGGGATCAGGGCATAATCAAGCTAGGTGCCTATGTACATGTTAATTGCTTTTCCAGTCTTCCACTTGTGTGAAATGAGTAGATGGAAAATTCAAGAATCTTTATCCTTTGTATCTTTATGCAAAGAGTTGGTGGATGGTAATACAAGCTTGTCTACTTATCGGCACAGTGTTACGTGTTGCAGCCATTTAAAAGATGGCAGGGCTTTTACTGCCGTGGCCCAGATCACCAGAACCCTTTCAACAGTCGCTTCAGTGCACATTTTTTCTTAAAAACCCTACAACCCAAAGACAGTGTTAGAAGTGTGAAACTAGAATGTGACCCGATCCGTTCATACTCATCTCTAAGTACTTCCCGAAATAGCGACATACCTATAACGAGATGTGTAAAAGAACAACTACTCTGTGCTCACTAACAGCTTGTAAAAGAACTTAAAAATATTGAGTAGGAGGAGAAATGACAGCTGACCAGGGAATAGGGTCATTATACGTTCTTTTTAAAAAGCATCATTTTGAACCGCTTCCACAAAACCACTACTCAAGGTTAATGAAGCAAACACAAGCTTAACATTTTCTCCTAAAGAATGAGCATCAAATGCAGTATTATCTCTAATACTGCATTGCGGTATCACTTCTGGGTGTCTGTCCAAGTCTTGGTGTGGGACTTGAACTCGTGGCTTCCTAGCCAGCTTAGAAATCTACTAGGAACTCAATCATAAAGGCATTCACTGTGCTTTGAATTATGCATCAAAATACATACTGTTATAGCACAAATAGTAGGAGCATTATACAAATAATTAAGGCCCTAACCAGTGCAGAGTCAATTTAAAGACTCAGATATACTGCATTAAGTATTTCTATTTCTTTTAAAAATATTTGTGGTATTGCTGCAACAATATAAATAGATACTAAATTACAGTGGACCGGATTCTCAGTTATCCTGGTTTTGCATCAATACAGAACGTAGACAATTGCAGAAATAAGACTAGACCCATTAAGATTAAGAGTTACTAATGACGTTTTTGAAATTGTATTACTAATATTTACTTTAATGTTTCTTTTAAAACATAGCAGTCCTCCTTCAAGAGCTAAATATTCGTGTGGATGGCATAACTAATATGTTACCCCAGGACTTCAATTGTAGTGTGTGCCTAATAATGCTCTCTTTGTAGTAAAGGTGACTATTTTGAATTCTACAGATGCTGTTATGACTGCTAACAGCTACTTAAATCTAAAGGTATAATTTGGCTCTGCATCTCAGCATCCAAACGAAAATAAGATAAATCTGAGTAATGCAATTTTTACAAAGGCTAGATACCATAGCACCTTTTTTGACTATGGCCTCAGAACATACAGGGCCCAGAATAGCTGATGAAGCAGCAGCAGCACAAACTAGTGCCAGCTCAGCGTGCCATTTCTCACAATGGCTAGCTGTCATCATCAGTCATTTTTAAAGGCTGCCCCAGATGTGGAAGCCACAACCAAAAGCTCCTTGATACACACAGCGCTAGTGAGTGGTAAGTATACTGTGGAAACATCAGAGAAACACCCTACCTCTACTGGATACCAGTTAGGTGCTAACCACTTAAAACAAATAGAGCAAAGGTCACAAGCTACAAAGGTATTGTAGCAGCAGAATGGTTTGATAATCAATTGCTAAACAGGTAAAAAGAGATCATGGGGAGTTTTTATCTTGAAACCTTCTGTGCTCTCCCTAAGCTTTCTCTGGTAGAAGGAGATGGTATAGTTTGCTTGCATTTGCATCGCTGCCTGTTTTTCAGACTCATGCATGCACAAAAGGAAAGCTTCTGGGGAGTCAAGCACTTGCTTTAGTACAAATGAATGTGAAGAATGATGTGGACCACTACACTTGGTGGTTCTTCTATTTGGTGGACTAACAACTGGAGAGGAAAATATAGCTCCTCTAAGTCAAATCTAAATTGGAGTGTTGGAGGTTCAATAAAGTGAGACAAATTCCAAACATACTGTTCCAAAATGGAAAAGTGGAAAACTTTTTTTTTAGAGCACCGAAAAAAATCTTTTCATCCACAAAATACCTTCTCAATGGTGCAATTCACAATTGCACACCATGAAGCTGTCCAAGGAAAGTGTACTAACTCTTTAAAAATTCACATCCACTTTCTTTGAAAAAAATCTTTCCCCAAATTAGTCCAAGGTCATAGTTTCTGGTTTCCTTTTAATTTTACTGCAAATTTACTATTTATTTTTTTAAATAACCAATTTCCCCAATTTAAAATCTTCTTACATTGGTCCTTAGAACTATCTTTGGCTTAAGCGGTATGTGTAATTGTTTGTAATTGTGTATATATATAATACCAAAGCAAGCAGCTTGAAAGTCTCTCTGTTTTGAAGGTCTAGATGCAGCAAAAAATGAATGTAGCAGACCTCTCCTCCAATGGATTTGGCAAAAAATTGAAATTACAAAGCCATTTCTAATACTATTATAATTGACGGGAACCCTTAGAACAAGACAGTTGGCCAGATCCTGTATAAGCATCTTGCACTATGCATGTAGAAATTGCTAGCCAAGAAGGGGAGGTGGAAAGAGTTTGTGCAGCTGGATAGCAGGTTTCTGGCAGCTCTGAGAGTCACAGCAGTACCTGATATAACCCTCATATGAGATTAAAGTGTCGCTGGAGAAATCTGTAGGGATAGCACTTTTGTAATCATGCACAAATTCACATAGTTAAACTCCTGACTTAACTGTCTTTGTTTTCTTGCTAATCCTGACCAATACTTTTCAACTAGTTCTTTAGATATGAGGATTGTAATTGCAAAGTGTTAGGGATGTTATGCCAGCAGGCAGTCAGGAAGATCAGAGGAACAGCAGCAAAACCACTTCCACGCAGAGGTTTGGTTCCTTACTCATTAACTACAACTGTGATTGAAATTACTTGTCTTGAACAAATCTCTTCACATTTCTTCTTTTAAATTTCCTGGAAAAACTGTTTCATAACAGTGAAGAAACACACACAACTGGAGTCTAATTGCTAGGCTGATGAAAGGATTAGTTTTATCCAACACAGATTCAAGTCACTTAGGTGAGAGGCCTTTCACTATGACAGGATAAACTGAGAATAACACTTTTAATGCTTTTCAAGCTTTTGAGCAAGAGCTCAAAAGCATTTTCTATCAGTTCCAATCAAAGCTTGCGGAGTTCTGATTATTTTATTGCAAACAGTAGAACATATTTTCAAATAGTCTCCTGTGATCTAACCCCAATACTAAAGATACCCAAGTGCAGGCCTATTTCTGTCAGCATTTCTCTGATTTGAATGTACCTTTGCAATAACTCCACTTCACTAAAATTGTTCCGGATGTGTGCATCGGTTTAATTGGAATTAGAACTTGGGCAACAAACTGCATACAAGGATATTGCAAATTAACCTGGATTGGTATTTAAAAGTCAGAAAGATGGATCAGGACAGAGTTTACCACAACTGAAACCCGCTTTTTTGCTTTGAAGTTTGGGATTAGAAAAGTAAATGAGATGCTTTGGTTTAGAATTGCCTTTTGCTTGTTAGTGAGGTGAAGTGTAACTGATCAAAATTTAACTTATCTCTTCAATGTCTAAGCTTCTTTGCTGATATTGTCAGTTAATTTTGAACTAGATTAGTTATTACTTTTATCTTTGTGTAAGTTTATGGCACAGTGGGCTGCTGAAATACTGTGTATTCTATTTTTTAAAAGAATTCTGGTTTACTTTGCAGTGAAGTATTTGGGGGCAATGAAAAGAATTTGCTATAATAATCTTTAAGCATCTAGAAATATGAAAAGAAACTTATTGATGGACCTATTCAAGGAATCAAAACAGCTTCAATTCAAGGACATTGTGGCAAGAGTCATATCACACCTTCTCTTTTAATAGTGTAGATTGCTAACTGCATCATTTGTAATAGTTTCTTTGCTGTTATAATAAGCATAGCTGTATGTTTTCCTTTATGTTGCTCGGTTACAGAAAAATTACTTTTTTTTTTAAACTGCAGCATAAATATATTGCCTAATGAATAAATTATATAAAACATTTAATCCTGATTGATATTGCAGTAAAGCTCAAATTATTCCTGCTACTAATTAATGAGCACTTCTGTATCTACAAAAGATGATTTAACTAATCCAATGTATAGATTTTCTTGAGGCTAATTGTTCAGTTTAATGAACCAGATATCTCCCACTGAAGCAAGTGTCATGTGCCCTTACACCAAGCAGCTAGAAGAGCTGTAAATCCCCTTGCGCAACAGCAGAAGTTATGGGTCAAAGCCTGTTCTGAACTGTCTTCGGCTTGTGCAGTCTCCTTGACTTTAACGGGAATGTGCATGCAGAACAGGGCAGAATTTTCTATGTTTTGACTTGAGAGTTGGGTATTTTTTTTTAATTTGTGTTCTGTTAAACTGTACATGACTTCAAGTACTAAAACTAAAATAAAAAGAATGTGGAAGCTCAGCTATGAAGGAGTATCTTAAAAAAAAAAGGCGCAGATAGGAAGGCACTGCGAGGGTCTGTGATGGGGAATGCATAGATTACACGCTAGTAAGCCTGAGTCACAATAAAAGCATGTTGGAAACTGTCTGTGGATCTTTCACATTTAGAGCCACTGACAAATTCAGCAGGAAAGAAATCCATTACTAAAACAAAACACAGCAAAACAATTGAACACAACTGAAATCCCAGACAGACCTGCTACCAGTTGCCGTTATTGACGCGTGGGACAGGACTCAAGTTAAAGACAGCTGATAGCGAATTGTCCTGACACGGTGCAATGGGGAAGAGGCACTCGTCCATGAACAGCAGGGAGAACAGAAGATAGAAAGAGCTGTTATTTGTTTAGTTGCTTTTTGCTTCTCATTACCGACTAGAGTGCCAGCCCTCCCCATCCAGATGTTACTTGTGACATTCAGGTTTTTTCTAGATCTTAGTCAAAATGTCAGGTATCTGGAAATAAACAAACACAAAGCTAACAAGAAAACCCACCCCCAAACAAGTAAGCAAACTATTTAAAATAAAAAGCATGCCTGGAAAAGTGGCAAGCTAAAAATTTGCTGTTACCAAATTAGTGATTTATCATGACACTTGCAGGATTCCTTGACATATCTAAAGATATCACCAAAATGACTTCTCAGCTGTGCCAGCATCATTAGCAAAAGGATTAATAAGAAAGGAATACAATTAATGTTTTTTTCTTAAGTCTTGGGCTAAAAATCCTGTTGAAATACATGGCTTTTTCCTCTTGGCATCAACTTATTCATGATTTGGGGCATTTATACTTTTTTAACTATAAGTTGTTGGATACATTTTTATTTAGATTCACTGTTCCTAATCTTTAACAAGTATTCCCAGGGACGTTGGAAAGATATTTCTGTAGCAATGAAATCTACCATTGGCTAAAAATGTGCCATGCACTGCAGTATCAAACTGTGTACGAAAACCTATCCCCATAGGATTTTTTTTTAATTTTTTTTTTATTTCTTACCACTCCAAGTGAATTGAACAAAGAGGGTGAATGTTTCCTGTTACATTTTATTAGCAACTTCTTTCTCCTGAAAGTCTTCATTGATCCATTTGAAAGGGACTGAAAATATTTGAGTAGGGGAATAAGGAGATTTTTTTTGTTTAATTTATAGTTAACATGCATTCTACTACATCTCAAGGAGTATCTCCTGAATTAAATCAGAAAATGTACTTATTTAACCAACTTATATGTGATACCTTGCTTTAACTTTGTTTTCCTCATTTGCCAATCTAGATGCACCAGTTCATTTCATCCTCTTTTTGAGATCTAGACACTAAAGCATTACTCTCACATACCTTAACCTTGGATGTATCTCTGGTCTTTTATATTTTCCCTTTCACATTATGCAACATCAAGGACAACAGACACCAACTATTTGATGACAGCCAGAGGATTACTGCTTCCATGTCATATAAAAAAATTATATAAAAAGCAAGTAGATTACTAACTAATTGTATGTTTCATAATACAGCGATGTTGCCAGTATTTTTGTGCCTGGGTATTTAATAGGCATCTGAATTGTTCTTAGAACTGAATTATTTCTATGTCCATGTCCAGAAACACATCCATACTACAGAAAAGTTTTTCTAAACTCTGGCTTCATTGTGAAGCTGTTATAGCCAAGCACAGGGATCAGTTGAGAAGAAATTAGAAATAAAGCACATTTATATTTTCCTAATATTTTGTGAGGCCAGCTCAAAATCATAGAATGAAGCAAGAACCATAGGACTGTGATACACATGTACATTATTTAGCTCATCAACCTTCCATGTTCTGGTGAGGCTACATATACAAAATAGGAGGGAGACAGATTTCAGCACATTTGAACTCACATGGAAAGGGCCTCAAGACAAACTCTTTGTAAAAGTACCCAGAAGCAAAAAGAGGAGTAACTCGCACATCCTCTACTAAACTTTGCTTGGTATCTTCTGCAATCCAAGAATCTTGGCTAAATTTTGGTTTATGTTCCCAGTTTATCTGACTCGTCTTAACTAGCTGGAAAAAAATGGCAGAATTCTTACTCTCCCAAAAGTCTCCCTTGCCCAAGTGTTAATGATATTCCTTGGTTATCCAGGAGTATGCATATACATACATATATGCATACATATAAAACTTGACTTCATGCTTGCTAGAAAGACAAGTTCTTCTCTCAAAATTGTGTGTTTTCATTGACCAAGTGTCTCTTTTTTTTTACTCCCCCTCTTCTTGATTACAGACCTTTAATAAATGATTAAAAATGGGTAAAGCATTTGACATTAAACAACTGGCATAGCAGCCTGTGGTCTTTGCTAGAGCTACTAAAAGCATTTTTAATAAACATGAAAATTTTCTTTCAACATCAGTGTCACTGATAATAAGCCCGATACGTGCCAAGGCCTCTGTAAGCCACAAATTTGTGGCAATCTAAACTCAGAAATGCAAAATCCAACTATATTTCCAAAGGCTTTTACATAGTGGACAGTGAATTAACAAAGTGCATTTTCTTAATGAATTTTGATAATCACATAGCGTATCCACAGTGCTTCCTCTCTCCTCTGTGTATTGCTGCAGGAGTTTACCATTGCCATAATATACAGTTTAACACTGATGAACTCAGCCCATGTACCTTCTTCATCCTGAGTAATAGTACTCTTGACACACAGTCCAACTTTCCAAAAACTTGGCGTATGATATAGTAAACAGAGATACCACAGTGTTAATGAAAGATTTGAGCTCTGCCAGCAGTGATTGTTACTACTGAGTTATTAAAGGAGTAGGGCCAGCAGACTGGATCCTTGATGGCATTTAGCTAGACTGCCTTCATTCAATTCAGAAAGCCATTCTGATCTACCCAAGCTGAGGTGCTGACCTTTTCTTTCTATTTAGATGTACTATTAACGGATTTTTAATGCAACCTGGCAATGTCACTTTTCTTGAGCAAAATACACATTTCCCATGTCCTCTGTTACATTCAAATAACCATATTGCAGTGGGTGAATTGCTTGTAAATAGCACTTCAGGGTAGGCGTGAGAAGATTGGTTCCAGGCTGTCGTGCCATACTGTTTCCCTGCAAACAGCTTTTCAGTATCTATGTGTAGCAAACTTCACCTTTCATATCCCAACGGCTTCACAGCAAGTGACTTTTCGTAAATGAAGTGGTAGAAGAGCTATTCCTGTAGTTCACTGCTTGTCATTGCTTTCCTGTCTATGATGCATACATTGCACTTTGAAACTCTGCTGCTCTTCCTACAATTTCTCCTATATGTTTGCTGCTCCTACATTACTGTTCCTTTTTGGGCATCACCCATTTTCACTTAACTGGATCATCGGTATTCCTCCCATCACCTCAATATTATCTTCCCTACCTTGAAAACCTTAAATTCTTGGCCAATCATATTTACGGTTAAACTACCTAGCAAGGGTCATTTGGGAAACATTTAGAGATGTTTTGAATACTTATCCCCAGATTCAGCATAAGTGGATGTTATTTTTGGTCACAGAGGTTGTTTGTTTTCTCTTTCACTCTCCCATGTATTCTTCCCTGAACCTGAAGTAATAGTGTCAGCAGATTCCCTGTTTTAGCTCAATTTTCAGTACATTTGATTTTTGAGCCAAGTGGAAAATAGAAGAGTAGGAGGAGGAGCTTTATTTAAAATATGTAAGACATGATCTTTTCAATGAGCCACTAGTTTCTTTTACAACTACTGCAGCGAAGTATACTTCCATGCATAAAAATAAATTTAATTCAGAGAATTACTTCAGCACTTATAAATGTTTAATGAAACTCTAGAAAGCTCTTTCTTCTTTTATGTATTCCAGTTTATGTTTGCTAAAATACAAAACAGGAGAGTTCTTTTAGTGATCTTGTTCTCAAATGTTTGTCACATTCTGGAACTAGGATCAGGTATAAAAACACAGCAAAGTTTCAAGTTAAAAAATGTTTCTGGGATATGTCAAGAGGAGAGAAATAATGCTACAATTAATTTTTTTTTTTTTTTTTTTAGTATTCTGTTCTCTACAACTTCAGTGCCTTAAAGCATAGTGACATAAAAGATAAGATCAATCTTGGTACTTCTCCCAAATTTTTTTCATGCATTTCCTTATTTACTCAGGGAACAGCTTTTCAGACAGAGGCTGCTCTGCAGGCAGATTTGGGGAAAAAAAGTGGTTTAGTAGATTATCAAAAGGTAATATATTTGGCATTCTTATCTGAATTCTACACTTTGAAGAAATGCGGCATTGGCAGGTGGTTTCCCCACACTGCTTCAGACACAGGCAATACAAATTAAAATAGGTCAAAGTACTCACATCTAGGTACACTAGACATTTGTTTTTTCAAGCAAGCCTCTAGTCTCCATCCCCCACTGTCCTTTTTTAAGTACTGCTAGGACTACAACCTAGTTACAGCCAGCTGAGTAAAACAAACTGTTCTGCCTATGCTAAGTGTTATTTAAGATATGTTCAGTGCAGGTGGAAATAGCAGCTG
Organism: Gallinula chloropus; assembly: GCF_964237585.1. Classification (NCBI taxonomy): domain Eukaryota; kingdom Metazoa; phylum Chordata; class Aves; order Gruiformes; family Rallidae; genus Gallinula; species Gallinula chloropus. The sequence goes on along the minus strand of NC_140090.1, from coordinate 18,923,226 downwards.
TATCTTTTGGGAATTGTACAGCAAATTATGTACCTGTGAAATTTGTTGGGTCCCCAGCTACCTGCATCAAGTCCCAAATCAGTTAGGGATTATGGCATCCACGCATTTAAAGACAAAATTGAGAAATTGCCAATGCAAGTTTTCTTTGCTATGTATGGTGATACACTAGCTGATTTTTCCATCCAGGCATTAATTAGCATTACCTTAGCACATAAAGTAAGGAGATAAAGGCAAGAGAAATAACAGAGTCCCGATGTTCCTTTAGGATAAGAAATTCAACCTTTTAACCAATGAAATATGTATAAAACAGTCTTTGAACAATGTAACCTTCCCCTTGTGACATGATCGCATCTGCATCTGATCCGTTGCCACTTTTTCCAGTCATCAAACCATTCAGAAAATTAGTCAGAACTAACCTCATTTAGCAGTGGAGAAGCCAAGTGGATTTCTAGAAGGTCACAGTACCCAGCACTGCCCCCTCTTCACCCTACACTAGAACTACAAAACTCAAAACACGTTCACAACGGAGGCATAGCCCAACACGCTATTTATTTCAAGCCTGTGCGCATGGGCTGCAGCACGCCAGAGAAGTTGTATGCGTTATGTGTCTTCATTATCTATTTTTGGATCTTTGTATGATTACTGCAAAGACCTCACTGTTTTTCCTTGTTAAATATTTGTTTATGCAACCTTCCCCCTGCAGGCAACTGGGTTCATGTGATCCTTACTTTATAAGGAATTTCAGGCCCATATGTTGCTCCTGGCGCTTTTTGGTGCTCTACTGGCACCTCGGCTGCTTGCCCTTTAACTCAAGCGACAATTAAATCATAGAAAAACAAATCTTAAGCTGTAATAGAAATCTCTCCAAGCCTGAGGCTAAAGCAACCAAGACCTCTTCTAGACTGTACTTAGAAGTCATAGACTGCGTCTGGCCGCATGACAATAATGATAAATCCCTAAATTCCAGCAGAATTTCAAGACTGACTTCCACAGCTCAAGGAAAGCAGGTTTTGTCTGATGTACAGGATTGCTTTGATGTTAACAGAAGTGCAAAACCTTCAAGATTAATTAGAGCTCAAAGTATAAATGCAACAAAGGGAATTCCCTTCCCTTCTGTTCTCTCCCAATGGAGAGAGGGAATTCCCTTCCCCTTCTGTCTTCTCTCTGTGCAGGGAGGGAATCCCTTTGCTATTCTTACGCATGATGACGCTTCTTTTCTCTCCCCAGGAGCAACAGCAAGTGCTTTTTTCCTTGTTTCCCCTTTTCCCATAAGAGGGTTGAGGACTCCCCTTTCTTCTCATCATCTCTCTCCCAGAGGTGAAGAGGGATTCCTTTGCTTGCTATTTTCTGCAGACACTCGCTGTACCAGTTTTCTGCTTTAATATTTCAGTATGGGAACTACGTTTTTTTCTGTCTTTTTTTTTTTACCTCTGAGTGCAGCATTTTATCCTACAAAAAATATGAAACCAGACACCCACTTCAAATTTGGTTACGGGCAGCTGTGATCTAAATATAACTTATCCACTTAGTACTGCTGTCTCTACTTTTAAGTGCTAATTAATAATTAATTCAGGGAGTGAGGTTTAAAAACAAACTAGAAAGCCAGGATCCATATTTCATTAAAGGGGTTTCTCTCCAGTCTAAAACAGAACCTCTACAGCTTTTAGGGCAAGAATGTAGCTTTTTGCACCCGAACTGACTGGGATAATCTCCCCCAGGAGTTACTGAATACCATGAATTAACAAATTATTTCAAGATCACTTTGATGGAGTGTGATGGCCCAGAGAAACCACCACTAATGTACAGATTAAGTTCCATTTCAGTTGTATGCCACTGACACAAGCTTTGTATTTCCCTTCACAGGGTAATGAGTTTCATCTGTGTGATTAAAAACAAAGAATAATGGATGACCTTAGTTCATTTATTATACTACTTCTTGTTTGGCTTTAATAATGTAGAATATTGCAGATCAAGGTAACTGTTCTGTGATACCTTTGGTAAAAAATAACGAGGTATTATTAATGCGAAATCTCATTATAACATATGTCCTGAGCTAATCTCTCTTTGTTAGGATGTGGCCAGTAGATTTTCCCTGAGAATTCTCTGTTCTCCTTGCCAGAAAAGTGAGCTACTAAAGAACTGGTCAACTTGTAACATGGAATGCATTTTCTCTGGTTTTAAATTAAATGCTCTTTTTTTCCAACTGGTTTTCAATATCAAAGGCACAGTCAACAAATTTTAAGGGGGATTTCTAAAAACCAAAGCAAAATACAGTAATTATTAAAAGGATTAAACAAAGTAATTTAAAGCCAGAGGATATCAGTAGTAAGAGACAGCTTTTTCTCCTTTTTTGTTTTCAGATACATTGACACCAGCCACTCATTTCTCTTTAGAAAAGCACTCTAAGTGGTGTATCACAAATATGATAAGAGCAAGTTGATAAAGCAAGTAGCATGAGTGTAATGACTATTTTCAACATGCTCCTTTTTAAAAAGTATATTTTAGTTTAATTTCATGAAGGTAAATAGATGTGTCTTGCACTGTTGAAAAGATCCCCTACACAAACAAAAGATTCAATAATCATCCGGGTTCAGGGAAACCTTTAGTCTCAAAGTGGCAGCCAGCACCAAGAACTGAGAGCAAGGCAGGAGCCAGGTACATATGAGTGGCAACTTCTCCTCTGGCAGCTTACTAATTTTGACTTTCACAGTTTCAGTTCCTCCACTTGAGATGAATTCATATTGAACTTCTCAATACATTTTAAGCATCTGCCTCAACCAGTCAGCTGGCTAGAATTTAAGGCTCAAATTATTTCATTTGTGAGTAGGCTGAGTCAATGTGTTACTCACAAAAGTTAGGATTTTGCATTGAAACCTTGGATAAATTATCATCTTTCACTGCACTGTTACCTTCACATTTGTGAAATCTCAAGCATTTTTATAGCTGGAACAGCACTGCTTCAGTAGTATGGTGCACTATCCTTCCCTACCATAAGTGAGAGTAACAAAGTCATGCTAGGGAACAATTAATGTAATTTTAACTTAGTTTAGTAATTTTGCTTTTGAAAATGAGAATACCAAAAATTATTAGTTGGGCTTTCCATTTACTGCTAAAATACCACATCTTTGAAAGGCTTTTATTTAAAGAAACATTCATAATCTGTATTTCTTTTGGAGTCCAGTCCTCAGACTCACTGCTGCCTCTAGCTCTTGCAGCCGAGCAAAATCAAACCCCTTCCTTTTTCCTGCTCCTTCAAACAGTGAAGAAACAGTGAAAATATATCAACATCATATGGATATTACATCTCATGGGAGACTGGTTAAAGTTGTGTGAGTATTGTACATGCAAATATTCCATACATTTTCAGTCCGGTTGTTCAGCAAAGTAAGTGTCATTGTCAGCCCTCTAAGGGTTGCTGAACTAACCCTCAATGCTTTGATTTCTTTACAAGGATTGCTACATGAAAGAGAGAGTCTCTGCTAAGAGCTAATTTGCTAAGCATTTGTTTGCTCTCTCCATGTTTATCTACTCAAATTTTCTTAAAAGAGCATTCTTGCAACTAGTACAAGTTCACATGTTATGACAGGGCACTCAACTAACTCTGTGATGACAACCCTCCTCTTTGCCTTCAAGAACAATTCAGTGATGCTTATACCAATGTAAGTTAGCTGAATATTAATCTTTTATGAACAAATATTAGTGGGTTTTTTACTTACTATTCAGCTGTTCTTAAATGAGGTGAATTTTACCATAAAAAAGGGCTGGTTTAAAGACAAAACATCTCCAGAGATATTTACAAAATGAGGAAATTAACATTAAATTCTGCTGTGAGACCAAAAGGTGAGCCACACCTGTGATATCGCCCAGGTGAAGGCTCCTCAGGCGTACGTTCTGGTTACACGTGTTCCACTCTCCTGCTTTGAAGTAGTCAGACAAGCTACTAACCCACAGCTTCCGGTACACAGACACACAAACGCAGCAAGGTAGCCACTGTTTGCAGCTGCATTCTGTTGCTTTCAATAGGGTTTGATATCTCCTAAGTATCCTTATGTCTGCTCCTGAAATCACACGCCAAAGCAAAACTCCACAACGAAAGGGCAGCCGAGCAGCCGTGGCCGCAGACCGGCTTCGGGTGAGCTCAGCGTTTCCCTCCCGCAGCCGGAGCTGAGCAGGGCCTGCAAAGGAGGCAGCTGCTCTCAGTATGTACAAACAAAAGCCCCGGTTCCCGTAGCAACCCGGCTGCCCTGCGAAACCTCCCGGGCACGGCACGGAGCGCTCCGCCCGGCCCGGCGGGCCCCGGCATCCTCTGCCCGGCCCGGCCCCTTCTGCGCTGCGGGCTTCGAGGTTTGGAGCGACACAGACAGCCAAGGGGAGCTCCGCGAGATGGTAAACGCAGACGGCTCTGGGAGCTTGTGGCCAGCCAAACGGTGCAAGGGCTTCTCGTCTTACCTTGGAAGACGTTAGAAAACACCTGGCAATGGAAAGTGCTAAAATATGCGTGTTTTACATCAACCTTGGTAAGGCAGATAGTAATTTACTTGGTGATACAGAATAAAAAATACCCCTTGAGAAGGCAGGTGGACTGTAGACAGCAGCACGCTGTGAATTTTCTTTTTTTTTTTTTAAACCCAACATCTACAAATCAGATTGTGTCTGCAGTCTTGTTTTTCCTTCACTGAGTGAAGGTACATTTTCAATACAGCATTCCGTGATCTACAATAGTTATTTTTGTCAGCTTCTACTGGCAGAAAGCTAGAAATATAAAGGTATCATTTATTACCATTGATAAATATGTAGGACCTATGAAACAGAGCCTCTCAGAACCAACTTCAAAAAGTTTTTCTTCATTAGTGTTATTATAATCACATTATTCAGATTATTATAATTAGCATTCGGTGTTTCACGTAAAAATTTATGTTTGCATGAATCATGTTGAAAAACAATATATGTGCTTCATTCTGATGAACTCGAAAAGTTAATGCTTTGAGCAAGATGATTGAGACAGATTCAATGTGCTCAATCAGATTCTCACAGCTGAGCAGAAATCCCATATTATACTCTTAATTCATTGTGAGGCGTAATCTTTTCATGTCTCTGACAAAGAATATTTCATTCATTGTCTCCTTTCAACTGATGATTCCTATAGGTGACAAACTCATGAAAATATTCAGAATCTGAGTTCCCTGTATGTTACTTCTTTGTACTGGTGTGGGCACAAGGGAGGAACTGGAGCTTTTACTGAACAATCTTTTTCGCAACAAAAAGACACAAAATTGCACAGGCTAAGAAAAAGGTGGTAACACTTTTGTTGATATTTAGACGTTTATCCAGCACATCATGAGAGACCTATTGGTAGGAATAGTGCTAATACTGTGTCAAAACTTGTCAGATAGGAAAACTGATACTCTGGGCAATGAATGCATTTTTGTTATGCTTCTTTGGACTGACCTTTGATGGTTGGTTCTGCTTATCAGGAGGCATCAAGACAGAAACGGATATTATCAACTGAGTATTTGTGAGTCCCTCTGTACCAACACTGTTCAAGAAGTTCTCATGTACTTATGATTTTTTTTTTTTTGGGCATTCATTATGTCTGATATCTTGAGGTAGAAATTAGATGTCTAACCACTAAGAGATGGCAATAGGAGATGGATGCCTCACTTAAGTACCAGCAAAAGCTGGTTCTTAAAAAACACACCATGAAATGCAGTTAGTTCCAACTTGTTTAAACAGTACCAAGTTCAGCAGTATGTGCTTCCATAGTTAGATTTTTTTAACATGGCTTACCCATCAAAATTTCCTTCAATCTTCTGGAATTTCTTCTCAACACACAGTAAGATAAAATTTAGATATTCAAGTGGCCTTACAATCACAATCAGTTTCAGCAACATGAGCTGCTGTTACCAAAACGTGCTTAGTTGCATAGCAAACTATCCTAGCTTGTCTAAGTGCAGCACTAGAAAGAATTCTGCTCTACTAATATCTTACGTTGAAAAGAAGAGTTGGTTCTTAAAAATCAAGATATGTAATACAACCTGGCTGCAAAAATATGAGGCATCACAAACATTTAATTTTATTATGCATCAGTACATTTAATTTAAGGGGTCATTGACTTATTTCCTTTAAAAATAAATTACAGTGCTTATGGAAAGTGATGCTGAGTTCAAATCTTTCGCGCATTTGAAGATCTGGATGAAATGGATCTGCAGGCACAGAGAAACCTTTAACTTATTTCACATAGACTATCAAGTAATCACCAGATTGTGAGAAAAATGTGTTACAACCATCCTGACCAGATGTAAGCCAATGAATTAGATGTGAATGCTCCAATTTTCCATTACTATTCTCCTGAGCTACGTGACCACCCTGACAGTATATAAACCATTAGGGCTCTGATGAAATTAACTTCATTCTCCTGCTTTCCACTAGTCCCTTTGCTGAGAAATCTTTGTAGGCTGAAAAACTCTGAAATTTCACTTAGAGTAGGATTGTATGGAGAGGTGGAATCAGAACTAGTGTTTACATTTAGCTTTCAGTTGCCACTCAAAGTTTTCTCAGATAGTTTTATCTCTGTGATACAGCTGAACACTACTACAGAGTAGCTTCACCTACAAGTGATTGACTCTATACTTAGGTATACCTCATATATATAGCATATATAACTATAGAGGAAATAGAGACACCATGATTTTAATAACCCTATTTAAGGGTATTACCTTCTCTATCATCATCTTGAATTTAGAACAGATCTGGGTCATGGAAATGTAATTTTAGAGAGCAGTAAGGTTCTGGAAAGCACTAAGGTTATGCAGCCTCCTGAGCCCCACACCTCAAAAATAGTTATGAGATACATATGTGTGGCCTCAGCTTTGTGATCTGTGAATACACCACCACCAGTCACCCTTCTGAGCATGACATCAGTGATGGCATCTCTAGCTGGGTATCAAAGCATGCTTTTCAGTGAGATGCTCTTCTAACTTTAGATCCTATACCAGCAAGTTCTCTAAAAATGTGGCATATTTCAAGCATATACAGAATGAATACAGAAATATCAAGTGCATATAAAGAAGTAGCAAAAGCATAAGGAAAAGCCTTTCATTTACATCACTACTTTGGGTGCTGTAAACTGTAACCAATTTAAGGGGTTTATGGCCCAGAGAGATCATTTTTTCATTTATTCTTATTCATTATTCTAAAGCCTTTTTGCCCTAACTTACAAAAATATACATCAGTTCCCTACAGTGAAGCATACAGTGGATAGGTGATTAGTCTCTCAGTCATGCTATGTAACATGTCACAGATGCTTTGATGGTGTTTTGGCTGGATCAAAGAGTTTGACTGTGGCCAAGGATTCACTTAAAGTCAACATACAGCAGTAATATATGTTCACCCAAACCAGTAAGACATGAGCATTTTTCCAAACTGAGTAGTAGTAAAGAATCTCATAACCAGATGGATTAACTGAGCTTCGAAAGAGCTTCCTAATATTTGTCCTGTCTTACTATAGCAGCCTACAGTACCAAGGGAACATTTATTTTTAAAAACCAAGTAGACCTAGTACTTTTTACAGTTTACTTTCACATATTTTACTTCTGCAATACGTATCATAAAGGATCACCTCAGCTGAAAAGACAGGATATCCCCTTGATGTACTGACAGACAGACAGAACAGCTTGACTTTGCACTCACTCCTATGGGCTCATGGGAACGTTGCTCACAAGGTTGTCTCATTACATTAGGGAGAATCCCAGGCATTTCTAGTCATAAAGCATATTAATATGAAGAGATCACATTCTGCTCTTATTTACACTCTGCAACTCCTTTTGGTGCTAGGTTCATATTAAAGTCATGATGAGCTCCATTTCTCTTGTTAAGGTAAATCAAACATTTTTAGTGAATCACGTAATGCCACATGTTAATCCCTTTATGGAAGCTTCTCTGGAGACATTTTAAATGTGTTTATTAGGAAGACCATATTTATATCTTCAGGGAAGCCTGTATATAAAAGGGAAAAACCTTGTAGGGCAGATGTTGCAATTGGCTAAAAGATTGAAATTGAGCTTTGTTTTATGCAAACTAGAGCGTGAACATTTATCATGTAACTAGGATTTAAAGGAGCAGGATGAAAGAATAAAAGGATAAAATTTGAACACTTCTTTATGCCCCAGTATTACATTATAAAAGCATTGAAAATGTATCAATTGAGTATTTCACAATACATTATATTCTTACTGGTCAATGCTAGCTTTTAAAAGCTTCTCCAAAAGCTGGTTCAGCCATGTATATTTAAACTTATTATTCAATGGCACACACCAGCATTTCACCTACGTTAAATGTCAAACTGTACTTTGTCCAATATACCTAGAATAATCAATCACATTCATTCAGAGCACGACCTACAGGACAATGACGACTCTGCTGTTGAAACTTAATGTACACACAGATAAAACGCAAAATGCTAGCATGTCACTAATGTGTTCTCCTAATGATAGCCTAATGTTATATCCCCATGCTGTGTGACAGACCTTTGGAACCTAGTAATGACTCATTAAATTCCAAAGCCCTGAAACAGAAATTTAATTCCATATTATAATTTAACATATCACAACACCCAAAGTGACTTTCTGAATTTCGTCTAGCATTTTCCAAATATACCAGACACACCTGTTGTAATGGCTATAAAACAAACAGCTTTCCTACATTTGTGTTCTGGAGCATGCAAGTGGCCTGTCACCCTGCCACAGCATGCTTTAAGTTCTGAGATCTTTTGTTATCTTGTTAAGACTCTAATGGGGGAAAAGAATGATGACAAAACAAGGGGGAAAGAAGCATTTGCCACAAAAATGACCCCATGGACATCAGCAAGATTTTGCAGTGTTGCAGCCATTCAGCTTTCACTTAGTGAAAGGAAAAGTGAAAATAAAATACAGGGTTCTCTGAACCTACAAGATCTGAGACAAGGCCCACAGAGCCACCACTAGCTCAGAGTGAGTTTCATGTTTGCCTAGTGAAGGAAAACTGTTAAACATTAACACCAATCAGCATAATATATTGATTGTTACAGCCATGCAGCTGCATATTTAGGTCAGAAATGCACCTGCTCTTTACTTCCTATCCCTGCTCCGCGCCTTTTGAAAGGACCTTTTCTTCAGCAGTAAGACAGAGGGTAAAGAGATTGTTTTTATTACTCTGTCATCATTCGTCATGCCCTGGCTGTGTAGGCAGTTGATGCTTTATTTCTTTAGTAATGTAAGCAAAGAAAAAAAATCTGGTGTTTCTGCTTTTGATTTGCCCACAGGTGAAATAGAGGGCCAAACTGACACTCAGCATTTAAGTCATAGTTATATTGCAAGAGTGTTTACAGTGGCAATGACAGCAGTGACTGCCAGCACTCAAAAATCACAGCCCTGATGATAACTGAGTAAACAGTTTTGGGAACACTAGGTCATCCAAATGTCATTATTTGGCATATCAATATATCTCATTATCTCTCACATACTACTTCATCTAGACATGAAGACAACTGTAGAATACATAGTTTTAATACATAAACAATGCAAACTGTTCAGATTATGGGCACACAATTCATTATTTCAGAAAATGTTAACTCCTCTATCAAAATGTCTTATTGACTTTCAGAAGTCACTTGTGATATTGCTATGATACAGCATGCAGCATAAGATTGGGTGTCAATCCCCCCCCCCAATGTCAATGCTGAATAAGGAAATTAAGTTTGCAGTTGGTACATGCTAGCTAACGTGATTTGGTTTTGCTAGGTGGCATACAGCTAAAATTTTTCATAGAATTATTTCTTGAGGAGCAGGATCTGCAGCATTGACAAAAACTGAAATGATAATGTTAAGTTTGACAGTCAGAAATACCACAGTGAAAGAAAAGAACATTTGCAGTACATTTACCACTATATTTTACAATGTACTAAATAGAAAGATTAATGACTCAAGATAGACATTCTCCATATTTATATTCCAATAAAAGGCTCATAATAGAGTCATTTTGGTTTCTAATCAAAAATCATAAGATTAGAGTTGTAATCTAGATGACAGCAGAATGACTTTGTGGCCCATGAGATGGTTTTGATGGTGTGTGTTCGAATCAGCCATACACACATTAGATAATCACAGTATGCACCCTTAGCACAAGTGTTGACCATTTTTAGTCACATAGCAAACAATGAAATGGGTACTGTGGATGAATATTGAGGGACAAGGACCCAGTTGTGTGTCATTGGCATACAAGTCTGTACTGCAGCTATTTATATTGGAATTCTTTCATGGAGAGTCAAGGCTGCCAAACTCCAGCTGTTCAGCAGGTAGCACTCAGAAGCAAGTAAGAAAATAAAACAAAGATGATGCAATCAGAAGGAACTATATGAAACGGGGCAAGTAAAGCACTATTTTCCAAGTTTCTTGGCTTTTAAACTATGAAACATGTCAAAGGATCTTTCACTTCAGTCTGATTTCTTTTCTGCAAAGATCACCTTTAACCTTATCATCATTAATATCTTGCATAACATTTCAGAATGCCCAAAAAGCATCACAGAAATTATTCTACCCCTATGTTTGGAATAGGTCTTCAAGTAGACAAAACCTTTGGGAAAATGAGAGAAGATGAACCACTGTTCAGAAACTTACTTGGCCTTTGACATATTTTAATGCTCTGAGTTGGACAGATGAGGGAGCTGTATTCCATAATTTAAAACTGGACAGGGCTTTTAACATACAGTTTATATATAGAAAAAGTGTGAAGGGCCATTACTTAATAGGAAAAATAAGTGGATGCATGAGAAGTAAATTGTTCTTTTTAATTTCAGCAATGCCCATGCATTTCTCACATGACTCTCTTCAGTTCTGCTAACCTGCACAGGAGTAGGAAAGGGCAGAGTAGACTTTAGTCAGCTGGCCAGTATTCCTTGACATATTCCTGAAAGGACATGGTTGTGTGTCAGACTCGGAACAAAAAAGCACAGAAGAGCAGGGAAAAGACATACCTATATACTGCAGGGTGCTAATCTAGATTTTAAAGCCAAACTGTAGTTATGTATAGAATGACCACTATATAGAATGTTATGAGCTCACCTTTGCTGAGGTAGTAGATACCTCCTAGATTATCTTCTTACAGGTGTTTGCATATTGCCCCCCTGAAAAAACCCTCTACATCTATGAATATCTCAAATTATTCATTTGTAGTTTCTATCATAAATAAGTGTGAAGCTGTTTTTCCAAATCACCTTCTTTCCCTTCTGTGAATCATTTCAATAATCCAATATTTAGATTCCAGATAGATGTTAGCTTTCTGTATTTATGTTTTATTTTCATTATCTTCACTTACCTTTTAAATATGAATGCATACAACAGAATGTGATTCAGAGGAAAAATAGCAATTTCCATGACTTCCTGCTGCAGTCTCTCCTGCATAATTATCTTCATCTTTAAAAGCTTTTCCCAAAACAGCTAAGCTAAATCTTCCAAGCTGCAGATTCCATCTATTCATTCTTGTCTTTTTGGACATAGAAACTAGTTTATTCCTTTCCTTTGTTCCACCATAGTTCACATATGTAAACAATTTGGTTTCCTGTTAGTTTTCTAGATTAACCAACTCAGTTTGCTATTTCTTCAGACGTCATATGTCTCTACTCCTAATTATCTTTAACCTGTCTCATCTAGACTATCTTCAAGTGATCCACATCTTTCTTGAAGTATCTGAATTTCAACTCTGCTTCCTATAGCATTGCACAGGAGACCCTAAAAGCCCTCTACAGACTGTGCAAATCTCCACGTTTTATAACAACGCTCGTGTTTACAGTGTACTCACTGCTCTGCAGTCACTCTTTCTTCAGCTGCACAACCCTGCCTAGGTATAGACAGACCTCTGTACTCATCCCCGCTGAACTGCACCCTATTTTGTCAGACCATTTTATCTAATTTTACTAGGATAATTTTAAATTCTCATTCTGGTGTTCTTCAACCCCTACCAGCCTGGTATCAACTGCAAATTGAAGTGGACTTTTCAAACCATTAATGAATAAAGTTGAATAGATTATTCATATATTATTAATCATAAGGCATTTTAACTTCTGGTCTGACTAGATAAGAGAACAGTATGCATATAACCAAACTTTTCTCCCTGCAATTCATTTGAAAATTCGTGTCATATTGAATGACCTTGAGGTTGTATGAATTCTAGTGTTCTGTTGCAATTTAAAAAGCTGCATTTGGACTGATCCTACCATAATAAGGTCAGTCTTTCCCCTTATTCAGCGTTGGATGCCAGTTTAAGTTTAGGATGAAATAGAAGCTCAGCTGAAACTCCACATAACTGGACATTAATCAAAGTTTGTGAGATTTGGTAATTTTTCCTCTGTACTTACACACTTCCATATGCACTTCTGAATTTCCAAACACCACATATATGTAATGCCCTCCCAAAGGTAATTCATATGTTTTCTAGAATAATCAGACTCCCCATGACAGCTAAAAATTTGTCAATCATTGATCATGTTTCTGTGTGCATTTTCTTTTCTGTACATGTTTCTTGGTTGTTTACTTTTTGTAGTTGGTTTTCATTGTTTACTTGTTACTTAGTCTTGATGAAAGTGATTGGCCTTGTCAGTCACGTGGCATAGCCTTTAGCTGCACATCTTCATGACAATAACTTTGAAATCGGTAAGTAATGAATAACCAGTAGTGAATGTTGATGAATGAAGACTTGCTGAATGATTGCATAAATATTCTGCATTTGAGACAAATATGGGAATTCCTAAGGGCTAGCTATTCATGAAGCACCGCTACAAACAAATGTCTTTTGGTGAATAATTGAAAATATTCAAACCCAGTTACAATATCATGACTGAGCCATCTGGCTATTTGGGTTTTGAATTCATACTTGCAAATAGTAATCTTCAACCAGCTTTCCCTAGCTCTAAAACATATCACCTGTGCTATTAGCATTTTGAAAGCTTAATATAGTAGAAAGCATTGTAGTTGCTTTAGTAAATAAACAAGTAGTTAGTTTTAAAAAGTTATAAAAATTTAGAAAGATTCATCAATAAACATGTAATTAAGCTGAAGCATACTACTTCCAGCATTGAGTTTCTGATGAAAGTTAAAATACCATTCTAGCTATCACAGTCAAAATGTGGTTCTTTAAGTTTGAACAATTCAAAATGTTACTCATGCATTTACTACTGAGCAATGCAAATCATACCTCAGTATAACACAAGTGGCCAGTATGAAGAAAATAAGATCATAAAAATAAAGTGTCCAAGTAAGAAGGCTTAAATTCTAAGTATACTTTTCCCATTACTCATAGGAGATAAGGTTAAAATGATTATTCTATCATTCCAGACAAGTATAATAACGGATTTCACATCTTTTTTTTCTCCTACACCTTAGCTTGCATTTATTCACTTCAGTCAGAGTGACAAAACTCTCGTTAACTTTTACAGGTACAGGAACAGACCCACTTTTGCAAATGTCAGTTAGACCAACTAGAGAAAAACAAGGAAAAACCCTCAGTGTTTTCAGGCACATATTAAATGCTAGAAGTGATTTTTGGTTGGGGATTAATTTTTACTTTTTATCTCATGATAAGCTGCTTTATTTCATGCCCTGTACAATACAGGTAAGCGAATATTTTTTCCAGCCTTTGCTGGCAGACAAACAATAAGTGATATCTAAGGACAGAAGTATACTGAGCAAAGCACCAAAGTTATTTTGAAAAACAGCTAGGTTTATCTTCTGATTTCATACCCAGAATAAAACAAAACAGATGCTACAGAAAGGTTTGCTACAACACTGCACCATTGGCAGTGTCAGTCATTTAAAAATTAACCAAAAAAAGGTCTTGATTCAAAGGTATTTTCAGAGTTCTGGAGTCCAGACATTGCTGGTACAGGTCTCACTCTGTACACAAGTTGGGTTCTTTGCTTTGTCTTGTTTTAGATCTCAAGTCATGGGAATTCCTGCTGGCCAAAGCTGTTACAGTGCAGTCCAGCAGATGTCAAAGAATACTTCTAGCTATGGGCACAGTTGGAAAAAAGTAATGAGAAAAGAACATCCTAGAACATGAGAACTGAGAAAAACATATTAGAGTGAAGAAGAAAAAGTGATAAAATATACTGGATTTTGGAAATAGAAACATATACCAGGAAGAATGAAGATTAACAAAATACATAAACAAAAGCTAACTGTATAAACAGTGAAATCCCATTAAGGGCGAACCTAAACGTGGAAAACAAGAAGGCTGTTCTTACCTTATGAAATCTTTTTAAATGTGAGATCCAATAAATTGTTTCAGGCATTCATAAATACCAAAACAAAGGTTTTGCAACACTGCCTGTCTATTTAGGCAGAAACTTCATAGTGGGCTTCCGGAAACACAGTTGGGGAAGGGGGGGGTTAAGAATCACAGTTGCCCTGACTTCTTTTTGCTCCAGGTATGAACAATTTCCATTGCCCTTTCTGTCATACAACTTCAGTCCTTTCCAAAGGAAGAAGAGATGGCCCAATGTAAAGTAGGAATTAATTGTTATTTTCCAGCAAGTAGTGCTTTGGTTTTCTTTATCATCAGGTTAGTTATCCGAGAAGCAGAGTGGTTTGAAACTTTTGCTGGATAAAAAAAAAAAAGCTGTCTCCAGAGTTGGGTACTTCTTGATATTCAATGTAAAATGGTACATTTTTCTTAAAATTTATCTTTCAGTAATGTGTGAAATCATGTTTTAATTACAAAACAGACTTCATGACTATATTTTCTCATCAAATACATCAAGAATGCAACTCTACGCCTGCATGTTATTTTTATGGCATATGTTTGCTCCATTGAAAACAGATCTAAAAATACAGTATCTGTAAGAGGTAGCAGAGAGGGATGTAAATATGTTAGTTAAAAGGCAAAAAAGAATGGATGTATTTAGCTTAATACATTTTCATGGATAATATAATTCATCACTGTAGTAATATATGCCAAAATACTGCTTTCACTGCACAGTGTATTAGTTATTACAGAGATATAAAGGCATCCTTAATCCATTTTAACAGGGCTCTGTTGGAGAACTAGATTTGTAAAAAGGAAGCTAAGGTATTAGATCAAGGTACATGACATTCTGAAAGAAAAAAACACAAACAACTAGAAGACAGCTGTGGCAGTGTAATTTTAGCTGCTTTTGGGAATGGACCAGAAATGAGTTTCAAGTGGGATTATGCGAGAGTCATGGGGCAGAGGAAAAGTTGGCTCAAAGATTAGTCATTAGTTTCAGATGGCTTTCAGGAAGCTGGTGATGAAAAAAGCTGTGCTTCTCTAACAGTCTGGATCATTCAGCTTGTTAATGTGACTTAATTATCCAATGGACAGCAATCCCCAAGAAAAAAACAAACAATATTGCTGTCTGAATTAAAAATTTGTAGCTTGTCTGAGAACAAGGACAAAAGATCAGTGAGGATTATGAAGATCCCCTGGCCCTTAAAGTTCTGTGGCAAAATTAAAGAAAAGTGATCTGATACTCTTGGGTACATAACACCCGTACATTAATCTCTTTAATGTACAATGACTACATCTGTCCCTGAAATACTTGACAGGTCTAATTCCATATCTCTGTCGGTTCCTGGTGGAGGATCGGTGTTACTCAGATAAAGGAAACTAAAATCTAAAATAATACAAACACTAACCTTTTTTCAAAATTAAGGGATACTTCTCTTTCTTATATTTATGTTCCCTTTTCTCCAGATATTAACATGGACTCAGGTGATTATCTTGTGTTTCAGTGAAGATCTTTATTCTTCTGATCTTCCTTTTGAGGCAAGTTTTATCCATGTTTTAAAATTGAGGCAACATTTTCACTTTAAACACTTTGTAACAAAAAATTTTGGAACATTTGCTAGTAACTTCAAATTAGTCTAATTTAGTTTCACTTGTAAGCTGATGTACAGCCAGTTCACATCAGTCATCTTCATGATCCATGCTGCAGAGAAGCTTGATTTCTGACACATACAAGAGCTACAGTTTGTCTAGAATTGGGATGTATCAAATTTTTTTCTAATATCCAATCTAAACCTGCCCTGGCACAGCTTCTTCCCTTTCCCCTTGTTCTATCCTCTGTCACCTGGCTGAAGAGACCATCGCCCACCTCTCTACAACCTCCCTTCGGGTAGTTGTAGGTGGTGATAAGGTCTCCCCTCAGCCTCCTCTTCTCCAGGCTAAACATCCCCAGCTCCCTCAGCCGTTCCTCATATGATTTGCCCTCCAGCCCCTTCACCAGCCTGGCTGCCCTTCTCTGCACTTGCTTAAGGACCTCAATGTCCTTCTTATGGTGGGGAGCCCAGAACTACACACAGTACTCGAGGTGTGGCCTTGTTGTGTTAGTGAGACAGAAGGCCCTGAAAGCAACTAGCACTAGCTAAATAATACACCACAGTTACACACATAAGTTTATAGCTTCTATTTAAATTCTTTCTTAAAAACCTAACTTCATCACTGTAAAGGCCTGCAGTAGCATTTTCATCCAATAAAGACAGTATTTTGTATTTTAAGTGTATGATACTATTTATCCATTGGGAGTATTTTTTAAAATATAACTGAATATGAACATGAACATGCTTCCTAGGCAGAAACATCACTGTAAGAGTTTGCAACAATGAAATGCTGTTCAGATGCTCACATAAGTGAGAAAGGTCAGGTGTAGTTAGAGTACAAGCCACAAATTGTAGTTTGTTTCAGCAAGATTTGATGTGTTTGACTCAAATATTTGTCTAGATCATTAGCATTACTGCAAATGCAAGGACAAGCCTTTGTGTTTAAATAACCAAGAGACATAGCTTTTTTTCCCCCTCACATATTACCCCAATTTATGTTATTACACCAGACTTTCAGAAGCAGTTCCTTAAGGGGGTAAGTTGCTTAGATTTCAAATCTAAACACATACTGTAAGCACTTGAAGACAATTTATTTCCTCACATGACAATAGGGTAATGATATTATTCCAGTGAAAGTATGTATTTTTGAATCCTTGTATGATTAAAGAGCAGAATGTTTTTCCATGCTATTTGACCTACAGCCTATTCAGAGACATAAAATGACAATTTTTTTAAATAAAGCAGAAAACCCTAACAAAAAGTAGATCAGAAATATGAAATGCAAGTCTATTGACAGTTGTATTATTACAGAAGGCTGAAGTTTTCCACTGAGGGCTTCCAGGACAAATACTAGTGACACAAACAGAGTTTCATTCTCTGTTTTTGACAACTTATTTTCCCTCATAAAAAGGAATATTTTGACCCCCTTGCAGGAAGTCTGATATATAGTGTCATTTTGAAGTTGATGCTGTCATGATACACTCTAGTTCCCCTAGCCAGGGTACATCCCTCTTAAGAGAATTCCCATGATGTTCTACACCTTAGTAAAGCAAAAGTCCATGGTATATTTTAGAAAACAGAATGCTTACGGGTGATGGTTTCACAAGTACAGAATGTAGTTCACTAATTCCTGTAGGGATCAGGAAATATGTTGCTTTGCTTTAATGAACAGCCTAAGTTATTTGTGGTGAACTTTGAGTGCATTGCAAAAGGAAGTTCAACTTTAGTCAGTGTATATTAAATGTAAAACCACAAATCCCATTCACAAACAAGAAGAGTTTTCTACAGACATGATCTCAAATCTGCTTTTAAATTACTACAATGGAAACAAATTCAGTAACCATTTATATTATCTAACTTCTTGCTTTCCCTACAATTTTCCTAAGGCTACAAGAACCTATTTTGAAGCTTCTTTTCTCCATGATTTGTATAATCCCACTGATTCCTCCAGATTTAATTCCTAATTTACATGAGCAAAACAAAAAAGGGATCAGAAGAATAAAGATCTTCACTGAAGCACTTGACAGTCATCTGACAGGGACCATTTTTGACAGTTCTAACAGGGATTATTTTCAAGTTCCCCACCCTCCCAGTTCTTCTTCCTTGTTAGCAAAAATGCTTACCTTATAGATGGCAAACCAAGTGTCCTAATTTCTGCCATGCCTAGCCTAGAAGAAAACTGAATATGGCATTCTATGCTAGTGAATATTTAACAACTTCTATGACTTATTCTGCAATGGGTTTCTCTTGCTCCATTTTGCATCTTGCTTGAAACCTTCCTCCACATTTTCTTTCAGAAGCATCAACTGCTTTCTAGCCCCTACTCTACAGAAAATACTCTCCACAGCAAGCTCTACATTGCAGGACATATACATTGTTTTCTTCACTAACTGAACTACATTTTCCCCAAGAACACTTTCATTGGATTTTTGTTTTCCTCTTGATAATGCCTTCTTGCAATGTAGCAGCTTTTCTGAGTCTAGATTTTTGTCAGTTTGACCTTTCCAGCTTACTGAGCCCAACTGTTTTTGTTATAAATCACTTCACTTCTCAACAGCTTCCTTACTTCCAAGGCCTTTCACCAGCTTTATTAAACGTTGTAGAAGGTCAGTCTGAGCCATAGGTTCTCTATACTAAAGCATACAATATTAAAAAACCTAAAATATTTTACAATAAGCATTTACAAGAAAGTCTACTAACAAGTGAACTATTTTCAAATTTCCATGGAACTCCTAAAGTGTCAAAATCTGAAAACACAAACTATAATGTTGATCAAAACAGGGAAAAGAAATTTGAGATGTTGTAACAATTAGAGATAGCATTGGTAAAAATAAAGTTTTGCCTGCCTGAATGAGATAACCTGAAGGACTTGTAGAGCCTATAACCAGATATATTTATATGCTGATATATCACCAATAGAGTTAGTGATAAGTGGATTATCTCAGTCTGCAGCTTTACAGTCACTGAGTCACTGTGGATGCACTGAAGCAAATTCATCTTTGATGTTCTCACACTGCTTATAGCAGTATTCCAGCTTTTGATGAAACTGCTTGTGCATCACATCTCTACTCCAGTTACTATACTGAAGAATCCTTCTTCAGAGCAGAAGATACCTACAAGCATAGCTTTAAATCCTAAAGATGCAAATACACTTTGCCAGGAGAAAGGGTATTTCCCTCAAACTGGTTTTAAACAGTGCCACAAGCAAACAAAACTTATCACAGCAAAGCTCTTTTCAGCACCTGTAGGTACAGCTATACTAGGCCTTCTGCCAGTACACAATTATGTAATCAGAAGCATAACCTAAAATTCTCCTGGCAAAACTTTTAACACAGGTTTGACCTAAGAAAAGCGTCAAGTTCCTGTTCTCAAGAACAGAAGGCACAATGCTTTGAATTTTCTATAAAAAGGAAGATCAGATGCCAATAAAGGGAGTCCCAGAATCTCAGCCAGGAAAACTGGAGCACAAAGACTGGTTAAGGAAAAAACATTCTTCCCCAAACTCTTGATTGTATATCACACAATCATTAGAAGGGTGCATCTCAGTATATTCTCCCAAACACACATGAAATTAAGAGACCAATCAGCACAAGCTTGGACCACTTAGCTGTGGTCTGAATGCTGGAAGCAAAGCAAGATGCCTAAGCTGCCATTGACTGCCTCCACCTCTGGATCTGCCAGTTCTTGGCATACAGGGGAGGAATGGGCAGGTGACACTTAGAGCTGAGTCTTTAGGGATTCATTACCAAGGAAATTGTACAACAAGCAAGAGAGTACAGATTTGGCCCTTAGTCCTTCTGTATAAGCTCAGACTGAAAATTTTCACATAGTGGGTTTTCCCTTAGTTGGGGACTTGACTTGACTTTGCTGCTGGATTAGCTAGGCTGCTTTATCAGCTTCTGTCTGCTAGTTTATGAATGACAGTTTGAAAAGTCTACATTGCCAACATAAGATTAGCATGCACTAGCCTCAGATTTATTTCAAGTTATTTAGATTAACATCCATGTGTCCTAGATGCAGGATTTCAGAATAACAAACTGATCTAAGCCAGATTTCTCCTGGCTGCCCAAATGTAAAATGTAGATCTGTCAAAAAATTAAGATAAACAAATGCAGGTCAATGGGGAGTGTTGGTATATTAAGAAGCTTGAAATAATGAAAAATGCATACATTTCCCTAAGGGAATTGCAGAAAATTAAAATGTAGAAAGTTTTATGTAAAGAGATGGCAAAAGCTATTGAGACTAAGAATAAATCTTAGATGTGCTGAAGTTATTGTTTCATGCCACCAAAAATAAGTTGCAGCTGATTCAAAAGGCAGTCTGAAGACTTGTGTTCACAGTGCTTACAACATAGTATGTAAATATTAAAATCATATTAGTTGGAGTCGAAGCAATGAAAACTCTTAAAAACCAAATGTGTGCTAGGTTTAGAAGGGTTGTCAAAAGAAACAAGATAATTAACATGCTGTGAAATTCATAATAACTGCCTCATATGGGAGCACTGCTGACCTAGGGATAGCTTAATTACAAACTGCAAGAAAATTAGGACAACAAGAAAAAAATCACCTCATAGAAATACTAGAGAAAGCAGAGTTATTTTCTGTCACTGTAATGCTACAGCCCTTCTTGGTTGGATCTTTCTTCTAACCTGTTTTAAAGGTACACTGGCTATTTGTTTAGACCCCAACACATATTGCCCACAAACAAGTTCAACTTAATCCCAAGCAGCTACTGTTCTGAGATGATGCTTTATATACCAGAATAGAACCAAATTGCTTTTGAAGACTTGCAGAACACAGCAATTTGATTGCATTGTCAGTGATGCAGGCTACTAGTGTTCAGAATGGTTGTTCACATCTTTTCAAGAACAGAAAACACTGCAACTTGCACTACAATATTCCATTACTGGCAGAAATGTAGGATACAAAGAAATGAATGATAAATGTAATATTAAAGATAATTGCCATGTAAGAGTCCAAATATTCAGCAGTATTTTTTCTCTTTCCAACCAGATGTGTGTCTATAAATCCAGTTGTAATACTTGCTCAAAACATCAGTAGCATTTAGTATTTGTGAATCACAAGATCCACCTTGAAAATCTGGCCCCAAGTTCCTCCTCCTCTCTCATCCTTATTTCAAGAGTTCAGTTATACTTTGATAGAAAGTCCATATCATCACCCAAAAACCAATTAAACACAGTATACACTAAGAGGAAGACATACAAACCCCGTCACAAATGTTAGCACTTAAGAAAAGTAAGTTTTTAACTGATATTTAATCATATTGTATGACAGAAGCAGGTTTCACACATTGAAACCACTACACATTCTTAACACGCAATATTTGTAGTCTCTATGAATAAGACAGAGTGAGAATGAGAGTTTACTGACATTAAGTAGGATCTTTTGTTTCTCTTCCTCTGAGATCTAGGAAGTCACCTTGTTGGAAGTTTTTCTGGAAGTGGTTTAATTCTTCAGGGACAAAATGTATAATAGCATCTCACTTCACATCTCAAACTTTCCATGGGAAAGTCAATTGATGAGTCAGGGGAAAAACTAAGACTCTCACAGTATAGATGATTTGAGCCTTCCCCTCTTTTTCAATATTTAATTTTTCAGGCTTAATTGAAAGAGACAAATATGAGACTAAAGTATTAAGGAAGGCATCTCAAAACCAATCCAAAAAGTCAAACCTGGCACCTTAAGGTTTCATTAGCAGGCTACAGACTTGACACCGAAATTAAATTCACATTTCACTTGAACACTAGACAATGAAATAGACTGTGCAGTAAAACATGTTTAGCAATAGGCAGCTACAGAAACATAACACAGCAGACATAGTGCTGCCTTGTGACTAGGCATTGTATAACTACTGCCATTATAGCACTGCTCTAAAAATCTATCAGCATTTCAACTGTTCTGCCTTTTCTTAGCATTTATCCTTCTGCAAGGGGTTTGTAGATACATCTCAAGCATCTCCACTGCAAAACTGAAAAAATAATGTAAATATTAAATATTCTAGATCCCATTTTCCCTTGAAATCTGGCATGACCTGCTGGGCACTCTCCCTGAAATCACTTGCCGATGGATCTTCTAACATTAAGAATGCAAAGAAATCACTAATAACTCACAGACTTTTAACCTCCTGCAGATCTGACTTTGCATCTTCATCCCAAATATTTCCCAGTCTTTCTGCCACTCCACAAGAGCACCAAAGCTCACTCCATTACACACTGTCCTTTCCAGGAAGGATATACTCTCTCTGTCCAAGAACTAAAAGGCACCCTTCTATGGCCTTTCAAACAAAATCCTGACTCTTTACCAGGTGGTCCTAATAACCAAATTTGCTGGTACAGTCACAGGTACATTCATCAAGTTTTTTGGTTCCTTGCACTCCTTTTTTGGCTGGAGATTTATTTCTCTTACTACTACAGTAACTATTTAAAAATCACTACTGGGTCTCTAAAAATGAGAGTCAGAAAAGGAATCAAGTAGCAAGACAGTAGTAAAATTAGTGATCTGTACCATTGGAACTTGTCAGTTTACACAATGCATGGAATAACATTAAATAACTATTGTTGTTTTTTTTTTTTTTTAATTAGGCCATAATAGCAGGACAATTATTACATTTTCATTAAAAAGAATTGAGAAACCTTTACACATCGTGGAATACAGTGGCCAGTTCTGTGCTCCTGAGGACAAGACACAGGCATACCAGAGAGTATCCAGAGAAGGGCTGTGAAGATGGTTAAGGATTGAAGTGTCTGACAGAAGGAGAAGCTGAGAGAGCTGAAACCATTTAGCCTGAAGAAAAGGCTCAGGGGGATCTTATCAATATATATCTAGTCAAATACCTGATGGTGGAGTAAAGAAGAGTTAGTCAGAGTCTTCTCAGTGATGCCCAATAATAAGACAAGAGGCAACAGGCACAAACTGAAACACATCACATCCCATCTTTTTTTTTTTCTTTAACTGGGGGTCAGTTGCCCACAGAGACTGGAGTTTCCTTGATCTGTAAAGACTTTCAAAACAATTGGGCTGTGTCCCGAGCAACCTGCTTTGTCTGACCCTGCTCTAGCAGAGAAGTTGAACTAAATGGTATCATGTGCTCACTTCCAATCTTAACCATTTTGTGATTCTGTGGTTTTGTCTGTCATTCTCTGATCATGTACCACCTAACAGTGAGTCTGTGGAGATATTTCCCCATAATCGCTACCTATTTAATTAGATATAGTTGTTCCAAGTCCTTCCTCTATAGACACTTGTCACACAGTGACTACACACATACATATTACCTAGCTCTCTACAGTGACTATTTTTGCTGACATTTCCAGTCTTGCTACAGGTCCATTGGAGCACCAGACACTCCAGTGTATGAGAACAGCTTGTGTGCTGCTATGCTCACAGAAGAATAGTGAGCTATTGGAAGTTAATGCTAATGCATTTATTCCATTGTATGCTCCTTTCTTGTTGTATCTATGTATATATGTTAAAACTAATTTAAAGCATTGCATCTGATAAAATCAACATAATTCACATCCATAGAATAGTATTTAATAAACACTCCAGATGCAAATCAAATAAAACTCAAAAAACTTCAAGAACAAAAGCACCTGTTATCCAAAGGATTCAAAGGCATTTTGGTAATCAAGCCTGAACCCAACTTTTTATTTCCCTGTTCTAACTGACAAAAAATCACTGATCCAAAGTCCACTGAAATCATTAACTTTCTTTTGATTTGAGTCCGGTAAGTTTTGCAGAAATGGGAAACATCTTTTAAAACAGCTAGTGTACAGATGACTACCATAAAAGGCCAGACATAGTGTTAAGAACGTATTAAAAAAAGAATGAGAAATGAGAAATTCTGCAAACTCTCTGCAGGGCAGCCTTTGTAATCATTGCACTACTTCTATTTCAAGGATTGCTCTGTGACATATTTGAGACATAATTATGAAAGTAATAAAAATGCTCTCAAGTAAGTACATTGGTAGAATTAGATATGTGAGGTAAAAAACCTGATATAAAATAGAACCATTAAAAAGATCAGTGTAATAGCTTCTGTCAGTCTAAAAGTCACTGTCATTTCTTATGACACCTGAATACTTAAATCATGTGTTAACTTACTGATCTCACAGCCTGTTGGTTTCCATCACCTCTGGAATCATGGGGATGTGAGGTGAGGGTTAAAAAGAAGTTGTCTAACAGGAAGATATAAAGCCTGTAGAAAGAGCATGTATTACTAGTTCTGTAGTGTAAGAATGCTCGGTTTAGATCCCAAACTTAGTAAGTAACCTAACTTACTTAGGAACCTAAAACTCCCTACACCTCTGAAAGCCTATTAAGTACCCAAGATTGGATTAAGAATCTCATGAGATCGAGTGATCTGAGAAAATTCTGATAATTTGGATTTCACTAAGAACATAAACTATAAGGGCATTTTTTCTTAACAAAACTGCTTTGCATTTTCCTGCCAGTGTACAGACCAAAATTAGAAGTGAAAATTAATTTACCAGATACATGGAGCATCAAAAGGTTTGATGTTCAGATGTTTCAAGAAAATTTAAAAAAGGTGATGCTTGGGACCCTCAAAGGGCAGGACGTTATAGTAATCTGTTTTCCAGTGTCTCTAATTCTAATTTTGTACTACAACGCATTTTTGCTATTAAGAGGAGAAGGCATTTGGTTTCAGATCTCTCTAACTTTGCAGAACACAGTCATGTTTAGCTAATGAGAAGTAACTAGCTGACTGAAGTTAACTAGATACAGACAGGCATTTTATGTATCCTTGGGACTAGAATGAGCTGGAAGCCAACTGTTTCCATGTGGTTTACATACATTGTCAATGGGGTATCTGGCTTGTAGAACAAGTCTACTTTTAAGTACTCATAAGATAAGCTTTTATCAGCATGTCAGGATTAGTGAAATGCTAGTAGGGTGTGAATGCCTCAGTTTTGTGACCAAACTGGCCATTTTTATTTAATGTCTACTGGTCTATCACAGTAAAGCAGGCACAACTTTGCTGAAATTTGATTCATCCATACTTGATAATAACAATACAGCAATTCTATGCATCACAGAGAATTATCAATTTAAAGCTCACTTTTTCAATCATATGAATTAGAACAAGAAACAATTCTTACAGTTTCCTTCCAGTCTCTGAACTTGAAATGTAACATTTCATTATGTTCTATTTGCTAGTGTACAATCTGCCTCTGGTTACAATAAACTGTACTAACAGTCTTCAAATCAGTGAAACATCACCTGCACACCACTCCTTTTAGATTATATTCTTCCATGGAGCTTTAGGGAAACTTTCTTCTTCTGCAGGAACTCTGTTAGGCAGAACTGAGTACCATGGGGAAACACTGAGGACAAGATTGGGATATGCTTTTCTATCACTCCAAAAATGAGCAGCATATGCCTCTGGCAAGCTTGTGCTGCCAGTTGTAGGAGCAGATAGGTCTCAGGGCCAAGAAAGCTGCTGAGTGTTAAGTTTTATTTTTAAACATTAAAAAGTGTCTCCCCTACATGACAAAAGGAAATATTCTATATAGGCATAACTCTTGAGCAAGCAATAGTTTAGATTGCTCTAGGCTAGATATGATTTTATTTTGAAAGTTGGGGTAAGCACAAAACTGGGTCCATTTATTGGACCAGCACCTGTGATCATGTTCTTATTATTATCATTATTGATCGCCTTTTCTAAAATCAGCAGTACTGTTTCTACCTGATCACTGTGCTGCAGTTTTCTTATGCTTGGAAAAGTATAGAAAAGATTTCATAGCCTTATGTATGAGGTTTTCTGAAAAGCCCAAAGGTTATGATTACTGCAAAAGTGCTTTGAATAATGAATCTCCATTCTTTTGTCCTTTTTTATGCAAGCAATCTAAACTACATGACAACCCTCCTGATAGTTGTCAAGAGTAGCAGCGAGGCCCTGTCAATCAGTGCATGACTTGTGACTGTTTCCTAAGCAGCAACAGACAAAGCAAACCCTACAGTGACAGTATTTTCTGCTTACTTATCTTGGCAGTAGCCAACAGCTCTTAGTATTTTAAACATATCTAAAAATATCCACCAATTCAGAGAATGATATAAATGGCCTTGCAATAGACCACAAAAGCCAACATTATTTATCACCAACAGTTATAAAGAGAAGCACTGAAAGCAAATGCAGGTAGGACATATCTGCAAGCTTAGTTATCAGTAAGCAAACAATTAAAGGAGTAGACTGCCTTAATGTTTTTTTTATTAAGTGACTAACTTGCTAATTTCTATTTAAAAATAAACCCTGCAAATATTTGGTTAATGATTGTCCTCTGGACAATTCTGCTAGTATCTTTCAGGGATAGGCTTAGCTATAATTGTCATGAAAGATTTATTCTAAAAACCTTCATGATGCCTTTATGTTCTCTAAATTAGAGAGAATTTATTCTTTGGTATAAATCAGAAAGAAAGCATAATCACATTCACCTCATTTGAAGATTTTACAAAGAAACAGGAAAACGTTCCACAGTACAACATGATGAGTTTCATATCTCAGCTAACATTTTGCTTTCTGAAACCAGTCTCAGGTTACAATATCTCATTCACAAAGAGATCCCAGGAGCTTGCAATTAGGGGAAGAAAGATACCCGTCTACTTTATAGTCCTTGCAGTATGTAATGCAATGAAGAGTAAACAATGTAAGGTTCATTGCTTCTATTGATATTGGGCAAATATGTGAGAATATGGGGTGCAAAAGTCAGTAAACCCCTCTTTTTTGCTGCAGACTCCCAGAAAAGACAAGCAGCAAAGCAGTTGACTGAAAATCTTCTGTAAAGAGAAAATAGGAATAAGGAGATATTTGGAAAAAATATTAAATATTCTTTATTTGTTTTAATTTATTCTCCATATAGCTTCTTAATAGTCTTTTACCACCTAAGTATTTAATCAAAGTCAAATCACTTCATGGTAACAACCCCTTTCATACCGTGTGCAGATACATTTGATATTGTCCCTATTGCAGAGGTAGGGAAAGGAGACAAAATGGTGAATATGGACATAGTTATTTTAAAGACCTGTTTTTCAAAAAGGATCAGCACTTTATTTCATCACCAGCATTTGTTATGTTGCCTCATAAAAATCTGACACTCTGGCTTTTGAACTGCTCTGAAATCTGGCTCTTGTCAAGGGATACAAGGAGACAAGTTCTGTGAGAAGCCTGGCTGCACTCTGGATGCGGTTCAGGACACCGTGGAAGGGTTGATTTCAAGCAACTGATCCAATTTCTTACAAGAAACCTACTGCAGTGGCAGGAAGCTCCTGTCACTGGTTGCAGAAATGTTACTACAAGATCTTCTGCCTGGTTTTCCTTAATAACTTACCAGGGAGAGACCAAATTATTTTCCTACTATCAGTGCACCTTATACAATAAAATACTGACTATTCTCAGTTTCACCTAAAGAACTTCCTAGGAGCAAAACAAAGCAATAACACACATACATTTGTAATGAATAGTTCTCCTTATTGATCGTCATGCACATTCTTAATATTATTGTTAGCTTGGCTGGTATACACGGACTGTTCGGGGTAAGAGAGCTCAATCCTAGATCACAGAACTCCCATTCTACTTTTTCACTTCAACTGGATTTTGCTTCTGGCTAAGCTATTACATGACCAGTCACTAATGAAATGATGTATCTTATACTGAGAGAGATTAAAATTACTGGAGAAGTATAAAACAGAAATATTTTAATGATACTGGAATGAATAATGGTTTACAGTCTATGCCTGCTGTCATTAAGGACCACTTTTTTTTACCTTTTTTTTAAGGTATTATCAGTGCAAGATTAGAGAGTTGAAGGTTCAAAACTTGCTCTGTTTGTTGCTTTGAAAACAGATGCAAGAGGAGCATAGCATTCTTTTTATACTGGCAACATCACTGCTTTGTGCAGTCAAGCTCACAATCAAAATGTTTACTTTGCTCATTGAATAAACTCTACATCTGTCAGAATAGACTGTGAGGGAAAGGGCAGTGTTTCAGATTACACCAACCGTCAGACCTCGAAATTTCTGTTTAGAACCAGCAGAAAATGGTATTTTTTATAAGATACTTATTCCTTTATTTTCCATCAATACCTAGAGGACTTGTCATCTTTTTCTCCAGTAACTGTCTGTCTTACTCTGTTCACTCAGTATGTATATCAGCATAGCATTTGTTACAGATGTATGTGCAATCACTGAATGAGGCACTTATGTAATTAAGAGCAGGGTCACTGTTTTAGTGTGGTTCTCTGCCTACACATATTTACCTTGATGAAAGACTAAATGGAGGCATGCTCCTGATAAAAACACAGCTAGATGTATGTTTACCCTAATAACTTCTCTTTCCATGGCTTTACTGCAATTCCTTTTTTCATTAGTTACTACCTTTCATAGTTTCCTATTTATGCATAAATCTAATCTGCCTGTATCTTGCAGATTCTAAAGATATCACTTTACCTTTAGTTCCTTTAAAAAAAAAAAATAATAATATTGTTACCATCCTGTTTCAAACTGAAAAATCAAAATTGCAGTTTTATTGTAAAGATTCAAGTCACAATCTCCCAGTAATGTGCCAGTTTCTCATTCCAGTTCCAGACCCAAATCAAAATCTTACCAAAGAATTGGTTAGCTTTTTCTTCAAAGTGTTTATACAAACTCATTTTCATTTTGTACTCTCAGGAAATTGGGATAATGAGGTGTACATCTCTTGTGTATTCTTGTTTTATGCAGAAAGTGTTTTTAAAACAATATAAATTCACATCTTCCTTGTCTAGGCTAACTGAAAAGTGTGAAATCTGTTGAACTCTAGTACAAACTAAGAATACATTCAGTTTTTCTGGTAAATTCTGTCTGCAAATAGAGAATGAAAGGACTGTCTGAATCTCTTTCCATTAGTATCCCATATCTAGAGTTTAAACCCATACTTTGAGTTTCTTGGAGATTTTAGCTCTCTCCACTCTTTTTCTCAGGTTATTATCTTCAGCTGAGTTTTGTTCCTGGTTCTATGTGATATTATTCAGTTATCAGGTTGCACCAGAGTATGAAAGACTGAAGCAGCTCTAATTGCTTCACCTTTTATGGTCTTGAGTCTGTGTTCTTGAATCTGCCTAGTTGTTAAACCACCTGCAGGTTTTGATCCAGTACCTGATGTATGGAATCATTCTCACTATGACACGTGTGAAGGACACTTACCTGACTATTTTCCGACACTACCTACTTCAGTGTTGCTAAGATCACTAGAAAAGTTAAACTCATGGACCTGCATTCCATGGATGAGATTCAGTCAGACTGTGACTGGGTTCACAGGGCATGTTGTTTGTGTTTCCTTTGTCAGGGTACTTGTAAAACAGAAAGGGAAGTTCTCATCTGCAGGATAAATCAAAGCTGCTGACTAACTCAGCAAAAATGGACTAAGGCAACAAACTGCTACTTCTAAATAATGTAAATGCTCAAAAGCATCCTGCTAAGTTTCCCGCAGGGAATCACGTCCTAAAGAATCAGCGTGCTATTAGATACGTTGTGGATTTGCAATGTTAATTAGAAAAATACAAATAAAGACCAATCTCAAGCTCAGTATAAGATCTAAGAAACTGAGCTGGGCACATGCATTTCTTCAAGGTTGAAGAATGGCGAGAAAGGACATAGCATTAAGGACACATTTTGCATTAAGAACATCTTTTGCACTTGAGCACTGTCTTTCTCAGGGTGTGAATTGAAGCACGCACCCAACCTGTCTACCTATTGCCAGCTAACAAACAGGCCATCACAGAATCAGGCTAATGCAGTATGTTCTTCCTGTTCTCAAATACAAAAGCTAAGTCAATAATTACTCTGTCTCTGCCTCTGTCTCCATGTGTATTTTTTTCTTTCACAGCAGACTGAATTCATGGAGCTGCATTGATGTCAGTCCCACCGCTAAACTTGGTCTCTGTATCTCATTTTGTTTCATGCAACACCAAAGAGACCAACCCTGCAAACAGTTCTGAGGTGTATAAGTGACAGTAACTTCTGGTTAGGATTCTGTCCCTGTCCCTGGACCTTCTCTTTTTTTTTCTGAAAGACCTGTACTCATTTGGAAGATGTCAAAGTCCTCAGCAGGCCCAACCAAAAAATCTGGGTTGGCATATTTCAAGGTACTTATGGTCTCTCTAAGGAATATTTTGCAGACCAGCAAGTAGGATCTGCTTTCTTTTCCAGCAGGGACTGTCTCACAAGTAGTAGGTATCATTGTCATCTCAAAAGCTCTTGTTCTCCATTTCCAAAATCAGCTATGTAGTAGGTCAACACTGATCTCCATTCAGTCTCCATGTACTCAGACTTAGAGTGTGGCAGACACCTGTGAAATTTGCCAAGGGAGAACCGGGTAGCCAAAGAATATTCCTGCTTTCCTTGTATCTAGTTTTTCCAAAGTTTGAACATGTGGCAAAGTCAAGAAGAATGACATGGTGCTTAGAGAAGGGTCCATTTGATATGTAGAAATGTTGTAGTGAAAGACATTTTGTCTCTGTCAACATTCTGTAAATGTTAGAAATGTTTTGGTCAAAACCTCTGTCCAGTTCTATCATGAATATGTGATCTGTTCTTGGCCTTGTGCTCACAACAGTAAGTTTGCCATGAAGCACCTAGGGAGGAGTAACCCCAGGCACCAGTACATGCTGGGAACTGATGAGCATGAAAGCAGCTCTGCAGAGAACGACCTTGGGGTCTTAGTGGAGAACACGCTGAGCTTGAGCCAGCAATGCATCCTCACAGCAAAAGAGTCCAACTGCATTAGGAAAAGCATTGCTAACAAGTCGAGGAGGGTGATTCTTTCCCTCCACTCTGCACTCCTGAGACACAGTTGGAGTGTTGTGTTCAGTTTTGAGCTCCCCAGTACAAGGAAGATACGGGCTTGCTGGAGTGAGTCCAGAAAAGGCTCACAAAGAGCAAACATCTGGCACACAATGAGAGGGTGAAAGAGTAGACTGTTTAGCTTTGAAGAAAGAAGTCTCAGGTGTGTCTTACAGATGTGTTTAAATACCTCATTGGAGGTGGCAAACGAGAGTTGCCCAGACTCTCCACAGTGGTGCTCAGTGGCAGGACACCGTTCCCATTGGAACAGAAGAAAACACTTTTTTTGCTGTGACAGTGGTTGAACAGATTGCTCAGAGATACTCGGTTGTGGATATATTAAAAATGTGCTTGGACACTGTCCTTGGCTAC
The DNA here is from genome assembly GCF_964237585.1 of Gallinula chloropus. NCBI lineage: Eukaryota > Metazoa > Chordata > Aves > Gruiformes > Rallidae > Gallinula > Gallinula chloropus. The sequence goes on along the minus strand of NC_140090.1, from coordinate 18,892,133 downwards.
CTGCTCTACCTTACCCTGATTGAGCAGAGGCCTTGGGCTAGATGACCTCATGAGGTCCCTTCCAACCTCAACAATTCTGTGACTCTGTAAAGCACAAGTCTCTCTTCAAAGGCACCTGTGACTGGATCCTTCCACCTCTGTCAGAAGTCAGAAGGCAATTGGAGCTTTGGGAAACTCTCATGAAATGGCTTTGCTGCTGTAATGTTTTGCCTAACTCCAGCCACATGACCTGAATGTTAAGGCTAAATATCATCTGTAACTGATGGGTGAAGACCTCTTGAAAAACATAATTGCAATCTTGCCGTAGCAAGTGTTCCACTTGTCAGCCAAGTCTTAACCTACAATACTATTATCTGACTTATGGGTCTAGTTGTCAGACTAAAAATACCTAATTACTAGATGTCACTGAGAGCAGGATTTTATTCCTTTCTTATATATTTGAAATTTTAGCATGTACACAAATATCATGCTAGAGAATAACAAAAATATTTCTTTTCTTTAAGCACACAGTGGTGGACTTTACTAGAACATTGTTTTCTTTTCCTCCCTGTATCCCTGTTAAACTTTTCCTAGTAGTTGTCCCAATTCCGTTTGATAATAGAGATTTAAACAAACTGCTTATACCCAAGCATATAATATGCATTCTGGAATAGCTAAAAACACAATTAAAGCCAGCCTTTAGAACCATAGATGTATATAGAATAGAAACTAAATTAAGAGAACAGAAAGAAGAGAGGTACAAAACTCAATTTCATAATAGAAATTTAAAAGTTTGTAGAACTGATTTCCTTTAGGTGTTTTCTTCAATTTGTTTTTTAGAACCTCAGGATCGTTGCCTAAGAAACCTTCCACAGCAGATTATTTCACTCTAATTGTTCTACATGTTTTGTATCTCTGTTTTGTGTGTGTGATTGATTATAGTTTGATAGCCTTTATTCATGTAGAATAATCTATATTTCAATGCTATTATTACCTTCAAGTGTTTAATTTCTTGCATATCCTTGATATCTATGAGTAGCAAGATCATAATTTTCTATACGAAGTCCATTACCATGCTGTTTATCTGTTTTAAGGAAATTGCATTCATATAGATACAGCAGTAAAACCTTACAGATTCATAAATTCATTTAGGTTCTGTGAGCAGTAACCTGAATCATTCTGCAAAATTGCAAAGTATCATGTTGAAATTTGTATCTAGGTTCTAGTTTTTTCTTATAATTTGGCCCCAAATCTATCTTTGATTGTCTGCCTTCTCTACATCTGCCTGACATTGAATAACTTACAGCTGTTCTTAGAGGTGTGTAGATGACTATTTCAAGGAGTTCTGTATGAGAGCCTGGAGGCATTCTAGACGTGATGGCACATATGAGGAATCTCTGTCCAGAATGACCATTCCTTGGCATGTGCTGAGATACTGCAAATGAGAAAGGGAGAAAGTCTGATCTACACCCCTGCATGACACAGCTACAGAGGAAGGCAGTGGCAGTACAGGTCATAGGTAACTGGAAAGTGAAACTGCCTAGCATGGCAGAAAGTGTATAGCAGGGTTCTGTCCCTGTGAGGAAGGAGCTTCCCTAATGACAGTTTTACTACAAGGAGTAGAGCATTCATCTAAGTTTGATTATGAACTTTAGAAATCGGAGTGTTTCTTTATCCAAAAGGTATTTTTGTCAACAAGTTAGATAAAACAACTATACACTAAACCACAGAACTTTTGGTAGCTTTCAATAGCTTTCATGGTACAGCTCAAAAGAGAACTGTGCTGATCTTTGGGAAGCTTTCAAGACAGACCAGAGAAAGAACTGCTTGCAATTAGACTGCTCTGTACAGCACTTTCTCTCTTTCAGTCCTAAGCCATAAATAAGACTTCTTGAGTATTATTAAAATTAACTATACAGAATAAGGAGAAAGAAATTAAGTTATTATGGTTCTATTTTATTTTACTGATCATGTTAAATATAGTTTTCATAAAAGTCACAGAGTCTGATGCTATGCTGGGACAGAACAATATACCTTCTTAAACCACAGGTTTTTCCTTACAACTTTTACCACAATGAGCAGTTTGCTTCCACCTAGCTCTGTGAGTATATGGCTTTTTAAAAGCTCCTGTAGTCTAATCCCTCCATAAACATGCCCCCACTTTTTTATAGAATCACAGCAATGTAGCATGAAAAGCTAAGCAGAACAATAAAGCGAAGGAGAGTCTTCCAAGATGGGATCATGTTTTCTCTTCCAGAAGTGGCAGAGGTTACAGCTGAGGCTATGGTATGCTACCAGGATGCTTGTTCAGGAATGGTAAAAGTTTCCTGCCAAGATGGTAGTGTTCCAAGCTACAAAATGAAGAACAGTCTAAGAAGTTCCCAATGTTTCTGTCCCAGACTTATGGTGCAGAAATTCCAAGAAAATGTTGAACCATAGGAAACACAGTATTCCTAGGAAATACCACTATACAATCTCAAGATTCAGAATTTTCTAAGCCGTAAAACCCTCTATAAATATTATCCTTAAATTTTTTATGAGAACTTTGGCTGAGCAGGGCTACAATTATTCTTTTCTGAGTTTAAAAATAAAATGAAATTTCCCCAAATCAACTGTCAGACATTGCTTCCAGCTGGAGCATTCATGATGTGATAAAATTAGAACGCTAAGAAAACACACTCAACACAAATGGGATTGATTTAAAAGTCAGACTTCACATTTCAGCATCTCTGATGGTATCAGCTGTGTTTCTGGTGTGTGAGAGCTGCATGCGGCACAGCATGCTTGTCATAGTGGAACTATGCGCCAAGCAGAAAGCCTTTCTGCAGAGCAGGGCAGGCCCAAGGACATACGCCTAAAGGTGAGTAGGCCTGGTGCTTCCTTAAGCTCTTACAGCGTTCACTAGGTTCACACTAGGCTACAGGGCCTTGGGCAAATGTCAGTGCTGAAGCTTCAATGAAGGGGAAAATGAAAGTATAAGGAAAAACAAACACTGAAATTAAACCATTAAATTCTAACAAATTGATGCCCTCCTTGGGAAAGAAAGGGATGATTCTTCTCCTCGCTGACTCAGGATCAATTATCTCAGTCTTCAGATCTGTAAAAGATTGTTACAAAGAGAAATGTAATAAACTATTCTCCATGTAGACTGGGACTAGCGTAAGATGTAATATTAGAAGATACAATAGACTTCAAAAATAGTAATGAAGAAGTAGGTTACACATTAAAAAAAAAAGGTCTAACAATACAGTTTGCGATAGTTTACCCTGGGAAAGCAACTCCTTGGGAGACTATAAATCCCTCAGCACTGGAGAATCTCACGAACAGGTTGTACAAACACTTGTCAGGAATGATTTGGTACAACTGATCCTGCCCTCAGCAGGGAGCTGGACCAGACAAGCTCTTAAATACCCCCAGACTGTGCTTTTATGATTAACATCTGGAAAAAACACACAAACAAAAATATTTACCTAACATCTGCTGGTCTGGTATACGGGCATACAGATAAATAGGGCAAGTTTTTCCAAATATTTTTTCTCTTAGTAGAAACATCTAAACTGCTGCAATTTGGTAGAACGTGGCACACTGAACAATTAACTTTCTGTAAATCCAGAGCTATTGGCTGAAAAGTGGAAATGAACTCCAATCTAATGGAATGAGAGTGATTGGATTTCCAGCACTATTACTAACATGAAGCTTAATCCTAGCAGGATTTTAGCATTGCTTATAGAGGTAAGTAAAATAAGTAATTTCAATTTCATGATTCTCAGGAATGTGTCTTAAATTTGTGGCAAGTCATTGTCATGTCAGTGGATGAAAAGATCAAAAATTACCACCTTACACAAACAAACATGTTATATCCAATAAAAAATGACAACCATAAAATAAGCTAAATTCCCACACAATTCTGGGCAGGCAAGGACACAGATAGGGCAAGAAAAAAAAGGAGCATGAAAATTTATGAACATTTAGGTAGATTATTAGAGAATATGGTATATAGACTGCAAGTAATGTGTATACTGGAAATTTAGTGTCACTGGGTAGCCCTAATAATGCTTATCTCAGTCTATATATATTTGAAGTTTGTCTGTCCTGGGCTTTTGCCATAATTACAAATTAACATACAGAATTTCTACATAAGACTAAAGGAATAACCAAAGCCCTTTATTAGAGTGTTTGTAAAAATGTTTGACAACTGGCTATGTCAACGTTAAGAAGAAGTCTTGGAGAGGTGTCCGGGGCAGTGAGGCCCTGCTCCATGGCTAGGTCTCCTATTATACAAGTTCTAGAGTATAACACTGAAAACTCTCACAGACTTCAGCATGACTGGCATTTAAAGAGGGCCTCCTAAATCCTTCCCTGGAGCCCATATTTGATTCTGTCTCAGTAAGAAAAGGCTCATTTAGTTGCCTTGAAGGCAACAATTCAGGTTCTGTGACCTGAAATAACAATTAGCATCCTTAGCTAAGTGAGACAATCCTCACCAATCATATCCTGAAAGAAAATTTTTTAGTCATCCAGTCTAGGTTTCCCTGATGCATCACACACAAACATAAGAAATTCAGGTACCCAGTAAAGGTATTCATTTTATAGATGCTTTAATGTATTTATGAAATATATATTATTAAGAGGTTTCTGCTGACTAAGCAGAAGTCTGAAATCCTGTTAAAATCACTTCATGGCACTTAAAAGCAAGTTCAATATAATGGAACTGCACTGGGTTATTATCAGAGAAATGCACTGAGTGATTTCTACTTCAAAAATTAATTTTGTCAAACTCTGAATGCACATGTGCAATGATCAGAGATGCACATATTTTGATGAGCTGTTTCTAAGAATGATCTTACAATGATTTTGTCTCATGAAAAAAGTTAGGATGCCTTAGACCCCAAATTATGACTCGTGTACCTTAGAAAAAAATTATGTAATAGATGATCACAGAAAGTTTTAAATCTCATCAGTTTTCTCAGTGAGCTTAGAGACCAACATTTCAAGAAAACCCACTATCCTGAAAGAGAGGAACAGATTTGTTTGAGTATATACAGCCCATAAAAAATGAAACCTGCTTAGATGAGCAAGAGTTTAATTTCTTTTTCCCCCAAAGCCTTTGACAGAGTCAAAAAAAAGCAGACTTGAAAATGTTAGGCAACAGTTTTCTTTTTATGTTTAAATACTTCAGATACAACCACCAGGAAACAGATTTTGTTAGCTTCAGATACAACCACCAGGAAACAGATTTTAGCTTAAAAAGAGAAGCTGGAAAGGCTTGTTTTCTCTCACACACAAATACACAAAGACACCAACAATCAAAAGAGCCTGAGTCTGTCTTTAATTTTTTAAGTTCCTTAACCAAATTCTTTATTTCTTTATTTTGCAACAACTAAATCCTCCTGGATCTTCTGAAGTAGGAAGTGACCGCAGATCTGGATTGAACTGATGTTTTCCAGAGCTGGAGGCACAAGAGGACTCTCTGTTCATGCATCCTCCTTCTTAACTGCTCAGTACCCACAACTGCAGCCACAAAACCAGGAATAGCCACAGTAAAGTAAGAGTCCCACTGTGTCTCAACCATACATCCTTGACTAAAGATGCTCAGCAACCAGCTACTTCTTTAATTTGTCCTCTCCGGCCAATGCAGGAGAAGTAACTGGCTGTGACTTTATCCTTATTCATATAGATTTCTGGTACACTTATACAAGAGTCAGGCATTTTAAGAACTTAAGGTAGGTTACCCTGATTTAACTGTTGGCAAAGCACTCACAGTAGGTTTGAAAGCACAACCCACTCAAACATTCTATTATTAGAACCAGGTGGGAAATAATTTCCCAATTTGGGAACACTTTTGAAATTAAAAAAAAACCCAAACCAAACAAAAAAAACCCCAAACAACAAAAAACCCCAAAACCCCTTTCAAGTATGAACTGGGACAAAATGTCAGTATCTCTACAAAGCTACAAATTGTAAATCAGTGGAAACATTTCAGCTACTTTTGATCTGCTTTGGTTTAACCTGAAGCTTTTGATTTACTGGTTTACTATAATTCCTCAGAAGTATAAGATGAAAAGTCGTTCTGGATTAACAGTTGTAACTCTCAATTTAGAAAAGATTGAAATAAGTAACTTTCTTGTGGATAATTTAGCAAAATTTATCTCATCCTGATTGAAGAAAATTTCTATTCCAATTAAAATCTTTTTTTCAGTAGAAGAGTTCTGCATCTGTAAAATCCATCCAGCTCTAGTTACTTTTGTATATTTTATTGAGGATAGAATGCCAAAAAATTGGGCATGCTGTAGTGATTAAATTGGGAAAAAGGATTGAGAAGATGCAGATGTGGTAGAAAATAGACTGTGAGAGAAAACCTTTGGTGAAACCATTGTTCTTATAATGATACTAATTAATAATCATTATTCCTAAGGATAAATAAATATATTGGTGAAAAACCTTTAAATTTCTTGAATACATCATAGTCATAAAGCTCTTTTTTCCTTTAACATTCCTATGCTTGCTCACAAAATTTGGTCACAAAATTATATGCTCCCAACATGGTGTAGATTTGATTTAAAAATAGTGACAGCAGAATCATCAGCATTTCAAACTCAAAGTGTTTCATAAACCCCTCAACAAAAAGGTTGAACCTGTACAGGTTCATGTGCCTACTTTTCAACTTCAAAATGTGCAGTATATCACGAAGCCTATAAGAGACCGTGGAAAGAAATGTCACCTTTGAAATGTGTCTATATGTGCATGAACATAAAGGAGAATTTAAGTTCAGAATATCAGATGTTTTGTGAATTCCATACTTCTGGAGAGTATACATAGGAGCTTTCCGCATAGCTATCTCTTTCTGCATTAAGCAACATGACAAAATTGTGTGAAGAACTATACAACTTCCATAAAAATCTTCTGAAAGATGTCTAACAAAAATTCAGCACGGCTGGGGGTTTATGTTTCATAATTATTTATTTGGCTGCACAATGTCACATACAGAATACAAGGTTAAATTCTCCTATGACATGGGAGGAGTCTTACAGAAAAGACACAGGGTTTGTAGCTTCTCCATTTTTAATGTTGTTGTTCTTTCAAATACTCCACAGTTAATTCTGATACATATATTTAACAACAGTATGCTTAACAAGGCAGTGAAGTTCCGTTGCCAAGACAGGATGGTCTTACAGCAGAAATTGTAACATGGTTTCAAGTCTGGTGGTGTGGGGTTTTTTCATTTCCATGATGAAACTCATTTACATTTTTCTAATTCTTAGTAACACCACTACAACAGCAGCAGAGGAGACCCGAACTCAGCTTTCAGTGGTACTAGGATCTAATAGGTGCATGTTCTAGTATTGAATCCATTTTTGGTCCAGGGATATTGTTACAATGTCAAGAATAGAGTCAGAACAATCAAGTTGAAATCGAGAGCATAGTTACTCCTACAAATGTTATTAACTAAATCAGCCACAGTTAAACATGCTTTCTGATTTTTAGTGCTATTTATTTTCTTTAATGTAGAGGAAAGGGAGACAGAAAGGTTTAGTATAGTATTAGTGTGAGAAAACTGGCTTTTAAAAACAATTTTCTGAACATTTTGCCATCAGACATTTCTAAGATGACAAAAGGTTTCACAACAGCAGATGATACATAACAGAGTAGATGTTCTTCAGCGTATTTAAAAAACTGACTGCTATAAATACGTCTAAAAAAAGACAAATGAATCTGATATGCCATAAGAAACATCACCATTTCTGTTCTTACATCTTAAAATATTTTCTAGGCCACCACCTCAGTGTTTTGGAAAGTCTAAGTCCTTTTAAGCAACAAAAGATTCTGGTTTTATATGTGCTGTAACTCTAATGTGGTTCTTTACTGTTATTCTGCTAACATCCTGATTTTTATACACTGCAATAATCAATCATTCCCTACTAGATAGAAACGTGCTATTTCTAACGTTTTATTTTTAACAGCATGTTTCATAATAGATCACATTCAATTCCATTTGTGAGCTCCCCAAAGCCCAAAATAGCTGTAAAAGATGGACAGTTTCTCGGTAAGAAAAATACTTTGGCTGAGCATGTTTACAACTTGGAAATATTTAATCCTTAACAAAATGAAGGCTATCTGCTGTGAACTGATAACCAGAGCTCAGAAACACTGAGGCAGCTAGCAAAATACTGGAATGTAGGTAGAGAAGTTCTGCCTGGTTTTTTGATAAATCTTACTGAGTTCTCTGAATGCTGATTTGAACCAGGAGACTAGGACTGAAAGCATGAAAAGATGTTTTTAGCTCTCAGTCCCTGGGTGGGGATCAAAGCAGGGGCTACGCAGACCCCAGTAAATGAGGCTTATAAAAAATAAGGATTGGGATAGTCATGCAAGCCAGAAGTACATCTAGCATGTAAACCTCTGGTCAGTAAACATATGGTTCTTAAATTGTCCTAAGTACCTTAGAAGGATACTGCAATAATCCTGAATTACACTGAATTTATTGTGAGAATAAGCAAAAAGGATGTAACACTATTTGAGACTGCTGAAAGTTCAGCAACAGGACAGGCTATATTCATATTCTACATGTGTTTAATAATACCACAGAGGTGATGCAATATACCTTGACTATCTAGGATTCACTGACCCTTTGATTTGTTTGGTCGTCCTGTATTTTAGTGTATTTCATGACAAAATACAGAGGCAAAGCAATAAATCAATCCTAGAACTTCAGAGGCAGTCCAAAGTCTTCATACTTGGGTACATAAATCAGGTTCAAGTTTTCAAACAGGATAACTCTGGGAGTTGAATACTCTTGAATTCCAAATCTAGGGCTAAAAGTGAGCTGAACTGAGTTTTAGTGATAAATTATTACTTAATTATTAGGAATTGAATCAGAAAAAGAAAAATGAGAGTCTATGTGCAAAATTATACCTAAGTACTGGTAGTTTAAAGGTTTGAATTGCCCAATGAAATGTGTCCTTCCAATAGAACACACTACTATTAAATAAAAGGTGCTTAAGTATACAGAAATGCTATTGATCCAGAATAGTAGGTACTGGGAATAATAAAAAAAAAGGATGACAATTTTAACCCTCTCTTAGAATTACAGTACACAATGGAACCCTGTATAAACTTTTGTAAAACTAAATTAAGTGTGTGCCTGATAGAAGCAGGTAGAAATTTGAGAATCCATACTACAGCCCCAATAAATAACAAAAGAAACTTGCAGTGTGTCTAGAAATAAACGGGGGGGGGGGGGGGAGGGGGAGGAAGGAGGAATGTAATTTTAAAAATACTTCTAATGGGCAATTAGATATTGATTTCATAACTTTCTCTGATTTTTTGTTTTATTTTTTTTCCTTTTGAAAAAAGGATGCTTGATAACAATTGACGCTTTTAGCTTTGGCTAGTCCATAGGTATCCTTATGGAACTCATGTAACAGAGTCTGTAAAGTACATTTTAAAATCATATTTTCCAAGTTTATAGACATGGAAGTGAACTTTCTGTAGATGTTCAGCTTTCAAAGTTTAAAAATGCCTAATTTTCACCCTTTTTTGGAAGCCATGAGGAAAGAAAAGAAAGGAAAGGAAAATTTAAAGTACACATTTCTGACTGAATTATTTCATGTGTTATTACTCCACTCTCCTACCTCTTATTTGCAGCTCTTAAAAATGTCTGTTTGGTCTCAAATTGTGCCAGAGGAGTGGCAAAACATTGGAACAGGCTGCTCAACTCCCTTGGGAGTTGCCATCACTGAGGAAGTTCAAAAAACAGGTAGACATGGTGCTTCAGGAGATGGTTTAGTGGTTATGGTGGTGTCAGGCTAATGGTTGGACTTGATGATCTTGAAGGTCTTTTCCAACATTGATGATTCTATGATTCTATGTATTTTCCTATTGTTTATCACCTCTGCAGTGCTTTTTTGCTTGGTAGAGTGATCAGATATTTTACAAAAGTACTTTAGCAGAGTAGAGCAAATTATTTTCCCCAAACCTGTCTGCTGGACTTGTCAATGGCAAAGTGTCATGATGTTAGCAATTATTTCTATGTGATCTTAACAGATCTAAAGCCTTTAGGAAGCCACTGTCTTCATTTTCCAATGAAGCATTTAACAATATTTTTGATGGATGCATGTGTTTGTTAAAGTTTTTGGACATTTACAGCAGTCTTAAAAGGTAAAGGTGGTTCTGTGGGTTTTTCTTAAGTGACTCTACAGTTCTAGAAAATCTTCCTGTCAAAGTCAAATTTGAGCCTTTTAGCGAAACAGAAAAACTACTTTATATTTCCCTCTGACAAAACAATAAAAGATGCCTATGTCTCTGTGGCTTACACATATGAGATGACATAATAAATTGTATGTAACAAACCAGGAGAAGCTGATGGAGCACAGAGTATGTTTCTGTGTGCTATATGTGAGTTGTGGGATTAATGAGTAGCCAAAAGTTCAGTGTATTGTAAAAACAAGAATATTTTAATTTGAGGTTATTATAATGGGTCTGAGTGCAGACTACTATCAAATCCTTTCTACTGTGGCAACAGATGTTGAGGCTTTTCTAGAAAGAACATAGAACACGTCTGCTCCTTTTTGGCCCTCTGACTGTTGTGGCAGATATGTTACATGGGTGCTCGCATCATTTAACCAATGATGCAAGTGAAATGACACAGTCAATACATGATCTGGTTAGAAACCAGCCCCTGTGTTGTGTTTCACTATTCTCAAATACATCACACCAGTGCAGGAACACATGTCATTTGAAAGTCAAATCATTTGGTTGACTATGAATGTGTACTTATTCCACATTCTCCTTGCAGGCAAACACATCGGTCTCTTTTGAGAGGCACCCAACTCACAACGCTTAATTCTGCTTTTTTGACAACAGTGGCCATACAAGCCACACGGCCTCCTCATACTCATTCTATAATTATTTTTTTTACATATATATGATTCTATAAGGTCTTTTTCAGGATTTCTCTTAGGCTTGTTTCAGGTAATCTAACGAACTTTTATTCTGATTTTTTGCTGACATTTTCTTTCCAGTGACCATAGTCAATTTCCCTCTAAGTTTAAAAAATATATATAAAACACTATGACACTTTTCTACTATTTTAAAAAATTGCTTTATATTTATATGGGCATAATATGACCATTATGTATAAATAATATTCATATAGTATACATTTAACTAATGAAAATTCATTGGTTACATAAAAATTCTTTATATCGCAGAATTGCTGGAGGGAATAGATCAAATATTGTCATTTGATCTGTTTCACTTTCTAATTGGTAACCGTGGCCATTAATTTAATTCCTTCTGGAAGGAATCTATAACTGAGGATTGCAGACCTCTATTCCAATGAGTTACCTCTAGCTTCCTATTGTTATCCTGTGTGATATGTGTTAACATATCAATAGTTTTAGATCTAAAAAAATCTTCATACTGACTTTCCCCATTCTGGACCATCTGTTGTCCTCAAATCACATATGCAGTTTACTTTCTCCTCCAGGTCTACACTTGGTTCCACAGTCAGCTTGGGCACCAAATTCAGGAGCAAGTGATAGGCTTTAGGTACTCAAGTATTTGATTTCTGTTTAAGTAATTATGTGACTATATTTTGCCAATGACTCTCAGTCAGAATGAAAATGGTAGTTTAATCCCATTGGCCAGTGCAGCACAGCAAGTTGTTTCAAATACAACACACTGTTGTAATACTACTTTTTTTTTAATGCTGTATAATGCTATTAACACAGGCCTAAGGGAAATATTTTTAAGCCCTTTAAACATAAATTATGAAATCATGCATCAGAATTGTGCTCATACTCCCACATTGCAAACCTAATACACACAACAGCAGTGCGTAGGTAAAAGCACAGTCATTATACACTTTGTAACCTTTTCTCAGTTTAGAAAATATAGATTAGCAAGTAAGGAAAAGAGCAAACACAGCAGTTTCCTCTCTCGTTGATTCACTGTCATTACTGTGTCAGGTTCTTTGTTTTTCAAGACTGCCTTTTTCCAGCAAAGTGAAATGCCAGATCGCTCAAACCATGATAAATAATCAGAAAGGACTACATTAATTTTAGAGCACTGAGTCAATTTGTAGTAGAAAGTGAGAAAAAAGGGCAACCTGTTCCCTCTCTAATGTAAATAACATGACTGATTTTTATCTCAATTATATTGCTAAGAGAAAGGGTAAGTTCTGCTGGAGTCTTCCACACCACCAGTAATGTGTCACTTTCTTGGGACTGAGAAGGCAAAATGCAAATGCATTTTAGTCTTGTTCCAATTGAAGATTAAAGTTGTCTTCATGATTTGAAATAGATAGCATTCATCCAAAACTAAATCATATCTTTATTGTTGCCTAAATTTCTGTGAGAGAAATGCCTTAATATTCCTTTATATAGCAAGCAGTTAGGTACCCATAGTAGATACAGATGGCACACCATGCACGATGTTTTTAGTAAGGTCAATTATAAGAAACTATTTCCACAGCTTTACTTTGAAAATGACAAGAGAAGAAAAGTTCAACTATACACTTGACACTCAACCAATTTTTTTTCCAGCTTACTTCATCCATATTGTTACAGATTCACAGAGTGGTAGGGTTTGGGCATGACCTTTGAAGATCATCTAGTCTAACTCTTCTGCTAAAGCAGGATCACCTTGACCAGGTTGCACAAGATTGTGTCCAGACGGGTCTTGAATATCCCCAGAGAAGGAGACTCCATAACCACTTTGGACAGCTTGTTCTGCTGCTGTTACCTCAGAGTAAAGTATTTTTTGGTCTCATTGCGATGGAACTTCCTGTGTTCCAGTTTTTGCCCATGCCCCTTGTCCTGTTGCTGTGCATCACCAAGAAGAGTCTTGTCCCTTCCTCGAGACATCCACCCTTCAGATATTTATAGGCTTCGATAAGATCCCTGCTCAGTCTTCACAAGGCTAAACAGACGCAAGTCTCTCAGCCTTTTCTCACACAAGAGATGCTTCAGTGCCCTAATCTAAGTTAAAATAATTTTACTACAACAAAGAGGTTTTCTGGGGAACTGAGGATATCATTCTCTGTGAAGTGTAGTGAAAAAAAAAATTGACTAAATTTAGAAAGAAATAGTTCCTTGTAATGTAAGAAACAATAGTGACCACACAGACATTGTGTCTCAACTAAAGCATGTGAAACTACTTCTAAACAAGGTTTTGGGGTAAGAGCATCTATTAGTTGACCTAGTTCCAGAAAGAAGATGAAAAGAAAGCCAAAACAAAACAACCACAAAAACAAAGAATCAATCAATCTAAAAAGCCCAAATCCCTAATTTTTAATTTAAGACTCTTGTTGGAGGAAAATGGCATTGGTTTAAAAGAGAGGAAAGAGAAATCCTCTAAGAATTCAAGTAGCAACCTACAATCCCACCTCCCATCCCTTCTCAAATTTCTTTTTAGAATAATCTTACCTTGTGTTTTGTAGGATGCTTTTAAAAGAAAGCAATATTTTTTCTTATGATGGATTTGCCTGTTACATCAGGCAAAACATTTTCTGAGCTTCAGCTCTGCTTCTATCTCACTGCCCAAGACTTTCCAGTGAAGTATAACTTGAACATGAATCTACAAAGTGGCAGGCAGAATACTCAAAACTAAAGCCTTTTGTTTCACACTCTTAATTACATTTGTTTGCAACCTAGTTAAAATCAATCTGATTAACTAAGAACCTATCAATGACTCAGATAAACATACCATGAGTATGCTTGCCTGGAATGCTTACAGTGTTAGTTTTGCAGCTAAAGTATGAGCTGAAAAATCTGACAAAATCTTAGTTAAATCTATATTCCTTTAAATGTCCATGAAGACTGTATTTTTATTATTTTTTTAAACTAAAGTGTCTCTATTATTTTATAAGTATAGATCAATTAGCCATAAAGATGTAATTCAGAAAAAAATCTTACTGCATGTGAGTGTAATCCTGCATAACAACAGTTCTCTTCTTGTTTAAAGCTATTTCCTGTACTCAACTTGCCACTGTGAAGTCTTAATCAATACCACAAGAAATCTTAGCCAGAGAGGTCAACCTGACATAGAAAGCACAGCACTAATTAGTGCTGCAGGTACTTTTCCTTTAAATGTTTTGTTTCCATTCAACCTTGAAAATAATCTGATCCATAATTAAAGTTAATTTAGATAAGCAACTGCTTACATCACAAAAAAGTTATTATTTGTTTGGAAATTATATTAGCAGAAAGAAATGATGAGCTAAATATCTTTCAGATGTTGGTAGAAACAAGGTTTCCTCCCATTTAGATCAAGATGAAATTCCAAGAAGAGCAAAGTGAAATCACTCCTCTGTGATTCTCCTTCACTCCCAATATGCAGGCTGCTGATTTTACCATGCATCATAAAATGTATGGGTTTTTTAAATGCTAATTGTTTCTAAATTAAACTATCTAAAATTTCAAAACATTATAGATAGTACCAAAATTTGTACTACACAGTGCTGAGACTAATATTTTTAATACACAGTACTACACAGACTGAGATTAATACCGAAGGTTTAAAAAATTGACTTCTCAGTTTCTCTGTCCACTAAGTTTCAAGGAAGAGCCTGGGTGCTAAACAAAGCTAACATTTTAGGCCATCCAAAATGCAGATGAATATTGCAGCTTCAACTGATTTATCTGCAGGGAAAGAAGGGTAGATGAACCACAAGTGTTTCTTCTAACCTGCCTAGCAGTAAGATTCATTCCATACAGTGTCACTACCAATCTTGATTGCATTCCTTCAGGTGAAATTAACTTGCAGAGTGAGAGCTCATGTTCAACTACTTAATTTAATGTCCATGATTGTTATTTGAATAATTTTTGCCCAGCCTCTGGAAATCATACTGTGTCATTATGTGTAACAGCTGGCTACATCTTCATTATTTCTCACAGTGGATTATGTTCATGCTGCTCTTTTCCAAGCGGTTCCATCCACTCAGTTTTGTCAGGCAGCCTTTTTTTCTCGCTAGCAATTAAGGAACAGGAGAACATCAGTCTCAAGATGCAGATAGCCTGCTTAATGTATTCCATGTGCACTTGTATAGTTGGTGAATAACAGGGAGCAAATAGGTTTCTTCCTGAGTAATCAAGTTCAGTAATGGTCTCCTGGTTGGTGTTAGGTCCAAATAAGGACCAAGCCAAACCAGCTGAGGAACTTTTTTTTAAATTTAAGAATATAGCCATTACTTTTAGTAAGGCAAAATCAATTCTTGAATTGCCCATATATCTCCAGAGAATAAATATTCAAGTATTTCAGTATTTCACAGCCATGTTCTGCCCTCAGAGTACGTGAGCAGCTCTATTCAATTACCAAGAATGCAGATGAATGGTATGATGTGTCCTGAAGTGATGACAATTTGATGATTATTGTGTTTGATTTGTAACTCTACCCTTATCATTGAACTTATATTTCTTTTATAAGGCTTATTCTAATGTGGTTATAGAAACCTTTGTCTCATTTCACCCAAGGCAGAAAACAGCATGTAAGCCTAAAAGCGGTTTTTTCTTTTTTTCTGCCAAAATTAGAGACAGAACATAAGAAAAATACAGACATGTCTGCAGTCTGTCCTCCATTTCCTATCAAGTCTTTGTATTCTGTGATACTGAGACTGCAGTTTAGTACATCAGGAAATAAATAACGTGATGTGATTCTTTTCAACCTGAAAAGACACTTCACGAAGGTATTTTCCACATAAATGTTTGCCAGCAAAATGTTTTAAATTCAGCTTTGAGGGAAAGATTTCTATTAAATTGGAGAAACTCTGTTCATGTGAGGAAGGAGGGAAACTTCCTTCCCTTTTCTTCCAAATCAGAAAACTTTATTTTCAGCTCTGAATGCAAATACTTGTTTCGAGTTTGAAAGGGCATTATATTTCAAATTTTTCATTGATTTAACTAAAGTCTTTTTTTAGCTTCAACAAAAAAACCATGTGAGATCATAGAATCATAGAGGTTGGAAGGGACCTCAAGAGATCATTGGCTCCAACCCCCTGCCAAAAAGGAAGTGTAGAGTCTTGCACCTGGGAAGGAATAACCGCTTGTATCAGAACAGACTGGGGGATGACCTGCTAGAGAAGAGCTCTGTGGAGAAAGACCTGGGGGTCCTGGTTGATGACAGGTTGGCCATGAGCCAGCAGTGTGCCCTGGTGGCTAAGAGAGCCAATGGGATCCTGGGGTGCATCCGGAGGAGTGTAGCCAGCAGGTCAAAGGAGGTGATTCTCCACCTCTACTCTGCCCTGGTCAGGCGCCACCTGGAGTATTGTGTCCAGTTCTGGGCTCCTTGGTTTAAAAAAGACAGGGATCTCCTGGAGAGAGTCCAGAGAAGGGCTACAAAGATGATTAAGGGCCTGGAGCATCTCCTGTACGAGGAAAGGCTGAGTGAGCTGGGGCTGATCAGCCTAGAAAAAAGAAGACTAGGGGGGGACCTTATTAATGATTATAAATATCTTAAGTATGGGATCCAGGGGGAATTGGCCAGCCCCTTTTCAGTGGTCTGTGGGGATAGGACAAGGGGCAACGGCTGCAAATTGGAGCACAGGAAGTTCCACACAAACATGTGGAAGAACTTTTTCACAGTGAGGGCGACAGAGCCCTGGAATAGGCTGCTCAGGGAGGTGGTGGAGTCTCCTTCACTGGAGATATTCAAGACCCGTCTAGAGGCCTAGCTGTGCAATATGAGCAGGGTAAGATGCAACCTTTCTTCCTCTTCCTGACTTTTTGATACTGCTAATGATTGGAAGCCCCCTTTTTCACAAAATTACTACCAAATATCCAGCAATTTAGTCAAGTGTTGCCATCATTTCCAGCTGCATCGCATTCTTAACACCATACTAATGGGGTTCCTGGGAATCTTTCGAGTTCCTTCACAGCAGCTCAATTAATTAGAAATGTGCTGTTCTGGACATTAAGTGTCTCTGGAGAGCAGAGAGGTAGAACTAGACTTCTTTGCAAACATCTTTTCCCTTCTGAACTTTTAAAAAACCTCAAGGGATGTATCTTTGTAGACTTCAGATGGGCTTGGGCACTCATCTTTACTGAGAGGAGTCATTATTTAAATGGAAAAATTAGAGAAAAGTAAACAGATCTCAGACAAAGTGGCCAAGAAAAGCACTTAATAAATGCATGGTAAAAGCTCTGTAGAATCTTATCTCCCACCCTACTAAAAGTGTGACATTTGGGGCTCTCTGAAACATACTTATGAATCTGAAATTCATTCAGAGTAAACAAAAGCCCACAAAGTCTTGAAAGGCAAGTGTTCTAAAAAACCAGCTGTTCTGCTTCAGTGTTTGAAAACAGCTACTTTTCAATTTTAATTTTGAAACTATAGCTGTAGCTAACCATTTTAAATATTTCTAAAACCAAATACTTTGATCTGGATTGAAAACAATTTTAGTTTGTTTCTCTGGAGCTTTTGGGTATAACTCATCTTCACCCTTTGTGCAGCCAGAGAACCACATAATTAATACATACACAACAAAAAATCAAGATATACCTCATTGGTGAAATATGACTGTCTCTGATCAGTAATGCTGATTTTCAATTTAATACATACGTCCATAAAGAATGTAAAGAATCAGGAATTCTAAATCCCAAATGGCATTGGAAAATAATGGGGATTAATGGACTTTTTTTGCATCCACTTGACTTCAGAAGCAGGAGAATTCTCATGGGTTTTTTTCAGGTCTTTGGTTTATCTAGTCCTTTATCCTCATATGTGTTTGCATAATTATATAGAAATTTCCAATTGTTTCATAGATCTAGAAGTTTGTTTTGGAAGGGACCTTAAAGATTGTCGAGTCCAACTTCTCCTGTAACAGGTAGTCACATCTTCCACAAGATCAGGTTTCTCAGAGCCTTGTCTATCATGACCTTGAATGTTTGCAGAGATGGGTCATCTATCACCTCTTTGGTCAACCTGTTCCAGTGTTTCACCACTCTCACTATAAAAAATTTTTTCCTTCTATCCAAATCTACCTTCTTTAAAACCATTACTCTGTCTTACCACATTTAACTGCAGAACAGAAAATTGTTTGCATTTTGTTTTAATTTTTGTTTCCTTGAGTGTATATTTGGCCTTATTTTCTTGTCCCTATAATCTACTTTGCTTTTCTTTAACATAGATAACTAACAATTCTAATGCTGTATGATTTGCTTTGTTCAATGGGTTCCCTGACAGATATGCATCATAATGTTCTTTTCATTTGCTTCAGATTTTTATTCTGGTAATTGGTCTTTTAATAGTCTTCAAGATTTTGTGAGTTGTGCAAATAATTTGCCACTTAACAGTGGAAATGCAGCATCTGATCTTTCCTCATTCTCCTAAAGAGCAGAGGAATCACTCTTGCTAGTCAAAACCGCCTTTCATTTATTAGAAACTGAAGTTGTGATTTGCACTCAGAGATGAGGAGAAAGATCTGTAGGAGAATAAAATGAGAGTTAAATTCCAGCTTAATGAATCATTTAGAAACAATACATCTTTTCCAAATAATCAGCAATCTTCACTGTCAAAACATAACTTTGCCAGGCTTTTCATCTGACACACTGTATAAAATGAGACAAAAATCGTATCATCTCATTTTCGGTTCTTTTGAAAACTCCTCATTTTAAGGAGAGAAAATAAGTCATTCATCCTTTTCTCATCCATAAGTGCTCAAAGTAAAAATGAAAGTGGGAACTGAGTATGTTGCTTTGTTATAGCAATTACCAAGTTTTATTCAGTGGCCACTCTCCTTTTCCCACCTGGTATTTAGGGAATTTGATGTAGGGGAGCAAAGCATTTCTGAAGTCATCTTCTGTATAAACTTGAAGCCAATTGCATTGAAAGTACAGTGTCCTCTTTTGATCTATACTACCCGATATTCTCCAACAGGTAACACAGCCTGTTGATACAATTTCAGGATTCAGCTCATCTTCATAAGCAGTTAAGGTTACCCAAGGGGCTGCAGACAACCAAGGTTATTATTTTTTAACAAAACCTGGTGATCTAAGTTCCACGGAGTGTTAAAAGAGTACAGATTAGCTCAATTATAAGTAATTTGCTTGAGCAGTTGCTGCTACTCTGTTTTCATTTATGCAAGTGCTCTGTTTATTTCGCTAGTATCTTTCCCCTACAGTGGCTAGAGAACATTGTTTTCCTCACTCCACTTCAGTAAAACCACAAAAAAAAAAAAAGAACCAAGATAGAATCTAGTCAAAGAATCTTGTATGAAAGATAAATTCAGAACGGGAGAACAGACTTGACAGATTTGACACTACCAAACTAATAAAAGGTAACATATAATGATGAAATGGGAGAAGGAGCGGGATCATTCACCTCCAGTCCAATCACCTAAAATGCTCTCATTGAATCCCGAGGTGGCTATGGTCATGAAATGTCTGATGCTTGTCATATTCCATTTAATAGAAGAGAGGTGAGATACACTTCAGATGGCTTTGAGTCTATTCCACCATAATCAAGTTTAATAATGTTGTTGCAATAGGTGGTGTTATGGAGGAAATTGAACAGTGTATAATTGAACAGATGGATAATGAGACCATAAATTGATGAATGCTAGAGGGATGCTATAACTAAATATATGGTTTTAGCCACTTAGAAAGCAGAGATTGGAGTTCTGTGTCTGAAGATATAAACCCATAGATCTCTGCCACATAATTAATCACAACTCAGGGATCAGTTGCAGCAATTCACTATACTGCTGTGGTGGTTTAGCTCTGGCTAGAGCCCAGACACCCACCAAAGTCATCCTATCACTCCCCTTGTCAGTTGGACAGGGCTGAAAATATATATTGAGAGGCTTAGGATTTGAGATAAGGACAGGGAGAGATCACTCCGCAATTAGTGTCACAGGCAGAACAGACTCGACACAGAATAAAGGAAAGAAAACTCTCTAATTTATTACACTACACACACACACAGAGTGAAACCAGAGTCGGATAATGAGAAGTGCAACCACATCTTAAAACACCTCCCCCCCCCCCCTTCTTAGCACTTAACTTTATTCAGGATTTCGCTCACTTCTTCCCCCCTCATTGTGGCACAGGGAGGGGCAGGGAATGGGGGTTTTGGTCAGTTCCTCACGAGATGTTTTTCCTTCTAAGATGTGGGGGACGGCATTCCTCACACCCTTCCCCTGCTCCACCATGGGGTCCCACCCACGGAAGACAGTCCTTCACGAACTTCTCTAACGTGAGTTTCTTCCCATAGGGCTTCAGCTCCTCACCAGCTACCCCAGCACGGGTCACTTCTATGGGGTGCAGACATAAAATCAGAGACTGTCTCTCAGGCCCAGACTGCTCCAGCCTGGTCCTCCACAGAGTCACAAGCCTCCCCCCTCAGTAAACCTGCTCCAGTGTAGATCTCTCTCTCTCTCTCATCTCTATGTCTCTGTCTCTCTCCATGGGCTGCAAGTGCTGGCAGGGGCTTGCTCCAACATGGGTCACAGTGTCTTCTGTATGTCTCCACCTGCTCCAGCATGGGGACTTATCACGGGCTGCAGGTTGGGTCTCATCCTTTTCCATGGGCTGCAGGGGGGGTCACCCGCTCCACCATGGGTTTCTCCACGGGCTGCAGGGCCATCTTTCTCTCCAGCACCTGGGACACCTCCTCCCCTACCTCTTTACTGGCCTTGGTGTCTGCACCGTTTCTTAATCTTCTCACTCCCTTCTCTGGTGGCAAAAAGCAGCTGCTAGCGGGTTTTTTTTACTTCTTAAATGTGATTCCCAGAGGTGCTGTGACCATCGCTGATAGGCTTGGTCTTGGTCAACAACAACTCCAGCCTTGAGTCAGCTCATGTTTATTCTGTCAAGCCTACAGAGAGCTTCTAGGTGCTTCTTGCAGAAGCCCCCCCTGCAGTACCCCTCTGCTCCACCAGAACCCAGTCACGCAAAACTACAACTGCCCATACATCAGAAAACTTCAATATGCTCCCTGCTCATGGCATGTTAAAATTGAAAAGCATCTAGAAGTCTTAAAAAAGAAATAGGCACTGTAGTGCCTACATATCAGGCTAGACAATTCAGACAGAAATATTTGGTAAATGTTACAATAGAGAGCAATCCTAAAATGGAAATCCCATCCATGTTGCTTCCAGCTGAAAAGATCCTCAGTGTGGTTGGTGAAGTTTCTGCAAACATAGCTTTACATCTATCACCACTTTTTTTTTTTCCCCAGCATGAGCACAGATAGCTCAGATAGTTCTGCAGTCACAGGATTTCCCAATAGCTATTACAGGATCTTTTAGCCCCTTAGTCCAGCAAGTAGAACAAAGGGGAGTTCTGCAGGACAGGTGGGCGTGTATGAGCAGAACTGTGTTCAGTTCCTTTTCCCAAATCAAGCTATGCCTTGCTGTAGGCAATGGAGCCAGTGCCACTGATTTCTACTACTGCCAGTCAATTGCTGTTTTAAGAGAGAGAGAGAATAGCTGACTTGACAGGTTCTTTGAATTCCCCACTTGGATACAATAGTCAATCCTCTCCTTCTGCGATAAAATTCCACAAATCACCATTGAAAGGTATGTATTGTCATAAGCATATGTACAATATGTCAGAGAAAGAACAGCAAACTAGACATTTCTTTTCCCATCTATGGCTTTATCTCTAGGTTGCCTCTTAAAACTCCATTCCCAAATAGCAACACTCTCGGTAGTATTAGTGACCTTTGGCAACAGCATTTCTACCTTTTGGGACTACATTGATTTTCTCTGACTTCCATGTAGCAATTTGGCATCTTATTGACCCAGAGCCACAAAGTGGGCAGTATCACTAGCAGCAGGGGACTTTGAGAGATTTTTTTAGGACAACAAACTAGAGCATGAGCTCACGCGGCCTGGAGTGAAAAAAGCATCCATGCTGCTCTCTAGATTCAGGAAGTTCTAGTTGACTGACAACTGTTTTTGGCAGATGGTAGCACTGGTTGATTTATCTCAAGATTACTTTGTTAACCACGGACAGTGCTTGGCTTGCTTATCTCCAAGAGTGTGTCTGGGCTCCAAGGGCTTTTCTTTCAGTTTTCAAAAATCCTAATGAGTAAATGCTCAGGTGTTTGTAGAGTGCATTAATGTATTAATGCATGAGAGCACAGAAAGTATGAGAACCCTCTCAGTTTGTTTTCAACTAATTGGTGAAACATGTCAGGGAATTCCTAGGGATCTGATATATTTGGAGCATGTGCATCCTATTCACTTGTTGGGGTTTTTTTAGTACAGATTAATACATATTCCTTTTCCCCATGGAATACAGTGATTTTTATAGCGGTGAATGTTTGGAATCCTTGCAAGGATTTACTGTCAGTGTGAAATTATCTTGTATTCCTATTTAAAACTGTGAGATGTACCAGTTTGCTAAAGACTTGAAATGTATTGCTTTCAATTACATCCTTTGGAGGAGACTCTACAGCCATCCAGCCTAGTGCCACAACCAGTATGATTTTAATCCTGCTGATCTCTATTACTCAGTAATTACAAATTAAGTTGATCTAAAACGGAATGGTTCTACATCCTTCCGAAGATATACACTGATGCTTCCCAGGAGGATACTGTTCCCTAAGTACTAATTGAAAACTCTATTATGCTAAAGGAAACCAATACTGGTTTTTAGACAATTTGTGATAAAACTTTCTAACTCTTTTCATGAGAAAATCACAGCTTTGAGATAACTCTCCTAGATTCTTACATCACAGCAGGCAACGGCGTCCTGGAGTACCTTTCCTTTTTCACAGCTGGTTTTTACAGTCATATGTTCGATGAGTTCATTATGGGTTATAGCTAAATGTAATAGTCAAACAACTATATTGTATAAAAAAATAAATTAAGGAACAGAATGACTAGACTCAATAAAAAATAACATGGGATAACATGAGCACTCTTTCAAAAGAATGTAGTATCCCAAGCAAAAATTTCTAAGTATGTATATTTCAGTTGATGATATTTTTTTGTCCAGAACTTTACTTACCATATAAGACTGAGTTCTGAAGTCTTTGTGTATAGACCCTGCTAAGGGAAGACAGAAATAAAAGGACATAGGGCCGGTGAATTACATCAAAACATCAGAAAGTGCCATTTTAGTGTTAATGTTCACCTTTCAATTAAGCAGTAAATTTGCTGGGACACCCAATATCAGAGACTGCTATATTTTTAAACCCCCAGTTTCACACTCTTTACTCAGTTGCACTTCCCTCAGATGTCTGCCTGAGGGTTTAGGAATTTGCTACTCTCTGCTACTCATTTTGCAACTCTTCTTTAGATGTTTAATACAGTTTTGTAGTCCTTTGACATCAGTTCATTCCTGAAAAGCACAAACAAGCATCTGACACAGAATTTTAGTGAGGCACTCCAGGAAATCCCCAAAGCATGAAAGAGATATAATCCCTCTTATTTCCAAATCTGCTCATGCATAACAAGGTTTAGCACACACTTCCTCAGAGTATATTTGTCTTCAGTAAGGCAAGAAAGGAAAAGACTCCAGTGAATTTATTTAATAATTGATAGTGGAAATAGAATCTAATGAAATTTCCATCATCCAGAAACATGAACTCTACTTTCTATATACTGTAATTCGTCAGCTAATAGCTGACTTGGCAGCTTCTTTGAATTCCCTACTTGGATACAAGAGTCTCAATCCTCTCCTTCTGTGATAAAATTCCGCAAATCCCAATGGAACCAGACAAGTGCACGGGCTGTATGCGTAGAGGCTGTATACCTCCACAGCAGCACAAAGAAAAGCTGGTAGGGAAGCCCCATTAGATGTGAAACCTGCTGGGGAAGAAAAATCAGAATGTTTCAAAGTGTATTTGTCTTTTTCTTTGTAAATCCTTTACAGGTTGGAGCTAGCAGAGGACATAGAGAAACCCTCCAGAAAACCACAGAACCTAGATCTTACTTCTGTCCAAGCTTCCCACAGCCCTTTTACTCCCTACTATTTACATTTGTAAGATTTGTGAGCTGGAAAGTGGATATATTGAGAAAGAAACTCACAACATATGATGGGAAACTAATTTCTCCATAGTAACTATTCTTTATTATTTCTATATCACTTGAGAAGTCTTCTAACTGTAAGCAACCAAATGTTTGGGGATAATGATAATAACTGCTGCTTAATGAAATACATTTTATAAAAATCACTGTTCTTGAATCTCGTATTTGACCATACATAGAATTGTAAGAATTCCACTGCTTATAAGGGTGAAAGAGCACAGAACTGTACAAGAGAAAATATTAAAATAAATATGTATATATTTTTAAGCACTTTTTTTTCTTCTGAGATAATATCTCAACATTCTGTTAGTGTCTCATCTTTGTAGAAATACCTCAACTGAGAAGTATGATGAAGAAAACCAAATTTTTTGTGTCCTAATATTTGTTTAATTTCAGGCCTCAAACATGTCACTATCTTACTATATATATATTTTTTTTTTCTGATTTCGGTAGGATTAGTGGTATATGGATGTCTCCAGAACCAGGATCTTTTAAAACAGTCACATCAAATGCTTTCAGACGACAGTCTAATGATAACTTTTGGATCAGCTTTGTCATACAAGAAGTAATTTCATGTGGTTTACAACAGTACAGCTGTGACTACAGATACCCAATTTATGGTGAATATTTTATTCTCTGCCAGCAGGTGTTCAGTCCAAACCTTATACACCTCCTTAGTCAGAGAGATCTCAGGGCTCAGTTTAATTTTCCATGACAGCTAAGCTCTTCCATGGCTGACTACACAAGGTTGCTATTGATATAATTCTCCACCTGTTACCCTCAGTAATCAATAGTCTACTCTAATATTTATACTGTCAGACACCTCAGCCAGTTATTGTAGCTTTTATATTACTTGTATGTCAACAACATGTACATGTTCATGTATAAATGTCATAAAATAATACTTTAAAATCTACAATTATTATGTCCTTTTAAATATTCTATATGCCAAAATAGACAGGAGTGTTTTACGCTATCTCTTACTGCTTTTGAAGCACCTCTGAGAGCTCCTGAAATCAGAATGCATGGGGGAATATAAACATTTTTTAAGCTAGAATTGGGAACCCTGGAAGAACATTCCATGTGGACAGTTCAGCATGCAGCACTTGCATCTACTGCAGAACTGTAATACAGCACATCCCTATCAGGTTGCTAGCAAGCATCTTTGAGGTCAGAAGCAAGGTGAGCAAGTTGGAAATGTGAGCATTATGAACACAAAAGAAAAGTAAAAACCTTAGTAATGCTTAAACAGAACCACAACCAAACCTGAAGGAACTAAATAGCCTCCACATATTCATACAACTCTACACTGATTTGGATTTCTTCTTTATTTTCTTAGAGTGAATAGACATCTACTAATTCCAGTTCCTTTAGGTACAGGGACACCAAAGTAAATTTAAAATATCATTTCACATAGAATGTAGACATGAGTAAAAGTAGTTTTTCCTCCCTTGAACGATGCACTAAATAAAACACAATAGCCAGTAAACACTACAGCAGCAACAGCACTGCTATCCTTATCCAGCATCATACATTGGAAAGGAAACAGGTGGTCTAGATTGTTAATTGAAATGACAAATCAAATATGGTAAATTAATCTGACACACTGTTAATAGTAGGTGCAATATCTAGTAAATTAATGACTTTATAAACAGCATAATAATGTCCTTTCTGTTGAAAGGCACTCACTGTATTCATGTAGTTGCAATACTTTGGGCAATATTGGAAAAAAAACTGAAATTATTAAAAATGCTACAGATTTAAAACAAAAATACCATGGTACCAATTCCATTCCATTTTCCCCACACCAAATCATTAATAAATGTCATCAGTCTAGGGTAACCAAAACAAAAAGTTGAAGAAGTTGTAGCTGAAGTAGTTAATTTTGACTAACTTCCTTGGTTAAAAGTAGTTGATGCTTAAAAGGACAATTTTTAGACTAGTGGGCAAATGAGAATACAAAACTGCAGAATAAACAAACATACAATTTTTCATGCATAGCTAGAATTTATATTTTCATGAGAAAGTTAAGTAATCAATTATGAGCCAACAATTTGGAATTTAAAGAAAAGCCAAAACCCTCTAAAGTATATTTTTAAGAAAACAAGGATACATACAGTGTGATCAGAGAATGTATCAACACTCTGAATATATATATTTCAGAATAAACTACTGATTTGCTACATTTATCAGTATGCTCATAGAACTGCAACCATTTTGGTTACAGCTGGATGTTTACTGTCCTTTGCAATGTAATCTGATAAACATATATGGAGTACTGGTAGGATACCAGTACTTTATTTCATGAGGTTATAGGTACAGGGCCCTCACTACTCATTTTTCCTTGGACATAGAATTTTAAATAACTTGAAAAAAATGATGATTTGAACAATAGCTCTAATCTACAAGAAAAGTTTTGTTAATTCTATCAGCACTTACTGCACAGAGTAAAAGTGGGAGAGAATATGAAGAAGCATGCACTTAACTAATAGTGTGATGCTTTCTGTCTAGACAAGAGAAACCTTTCCCTATAGACATTTTTTTTCTACTTGTCTGTAGTGTGGTATCCTGGCTATTTAGATTGTTACAATCATTTGTCATCTATGCAACAGCTGTGAAAGAGTTTACAAGTCCTCAAAAGATTAAGCATTTAGATACAACACTGAAAGGTCAGGGTGTCCACAAAGCAAGCATGGAAGAACTATGAGCTAGACAAGGTGGAATGTAAGGCTCGGCAAACTATGATATCATGAAGATTAGGAAAAGAAACTGGAGGCTGAGCAAACAATGTCTGAGTGACAGAGAAGACAGCAGCCTTCAACGTACAAGTGGCTTTGCAAGTGACAGACACTAAGTGGCAGATGCAACAAATATCCTCCAAGCAGGCAGTATTATCCAGGTGAAATTTTCAGCACTGCAGTGGAACAATTAGTTCAGTCAGTGCTCTCAGGGAAGCAGCAGAAGAAAATCAGGAGAGAAAATACAGGAAACTAAGCACAAATAGTGTTTACCAATTAATTTTCAGTGTCTATTTTACAATTATTCTGCACCTAGTGGAAAATAAACCTCAGAATGCACAGAATAAACATTTTTTTACAGTAAACAAATACATTTTAGAATCACTGAATGAGTCTTAGCTGTGTAACTAACAGGCAAAGGGACTCCAACCAGAAACCACATTCTGTCCCTTACTGTCAGTGCTTAATGAAAAGCTTTATCTAATCAGGAACTCTGCTCCATTTCTGTTAATTGTATTATAATGAGTTACTCATCAATAGATTGATGCACTGAGCATTTGAAAATATTATACAAAGAATGTTTTGTCTTAGGACTAAGCATGACTGGGTAGTTCCAGTGCTTCCAGATCCCAGAGATGAAACCATGTGCATGTCTGAGGAGGCTCTGAGATACTCTGTACAATGTAATGGGAGTAAGGAATTAAACACAGTGCAGAACACAGGGCTGTGGGTACATAGCTTTGGTTGGTGCATACCTACTTTCAGGACTATATTTCTTTCTCTCTTCAAATCATAACCCAATCACCTGACAAGCCAGCTATCTGTCAAGGATACATGCAGCAAGCGGTAAACACTATGGAAATAAGATTAAGGTTCTGAGTAGTCTGTAAAACACACTAATTGTGCATGCTTCCTACTGGGAAAGCAGCCTGGCTTTTGCCAGCCAGGGCTTTCCACTTGGCATTGACCGCCTCTGTGTAGCTGGATCGTGTCTCAAAGCACGACAGCTGAGTTTTGAACATTACTGAGCAGAAGGGCACCATCGCGGACACTTTCCTTCTGTTAACAGTGTTACAGAAGTTCGTAAATAGACTTCTGAAATACTTCAGCACAGGTTGGGCTCTTCAGTCTTGGGGACAAGTGAGAACCTACAATAGAACTGGAACAAACCAAATGTTCAGCAGCTGCTAAAAACAGACATATTCACCCATTTTGACCAAAGGCATATCTAAGCAGGATGTGTTTGTCAATATATGTAACAGTTAAAAGGTCTGAGAGGATAAAAAGGAAAGACTTTCCTCCAAAAAAGGAAAAGATAAGGGTCTACCCTTTCCTCAAATAAAAACAAATTTTATATGCTTAAAAGAGAAACAGAAGAGACCTGGTGATAAATCACAGCTCTCACTGATAGTATCCTGACAAAGAAAACTGCAGAGCAGGGAACCCATTCAGGGACTATTTGGTTACATTTCATTAGATCGGGAAAGGCGATGCTATAAATAAAGCTTCAGATCAATATGGATGTATCTCAATATTATCCATTAAAATGTGAGTCACATTCAGCTACTTGAATAGGCTGGTAGGTATTGGAGTTAACCATTTCCAAACTAAGGGTGCAGGACTAACTGAAAGTCTAAAAGTTGCAGTAGAAAATGCAGAGATTTGGGGTTATCCAGGACAGGAACTATAGTTCTGTGTATAGCACAGAGTCTAATCCAGCCACTAAAACCAAGGGGCTGTGTGACTTTGGAAAATGCTCAGACTAACAATCTAAAGAAATTGTAGGAATTTAAGGGATAAGTTTTCACCTAATTTCAATGTAATTTTACTGGATAACGGTAGAACAGCCTAAAAAAGTTCCAGATGGAAAGCTGGGAATAATGATGTTTAAACAGAAATTGTTTTCCAATTAATATTTTCCAGTTAATATTTGTTTGTTGTGGTGGTGTTCTGATGAATGATGAAGAAGAATGGAAGACTATGGGGCTGGGTATTATTACTTTATAGAAAGTAAAACAGCAAGTGCAAGTCATTTTTGCTAATGTTCCAAATCCGTTTTTAAACTATCACAGAATTTATGATTGTTTTTAAATAGCAAGAGACTATGGCAGTATTTCCATAGTATAGTCTGATGACCTGACACCAAAATGCATGTGTTAGGGCTATAGATATTCTGACTTTTATTTCTTCAAGTAATTATTTAGTAAAAATATTGTAATTTTATCTTTTTAAAGGAACATATTTACACATTAGAAGATGATAAATTGATATGAAGATTTGAGATGTAAAATCTAAAAGAGGATTAATTCCGTTGACATTTTCAGGTGTCATTAAGAGACAATGCTGTAAAATTTCAGACATTTCATTATTTAGCAGAACAACTGTTGGTGATGAAAATAAATAACTATCAATGACCTTGATAATATTCCACCTATAAAGTGTGTTCATTTGTAGAAGAACGGAACTGGGAAGAAAAAGCCCAAAACACATTTCAAAGGAAGAATATGAACATTCTGAAGCATAAAGAGGTTGCAAAGAATAGAAGTCAATATTTGGAAAGTAATTAAATTAGAACGACTTAGCTTTGATCTAAGAAACTGGTGTGAGTGGTTAATGACTTCCTTAAATGGAGAAAAGCATTGTCTAGTTTGTGCATTCAAAACAGCCAGTTAACAAAATCACATTTTCATCATAGAAAAGAGAATTTACATTTGAACACTCCACAAACAATTATTTAAAGATACCTTCATACTCTTGAAACAAGATACATTCAGCTTAACTCTCATTTATCTGTTGTTCCTATGGAAACAAACAAAAACATGTTAACTTGTCAATCTGTAAAGCTGTGCACAACTAGAGACCACATCCTGGTCCTGCAACGATAGACTCTAAACAGAGCAGAACCATTTCAGTTCTTTTGAATGCAACTGGAAGAAAATCAGACCCTTGTAGGCTGAATTTTACACAAAGAGGAATGAGACTCATTGGTTGGCGTACAGTACCATGGAACAAGTTCAGTCTTAAAAGTTCTAATTTTGTTTATCCTCCTGCCACAATTGCTGGCCTAGGATTTTACATATTTCATTTTTAGCTAAGAATGCTATTAGAAGCAGTGGGATGATTTAGCAGTTAAGGCTTGTTCAAAACTTAAGAGAAATAAACATTCTACTTTTTTGTTACTGTAATAAAAGTGGATAATTTACAGATACAATCCTACTATATAATATTTTAAATCAAATTATTAAACCCACTTTTTAAATGTAGCCAATTTTTAAAAAATTAAAACTTAAATCAAAATTACTAATAGTGGAAATTATATGCATTTATCATGATCAGTCTAATCTGTTTATATGCTGAACAAGGATAATTTCCTGATCTGAGACTATGCTGAACAAACACTAGTTTCACCACCAAACCCAAGCATTTCCTAGCACTTCTTACAGAGAGCTGTATTAGACAGTAGTTAGCCCTTTATAAACACTATGTTTTTAACATTTGGTCTGTTAGGAATGTGACCATTAGCAGAAGTTTACACTCAAAGTAATTTGTTTAGTTTAGCTTCTAACACTCACACATGACATCTTTTGAATACATAGCCATAGCTGACCATATGTGCACTTAGAAATATACCATTTTCTCTAAAATTCAGTAACATTCAGTTCATACCACAGCAATTAATGTAATATTTCTTTTTAAGCTTTAAAGCAAACTTTAATGGTGGATTTTGCATATTCTTTAAGACTCTCTTCATAGCAGTAATTCCATGGGGAAACACTAACACAATTTTTCATTAGTCTCTATAGTCCCGGATTCTTGTTTTTAACTTTAAAACCATAGGGGCATCTGTTATGCATCAGATTAAACTTTCTCCTATATAACATTCAGGAATCTTTTGGTATTGTTCTCCATACACTCAGGAGGAACACAACTTTAACCAGCACTTGTACCTCAGCATTTTCACCAGTGACACACAATAAGGCAAATGGTTGAAACAATCCCCTTAAAATAATAGTTTTCCCAGTGCTAGGTAAACATCACAGCTCTAGTACACTGTTCTATCACATAGTAAGAACCGCACTTGGACATAACTCACAGGCTTATTACCAAACAGCTGATATTAAACAAACTTTACACAGTAATTTGAAACGTACATGCAGAAAATACCCTCTGATTTTAAGGTATCCCATTTGGTGGCGACGTGCCATACCATGGTCATTTACCTTTCCTGTAAAATCGAAGGAAGCTGAAATCACACATTTTCCAGCAACTGTATTTATTAGCAAACCTTTTTTATTTTCCCTGTAAGAGTTAGTATTTCTGTTTTATGAATAAGTCAAAATATAGTAAAATATTATTATTTATCCATACTTAATAACAAATTACAGGCTTAACTTTTTCATTCAAGGAACTTGTATTCAATGTATGTCCATGGCACCGAATTTCATTAGGAGCACGAGAAGTGTTACAGTGAGTTGAAACAGGGCCCAAGTTTTTAGGATAAGAATATAAAAAAAATAGTGTGTTAATATATGTAAAGAGGCATGTATTTTGTAAACATTTCTGAAAGAAAAAATATTTAAAAGCTAATTTCCAATAAAAAGCAAACAATACTTTCCATACTATCTCCACATACAGCCTTATTGTAATAAAAGTTTGATTTTAATTGTACATTTGAATTTTATGTAACAGTAATTATGGTTTTTAATTAAAATTGCGTTGTGAATTATGAATTTTAGCAAGACGGTATGGTGTAAAAATTAGAAGCATACAGTGGAAATCTTTAAGTTCCTCAATGGAAAAATATATGAGAAATATTTTTATTATTGCTGTAACCAAATTCTGTGGCATTTCAAGATAAATTTTTACAGAAATTAAAGAAAAAGGTTTTTTAATGTAAAAAAATAAATTTCAAAATTCTAGTCCCCATATAAAAGGTGTTTTTAAAGTATAAAGTACATATAATGGAAACTCTGATGGAACCAAATCAAAATTGACATTTTTTCCCTTTGAAAATCTTAAAAATTATTTCAAAAATAACTTGTCCATTTATTTTCCCTATTCGTTTAAACAGTATGGCAGAGTCAGAATATATATTTGCATGATTCAGCAAAGATGATTATTTGTACAAAAGTAATATCTGGCTGAGTAGTTAAACACATTAAGTACTTCTGTGTTTATTATTTATTTACTTCAACCTTTGAAGGATGATTGTGAGGTTCAGTTTTCATAATCATTCTTCAAAGAGGCTGGTTAAGCAGAAGTAATATTCAACCTTATGTGGAATCGTAAGAGTAGGATTTATTTCCTAATAATAAGCGAACTGGCTTTATTCACAACTAATGCTTAAAAAATCTATATTTTTCTACAAATGCATCCATATAAACCATTACTGATACTTAGTTTCAAATAAGAACATTTTTTATTCATTGTTCATTAGTCTTTATTTGCTGTTTGTAATTCAGTATTCTCTAAAGCTAATGATTACTTTCATCTTAGTGGGAAGGGAAAAAAGTAATAACATACAACATCATTCACTCATGAGAAATAAGAATTATTCAATAGATTAAACAACATCTATTAATTTACAGATAATTTACTTGTCAATGTTGAAGCATTACATATACAGATTAAAAAATTTTAAAAAAAACAAACTGAAATAAGAAGTTCGTGTACTGAAAAAAGAGAGGAGTTGATTTTTTTCCCAGATCAGTGATACTAAGTGAGATGGCAAGCAGAAAAATGGGTTTCTATTTCCCTTCCAAAATCTAGGTAGCAGGGATATTTAAAATAGACTTATATTTTTAAATCCTGTTTTATCTGGCCAGCGAGCCTCTTATAGTTCAGGAATACATTGGTCTATACAATGTCCTTTTCAGCAAATCAGAATGTAAGTCAATACACTGGGAAGAAAGAAATGCAAATAATTAATTGTCTACTCAAATCTTCTCTGACCCCTGCTAGTCCACTCCTACTAAATATTTTGTCTGGGTTTCCTGGTATTCGTGTGCCTCTCAGCCAGCACTAACTGGCTTCCATGGGCGGTTTGCTTATGAATTAACAGCAGAGACACCCCCTGTGCGGCAACATGACTGATTGTACATAATAGTTCTGTAAGTAGAGATAAATTAGAAAACGACATCGGTTTGCTTTTGTGCTGCTCCATCTGTTCAGAGCTGTTTATTTTGCTGAAAGCAAAAAGCAATTTCCACCAGCAAAAGTGCTGTAAGTTTGAGAAACAAATCGGAAGACCACAGTGGTAGGCAAAAGCAGCACATTTAACTGCCTCTGCAGGACCCGTGCCCAGACACCATATTAATCAGCGCTTAAGCTTCTGCTGTAGAAACAAAATCTCCCATTGTTGGAACTCTTTTTTTTGGTATGAGCTTTAGATCCTTAGTAAAAAATAGCCTTTCTTCAGCATTTCAACATGACTAGAGAGGCTTTTCTACCGCAGCACATCCTCTCTTTCACATGTATTTCCCCACTGGAGCAAGGGCCTTCCTCAATTCTAATGAAAACTACATTTCACAATTTATCCATGTTATTTTCAATTATTTAGGATTACTCTGGACAATGATAAGTCTTCTTAGTGGTTCCCATGACAACAACCTTTCAGTTACCAGTCCTGAACATATGGCTGGAGTAAAAGAATGTGTCAAGGGGGTGTGGCACTGGTTACAGGAGGTCAGGCTAACCTTGGGGATGGCCTTATAAAACGCCTCGAGTCAGTGCAGTCTCTCAGAGGCTGGGGAATCTTCAATCCTATTAATTAGTGCAAAAAAAAATTCTCCCACTTACTCTATTTGACAGATTATTCCACAAGTCTTTTCTACATGCAAGAAATTGATGTTTCTTCAATTGTCTTCCAGGGTAAATACATCACAGTGCCCAGTGCTAGGAATTTTGGAGACAAAGTTAGTCAAAAAGCATGTTTCAGGAATGATTAATACAATTGTTGTCACAGATAACTTCATCTAAAGAGACAAGGAAATTAGGGTTTGTGTGGAAAGGAAGCTGTATTAGACCAACTTGAAAAAAGAGGTAAGCCTTTGGTACACAGAATCTTTTAGAACAAAAGCTTGCAATAGATGTCCTGGCCCTGTGATTTATTGATCTATAAGCCTATGACTCTGCAGTTCACATGTCTTAAGAAAATACTTCATAAATTTAAACCTTTCTCATGATAAGTCCCCTGCACCGCAAGGCTGAGTGGGACATTTTTTAAAATACAAACTCTTAACCTTGAAATAAAAGGTCTTAGTTTTTAACCAAGAATTGTAGCAGACTAGTATCCTCAGTGACTAGTATCCTAGCATCTAACACTAATCAATTAGTTACACAAGCTTATGTTTACCTGGATGATTTGATGATTTAATGTGTGGGTGGGTGAAAGGGGTTATGAAGTTGAATTTTCCCTAAAACACAGTGCTCTTATGAAAACATTATATCCAATATCTAAATGTGTATCGAGGGAATATAAATGCATTTTCTTTTCTTCCATTACTGTCAAGTTATTTTCTAATTGGTTATCCACACTTGTAATTCACAGTGAGATTGCTGTCAATAAAATTGTTCATCATCTTGGGACTTGGCTCTGAAGTACTGAAACTTTGAAATGTTATTGAATTAAGTGGTTGCCCTGGATGTCTTGTGATGGAATACCTGAGTATGCAGGACATTCCTGCAATTAGCATTGCATTAAATCTTTCCAACAGCAGACACAAAAGAATTGTATATAGAAAACTTTGGCTGAGAACACAATTAATTGCATTAGTTAACTTGTGCCTTTTATGTTCTTTTCTTTTTCTTTCTAATTTTAGAAAGAGCAGCCACAAAGAGCAATATTCTTGCTCTATAGTTTTTGTTGCAGAAATAAAACTGCAACACATTTGTTCTAGAAAATTTTGGAACCCTATTTGCAAAGGTGAGCATAAGTAATGAAATGAAAAGTAGCACATGACTGCCTGAATACCAAGACTAGCCAAGATGATGCATGATGCCCTTCCAAATCAATTTTAAATATATTTGTCTTTATTGAAACATCTTAATTACATAAAACCCCCTCTATTTCATTAAAAAGAAGAAATAATGAGTAGTTATCTATATTAGTGATATGCTTCTTTGTGTATGTAAACCATAAAAGCTTTACCCTGTTGCTTTAATTTTCACTTTGCTTGAAAAATACAGCAACTTCTTTTTTCATCTTCAAATGTGGTATTCTCAGTCTTTAAGGAGTTAGTGCCAGTAGTGTAGTCTTAATATCCCTGCAAGTTATACTAGGCTGTTGCAGAGTATTAGCATGTTGAATTTCTGTGTAATTTTATGCCTATGAACTAAAGTATTTGGACATTTTATTTCATCACCTCAAGCCAGACAGGTTAGGAACTATGGGTTATTTTTACCACTTAGGTAAAATAGAACTAAAGGTGGAAGGTCCTCATTAGCATCCAAAGCCATCATAGCTGTACATGCATAACTGTATCCGTTACCTACACTTTGAACACAAACCTAGGTTTACTTGAACTCTGACAATATACTTGATACGACTAAAGTTGAATGGATCCCATATGCTTAAAGCCCTTATGTGATGTGGAAATTAGAAACATCATTTATTTCTATACAAGCACTTTGAAGTTAATGTATCTACAAGATAATTTTCAAAACTTTCCCATTCAATGTCGCATCGAAGAGCAGAGGACTATACAGTTGAGTGGGATTGAAAAGAGTTGTTCATTCTTTGCTTCCCAAACTAAAGAAATTCAAGATTCTTTTTTCTTTTCCTTTGCTGTTTTTTTTTTTTGTAGTCTTCAGCTCTTCAGATAACAGTAAAATTTTTTAATGTAACCTGAATGTAAGTCATGCAGCTTCATCTTCCTGAATCCGCAGAAAGAATAAAGCAATAGCCAAGTAAACTACTCCCATTTATTTCAACAGGTGCTGACACAGAGGCCAGTGATGATAATTTAAATGTCATTATTCATCCAAGTACATACTGCAAAAAAGAGAAAATATTGCAGAGAACTGCAATAGAGAACTACAGAAAAGCTAAAGATCATCCTAGATTAAAACACAGAGAACATCAGATTTGTCAGTCTGAATATTGATTAATCTTATTCAATCACATTAAGCTAACTCAGATGAGCTATGATTGAAAAATACATCCAATTCTGACTGTCAACACAGGAATACAGACAAGTCCATTGTGAGCATTAATTTCAAGTGGCTTTTTAATATCAACTAATACATCACACAGGCAGGGAAGGGACATAATGGGTTTGTTTTCCTGAAGGACAAAGCAGGTTGCCAGATTTGGGGAACTACTGCTGAGTAGAAATGAACTAATAAAGCCTGGCATTTGTTACTTTAATTGCCTTTGACGAAGCAGGTTTTTCACATTCCAGAATAAAAATTTGAAGAATTTGCACCATATTCCATTAGGCAATAGTGCCAAAATGCATTCAAGTTATCACAAAGCACATACAGAGACAAGATTTGTCAAAACATTTTGAAATGTGTGATGATATCTTTACTGTATGTCAAAGAGGTATTGAACTATGACAAATAAAGTTAAAAAACATGGGTTCTGATGTGCTAAAATGCTGAGTACATAGCTAAATGGGTCTTTCTATTAAGCTGATTCTCTGAATGACTGTCACAACCAAATATAGTAAAATAGCTGTTATAAAAATTTTTTTTAAGAATAAAAATCAGAATGTAGGCATTTTAAAGCATCTTCTCTTTTTTTTCAGTCACAAAATTTCCCTGTTTAAACAGTTTGAAATTAATAAAAATTGCAGTTTACAAAGTTAATTTAGAAACTGATGGCATCATCTTTGTAATTTATTTAACATTTTCCTACTTATAATTTTGTCTTTCTAAGGTGACAAGATATGGTAAAAGTATCCAAATGCCTTGTCTTTTACATCTAGTCTTGAAATACAATTTGAAATAGTATTCTATAGCTATTTTAAAAGTGAGCATTTGCCATATTTGACTAGTCTTTTCCAACCTCCTTTCCAGTTAGAAAGGTCACCATTATATAGTGGGGTCGATTTTCTACTATGAAGATGGAAAGCAGTTGGAACTTCTATAGTTTTTTATTTTCTTCTGGGACTGAAAAACAAACAAACAAACAACCCCACAAAAAAACCCACAAAAAACGCCCAACATCCAATTGCAAATTATTTCTTCAGAAGTTAGATTATTACATACAAACCATGAACCAATAACATTAATAGATCATATAGCAGGAAAAAGTTTATACTTGATGAGATTCTTGTAAGAAAATTAGAAATCTATGTGATGTGTGATCTTGAGGATATAATTCTAATTTTTAATGGAAAAAATTAAAAAATACTTTCATCTGAAGACTAATGATCAGAGTAGGAATATATTTATAAACCCACATTAAAAAAAAAATTGCCAAGTGCTAAATTCTTACACGAACATACTGAGGTGACATTCATAAGGAGACCCTGTAGAGGCAACAGTACCTCTGATATTGCAGTGT
The DNA here is from genome assembly GCF_964237585.1 of Gallinula chloropus. NCBI lineage: Eukaryota > Metazoa > Chordata > Aves > Gruiformes > Rallidae > Gallinula > Gallinula chloropus. The sequence continues at coordinate 18,854,932 of NC_140090.1, read as the reverse complement.
CAGAGACACAAAGAGACTGTTTTACTTGGTCTGTCCCAACATGATAATAACCTGACATTAATTATTATTTTCCTGAAGATAATGACTCTCACTATGGATATACTGTGGTAGACTGAACTGTGGTATGATATTTTATGAATATTTCATAGTATTTTTTTATGTTCTCTTATTTCTTCATCATTCCATATACTTACTAGGTCCATATCATGCAACACGGGCATGATCTACTGAACCCAGATGAGAAACTATGTTTTGAAGCCTAAAGTAAAATTTAATTCCACATGTTTCTTTCTGGAATGTCACTGGTGCATATACACTGCACTGAATTTTTAGTATCAACATTGACTTGTAGTTCATTTTGAATAACTTCACTGAAGCAGGATTTCATAGACAACAGACACACAGCTTTCTGAATGGAAATATTTCTTAATAACTGTTAGCATGAAAAATTATCATTGAATACAACCTTAAATAAAAATTGAATTTCATTCTATTTTCACTTAATTTTACTCAGATTCTCATTTCATTTTACATTGTAAGTGATAATGAAATGTCACAATTTCCCGAACTTTTGCTTCATATATACTCATCAGTTTTTCAAAGACTGCCACTATAGAAGGCTTTTAGTTCTGGTTCTTTTTTAACTCTGCCACTTCAGCCAAAAAAGAAGAGGCCAAGATGTAATTTAAGAAAATACAAAACAAAACAACCAAGACCAACAGAACTGCAAACAGAAATCTAGCCCCACTGAAGAAAGTATCAAAATATCTGCTTACCTGAATGAAGCTATAATTTCAATGCCTGATTCTCTGTTATTGTCTTATCGAGGTATAAATGGGAATGTGGAAGATAGTAGAAACAGATTTTAAATATACCAGAAAAATTAGCCACCATACTCCTTAACGAATAAGACTTGCTGTACCTTTCAAGATACATCAGTAATCTGGGTTGATTTTAAATAAAGTGAACTAGAGTTATGAAGAACTTAGACAGAGTTATATGTTCCAGATTGTCTACAGCATTGCTGAAGAACCTGTAATTAAAACAAGGAAGTGTCCTATTAGGTCCTTGATATAACGTATAGGAATACTGAAAAAGCTTAGCTGCAAATTTCATTTTTAAAGCAAGGTTCTTTAGGGCAGGGTGTAAGTGAATATTCCTATTATTAATCAGAAGACTAGTCAGACTTTGTTGGCATGGACCTTCAGGAAGCAGATATTTCTGATTAAGGTATCACTGTCTCTGAGGAGCTGGAGCAAAATATCCTTTCCCCAGAGAGGTTTCTATGTTAGTTCAGTCGTTTATACAGTGCTTTCATATATATTAACATTAATCTGCCTTGAATATTTCAAGATGATCAGACAGGAATTTCTTGGAAAATCTGAATTTGGTTAGATGATGAAAATGTTTAATCATCTGTGTTTTCATTTCAATCTGCACTAGAATCTGGCCATAACTGTTATATGATTCTGCTTAAGGTATGATTGGAACTTTGTACTGAAGCTGTCTGAAACCATTTGAGAACCACTGTAAATTATTAACAAAGGAAGGAGCTGCCAAAGAGCACACAAACCAGGTTGGTCGGAGAGGCAAATCCTCAGGCTTTGAAGATGGCCATGCTTGTCAGCTGAGTCCCACAAGTTATATATTTTTAATGGAAATGCAAAAATCTTTTGTGTATAGGGTCGGGAAAGTGCAGTGTCTGCCCTTCTTATTTACAAGTAACATCTTCTGTAATAAAGATTTTGCTTCAAGAGATAATATTTTCAGAAAATGGAGTACATCTTTTTAGTAGACAAGACTCTATTTTATTTCCTTATCTTTTCCATATGTAAACATATGTGAGAAACTGCTCTGTGTAATGTAAATGTGGCTTTATTCTTCTTAAATAGAAAATTGCAACATAATTCAGATTTGGAATTGGTTTTCAAACTTTTGAAAGATGACAAGTGCTTATTTCTAATTTAAAAATAATTGAATAATTTGTCTTATAATCTATTTTGTCTAAATTTATAAATTCCTGGATCCAGAATTGGACTCAGGACTATTTTGTGCTTCTTTGTAAGTAATTTTAGTCCAAATGCTACATTCTACACAGCCAGAGATAAAGAGGCAATCGTAGGAGATAGGTGATTTTACTCAGAAAACCTCAGAATATACTCTATTGACTCATTTTTAAAAGTTTTAGAGACTGTCATAAATTATAACCATGTGATGAAACTACTTATAGACAAGCATTCTTGAAAGATTTGTATTCCACTCTAACACAGAGTTTTCTTTCTATTTCTTCTAAAACTTTAAACAGTTATGGAAATATGACACATTTACAGCAAGCAAGCTTAGCACATAGGTCAAGTCAGCCCTAGAGGCAAGTACATGTTGCTGTTTATGATGTACTAAATCTGAGAAAGCGAATGTTTGGAGCCTTTTTGATGATTAATGATCTTTGCCTTTCTCAATTAGAACAATGCTACATAGCTGAAGGAGAGTGGTATATTTTTATTTTCTGAGGTCTTTCCAGTAAGAATAAGGTATTTACTTTTCAAAAGAGGAGCAACAAAGGAGCAGCAGCAGAAATATAGCCACATACAAACTGCAAACTTTCATTTACTATAGAAATAATATGCAAATGTATACACACAGGCCTATACCATTTTGAGAGAACAATGTAGTCATTTATGAGAAAAATGCCCTCTTCCTAAATTCAGGAAGTGTATGGAGTATGAGATAAGGAATGGATTCCTTCTAGAATAACATTTGCCACATCAACTTGCAAGCAAAGCATGCTTTTCTGTAACTGAAACCTTTTACTTCAATGAGCAGAATAGGGAGACCAAGGACCTGAAGCTCTCCTATGAAGGTCTCCCCGGTAAAACACTATATATAGGTCTGATTATTGAAGAGTAAAGGTCAGGCTTTGAGCTACCTTCTGGCTTATCTCCCAAAGCTAAAAATACAACCTATCCCATGAGACAGAAAAGATTTTCAATCATGATACTCATCTATTTCTTTTAAGCCTGTGATATTTTCTTCAAATCAATAACTACATATTTAGTATCTAAACAGCAGAGAACAAAATGTGTGTTTACTGGAAAATAGTTGCATTCAAATGTTAAATGCTTAACTGAAAAAGACAATGAGATACATTCTAACTAGCATAAAGATAATACATATAGAGGTGTGTAATCCTGTTTCTGTGCAGAATGACCTTACTAACTTTGCTTAGCATTACAGGTAGTTTAAGATATGCAACTATGACTCTAATGACACACAGGTACTGTTACAGTTCTTGACAAATTTCTAATATATGAGATAGCTAACAGTTAAAGACGGTCTACCCCTTGCCCAGGAGCAACTGCTGCTAGCAAATATTCATAGTGTGTAACGTAAAATGCAAAGGAAGCGTCACTTTTAAATTTAGCAGAACAGTGATATATTTGTTGATAATTTAGACTGTAGCAGTTCTCAAGTACTTTATTACCCACTTGTTCACATATTGTGTTTTAAATAGCTATATATTCCATTGGTATGAATTTGTTTATGAACATATTCTATCAGTATTAAATTGTTTATCAACTAAGAAGAGAAATCAAAAATTCATAAGGTGTGAGTAGTAATTTAAAACATACTATTCTTAGTAAAAAAGAAAACTAATAAATATACGATAATTCTCCATATTCCAAAATTTCTAAAGCATAGCCACTTTAGACATCCCACAAATCAGTAGCTTTGTAACATGGTATATTACAGTTCTGCAGATAGATTGAGAGTTCACTCTAAGCTTCAATAAGGAAATGTACAATTCCTTGCTGTGTGTCAGGGAATAAATCTGTAACTAGTCTGTGTCAAGGGTAGCTCAATTCTATTTATTCCATTCTAAATGGTGTCACAGCTTTAGCTACTTTCATGCCATTATTTGTAGAAAGAGAAGCTGTAGACTTAGAGAGGCTGCCCTTCTAATCATATTTAACATGTAGCTTCTAAATAGCAGATTTTCCACGGCATTCCCAAAGACGGTAGACATGTAAAGAACTTTCTTCTCAATTTTTCAATTCTTTTCATATTTTTTCAGTCACCAGAAAAGAATACTCCAGTCTGAACAGCACTGATATTGCATAATGCAATGCAGATACATTTAATCATCCTTGACACATTGATAAGGAGATAGATGGAAATAACCATTGACTTGCTATTAATACCGTAGCAAAGGATAAAAATAAACCCTTGAGCTAATAAAAAAAAGTATTGGAAGGGACAGGAAAGCTGACTTAAAAGCAGATTTTAGAAGGTAATTCAGCTGTAACAGGAATGTTGAAGTTGAAAGAACTTTGATGGTATCAAGTCAGATCTGCTTCTATTGTAGAGAATCGTAAGAAATAATCTGTTCCCTAAATTTTCTAAGTTTCTTGAAAAATAATTGTGTACCAACTCATACCTGAACCATTAATAATCATTTCTTCTGCTGCTGGTGTTGACTTTGGCTCAAATATTTCTGAAGTTCATCCCAATGTGTTTCCATACAGGACTTCTCTGCCCCCTTAACCTACACTTGGTAAGGCTACATATCAGTTTTTTCTCAGCAAGATAGGCCACTCATTCTCTTGTCTACCTTTCTCTGCCCCTATTCTTATTTGAGTTTAATTTTCTTGAACTCGAGTGCCCAAAATGGTACTTAGCATTTCAGATGAAATGTCAACCATGTCTTGTAAAGCGGCAGCCATATGTAACTTATGAAGTGCATTTTAGGGTCTTGTTTGTCTTTACACAGCTTATTTCCTAGTTAGCTGCTAGATTTGAGTATCACCATCTTCAGTTTATGTTGGAAGATATGTATTCCAGAGGACCTGAGCAAATCTGCTTTACAGATCTAATAGCTGTTCTAAGGCTAGAAAATCCACTTCCAAACATTCCAAAGGTTAATATTGCACCAATATACATTTGTGAGTACTTCTCCAGTGCCATTTAGATACCTGTTTTCCCTGAGGGTTTAGTAGTCGTAGCACTACTCTTCACACTGTCATATAAACGTCATTGATGAATGCAGGAAGCTTCATAAATGTAGATAAGGTATTTTCCAGACATTTTGTAATTAGCATTGCATGATGAGCTATCATAATTGCTTGCCTGACAGTAGTTTCTCATAATTTATAATGTCTTGATATATAATGCATATCCTGTAATGCATTTCAACCAGTCTGTAACTATCACAGTCAATCATCTTGAAACAGTGTCACAGTATGAACTGCTTTTAAGTCTATAGTAATTGTTCTGCTTCAAAAATCTGTTGTATTACAGTTGTTTTACAGCCAGGCCTGCATAAACTCTACCGAATTGAACTGAATAACTTGTTTGTCCCTGGCAGATTTCAGTCCTTAAAGTCTAGGCGTCAATGAAAGCAATCCAAGATTATTCAAAATACACACTTTTCTCCTTTTAGTGGAACATGACTGATGTCAATAACTCTGTTTTAAAATTAAAGTTTTACACTTGCCTAGAAAGCAGTTGAGCTCAGCTTTATAGCAGAAGCTTTCTGACACCTGCTAATATTATCATTTAAAGAATAATCAGCACTGCCTTGGCCAGAACAAAAGTAATCATATTGTAGGCACAACTTTTACACACGGCTGAGGCAAAATTTAAGCTGGAGATTTCTATTGCTTGAGACTGCCAAAGAAATGCCTAATGCTGGCAAAATCTGTATAATCTATTTAATAAGATAACTGTTTCTGAAAATGAACCTGTGACGATAAACAGTTTGTCACTGATGCTGAAAAAATGAGTCTTGCCCTCAGTCTGGTTCAAGTGCTCGTTCTTGACCCCATGTTACCCCCTTACAGAATGGGATGTGTGTGTTTCTAGTGATCTGAAATAGGGAGGAAAATTGAGTTAATATTAGCCAGCCAAAACCAGCTTAATTTTAGTTCCCTATGGTTCCACATAGTCACACAATGATCTGTGCTTGCACAAAGGAAGGGGTGGAAATTGGCAGTTCAAGACAGGCCAAGGCTGCTTCTCTGCAGAAACATTAGTTTAAGCTGATATAAAGCTTCTGCAAAATGTAGCCTTTAGCTGCACTGCCGCAAATGCCATTCATACAGATAGTGACTGCTCTATGAAATTGTTAACATTGTAAAGTTGACAAAAAAATTATTTACGGAAAATTCTTTTAGCTTCTGAGACCGAGAAATTGTATTAACTTCTGGCAATTCTGAAGCCAGTACTCACATTTAATGATCATAATTATAGTACGTAATAGGTTTTTAACATATCATTTACAAAAAACCTCACAAATGTGCAGACCTTACACATCACCAAACATAATTCCTTTCCTGTCAAATATTGTATAAATATGACATAAAGAATTCTCTTAAACCAACTACCAGAGAGAGCACGATACACATTTCTTCACTGCAAGAATATCTTATGTTCTGAGAATCAGCATCCTGAAGAACTCAGTACTTACTTTCCTAGCCCAGAAGAAACACAGTCAGTCAAACACTATTATGCTGCATCCCCCTGGAAAATATATATGACCTTTTTCTCATTACTAGAACTGCTGAGGACAAAAATTCCATTCCAGTCAGGACTTTGAAAGTTTGGAATGTAGCTTTAATCTAAGAGAGAGAAAAATAAATAAATAAAAAGAAGCTGGAAAAATTCTACTTTCTGGGAAGAAAAGTCTCCCTCAACATTTTCACCAGTCTATACAAAACTCTTTTCTTGCATTTTAATGGGGTTTTTTATGGTGCATTCTGTTGCATTTTGTGTATGTTTCTCTTCCTTCTGAGCAGAAAAGCTCTCATCATAGACTCACAGTACCCAGCTGTCATCAGAGAAAAACAGTTTCATGATCTGATATAGAAGGGAAATTTCCCTCACTGAAACTGATTGGACCAGGATGTTCTAGGGATCTAACTCTTAAATAATTGCAGGTAGTCTCAGATGCCTAATTAGCTAAGTATCTCTATGAATCTGAGCTTCATTTGAGAACAATTACAACTGTTGTGACTTGTTTCTATGAAATCTTTTTCTTATCTCTTTATCCTGTCCATTTTTAATATCCTTTCAAGGTGAAAACACATTTGGAAAAGAAATATGGGATTGATCAAACTTTCAAGTATTTGCTGCTATCTATAAAATCTCTCAAACTTACACTGAAACTAAACTGATCTGCACAGTTTTACATTGTCAAAAATTATTTCAACCTAGGATACAGACTCAGGCATTTGTGAGTGAATTTGGTAACTGAGCATTCCTATGCTTTGCTAGTATATATGAGTGACTTGTGCATACAGGCAACCTGAAGTTCCTTCTTTCACTGTCACCAGTCTGCCTACGCAACAGCTGCAATTTGTACTGGCTGACCCTGGGCACTGGTTTCATCCATCTGTATCTAGAATCTTCCCTCCACTCTTAAATGTAGGAGAGGAGACAAACAGGGTATTTATCAGTGGCCCTGGAGTTTCACAGTTCAAGCTTGAAGTCAAAATATATTTTATAGAAAGCAAAAACTGGATGGAAAAAAACAAATCTTGGCTAAGGTGTGGTGAAAATAACAAGATAAAACTGTTAGCTATGGGATAAGAGTCTTGATAAAAACCCAAACCTTTCAATCTCAGTTTCTGCATGTGTGTTTGTCTTACAGACATCTCTCTCTCAGCCCTGCAGCATCAGTTTCAGCAGTGGCTTCCTCCATCATCAATTTTTCTCTGAAAATTCCCACCAAACTAGCACCTTGTCAGCTTTAGCTGGTGTAGCAATTGTAGCCATGGGGTTTCTCATTTTGCTGTCCAGAGTAGTTCTGAGCACAGAGATAAATCACAGTGATAAAATGCAAGCTGCTGCTCTTCCGTAGCATCCTATTGATGGAGCTGCTCCAGCATTAGAGCAAAGGTTAAACAGCTAAAAAAAGAAGTTAGAGAAATGTCTTTTTCCCAACTATGCATCTTGAGTTATTTTGAGGTTTTGGCAGAAAAATAATTCATTTCTATTCCACAGATGAAATTACTGTATTTCATACAAAAATATATGTATTTCTGATTTCAGTGACTTTCAGTGACTTTATGTTTTTTGCACATCAACTGCGTTTATTTTGAAATAAGTCTTAATATATTTTAGTTGGGTAGTTATTTTTCATTATCCTTCATTTGACAAGAAAATAAATGTTCTTACACTGTTTTGTACAACATCTAAATAAAATAAAGTTAATTTACATTAATTTACTTGTGGCAAACTACCGTATTCATTTCTTCAGTATTGTGCTGTATTTTGTAAATCTCCTTTCCTCAAGTATCTCTAATTGCTTACTATTGAAAATATTTTTAGGTTTATGTGAAGATGTCATAAGGTACAGTGTGTATATTAAATAATCTTAATGGTTAACAAAAATTTATTGCAATAGCCTTTTTAACACGAGTATATATAAAAGGAAGCCTAGCAAAAATGCAGTATTTAATTTGTTAATCTGATTATGTGTTTTCACTGACAGAGCATACTGATAGGCAGGAGCAACTATAAACATATAGTAGTTTTGTATCTAATTTTCTTCCACTTCTGTAGCAAAATAATTGAGATCAGATATGTAATTGCCATTTCTTTCATTTAATTCCTCCTCCCATGTGCCTTTGAGGTCATATTTAGATGCCAGGCTAGCTGTGAAGGTGGACAGAGGCAGCTATTAAATGCGATTTCCTTCTGTCATTCAGCACCAATTGTTTCTGAGTAGCTATATTGGCAGCCTAAGGGGATTATAAATTCCATTTAATTTACTAACACTACAAGAGTGTTTGGGGTTTTTTAAAATCTTCTAGTGCTGTTCTTTTTCTGTACAGGCTTTCACATTTAATGAATATGTAAACTGAGTCAAATGTATTTCATGAAAAGAACAAAGTATTTTTTAAAAGCAGGAGCTACCAGATGCTAATCACACTGATATTAAAAATCCTTCATGTTGAAAAAAACCAAAAAAACCAAACCATATTACAAAACTAATATTTATCATGTAGTTATTACTTCCTTAAATACTGTAAACACAACCAGCCAATGCAAACATACAGTTGCAGAAAAACATATGTTGGAAAGTAATACCTGTATGTACAAAACCAAACAGAAGACATGCTTATGTTTGCCATATGAAATCATTGTGTAACACAGGTCTCGCAGTGAGTTAATGCAAGTCTGAGTGTTTATTTGTAGACAGATCAAATGACACTGGTTCTTTTTCTACATAAAACTGCACTTGGCCTATATTTCTGCTACACTAGGAGCTATTTAAATTCAGGCCCTAATCAGGGCATTCAGTCAGGACACTCAGTCTTCACCCAGAGTGATATGATGAGTACAAAGATGTGCAGTTTCTTTCTTGATCTATGGAAACCATAGCACTGGCAAGAAGGCTACTGCAATCACCCCAAAATACAGGAGTTGGTTGCAGTCAAGATATGTATCTACCTAGGAAGGCAGCTGTAATTCCAAATACATTTTAGAAATGTTATATAGCTAAGTTCTGATATGACTTAAATGCCTAGAGTTCAAGGACAGAAGCTGAATTGCATGTTCTAGTTTGTTCTGTAGTTAAAGACAGATCTATCCTAAGTTTTGGTGAGCCTGCATCATGCCCCACACTGCATTTGAAGGGCTGCTGTTGAGCATCCCAACCACTGAAGCACCACAAGGCTGGCAGGCAACTCCCCTTCCACACCAGTATCTTTTGGGGGAGATCTGGTCAATGACAAGCATCCTGAAAGATGCAGAAAGCAGGTCCATATATACTCATATGTCTGTTGCTAAACTTTCAGTGTAGTTCATATAAGTCATGATTGTTTGTTTCTGACATTTTAAATAATTACCTGAGACATGAAGCAATGTTGAAAGCATCCAATATAAGCATTTTGATAAGAAGAATGTGGACCACTTCTACATTTCCAAGTAAAGTAACTCAGCACCAAAAAAAAAAAGAAAATTGCTACTTTATCAAAAACAGACCAGTAGACTTCATTTCCATTGCATGAAACAGACAGGAAGAGAGAATAATACTGTAGTAAATCAGGGCAGAACCCTAGAAATTAATAAAATTTGGTTTGGTAGCAGTGTCTCATGAATGATTTGTTGTGACTTACCAAACCATACATTCCCATGCCTGTCTGCTGTTAAACACAGAGGAACTGCAAGCAGCTGGAAACTAAATAGGCTTTCATATTGTGCTGGTGTCCCAACACATATCCACTGACCAGTCAAGCTATCACATTAATATTAAACCGAAAACAACTATCAGTGTAAGCACTAAAAACTATTCAGGTTTTCACAGTCTGATTTCCCTCCCATTTCCAAACAAGCCTGTCAAATGGCAAAGGCAAAGAGCTGCTGAAGGCTTAAGCAGAACTAAATGATGGTAACATACAGCCACATATGCTTATATAGCTCCAACCATCTGCTATTCATATGTGGAAGTTGCTAAATATGATATTTCATCATAGCAGAAAGTCTTGGGGCAGGATAGTGATTGTTCAAGACCAACCCGTTAGAAGGGGGTCAAGCTGTATAACAAATAAGAAAAAATAATCCACAGCATCTCTAAGAAAGATAAAAACACAGTTAGATAATTCCAACAGTTACCAGCCACTGAACTGCCATTACTCTATTATAAGAAGGTACTTGGGCAAACTCTCCTTAGCTATCCACAACATTCACAAAAAATACCACTTCTATGTTTTCTAAGTTTTAGAGACCATATTGTGAGCCCTTTCCACTGAAGTGATATTGTTAACATTCAAAATTATCTATACATAAACAGGATTTTGAGAGGTTAAGTACTGTTATTAGTTCTATGAAGATTTTATTTCCAAACATGCCTACAACTTTTCTGGGAGAAGGACTAGTATATATTTTTGCCTGAAATTCTCCCTCCACTTAAGGCTTAGGGCCTTGTCTGACAGCAGGAGAACTATCAAGGAAATTGATTCTAACCATCTCATCTAACAGATGAGAAAAGTTATTAGTGCAACTGATTTATGAGATAATTTTCATTTATTGGAGGACAAGGTAGATTGCCTGTGCCACCATTGTTGCTTTTCAGTAGCTTGACCAGTTTTCTCACATTGCAGAAAGCACAGATGTTATGCTGTCCCTTAGGGGATATTCTGTCTGTATAAGAGGCAAAATTTCAATGCATCTTGACTGTGTAGAAGAGTCTCCCCGTGCTTCCCGAGGGTGTGAATAAAGCTGAGTATTTCTGGCAGATGAGAGTTGCAACTGAAAAATAATAAATAATGATATATTAAATAGTGCTGGACAACATAAAACAGCCCAGTGTCATTCAGAAAAGAAATGCTGACAGTTATTCACATTTTGTATTTTACTGCATGAGTCATAGGTATGCAGTATTCTACTCTAATGCAGGCACAAAAGTACAAGCTCAGGACTAGAAGGAATTACACATAATCAAATGTTTACTATGAAAACGTAAATTTGCCCTTCTCTGAATTAGGTACTGCGCCAGATTTCACAAAATTAGTAACCTGCCTAAGCCATTTTTCAAGGGTACATTTTAGTTTCACACCCACAGCATGCTAAGAAGCTGGAAAGATCTCTGCCTGTGCTGTGTGAAAAGAAACAAGCATCAGATGATGGAAGTCCATAGCCTCTTAACTGCAAACAGGAGGGAAGGAAAGAAGGGAGGGAGGGAGGGAGGGAGGGAGGGAGGGAGGGAGGGAGGGAGGGAGGGAGGGAGGGAGGGAGGGAGGGAGGAAGGAGGGAAGGCGGGAGGGAGGGAGGGAAAGAGGGAAGGAAGGAAGGAAGGAAGGAAGGAAGGAAGGAAGGAAGGAAGGAAGGAAGGAAGGAAGGAAGGAAGGAAGGAAGGAAGGAAGGAAGGAAGGAAGGAAGGAAGGAAGGAAGGAAGGAAGGAAGGAAGGAAGGAAGGAAGGAAGGAAGGAAGGAAGGAAGGAAGGAAGGAAGGAAGGAAGGAAGGAAGGAAGGAAGGAAGGAAGGAAGGAAGGAAGGAAGGAAGGAAGGAAGGAAGGAAGGAAGGGAGGGAGGGAGGGGGAGAGAGGAGATTAAGATAGATAGATAGATAGATAGATAGATAGATAGATAGATAGATAGATAGATAGATATTGGGTGAGGTACTTAGGGACATGGTTTACTAAGTAATATAGGTGGTAGAAGAACGGTTGGACTAGATGATCTTGGAGGTCCTTTCCAACATTAATGATTCTATGATTCTATGATAGGTTGCAAAAGCCCTTTAGCAAAGTATTGTATTCCTACCTTCACTTCTCTACCCTCTAGAGTATTTCATCAGGACATAACCCATGTGATACTTCTGTTGGAACTGGTCTGAAGATCAAAGTCTAGCAAAGGATTATTCTATACATATATTCTCTGTATATTCTATAGTTATTCTATATTCATACTTTTCTCAACATTTCTAAAGAGCAGCAGCACTGTATATCAGTTACAGGGCTCCTAGATGAAGTTCTATAGAAATCTTTTATCAAATAATAGCACTAACTTAATACACACTTTCACTAGTAAATTATTGCCAGAGATGCTACAGAATGCTGTACATGACCTCCATTACACATTTATATATTCCATTTTATGAATACTTAAATATAGTCTGTAATGTACTAAAATAATTAATCATTTATAAAAACCTGAGTGATAGGCATTTACAGCTTATTAGAAAAATGAATCTCTATTACATCTTTATGTTATTTATAAATATTCCCTTTATTTAAATTTTTAGTCGATTTTCAAAATTTGCCCTGAAAATATATGCATATATGTTAGACTATATATGTTACTTTAGACTGTGCCAGCAATGCAGCTCCTAATTTTCTAATTTATATGTTTTGAATACTAGTCTTGATCTTTTGTCACCTGTTTTTACCAACTTCACTAATTCGTGGTATCCTTTCAACTGCAAGTGTATTCTAACAGTGTAGTTCACATTTAAAAATTATGAAAATCGAGTCTTCAGCCCACCCTTGCTTTGGCCAACACTGTGAACAGCATGGTCTTGGTCATCGGACACACTTTGACTTCAAAAGTTACATACCACTGTCTTTACAAGACATGAATACACACTCCCATGCTTCACTAAAGTAACATTAATTTGCAATAGCAAATTTCAGCAAAGATAGAAATTGAGAGTTGGGTGTGCTAGAATGCTAACATGACTCATGGGTGCATTAGGAGAATATACCTAGTTGGATCTGAACTGACCTTTCATTTTTTCAGGCACACTTTAATCTTGATTAATGCTTACCTTGTTTTAGGCAATAGGTTTTGGCAGGTAAGAGAGAGGATTTTCTTTCCCACTGACTTTTACAGACATCTCAATCTGGAGTGCTTGCTAGACTTCCCTTTGAGCCTGAAAACTGTTGGCTTACAGGACATGTAGTGTTCCTGTGCCTTTTCCTCATGTCAGGTTAATTTCTGCTTCCATCCACCTCTTCAGTTCCCTTGCCAGTTATGGTTTAGTGAGGTTAGTCTCCCTGCTTTTCTTCGGTGCCAAATGGCAACACAGGGCTGAGTGGGAGTTTCAGAAATCCATTGCAGTAACAGCATAAAACACAACAAACCTGAATAGAGGAACAGCAATACTGCACAACTTCAAAACTACATGGACAAAGTGCATTCTCTGAAGTGAAATTATTTGTTTCCTTTCAAAGGGTATATACAGTCATATTAGACTCATACTGTTGTTGAGGCTTTCTAGCTTTGGAGTTGCCCAAGAAAAGGGCAGAGCCTGAGAGTTTTACAGTGAGAGAATTTTTACGCCAACAATAACTGTTTCCCTAATTGATGGATATGAATTTGGACACATTATTTACAACTGTACAGCACAGGTACAACCTATTAAAATCAGCATTTCGCTGCTAGTCTCAGGTATGCAAACTTTATAAACCTGAAGACCCAAATGGTATTTTCCCATTAAGAAGAAATGAAATCAAATCTTTAGATTTATATCAAATCAGTGTAAATGGAAGTATTCATCTTCTCAGCCATTGCAAGTTTGTTTGGTTTTGGTTTGAAACATTTTTACAGTACTTTGTCTACTTTAAGAATTACTAACTTAGGAGTTGTCATGGGAGAGGCAACATGGTCAGAGAATCTAGCAAGTAGAGTATACTATAAATGAACTACAACTTACACCTAGCACTGTAGCAGTTTAGTATTTCCCATTTGACAGATCAAGTTTTCACCAAAAAAAAAACCCAAAAAAAATTCCTATTTGTTTCTTTCATTTGGTTCTTTCTCCAAGAAAAAGTAAAAATTTCTCCCCAGGCTCATAAAGTTTTATGAACATTCTACATCAGTCAAAAGTCTCCCAGGAAAGTATTTCTTTAACAATTTTTCAACAAGTTCTTAGCATAATTTGGAATCTCAGCAGTGAGATACAAAGTAATTATGAAATTTATTTTGAAAATGCACAGCAAGTGTATGAAATCCTCTGTCACATTTGCACAGACCAAGAGTAACTCATTCAAGAACTGTGTTAGTGAAAAGACATCTTTTGGACACTGAAATTAATTTCAAAAGACCTTGAACTGAATTAAATTTTCTGCTGCATAGGCAGCGGCAGACTTGGTTGATATCTTTTTGCCCAGGGGCACAAAGCCTGATTTGCTTCTGCATTAAAGGAGCACTACAGTTTCCTCATACCCAGAGTTACTGGGGTGTGTGGAATGTCCTGTTAAGATAAACAAAGTGATCAGACTAAGCACATAGAGCTGCATGCCAAAATTGAGGTACTCTGCTTCATTCAGGGTGTGTGTAGCCATGATGCTGACTCATGAGTGTGCCTCCCTGAGGTGTGCTGCCACAGAAAGGTAGAGGGCTTCAGCTACCTTCCGCTGCTTTTCTCAGAGTCAAATGCCTTATAAAACTAAAAGTGAAATATGAAGAGAGAACTCCTCACAAGAAGTTTTTCAAAAGTAGAAAAAAAGACAGAGCAGAGGTTCAGATTTTACTTCAAATTATACATTTTTTTTTCCCTAAACATTTTTCCAAGTCTTAGTTAATTTCTCTCTAGAGGCTTTGTAAATATTTTGGTTCTTTCACTGTCATATCAAATATCTGCACAAAGCATGAGATTTTAACTGTAATGTCTAAACAATATGAAGACAAAGTAATATACAAAGTACACATTACTGACAATATTCAGCAAGACACTTAAGTCAATGGGACTTCTAAAAGCTAAAAAATTGTCATCTACTTAAGTGTCTACTTGAATCCCAGCCAGTGGGCTTCATTATACTCTTTATGGGTTTTATCATTTTGACCTTTACTGCACAGTAAATTTTGCCCTTCTTGTGGTATTTATAACATGTTCTATGCCATACTTGCAAAGGAGATTACCACAGATTTATCTACTGCAATTAGAAAAGGATGAGCTTACAGTGGACTGTAGTGGATGCACTCCACAGGAAAATGCATATTGCTTATATTAAAAAATTATTATCTTTAAATAAATAGACCATTATAAATTTGTAGTAGTATTAATGTCAGAACTGAGATGAATAGAATGCAATTTACGCATTTTAATTTCTTGAAGTAAAAGTGACTTGATCTGCATATAAAATCTATAAGACGCATTAAGTCTTTCACAAAAGTAATGTCATCTCAGGCATTTAAGATAAAAGTGGAATTTTAGGTCTGATCATTCATTTTTCTACCTTTAATGCCACAGTGAAGCTACAGTGTGATGTTTTGACTGCTTTATTTTGCACTCATGTTTCTCACTATTATTTTACTAGTCTTCATCTTTTTTCAACAGCTCAGTCCTGAATATCGATATCATATAAGGTATTTAACTACTGCCTAACTATTGACCAGTTTCCCTAAGATGCATCTACAACCTGCAAAAGATAACTCAGAATATCTAAAGTTAACTTTTTCATTTACAGTCCCTTGTCCACTTGTCTTATTTTCATTAATAATTTACTGATTCTACACAAAGCTCCCATGAAGTTATACTTGTGGAAGAAAATAACAAATAAAAAAAAGTCAAGATGAACAATTCAACTGTAAACTTTGTTTGCAGTTTTACAATACGGTGTCAGACAGTCTTGACCATTGACTACAGCGTTTCATGTATAGAACCCACACATACATATGCGTGTGTGAACTCTGTATATTTTCAGTATGTATAAGTTCAAGGGGGCTGTACAGCTAAGACTTCGAAGCACTTAAAACTGTAAGCCACCAATTCACAGGAGTCAACTGGCTACATGTAAGTGACACATCCATACTTTTTAAGAAGTTCCATAGAAGCAATAAATCTAAAATGAGATGCTTAATAATACTAGTAAGATGTATGTTACTCAGTTGCTGAGGGTTTAGCAAGTTGAAAGATAATCAACGCCTGGAGTTATTAAACTTCAAAATCAACAAGCACAGAATGCAGAAAATAGACTATTATGAAATAAATATGTTTTGACTTATATTTGACAGGCTTCTGCTAAAGGATATTTACAAGACTGGATACATGATGACTTAGCATCAACCCTTTTTATTCTTGATTACTAGCCAGGATTTCATTGCATTTCAGCCCATAGAAACAGAGCAAGATTTCATTTCCCATACAGATACCTAAACAAATTATGAAAGTTGTCTTAAGAACCAGCACATGCAACACGCGGGTTGACAGAGTGGGCTGTGGCTGTGAACACTGCATCATTTTGTATTATGATTTCCATTCTGTGCTATGCCTGAGGCAGGCTATGTCTCAAACAGGTTACTGTCATGCATTTGAAGCAGATGTCCAAGGAAGGCTGATGGACTATAATATGAATTTGAAAGCCAAGATGGCAAATCAAAGGTCTTAAACCCAGAGCTTCATGCACCAGTTTTTCTACAAAAAAAGTTCATGGGTGGGGTGAATGGGCCAGAGCCTCCCAGAAGAGCACATGATACAGAGCAGAATGTTTGAGCAGCAACCAAATTTTCATCTTCTAGGAAACATTAGGGAAAAATATTTCAGGAACAATTTTATCAATTGCAAAAAGTATTTGGTTTTGATGTCTACTACATCCATATTTCTTCCTTTCCTAGTTTGTCCCAAAGGAGTAAATCAGAAGCCAAGAATGTGCGCGTGTACTGTATAGTAATACATGCCAAGAGATGCTAAGGGATCTACAGCTTAATAGGAGCTCTGAGGAAGCATGCAGAAGTGACAGAAAGGAAAAGCAGGCAGAGCATCCCATGGGGGAGAGCCCAAGTCACTAGCTGTAGGGTCTGCAGTGACAGGACTTTGGAATCACCGATTTTGATGAAGTGGATATGTGCTGTAAATTAGATGGCACCCAGACACAGTTGATAAAAGAAGCACAATTTTATTCAGCCATATAGTCAGCAATTGTGTTCAACTTGAAAGATAAAACTGGCGAAATAAAATCATTCCAAGCAAGCTGGAACACTCTGCGAAGACTTTCAAAAATCCAGCCTTCTAGGAAGATTTCTTTTCCGATCCACTGCTATTTAGTTTAGCACATGAAAACTTTATTCTGGGGTCTGTCAGTGGTGTGTCAGTAATATTAATCAACTTTTTTTCTTTTCTAGAATTTGTACTTTGTCGTAACAGAAAGCCATATTATGCTATTAAACTGTTTAGGTTTAGAGATTCAGCTTAAAAAAAATCCACCTCACTACACCTAGGGGAATTGCTTACCACTTTTCTAGCAAAAAAGCCATACCTAATGATGTTCTGAATTGCATTTAGATTATTTTGCCTGAGGCAAATTGGGCAAATATCTTCCATCCTGCCCATTACAAAGGAGGGTTACAGCGCACACACACACACACATCCACACAGACAGGAAGTCACATGAAGTATTAAGTAAGCCTTCAGTCCTGGGCCATGGCCCAGGGCAAGAGTCCAGCAACTTGTGGGAGGGAACACTGCCAGCCTAACAGATGGACATACATATGGGTAGTCAGGACATCATGTGAAGCCATCAAGTATGGATACTAAGGGCATGATTCCAACCTAAGAACATGAGCTTTCTGTGAAGGTTAGGGGATGTTAAGCTGGATTTACTTTCCAAAATAAAGAACAAATTCCACTGCCATGTCCGGTAACAGTTACGCTCTTAGTTAATCAGGTGAAGTTGGTGGTGGCTAAAGAGAGCTTTTTCCTAACAAAATTCTTCTTCCATTTCACAAGGGAGATTTCATTCTGACAAATAAATATGTATTATTTGCAGGGAGATGTAGTTAATGATAATGATTTTGCACTGGCTGTGCTTTGACCCTGCATCACCATCTGGACTGTACATTTTCCCTAAAGGAGACAGGAAACAGCTATTTGAGCAGCGAATGCAGCCTAGATAGCCAAATGCATCCTCCAGCAACCATTACTGGGAGGGTCAGATTTGGGAACCACTGCCCTTTATGATGAGGAGACAATGAGAAAAGAGGCATAACACCTACCCACATACTGCCCTGGAGAGTAAGTACTGAGCTAGCATTGCTGATGTGTCTGAATGAAAAACAGGTACGTGCATCCCACAGCTGTCTGCTGGAATGCCCGTCAGCAGAAGAGAGTGAGGGAGGTTAGGAGTCATGCTTTGTGAATTGAATTCACTGCTACACCACCATAACCCAAGGACTGGCCAAAGCCTGCTATTGAAATGTGATCCCTCATAGAAATCTGACTAGATCATGAAATTTGACCAATTGACTAAGCAAAGCACATGAAATTTTATTCCCAAAAATAGGGGAGAGGCAGCATCTTGGTTTATGGAGCACTATATGTTCAGAGCAAAGTTGCCCCAGGAAGCACTGAATTCTTCCTTCAATTGAGATGAGATATTGAGAAGAAACATTAGAACTTAATGAAGATTAATAGATTTTTGTTTGTTGATTAAAAGGAATTGTCTGTTGCTTCCAGTCTTGATCAAAAAACATAGAGGGACAACCACTTTTTTCTGTGATAGTCCATTCCAGAGGATACAGCTTGCATTATCTGCTTTCAGGTTCCAGACATTTAGGTTCTTTCTGCTAGACTCAGGAGCTCCTTCATGAAGTTATTTGTTGCAATGCAAGTCAGTTCTCGAACTACTTTTCACTAAGAAAAGATTGACATATTGAAGATTCAAACTGATGGAGTTTTCTGAAGGATGCTATTCCTCTGATCTTCTTTATGCCCTCTCCAATTCAGAGGCTGGAAAATGTATGCAGTAATCCAGTTTCAGTCTCCCCAGTGGAAAATGTTGACTTCTACCTCTTTATGCAGGCTAATCTGACCATTTTTACACATTATTCTAGTATTTCTTTTGTGAAACAGTACATTCCAAGATATAGCTACCATGATTTAGTTCCACCCCACATGCCCTGGTTCTGTAACTCTATGATTAAATTTACCATTTCAGAATGCATTTGTTTGCATTTAATGTCTCACTTACTGAATAATCCAAATTCTTCTATTTTGACTCATTACCATGTCATTAGCTACTTCAAAAATAGTTTTTGAAGCATCCATACATTTCATAGGAGCAATTTTATCTTTTCTACAGATCTTATCAAAGCAAATTAATGCTATTGTGGTCATGTCTGTGGACTTTCACTAGAAACTCCAGCACTGAATGTGATACTCCATTAATGACTCTTCGGAAGCCCTTAGTCAATTTGTAAACCATGTAATGAGCTTTTTATAAGTATAGTGCTATTACTTTATTACAATATTGTATAGCAATCAGTAGAATACCTTACAAAAGCATATGCCTGTAATGGCTACTTGGTTCTTTTTTTTTGGTACAAAGAATATAATCATTAAATCAGATTTTTTGTCCATTAATAATGTCTGCCTACCGTACTGAGTGACATTAATTATACTCCAGTCAGGTATTCTTTATTAAATTAATCTAACATCACAAGTTTAATTATTTTGCTTAGAACTCATGACAGGCTCACTGCCATACAGTCATTTCAACCACTATATCCCTTTTATGAATGCAGACCCAGTATTAGCATTGTTCCAACCTTCTGGATCTTTGCCCAGCAAGATCTGCTATGAGGTTACGTCAAAGTTGTAGACTGCTAAGTGTAGACCTAGATCTTTGACTAAAATTTTTTCATATTTTCTGCTGGTTTGGATCTAGCAAAGACCATATTTCAGAAATTTTCTTAATGTATCTGTCACCTTGCTGCATAATTATTACCACATACTTATTAACAATTTTACCACTACTGCTGTTACCGGGATTTTTATGGACTATCACTATTATTGGAATTATTTTTCTCAATGCAGTTACATACCTACTTAGTGTGCTTAGTCTTGCTCTGATGTTGCCACATTCCTCTATCAACTTTCTATATTTCATACGTCTTTGTTTTAACAGATGAGTATTTACTTTCTCCATTCACTATATGCCTGTTAATTCCTTTTGCATTCAATTGTAGTTAAGATTTTCAGCATCTCTGAAACATTATTCATTTGTTACCTAACATTTTCATTAAGAATTCAGATTTTTCATTCATATATTTCTCTGATTTCTCCTCCCACTTATTTCCACTTACATTTCTCTCAACCACAGAAAATTACCCATTTAGAAGAATCACCATTTTACTGCTTGGGACTCTTCTTTGTCTGTTTATACTGATTGCAATCAGGTCATGAAAACCACCCCTAGGGAAGTCATGAACTTGTAGTCCAGTAAATTATTCGTATTTTTCAATTCTAATGAGATCTTAAATGAAAAATATATCATGTTGGGCATGAAGACTTTCCATTAGAAAACTTGGAGGTTTTTTTCTTTTTACAAAAATGTACTGGTTTACTAGCGTGTCTGACAAACCTCCAGTATATAGACCTCCCATCACATTTATCAATATGTATTTTAAATCCCATGACTTTGTGTTATAACAAACTCTGGAATGTTACACCTCTTTCAGCTACTTTGTTTGCCCTCAGAGATTACATTTACTTGTTTTATGATCCCAGTAGCTTGATAACTCCCATCAGTTTTCCGGATTGGCTTTCTCACTGATGAGGGTTTCCAGATCATCGTCTTTGTTACGAAGACCTCATGATGGCTATTGCATACAAGAATCCCTCTTTTTGTGTCTGTCTGTCCCTTCAGACACATTTTTCTGGATTAAAGTACTATAATGCATACATTATGACTGCACCTCATGGTGTATATGATGACAACTTTTTTTCTAGTAGCTCAGGTTTTGTGTATTTCTAACTACAACTCTCTCACAAAGCATCAGAAAGGGTATCTTTCCATGACTATGATTTTCAAAGGCTATGATTTCCATGAAAACGACATCTGTATTTGGAAAATGGTACTCCATCCACTTGACCAATGGATCTGGATGCACATTGCATTTGTGCAATTATGCAACAATGACAGCATTTCTCTTTTGCCTCAGGGAACCTACTCTTGGTGTTTTTCTATATTGCCCTTCATACTCTATGGCCACCTAATGTCTTCTATTTGATATCTATTAAGAACTGTATCACAAAAAATCTCCTTGAAATGGCACAGTGTGTAAACAGAATCTGGTTCACTCCTTTACCTCATATATTCTGGACCAATACCTTGAACAAATTGTAAAAATTATTGAAATGGAGTTCTGGCTTTTCCTTTTTTTACTTCTATCCTGCCCTGCCTCCCATCCCCACATTCTGCATTGTAAGGTTATTCAATTAGTTCTTAAAATAGTTTATGTAGTTTAATTTGGGAAAATAAATGAGGTTACTTTCACAGAAATGTCTTATTCTGCACTTTTTCTGCAAGATGGACAATATTCAACAAACCTGAGCTTCCTTTTCTCATGAACATAATAAGACATTTCTCAGTTGAATGCCCAGAGGTCCACAGATTCTAATGAGGGTTTAGTAAAGAATAGCTAGAGGGAAAAAGAGAAAGAGAGAAAGAAAGAGAGAAGAGATACATAAAGAATAAAGGCATCTATAATTTTAGCACATACAATTAAATACATGCTAATTCTTAGCCAACTAGCTGAAAAATAAAAAACTAGAACCATTATTTGTCAGTAATGTTTAAATCATATTTAACTTATGATTTAAAATAATCACATACTGTTTGTTAGCAAACACTAAAGTTCTGTAGTTCTTTACTATTCTGTTACAAAATGTGAGAGAAAATGTTCCTATCTTTTTTTTTTCACCTTGAGCTATACATCTGGTATTTGTTGAGTGCTATTCTTTAAATAAGCTTACTGAAATTGTGAATGAAAAAAGTCAACACATTTTCACAATGAAATCCAGTTGTTTTCAAAAATATTCTAATTACATGTAATCTCACTGAATTTATGTAATCCTCACTGCTATGACCTTTCCTAATTAAAAAGTCTGTCTTCACAGAGATTGGAAAATGCATGAAAATGAACTAAAACTAATACGTAAATGCTTAGTGATACAACTAAAAACATAGTATAACAAACTTACTTTGAGAGTGTTTCATTAGAATTACTTGGACTAAGTCATTCCATTTTATTCACCCACCTCTTCAACTTCAGAAAGGAATTTGGTATTTCATCCCCGATCCTTCTCCAGTGGTAGTGATCTATAGTAATTTTTGATAATGGTAATTTTTTGTTGTCTACTGTCACAAATTGGGATGCTCCATGTTTTACAGCATTACATTCTGGGTTCTCATTATTAATAGACATAGAACTCTAGTCAAGTATATCCACATTTTAGAACCTAAGAAAAAGCTCTTTGTCCTCAGCTCAAGTGTATTATGCAGCAATGGATTTTGTATTTGCTATTAATCTTGAATTTTATTTTCAGTGAAATAAACATTTTAAAGTATTAATTTTGTCTCATAGGAATATCTTGTGCAATGCAGAAAAAATAACTTTTCAATATTGTCCTTAAAATTAATAAATATTTCATTTTGAAAATGTCTGAGTGAAACATTTCAGTTTCTTTCTAAAATAGCACTGTTTCTGGCAATGTTAGAAATTCAGTTATGAAATTCATCAAGTACAGTATATCTTACATTCACTACAGGTATATTACAGGTGTCTATAAAATCAAGCATTTATAAACAAGATGAAAACCATTGAACTTGCCTCATTTACACAGTCTGTAAGATCTAAAACACAAAAGAATAAAGAATCCTCCTCCGTTATTTAGCAGTCAACTTGTAAATTGTTTAGATACTTAACAATTAATTTATTTTTTTTTCCAGAGCCCTTTGTGCAGTCTGTCCTAACCTTCCATGTCTGACTGCTTAGCATCTGGTGACAGACTGTATGCAGTGTACTTAGAGGCTTTACATAGGTGCAAGAAACCAGGTACAAGATATTTAACTGCACATGCAGACACAGAAATACTATCTTAACAGATCAGACACATTGCTTTTCAGAAGCAGCACTACTTGCTATATACTTCTGGACAAAATTTTAGCCTAATTTTAGGGCCTAACTGATTCCAAGTAACACTTATGTCTCAAAATCTCAGCCTTGCGAACTGCCACTAGTGAGAACCCATGCAGAAAAAAAAAGTTTCAGACCCAGCTTTCACCCCCCTATGCATTTACCAGAGTGTATCTCTGAGGAAAATTGGTTTGAGAGAGTGTTCAAGGCTGACTGCAGGAACTGGGCCTCCTGACTTCAGTCTGTGCTCTAGAGAAACCCTTTCTGACAAAACTCAAATGTAGTTTCAATGTGAACTGAGATAGAAAGGAGCCAACCTTGCAATTTCTGCACCAGCTGTAGTTTCCTAAAATTCTTCTATGTGCAGCCTGGAATCTAATAAGTCATTACCCTTTCAGGTACAAAGAGTTTTCAACATTTTTCACTCTATGCTCTTTCCTTGGTCTTTACTTTAGACACATGTAGCATCACTGCTTCTTTGTTTTTCAGTTTTCTTTCCTTGCCAAATATTTAATCGCTCTATAGCTTCTGTACATGTTTATATGTGCTTAAACAACAAAGGACTGGGAAACAGTCCTCCCCAATAAAATGTGTTCTGCATTACAATTGATCACCATAGTTCTATTAGTGTAGGTGTAGATATTACAATTAAGAGGGTAGCAATAATTTTGCCAATGCAGTAGCATAAGAAATGCTGGAGCAAGCTGTTAACAGTATTTATCTAGCTATTGAATTATATCACAAATGGGATTACAGGGAGAGAAAATGAGATATTTATATAAGCCAGCCATATAATGAACTTGTGCACAGACTCCAGAGGGTAATTTTTTTCTTAGTTTGCTATTTTTAAAATTCCTCCCTCACCTCTAAAGTTAATACCTTACAAAACCTTCATCGGTCCTTGTATTAGGTTTGTGTCAAGCTTTTGGTAGCGTTGGGGCTACAGATGTGGTTTCTGTGAAAAGCTGTTAGAAGCTTCCCCTGTGCTGATAGAGCCAATGCCAGCTGGCCCCAAGACGGACCCACTGCTGGCTAAGGCTGAGCCCATCAGTGATGGTGGTAGTGCCTCTGGGGTAACAGAATTAAGGAGAGGGGAGAAATCTGCACAATGGCAGCCAGAGAAAGGAGTTAGAATATGTGAGACAAACAACTCTTCAGACACCAAGTTCAGTGAAGAAGACTGGGGAGGAGGTGGCCCAAGTGCCAGAGCAGAGATTCCCCTGCAGTCTATAGAGACGACCATGGCGAGGCAGCTTGTTCCCCTGTAGACTGTGGAGGACCCTGTGCCAGAGCTGATGGATGCACCCAAATGAGGCTGAGACCCTGTGGGAAGCCCATGCTGGAGCAGGCTCCTGGCAGGACCTGTGCACCCATGGAGAGAAGAGCCCACACTAGAGCAGTTTTGCTGGAAGAGCTTGTGACCCTGTGAGGGACCCATGCTGAAGCAATCTGTTCCTCAAGGACTGCTTCCCATAGAAGGGACTGATGGCAGAGCAATCTGCCTCTGAAGTTCTAGACACACACTGGAGCAGTGCATGAAGAACTGTAGCTCTTGGGAGTGACTCACATTTGGGAAGTTTGTGGAGGCCTGTCTCCTATAAGTGGGACTCCATGTTGGAGCCCGGGAAGGGTGTGAGGGGTCCTCCTCCTGAGGAGGAAGGAGTGGCAGAGACAACATGTGATGCACTGACTGCAACCTCCATTCCCTATAACCCTGCATTGCTGTGGGGAGAAAGTAGAGAATTTGTGAATGAAGTTGATCCCAGGAAGAAGGGAGGGGTGGCAGGTAGATGTTTGAAGATTTAGGTTTTGTTTCTCATTATCTTACTCTGATTTGATTAGTAATAAATTAAACTAATTTATTGGAATCAACTTTCCCAAGTTGATTCTGCTTTGCCGATGGTGGTAATTGGTGAGTGATCTGTTCCTGTCCTTACCTCAACCCAAGAGCCTTGCCTCATACTTTCTCTCTCCCACCCAGCTGAGGAGGGGGGTGACAGACCATCTTTAGTGGACAGCTGGCTGCCAGCCAGGGTGAACAGTCCACAGTCCTATAAATCAAATCTTAGTATCAGCAACCATTAGAGTGACAGAATGAATATCTATTTCATATGGAGGGTGGCGTGAAATGTTAAAGGGAACAGGTCCCATTTAATCACTGTAAGCTCCCTAATAAATATCAGCCAAATATACTCTCCTTGTATCCCCCTTAAAAATAGCTATTCAATTGAAAAGGGATATAATACATTTCAACCTGCTGTCTATTTTTAGTTGTTCTCTGCAATGAGTCTTTTTTAAAAGAGACAGACATACAGATACATCTGCAGCATGTTAAATGGGAAGCTCGTGAATTCCCCATTCTTGCCACACAAGATAGCTCATTTTCAGTCAGATGGAACTGGAAAACAGCGACATAAAGACACAGCTCAGAAGATAGAGGTAAAAGATGAAGAAGATCATACGAGCCATTACCCAGAGTTCTGTGTGGATAGACACTAGACTCATGTTAATATTGTGGAGCTATTATCTCCTAATTCAATTGTGAAAATAGGATCAAGAGTTTCCTTGTGCTACCCTTACTTTCTAAATTTTTGCTGCAGCTTTGGAAAAAGGACTTTTCTTTTTATGTCTCAGCCCTATCACCTCTAGAGAAAGTAAAATAATACCTGTGCTCTTTGAAGGGCAGCAACAGGCAATGTTTGCAATGCGGCCTGGGATTCCTGGAATGGATGCTCTTTATGGGTACAAATATTCTCATCTTTAGTCTTAGCATCAAGTTGACTCCTGTTCTTCACGGGTGCAGCTACATAACAAATGGGTGAGGAGGGGAGTGAAAGAACATCCACGGGCAATTCTTTCCTTTAGAGCCAAAGCTTTGACAAAACTTAAATAGGGTCTCTACAGTTCAGATGTCTCCAAAGATTGGAATAAATGACATCAAGTGCAAAGATGCAAAGAGCTGCAGGTAAAAACAGACACAAATATTTGTCTGATACTTCTTTCATGGAGTTGTTACTGAATTGAGCAAGTAGTTATGTGGTATCTGTCTCCAGTGATCTGATTCTACATCACTAGGAGCTGGGCAATTTTCTCAGGGGAGATTCAGCCATTCCTCCACTCATTTTTATTATATGAACAGGCAGACTAAGTTGTGAAAATCTGTTAGTAAATATTTTCTTTTAATTGACACAGAAATGGGCTTGTAAAGGCATTTGGAGCTCTTTAACATCGTATCACGTGAAATTCTTAAGATCTTCTTGTGACTATTTTCAACATAACACTACAGGAATAGACTTCTTAGCATGATTTGAGAAAGTAAACCTTTTACAGTAAGTCCACTGAAAACAAGATTCCCTGTGACATGCTGCATTATTCCTAGCTTGTGCTTGAATAGGAACATGAAGAAATAGATTTTCAGCCCTTGAATGGTCATGGTGAGTCCCCACATCACAATACACATCATCCCTCAATATTTGACAGACTGGCTTTTGCTTGATATTCAATACACATCAGCGCTGCAATTGTCTCTAAATGCCAACAAAAGCTCAACTAAATACCCTGTTTGCTTAGAGTGAACCTCCAACTAGAGGTAAACAGGCTTCTGAATTTTAAACATAAAAGTACTTTCTTCAGTGATAAGTCACAGAAATCACACAAGACACAACAAACATTCACTGGGTAATGTTTTTCTTCTAATTTCCTTTCCTTTGTTTATAAACCTTCAAGGATACAAAATGATTTGCTTTACTGGTCTCATTAGTACATTCCAACCAGTCATTTTCAGGTGTCATTCTTCCGCACCATTTACAGCTTGATGAGAGCAATTGCTTGCTAAAGCAAGGTTTTAACCCGTTTGTTACCAGAATCTTTGTATCATATAGAAAAAAAAAATAAAATTGGCTGAATTCCATTTCTTTTTTTAAAGTTTGGCTGAAAATAGATATGGAACAACAGGGAATAAGGTCACAGTTCTAGAAGATCACATGTGAAGCTGCTTCAAGTAAGGGTATTCTACTTATCCTTAGGGCATTTCAAGAATGCAAAAGTCTTATCAGCAGTGTGTAAAAGACAGCCTTATTTCACAAGATTTTGTATAACCCTTCCCACCTTGCCTTCCATCTATCACATTGGTCCATATAAGGAGTATGTCCATATTCACTCCTTTATCTGCCAGCACTTAGCAACAAAATAGATTATAAACAGCAGTCTGGGATGGAAAACAAGAACTGATCAGCATTTCATATGCTCCTAAGGGACTTGTTACTACTTGTATTTGCCATAACGGGCATGGTGGACAGAACTCACAAGCTTAGCCTTACTGAATGCCCACACCAAGCAGGGTAATCTCTTCTTTCCCAAGAGTGGAGCTCACATTTAATTTTATTTTATTTCATTTCTTTAAATTCCCTGTACTTGCTGCCTGGACAAGTGTTGTCCTAGACCTGAATAAAAAGAGTAACTAACTTTTCAAGACCTGTTGCAGCCAGGAAGAAGTCAAGAGAGATGCTTCCTATGCCCTTTAGGGAGGAACAGACTATTGGATTTGGGGAGTTGAAGAGTTAGTAGCAAGCCCTAAAGATGAAGACTCTATTAGGGATGGCCAAAGTCAAAAGTTTTTCAGATCTTCCACACTAATTCTCCCTCACATGATGACTCTTTTCTTTCCCCAAAGAAGTACTTATTAACACTGGAAAGGTAAAGAGATTTTATGAACCAGATTAATCTGTTTGATTTGTCTGCTTTGTACTGCTCTCATGTTTAAACACTATGCAGCGAGATGTTTAAATAAACTTTGCTTCACCAGAATTGCTCAAATGATCCAATATATCCTTGTAGAATCTTAATATATCCTAATTTTTTATTTCTTAAATATTTATTGTCACGTATGTATGTATTTTAGCAGTTACTTGTTTCATACCTGCCTATCTAGTCTTGTGAAATCATACCGTTGACAGGATCCTAAACATATCCACACAGCATATAGGGGAGCAGAACCTTTTCTTCACATATGGATATTTTGTCCCTAATTTACCTAGATGAAAGATTGGGCTTCAAGATGCCACAGAGAAAAGAAAACAAGCCCTAATAGCCATGGAACTCCAGCTGACAAGAAAATATGTAGTTTTTCTTATGTATCACCTCCAACTATGATAAAAAGAGAGCACAACAGGTGTATTTCATGATTATCCCACAATAGTAACCTTTAGAAAATCCAGGTATATTGCTGGATATTGAATCTATTAATTACAAAGGTATAACTTTCATAAATGTTCTGATTATGTCAAACACTTGCCCTGTGCCATTGGCCAAGAAATGCAAATTCCAGGAATTTCATTACTATTTTTATTGGTCACAAAAAGCATTTCTTTCTCTCAAAATATTAAGTATAGAGACAAAACAGGGAAAACACTGCCCTTCATTGCAGGAGTGCAATGGTTATTTTGTCTTTCCTTACTGCCATTTCAATAGCGATATTTATAAGCACAGAGCAGATAAGAGTTTCTGTACTGAATAAAAACACTACCAGTGACCACAGCAGGCATTGTCATTTAGTTAAGTTGCAGAATTCCAATTCCAGTCATTCGGACAACATAAATATTGTATGCCTCTTAAAAAGTCCAGGTGTCTTGGAAAAGATTCAGACTAATGAACCACACTGGACTCATTTGCCTGCTGGTGCACTTGGTCTTCAAATTGACTATCCTGAATTATACTAGGTATGAGTCTTTTTCATTCTTTGTTCCCAAAATATTTCTACATGGAGCTTAAATTTTTAACCCTGTGCTCTTTTTCTCACATTCTTAAGTCGTGGACTGTTAAACAGCTTCTGCATCTCCCCAGAGATGCAAATCACTAGTTCCAGTACAAATGAGGTTTGTAAATGCTTGAGGGCGGAATGTCCTACATAAACGGGAGATAGTGTCATTACTTAGCACTGTGGGAAGCATTTCAAAAGCTGAAACACCCTTGCCTTCAAAAGCAGGAAAGTTTTTCAAGAAGTCTGAGGCTCCTCATCATCCTCGTGCCCAATAGCCAATATACATTTGATCCACCAAAGTTCAGTGTTCTCCAAAGGCAACTGATTGGGAGCTGTCTGTTCAACCTATAAATCTGCCTCTCAGAACATAGTCTGTAGCATGAAATAGGAGGTATTTTCTTCCAAGCAAATCAATAAATATAATGTCTGTTTAAGCTCAATATGTATTTTTACAAGTTAGCTAAAAACACAAAGATTATTTCTAAATTCTCTTCAGACTCTCTTTTTAACCAGTCTATGTTGCGATGCTTGGCCTGCAGCACTTCTATTTTTAGCTCTAATGGAACAGTCTTAAATTGCTTATTTTCTGTTTACTAAAGTCATTGAGCTTGTAACCATGGCAACTGTGGCAAGTGCTACAGCTTAACTGTATTATTAAATGGATTGAAGGTACAGCTGCAAAACTTGAAAGGCCAGCATGTCAATTTTATACATAGCTCAAACTGCCATATATACCACACTATAGCAAGGACTACATTAAATATGAGGAGCCAGAATCTGATCTTAGTTATAATGATATAAATCTTTACTGTCTCTCTTCTCAATGGTGCACACACACACACACACACAGAGAAAAAAAAAAACGATGATTGTGTAACCCAGATCAGGATCTGTTTTTGTCAAATTGCACAGCCTGTCAAGTTTCAGTGATTACTGCATTTGAATGCATAAATTGCAGATGATGTACATTAAGCCAGTCCCTAGTTGTCATGGAAAGACATCATCTCACAGTTGTGCTTGCATGAAGCTTTTAGCACATTATTGTATTGCTTACAGCAATCACATTATTTTTGGAACCACTATATTCTGTTAAGTTAATAGAAGGAATTAAAACTAATGACCTTAGCAAATGAAATCTCTTAAAATTTATACTGGAAGAATTAACACAAAGACTTTTTAAAATCTGTAATTGGGCATTTGAACAAGACCATCCTGACTACTAGAGGTGTTGAGAAATCATACTTAAATGAACAGAAGTTGTAATGTGGGTATGCTCCATATATATGAACACTAGGGTACCTACAAGTTCATAGTTCAAGTTGTATATAACAGTTAAGTCAAATACAAATACCACAGCTTAGAAGTTTTTTGTGGTAGAATATAAAACCTCATAAGTTTTATATATTTTTACCGTCAGGTAACAAATATTATTTTTAACACAAACCTAAACATTAAACAGCCCTGAAAAGATTGAAAGCTAAAATAAGAATAGTGATATGTTTACACCCATAAATATTTAAAGCATGATTCATCCTGTTCTAATAGAACCAAAAGCTTGAAGAATGTCTGACATTTAGAAGAATGGGGTTCTGCTTTCTTCACCAGTGCTGTTGTTGCAACAGTGTTCACATTGCTACTTTTGGTGCTAAATGTCTCCATATCACAATTCTGTCTATATAGGTACCTCCAGTGAATAAAAAACAAAAAGTAAAATTTTCATTTTAAGGAAGAGTTCTTTTGGAAGAGGTAATGAATCTAATAAATTCTTAACAGATATATTTATTTCTATGAAAATGTTCCTGTTTAAATTATATTGCTTGACGTATAGTGTTTGATGTTCAATCATTAAAATGAAAGAAATATTCTTTGCCATCTGTTGGTGTAACTGGAATTAGTGGAGTGAAAAAATAGTGACATTTCCTTTCTTCCTTTTTTTTAATTTTTTTTTTTCTTTCTCCATCCACAGGATCTACCTTCATTTGCAACACCCACATAATTCCAGTAAAAAATCAAGAGGGAGTAGCAATGATGTTTATTATTAACTTTGAGTATGTAACAGATGAAGAGAATGTGGCATCTCCCGAGAAGTGCAAGCCAATATTGCCATCCAAACTTGTAAATCGTAAGTTACTCATTGAAAGTTCTCTACTTACCTCTACTGTTAGTTGGGAGAATAATTAACCTGGACAATAGTGATAGAAAAGAAATCATGTGACTCCGATTGCTTTATTCATTTAAGATAGAATTCAAAACAGTAAGAAGTTAGATGTTATAAAGTTGGTAAAATAATCCATCCGATCTTTGGTAATACTAACAGCATGGATCTTTTAGAGTACAGCTAGGGAGTATAAATTCATTAAAAGTAAAACATTTCCCAGAAGTGCATTACCTTTGACAAAAATTGACTATGAATAGAAAACCACACAAAAGCATTATGATACAGCCCAAATATTTCACCTTAACCTATGCAAAATTTACTATTTGTATTTTCTTTTCCAGATTAAAAAAAAAGTTGGTGGAAGGTTTGATTAAATTAGAAAATATAAAGCACACACACAAAAAAGTTAAAACATCCTAATTTTATCCAATTGAAGTATTTAGATTAGTTTGAAGGATGTGGGGTTTTTTTGGATATACAGGAGATGCTTTTGTTTTCATTCCACCCTGGAATGTAAGCATTGTCAGAAAACTCTACACAAAACAAAAGTCTGTTTCTTATGCAGCAAGACTGTGTAGCTTCTGTCCCACGATCTGCAGAATGTGTGCTCTTTTGCTGACCTTCACTCTGTGCAGCAGCAGCACATGATCCTTCTGCTTTGCATCTACACTCACGTAATCTGCTCTTACTACAAGATTTCCCAGAACACATCCCCATTTGTACAAGCTCTTAGTAAAGCACAGCATGCTCTAACAGCGAGTGTTAACACTCTCCCTGGCTGGGTCAGCAACAGTTGGAAAATACCTTTTCACAGAGCAATAATCTTTAATGTTAGTATGATAAAGGGACCTGCAACGTAAGTTTTCTGATTGTTAAATCAACACTTCAGCTTTCTCTAGATAGGAGACAAAGACCAGTACGATCTTCACTGCAAGAGGCGAGGGGAGAACTTTCCCAGTGTAAGCATTATGCGCCGTTGAAGTGATGACATGCTGTATTACTTTTTTCTACTAGTTATGTTGAGAAGATTGCAAGGAGCAGGCCTGTAGCTATGCTTATAACAGAATTATCAGGTTCTTTCTGATTAAAACAGTCTTTGCCATTATTCTAGTATCTAGATCTTCTATACTGTACCTTCCTGAAAAAATGTATAGGATCTCACTTAAAGAGAAAAATACAGAAACAAAAAATCCCCCCATAACATTGCCAAATCATTCACATAAAATGTTTTCATTACACATGGAGAAAAGAGTTCTGACTGAAACACTCTGGATGTGCCAAAGTCTTTACAGTTAGGTTTGTAGAAACCTACAATGACAATAGATAGAAGAATGTGGAAAGGAAAATTCCCGTTATTGGAACCTAGCAGTCTGCATATAATTATTGTTCACCAAATATCATGTGTTTTTAAAAGAGCCTTTGTAAATATTCGTAACAATAGACATTTTAAATGTTTTGCTTTTATACTATCTTTTCTTATTCTGTTTTGTGAGGGTTTTTTTTTTTTAATAACCAATATAACAGGGGGTGGGGTTTTTTTGAGATATCAAGAAAACACCATATTTTTGGTTTTTTAAGAGTAATGTTATGGTAAAAATCCCATTAAGGAATATCAGTAAGTGCATGAAAAATATGATAAAAATTACATCAATAAACCTCACTCAAGTTTTGTTTTTCTTCTAGGATGCCATGATTTTGTGAATTTTGAACACTTCCTGACTGTAAAAAACAATTTTAAACCATAAAGTTGTTCAGTTGGTCTATGCTTAATGATGTTTTATTGACAAAACAGGAAGTGAAATACCCATTGTTGGGGGTAGCTTCATGTCCTGGAAAAGACCTTTTTATTCTGCTGTCTGAAATACATCACTGTACATTTTCAAGTGTTGTCACTTACTGTATTTTAAAGTGAAAAGCCGCCATGAGGACATCCACCAAAAAAGAACCAAACCAAAAACACCCACACTTAGTCAAGCCATCCCTCTCTTGTTTTACAGTAGTGATGCATGACAGCAGATTTCCTTGCTGTGAGTTCTGGAAAAACAAATAGGTGTGGCTCCAAGCTCCTTGTGTATTAGATAAAGACCAAGGTGCAAAAGGAAAAGTGACTTGACCCATTTTCCTGTTAGTAAGTACAGCCAGATGCCGGAAACTGGCAGAAGCTAGAGCAGGACATGGCTGCTCATACTCCTACCTACCTGCTTGTGGTTTCAGAACAGACTGTTACATGAGCAGGATGGGAAGAATAGTGATACAAAAATGTATTACTGTCCTGGTTTTGGCTGTGATAGAGTTAATT
The DNA here is from genome assembly GCF_964237585.1 of Gallinula chloropus. NCBI lineage: Eukaryota > Metazoa > Chordata > Aves > Gruiformes > Rallidae > Gallinula > Gallinula chloropus. Next base: position 18,821,359 of record NC_140090.1, on the reverse strand, counting down.
TTCTTCCAAGTAGCAGGTATAGTGCTGTGGTCTGAATTTAAGATGAGAATAATGTTGATAACACACTGGTGTGTTAGTTGTTACTAAGCAATTTTTACACCAAGTCAAGGACTTTTTCAGCTTTTCACACTGCTCCATCAGCAGGTAGGCTGGAGGTGCACAAGAAGCAGGGAGGGGACGCAGCCAGGACAGCAGACCCCAACTGGCCAAATATCATGCTTTGTACATAACTTGGGGAAAGCTAGCTGGTGGTTTAGACCATGGTTCAGGAATTAGCTGCGTCTCAGGAGTCTGTGAGTGATAAGCAGTTGTGCTGTGCATCACTTGTTTGGTATATTATATAATTATTAAGATCATCATCATCATCTTCATTTTCTGTCATATTAAATTGTCTAAATCTCATCTCACAAGTTTTAACTTTTTTTTTTTTTTTCTGATTCTCTCCTCCATTGCATTGCATGGAAGAGGGGGAGCAAATGGCTGTGTGGTTTTTAGCTGCCTGCCAGGTTAAACCACAACAGCTACATAGCCAAAAATTCTTCTTAGCAAATAGAATTCTCAAGAAAGAGACCAACACAAGCAAAGCATCCAGAAATAACTACTAGATATTCTTTATAATCCACTGGTGGATTTGAATTAAAACAAAGAAATAAAACCCTTGAAATTTAGAAAAGGCAGAGAAAAAACAATGAGCAACAAAAGAAGTCACAAAAAGATGGACTGTTTACCAACAAAAATTTAGTTTTTTAAACAGCAGATTCTCTAGAAGAAAGTTAGTTTTTCATCACATTATTGGAGCATATGTCAACAGGTAAAGCAGGTGAACTGTTTTTATTGGATCACACAAAATGGACAGTAATGGATACAGCTTCAGAAAAAAAAAAAGGCAAAGAAACAAAATCCCTTCAAATGCAGCAACAAATTTAAAGAATAAAAATAGCGAGGGAACCAGCCATATAACAAGTGCAATACATCTCTGACAAACAAGTAAGATAAGCACCGGCTAATGACAAAAGACAAAAGATTTCAGATTGCATTAACATCTACTACCCAGAAGTACACAGATCATGAAAGATTTCTTTCCAGAGCTCCTTAGATTGAGTTTTCTCATATTAGAATGTGTTTTCAACATGAGAGCAAATAAAAATGACTGAGTCACGTTGCAGGATAGAAGAACCAAAACTGAATAGGAAACTAAAAGATTACAGTTATTTTCCTGACCCTAGAAAATACAATAACTCTTCCATACTATCATTCTTCCTCTAATTGATTTATTAAGAGTTGACATCAAATTTATCAAGTGTAACTTTGAAAAAACTGTCCTTTTTCTAAAAGCATCTATCTTGCTAGCTGCAGCCAACAGTTTTGAACAAGACTGCTTACTTCAGTACTCCTCATGACTAACAACATGTAAGAAAAAAGCATTTCATGCTGTACATACACTGTATCCTGTTTTCAAAGGCTCTAGCAGAAAATGCATTCCAACCTGTTAAAGGGCTGAGAGCCCTCTGGACGAGGTGAAGACCTATGGAAGTCAATTGACATTTGCTAGGTTGAGTTCCAAGAATACATTGAGCCCTGGATAGGCAGAAAATTAAAAATTTACCAGCTAAACACTGACAGATATTTTAAATGGTGTTTGTAAGCTCTTTGGGACAGTGATCCTGTCTTTTGTTATATGCCATTATAATGGTTAACACAGCTAGGTTCTGATTCAGCACTGGGCCTGACAGAAAATAATAGATTATTAAAAAAATGCAGTATGTTGCCAGGAGCTTGATGACCACCTTTGAGTATAAATAGAAATCTTTCTAGTCTGGTGCTCTAGAGTTCCTACCTCATATGCAGCAAAAAGCTGAATAGGCAGTAATGTGAAAAGTAAAGATACTGGACTCTAGCAGTGTAAAAATCCTTTCAGCTGATCCTTTTGTTCTCTTTATTCTTCCCTGACAGTATTTTTCATCAGCTCTCTATGGCAGTCTGACCTGTCTTTTTATAATCAAATAGATAAATTTTGGAAAATCCTAGCATGTACCAAACATGTAAAGCCTAATAAATCTAGGCAAAGTGATTTTTCACTCTTTTCTGTTTCATTGCTTTTGTGTTTTGCCACAATTCTATTTTTCAATATGCCATTTCACTAGTAAAATAAAAGAAGTCCTGTTCATATATAACATTTTCTTTCTTCAGGGAAAAAAATCCTCAAAAATTTCTCACATATTTGTGTTTAAACTTCTAACCAATTTATTTAATACTATATCTGTTAAATCTTTATATTCACAGAGGTGTGGAAATTTCTTCTGTAAGTATTTCTTCCATGACTGGGTGACATCCTCTTCTCCATTGAGGACTTACCTTTACAATGTGCAGTGAAAGTGAGAAACACAGAAACTGATTTGAGCTCTAGATGTTCCTTCATCATCCAATCACTTTTTCTAAATTTTGTCTCATTTTCAGATATGAGAGTTCTATTCATTCTTACCTCAATTCTTTTCCAATAAGTTTGCTTTTTGCATTGCCTTTTCTTAGGTCATGTAAATGTTTTATAATGCCAGAAATTATATAGCCAATTCTATACCCAAAGATAAAAATATTTAATAATTTACACACACACACATTTCATCTGTGAAATTCTGGAAGACATAAATACCTGAAAGGATATTTATTTAACATATTCTAGTATTAAGATGAAAATTTTGGAGCTACATAAACCCTAAAAGTGAATTTTACTCGTAACAGTTCTTATGGACTGTTCTCTGAAACATCTGATACGACACTAACATTTGCTTGATTGTCACTATGATGATGAAAATTATTCCCAAAAGTGTTGTTCATAAATTTTCATGAATCTAATCATTTACCACAGTTGTAAAAAAATTTCAACTCCAACAGAAATAATGCGTAAATAACAGATCATTAGCAAGACAATTTTAGAAAAAGATAACTCCTTCCTGTTAGACACATTGTAAAAGGAAAAAAAAAGAACTTTCTGTACATTTTCTACAATTCAGTAAATTAAGAGATGTGATTTTGTACCAGTTTAGCAAAAAAGATGTGAACATTATTAAATTATCATTTAAATTTGTCTAATAGTAACAGTTGTTAAAAAAAATAAGACAAGAATTCCTGTACAGTGTGTGGTACAGACTTCATTAAACTCTTCATTATAAAGTGTTAAGCTACTATAACTTCTATATTTAAATATGTCTTTTAAATCGTCTGTTGAGGAAAGGAAACATAGTTGTCCAGTTTTATTCCCAAATCTTTAAAAATTCCAATCTGGCATGTTTATCCAATCCACCAATTTGATGAGGAAATTTTATAGAAATCTATGGAACTTGTGGCATAAATTAATATTAGCTCCGGGCACCCAGTTGTCTCCTTCAAAGCTGTGAGATGCTTTGCATCTGTATACCTAGTAACTGCAAAATATCAAGAGCAATCATGATAGGGAGAAAATAAGCAGCTATTTCACACTGACAGAGAGTCATAGATTTGAGGATATTAACTTTGATACATAGGTATAATTTTTCTACTCAAAGTGGACCTTTTATGGGACTGAAATGTACACACAGGCACAAAAAGAGAAAAAAACTTTACTTCTGAGTTGTCTTCATTTTCTGCCCCACCTTTGGGGGCTTTTGTTAGTGACGGAGAAGTGTTTATTCTAGCGTTTATTCCAGCCCTGTCTACAGCATAATTACTATTAATATGTAGGCTAAAATAGCTAACGTCAGATGAGGTAAATTTATCAGAAGTTCTATTAATTTAACTTCAACATATTTTGACTAGTTAGAAGTACTAACCTATAAGATAAAACTGGTTCCTAAACACAATGTTCATTACCTCATGGGAGAAAGTCCAGAAAGTAATTTGATCAAGCATATAATTGCATTGTGCAGATGAGGGGTATTTGAGGGCAGTCTTATCATTTTATCACTTCAAATTCTGTAAGCTTATCAAAGACATACCCACACACACAAACACACGCACCCTGGAATAATGTCTTGGGTTTCTTCCTCTAAAGGAAACGAGAGGATCTGTTATACATAGAATGAATGCATACTTCCTGGATATGGTTCACAAAGCAAATTGGCTAATAATATTCTTAAAATAGCTAAAACCACAAATATTTCAAGCAGAGAGATTCTTCAAGGTGCTTACCCTTCACCAAGTTTGTGTCTATCCTGGTCTCAGCAATGAGTTACATCTCAGGAGTAGAGATCACCGTATCCACTGACATTACAAGTAAAATAAGCACAACCGAAATTCAAATCAGGCCTTTCAGTCTAAGACTGAACTCAAAAAAAGGTATTGGTTTTCCTCTGTGCAGAGCAATTAGTTATTTAAGGCAGCATAGCAGTTTAGTGAGAGGCAAGCACATATTTTTTCTAAACATATTTGGAGAACAGTGTTGCCATGAAATACCATATTGTGTTTTATGTATACAAGTTTGCCACATAGAACATGGCACGCATAAGCAATAGTAACCCCCTGACTTTGCCCAAAATATAATGAGAAATTTGTCCAGGGTCTTATTTTTAGCTGTACTACTGGAAGCAAATTCATCATAAGTGAGGGCTAGTCAAGAAAAATTGTGTTCAGGAGGACAGAGGTTTCTATCTGGCCAACCAGCAGCATAGTTTTGAGAACTCCAGTGTCAATATGTGTATTTGTCTCCAAGGTAAATTACAGTGAATGTTAGGTGAACTGAGACAGTGTTGAACTCTTGGCAAAGTAATACGGTATAACAGCAATCACCAGTAAAAGACAGGAGCTCTGGTACTTTCACTTTTACTGCTCCACAAATACCTAACTGCCCATTAACAGAACAGCCATTAAGATAAATAAATTCTATTAGTCTTCTTTTACAGAGAAATACAGGTGGGGTGGCTTTATTTCTGTTTCCTAGTGACAGGCTCAGATTAGAAAGGAATCCTCCCTGAATTCTAGCCACAGTAATAAGCTGTTTGCATTACGGTCTCTCTCAGCTAGGATCACAGAGCTTTTGTGCTCTAACTTGAACAAACTTTAAAAAAAAAAATTAATCTCTGCAAATAGAGGGATTGACACAGCTTTCAGTAGCTTTCAGTGGAGATGACCTGTACACATTGGACAGGAAAAGGAACACAAGCTGACAATACTCTGGCTATGCAGAGACCTCCAAATTTTCCTTTTGCTACTTAAATACATAGTAAGTATGAGAAATCAGTATGAAAAAGTTTCTTGGACTGAACTATAGAGTTTTGTTTTGCACCATTCTCTAATGGGAGAGACATATGGCTCTATTATTCATAATGGGAGCTAGCACAGAGAATTTAACACATCTTGTTAAATTGTTAATCTGGAGATTTTAACCCTGAAGAGGGAAAAATTCAAACTATCAGGGTATCTTAATCTTAGATAAAGACAGCTCTACTAGATAGCAGAAAAACTTTTTAAAAGATTCCAGAAGCTTTCAGGTGTACAGTGATTGTAAGGAATATATTTTTTTCATTTAGATTATTTGCCATGCAGTAGAAATAATTTTAATGTAAGCAAGCAAAATAGATCTATAGATAAAAATAAAGGGGGTTACCACCACTGTGTCTTGTTTATCAGGCATAGTATCCTATCATTATTACTTGGCCTGTGTTAAGGACCATTGCACCCAGGCAAGGTGGGCATTCCAAAGAAGTGAAAGCAATTGGCAAGGACACATAGTCTGAGTTCCACCCATGAAACATGAAATAAGTGAGCCCTGTCAGGAATATGAAACTTCTTTAAGGTCGTACTCTGAACAAGTGTCAGCGAATAAAGCCTATTCTTCCCAAGGACATTCTGAATGCTTCAAATTTTCAGTCAGTTTCTTCCAAACAAAATTGGCATTTCCTAGCAAAGAAACGATCACTAAGAAATATGAAGAGCTTCCATTTCATGAGAAATAGCACGTTAGTCTGGATATACCTACTTTAGTTCTCTGTCTGAAACATTAGCCAACTCTAAAACGTGGTAATTGGAAACATATATTGATCTATGTGACAAAATTAGTAAATATCAAAGTACTTCTTAATGGAAAAGTTCTTAAATTTTCCAAATAAAAAGGCAATGTACTTTTCAAACAATTCCTCTGCAGATTGCATACATTGTATATGAACTCAAGATACCTGAATTTACTTCTAAAATGTTAGAAATTTTATATTCCACTTTCTTTTCTTAATAGTCTGTTTATTTTTTGAACCTGTTTCTTTTTAAGCTAAAGCTTTTTGTAAATCTAGTTTAATTGTATTTCAGATGGTAACAACCTTTCGAGTGGCTCTTCTTCAGGTAAATCTATCTTCTAAAATTCTATCTACTAAAAACCTTTTATTGCTTTGCTCTGGTTCTATTATTTCAAGATCTCATTACATTTTATATAATTCTGGAAGAGTGCGAGTCAAAATATGGCTCTTGTTCCCACTTTCTGAAAACTTATTTCTGCAAAACTATAGATATAACAGCTAAACTATTAAATTTAGTATAATTATATTACATATAAAATACAAATGCAGTGATACTTTTCAGCTTATTATCATGGAAAGTTCTTGTATGCAAAGCATAAAAAAAATTCAATCAATATAGGAGACAAAAGAAACTGCGAAATTTGGTAGCAGTATACAAATCGAGTGTTAAAACATAAAAAACCTTCTTCAGGCTTCTTGTCTCAGACAAAAGCAATATTTGTGATTCTATGGAGTCTAGCAACTAAGGTGATGAAGGGTTGAGAATTTCTTGAGAACTTGATTTAATAGATGAAATAGATTCTTTTCTCCAGCTGCCAACAAGCCCACCATATTCTTAGCAAGACAGCAAAATATTGTGCTCACTTATGAATTCTTTGCATATAACTTGTTGTGATGCTTGCTATTTTGTTTCATTGCAATTATTTACTTTTTTCTTCTTTTCCACTTACAAAAATGTCTAAGAAATAAAAAGGGAAGAAGTAAAATCATCTTCTGAGTGGACCAAAAGTTCTTTTTTTGTTACGGCTTTTTCACAAAAACAATGTAACAGCTATAATCTTAACATAATGACTAAGATCTAATAAAATGGCATGTCTATTAATAAATGAGAAGAAAGCAGGCAGCTAAATGTTTCAGGTTCATATAAACATCCAGGGGTATAACCATTGCATCTTTTGAGGTAGACATTGTTCAGGCTAAATTCACTGGTCAACCACATACACTATAGCTCTACATGTAGCCAGAGACTTCAGTCCCTTCGTTTTGTGTTCTGACAGGCCATCTCAGAGGCCAGTGTGTAGATGGGAATCTCTGGAACCCTGTTACTCTCTTAACCATTCTCCGCATTTGCAGGAAAAGAACTCAAAAAACTCCTGTAATTGGCTCTTGCCATAATTCTCAATCGTAAAACCTGCTGAGTCTGGGTCAAAAATAGGAGAAAAATATCCTATGCACACAGTGCATAGGATACATTCAGGTATTTGTTGCTATTTTAGGCTGTCAGTGTTTTGGGATACCATTTCTCAGAGCAAATCTGCTGGTATTTACAAGCCTTTCAGCAGGAATTCAATAACTGTGTCTGTATTTTTGATAACCTAGATCCTGATAATTCCTTGACAGTAGGCATTCAATTCTCAAAAAATCTTCAAAGAGCTGACTTATGTTCCTTTTGTGAAAGTAATTTTGATCACTTGGGGAAGTTTCATTGTCTTGTTGAACAAAATATTGTTGAACTAACTCATGCTTTGGAGGATCGACTGTCATAATTGACCTACATTACCTACCCTTACCAAAGAAATCTCTCTGTCTATATCAGGTTGATCTTTGTACATATATATGTTGCATTCTTTAACTTTATACACTTAAAAGGTAACATATGTTTCATATTATATCCAGACCAGTCATTCATTATAATAAAACTATCCAAGACTTCACTTTCTTTAACACTACCACAGTTAACAGGTTGTACCAGAAACATGGGCAGCTCAGAGTTTAGTTTAACACTCAGCCTAGGACAGGCGGTGTGTCATTACCAGTTCTGACAGTTTCTATACCTCACTTAATTTATCTACTGCAAACTTTTTGTGCATTTCAGCTGATTTGATTTTGGAAAGTCTAAGCCTAGAGAACATTTAGAGTCCAATAGACTAAATCTAGCTCCCAGTTAGGGAGCCTGAGACCAGCTACCACTTCTTTTCCCTTTGGTTAACTTCTCTGAAAGCAGCTTCAGATACTGGTTTCTGGGTAACTACTTCTCTGCATCAGTATGAAAGTAACACTGCTGCTAGAGATGCTACAAAAACGGTCTGAGAAATTCTTTGAGAAACCATCATGACCTCCCAGCTGCTATCTCTTAGGACTTCCCTTCTGTAGTGCTGATAGGAAACCAGGAATCCTGTGTGTATTGACATGGGATAAATGGGCTTTGAGATAGCACATAGCATCTACCCGTAATCCAAAAAAACCCCCAAACAAACCATATAGAAGTTGTAGTGAAAGGAAAGGCCTCTCAGTTGTAGGCATTTCTCTGACTTTGACATTGTGCCTAGTATTTAAGTCTACATTTTCATTGCTAGAAATTTCAGGAGTGCCTTCACAGTAGCAAGGCAATATTCGGATCAAATATCATTTTCCTTCCTTGTTATGGAAAGCTTGCACAGAACAGATAGGGAAATTACTTGCCACGTAGGTGTATTGGGTCACTAAAGAATAGCTCTTTGCTGGAATACTCCATTTTCAAAATGAAATTTGGACTGATGTGACAGAAAGTTGCAACCATGATTGTAACTGTCAATACAGTCTTTTTGGAATCAGTGTTCTTTTTTTGTTTTGTTTCTCTGCCACAAAATTCTGTATGATGCTATTTAGTGTTTAATTCCATTAATGGTACCATTTCTCATTTCCATACACATTGAAAAACAAGGATATTAATTTTTCTTATCAAGATAGATCTTTTCCCCTACACTTTTTTCACAAAACTATTAACCAAAACATTTTATTTCCATGAGTTCCAAATATCTTTCCCTATGATCTCCCAAAATATGAGACAGAATTATAAAAGGCTTTCAGAAGGCAAGAAAAGTCAATTTGAATTTGGGTCTTTGGAGATAACTACATCTGTGAACAGTTTAGAAGTGTCCTTTCTTATTTGAAGTATATTTTTGGACTGAACTCTACTATTTTGAAACTCTATGGGTTAGCTGTGATGGCACAGAGAATAAATGCAACCAACAGATTAACTCATTTGCAAATTACTTATTCAGTGAAGCAAGGTTTGAAAGGAGGAGGTGGAATGTAAGCCTGGAATTGTGACTCATATTCAAATGTTTTCCTCAATTGCTCTTAGTGAGGCACAATTATACAAATCTCTGACTCAGCACTAAGAACTTGGCAATCTAGTCTTCAACTTGAATAAAACATAAGAATTTTAATGTAACTATATCTCTATATTTATATAAAATACCTTGTTGCATCTCAAAAATGTTTTAATATTGTAGGCAAAGATAAATCTGCTGTGAGATCATACATACACAAAGCAGGGGTTGTCCCTTTTCAAACAAAAGATTTCAGTCCACAAACAGTACAACAGGAAAGCTTTCACTGACCCTTCTAGTCTATACTGGGACAGTGCATCTGAGGCCATGAATTTTGCTTCATGAAAAATCATATTATTACTGACCTGTGCAAGGAAGTGTAATGTAAACTAGACAAATTCTGAATGGGCCTCCTGATCGCTTCAGCTACTGTACTGCAGCAGAGAGCTGAATGGCCGACACATCATGTAGCTCATTGTCTATACACTGGAGAGGAATAATACTACTATTCCTCTAAAGAATATTCACATTAAAAAGCAGGAAATTTATATTTTTAACTTTGAGACCATTTATTACAAATTATGGAAGAACAGCAAAAAGCTACTCATTTAAGTTTTTTATTTCATGCCCAAGAGTCTTAGCAAGAAGCAAAATTCTCACTAACTTTCCAGCTGAACTGCATTTAGACAGCTAAATCAGTAATGCAGTATAACATGGTCATATTAACTTGGTGAAGCAGAAAAGACCATCTGCACCAGCATGAATATAACTAAAACAGTGTGCCAGTAAAAAAGCCTTTAACAATGTCTAATGCCAGAAAATCTTATGAATGGTATTTTTAAGAAGTTCAATGTAATTGATGAAAAAAGAATTACAGTCTTTGTTTCACTTTTCACTTTTCAATAAGCAATAAGCTTTGATTTGATTTATAAACTGCTTTGAAACGCAATTCTACATGCATTTAAAAATAATAAAATTATTTTTAATGTACTTCACTAATTTCAACTCTAAGTTCAATTAACTTGGTAATTTCGAAAAAATACATGTTCCCAAGATGCACTCTGCTGAATATAACTGTGCAGATTGAAAACTGGCACCTCTAGCTGCTGTTTAAAACATGCATGACTCTGGTTTTATGTAATAGGCATTTCTGTTTATTGTACTGTTGTGTGTGTATGTGTATTAGAATAATAGATTCAATGCTAAACTCCTGAAATTCAATGAGCCTTTTCAGAAATTATTAAGGAAAAAATAAAAGGATGATTGTTATATGGATTTATATCTTAAAGTAGGGGGAGAAGGTGGAAATAAATGACCAGATTTCAAAATACTGAGATGTTACCAACAGTCTCACAGGTTGTCAATGATCTAATAAATTTTCAATTACTTGGATAAAAAAGGCACAAACAGCAAGGTCAGAATGTTTGCAAATCTCACAAAATTATTCAGAATATGAGATTTGTATTACCAATCAAGAAAGAGATCTCTCGGCTGTCGTGAAAATACTTTAAATTAGCACAGGTAGGAAAATAACTCAAAAAGGCAAATCAAATATTAGGAATATTTGGAAAATAAGGAAAGTAACTCAGATCAAAGCAAAAAGATGTTATGTTGCTGCACTGATTCCTGAGTCTGAGAGCAGCTCAGGGCACTGTCAAAAATTATTACATTAGAAATGAAAAGTAACTGAGAAGAGTGAGTAGGGTGGTCAGAGGTACACAATACAGTTACACTAGCATTCTTCAGCTTGGAAAGAGGTATACAAAGAGGAATGCAACAGATGCATGAAAAGCTATAAACATTAAAGAGACTATAAAAAGTGAGCAATTATTAGCTACTTTTCATATCATAAGAATTAGCACCCTCTCCAAGTGGTATGCTAAAATCACAGAAATGTTTCGTATAGGATGTTTTGCAGATCAAAGTAAAACTGTGTTTCAAAAGCACCAAGACAAAGTCGTGGAAGGAAGGTACACGCAATGTTCAGTTTCTGATTTGAACAAAACCTCTGGATCGGAAAGTTTCTGAACTGCAGATAGCCAGAAACTGAGTAAATTTACTGGGAGAAATAACACAACACAGTGGTTCTTAAATTCCTTCCCCATATACCCACTACTGGAATTTATCAGAGGTCAACCAACCAAGTCATACATGGACTTGCAGTGCCAACTTATAATAGAAATTTTAGCTCTTAATCAGGTTTGCCTTTCAAAAGAGCAGGGCACTCTTACTTTCATTCACATAGAACTCTAAATAAATTCAATATTCAATATATAGGACATTCTTTTTAAAACATTAAATGCTTAAGTTGTGTCATCAATTACTCTACGCTTACTGTTGGGCATAGGCATCAATGAAAGACTATTTCAAAACATTTCAGTATGGGACAATAAATTACAGTGCTAAATATTAATGAAGTAGCCACTAGGCAATTAAAAATGACTGAAAAAAAATTAAATTTCTATCCCAATAAGAGTGAATAACACAATATTTTCAGATGTCCTCTGAGAAATCATTTTGCTATTGATTTGCTGTGGAAAACACTCATGCAACAAAGTGATGAGCGACAAAAAACTATTAGATAAGTCAGCCCATTTATGCCATGACATCTGGTCATTTCAGTTATTTCAGTTATTTTATTTTGGTAGGGGTGTTTAGCATTTTTTTCTCTGAAATTTAATGTAAAATAACTGCTACCTGGGTTTGATTCTTTAGAGGGCCAGTCTGTAGATTTTACAGTTCTTCCCCTATATTGTCTTTATTTTCACCATATTTTATATTTTCTTATATTTCTTACCATTACACAAAGTTGTTAGTTTTCCGCATACTCGGAATAGCCTACCCTGACATTCAATGTACCAAGCCCAACTAAGCCCACACCCATGTAAATGTACAAAGATAACTTCATTGTATAGACACAATTGAAGTGTGAGAAGTGCCATTCCTGCTTTTTCCCCCCGAGCATTCCTTTACTTTTCATTTTAAACTCATTCAAAATAAGTGTTTTGTTTAATCATAAAATGTAAGTATTTGAAAGGATTGTGGCAAAACCGATACACGACTTCTTTTTCTGAAGGATTAGCACCGGTATCTTCCTGTTTAATTTGTAGGCAATAAATCAATAAATCAGCAGTACACTTTTTGAGCATATGGGGTTTCACTAATAATAGAATCCACAAGTACCTATTTCAGGATAACTGCTACCAAGCAAAGCAGTTCAACGTGTCCTAGCAGTCTTTTATAGAGACATAGATTTTTAATTTAGGAAGGACCATCAGAACAGATAATCTTATCTCTTTTAAAACAGATTATTCTGAGCTCAACAACTTAGTTCAGAGTGAGGTATCATATCCTTAAACAATATAACAAACAACGGTTATATAATATTTCCACATTTACACATTCCATTGTTAATCATTGTAATTTATTAGGAATAGGCCAATTATTCATAGCTATTATTATGTACTCTGACTGTGTGTGTGAAAAGCAGATTTTCATTACAAGGAACTAATATATATTTTCTTGTTTTGTTTGTATTTACATGTAGGCAGACTTTTTGGGTTCCGGTTACCTGGATTGAGACTTCTGACGTACAGAAAGCAGTCCTTACCGCAAGATGACCCTGATGCAGTGATAGTCGATTCATCTAAGCACAGCGATGACTCAGTGGCTATGAAGCACTTTAAATCACCTACAAAAGAAAGCTGTAGTCCCTCAGAAGTGGATGATACAAAAGCACTGATTCAACCCAGCAAATGTTCGCCTTTGGTTAATATATCAGGACCTCTTGACCATTCATCACCTAAACAGCAATGGGACAGACTTTACCCTGACATGATACAGACAAGCAATCCACTAACCCATTCCAGATCAAAGGAAAGCATTTGTAGTATACGGAGAGCATCTTCGGTACATGACATAGAAGGCTTTAACGTCCATCCCAAGAACATTTTTAGGGACCGCCACGCAAGTGAAGGTACGGTAGAAAGTCAATCAGTATACTGTGATGTACTGAGAAAGGAATTATTGCAAATTTTCATAGCAGCTATCATCACTTTGTAAGCAAAGCCAAATATGATCAGTTGTACACATTCAAAGGCACGCTAAAACTATTAAGGGCCCAAACAGGCCAGACTTATTTGCACTAAATACTGCTTTTCATGTCTAAGCAGAAAAATGAAATCGTGGTGTTTCTCTTAAGAGTACCATCTGCATTCATACATTCTACATTCCTAGAGGTAATATTGGTATTGGGGGGAAAAAAACAGGTGATCAAGTTAAAATTACATGCACAGTTCTGTCCCGTGCTCACGTATGATAGATTGCCTTTGACTGTGTGAAATCCTACTTCAGAGATTGATCAGTTTACTTTTCTTAAAACTGTAATGGGTAAATTGCATATTCACTGATCCAACGCTGAGGCATGCTTTTTTACTCAAATGGGAAAAAATATCCTCAGCAACTCTATTGAAATGCTTTGTGTAATTCTTAGTGAAATGCCTAGAGTGAAGTTCATGTAAGCATGATTTTCTCTTTGTGTTAGTATATTCTTGCATGCAGCAAAATTTTCAAAGATGTTTTCTGTCTCTTCTTTTCTACTATTTCTCCTAATTACACAAAGTCATGGAGAATAATCCGTGATTTCTTGTTGGAGACAGGAAGTCTGAGAAATGAGAAACAGTTTTGCAAAAAAAGGTTTGAAACCTTTGCGTTGGAGAGGCATTCCATATCAAACTGCTTTTCACAGGAAAATGCCACATACACAATGCTTCTGAAGATGCTGATGGTCTAATGATTGGAATTGCATACTTTTTACTCAAGCCAGATGACAAAGGAAACTGTGCATAATTTCATAAATTAGCAAGAAAATTAATTTTCATTTTCAGTGATTGCCTGTTTTTATCCTGTTCATTGACTATAAATGTAAAAGTCCTTTAAGTTCTCATGCCTTTTGGAAGGTCCACATCAAGGGCTCTTTGCTTCTCCACATCTAAAATATGTCTGAATGCTCCTCTGCCATGCAAAGTAACTCATAGAATAGCAGAACTAATTGTGCCTTCCAATTACTCTTCCTGTATGATCGGTAAACACTTCTTTTCTCATTTCAGTTTCTTTTGAATTCTGATTTTTTTTATTGTTGTTCTTGATCAAAGGAACCTGAAAATTCAATTCAATCCATCCTAAACCATACCATTTTACTATATTTCATATTCACATTCAAGCAAAGATATCAATATCAGGATGTGGAGGCAAAATATCCCATATTGAAACTTGGCATGTCTTTTGGACCAGTGCATAACCTTAATCATGATTTCAACTTTCCCAGATATATAAACAAACCTTTCAAATAAACCACATTTAAAGATATCTGTTTTTTCAATTTATATTTTCAGGATTTATTCTCATTAAAGCACTTCCGAATTGGTCATTCTTCATATACCTGTATGATAACAATTTATACAAATCAGTTTGAATATTAATTTTCTTTGGTGATGGTGGTACAAAATTAATTCAGAATTTGCCACAAAATGTAATACTTGCTGTATGGGGGAGCATAACCTTCTAGCTCCATATCACGGAACAATATTTTTCAGCTGTTAAATATTACGGAAAATTAATTTTACTAGTAATTTTACTAATAATCCATTTGAATTCCTATGACCTCTCACATGATGTAATAATTCACAGTCTAAAAAAACCTAAAACACTGCCACTCTAATTTCACTCTGCTTAAACTATAAAATATTAGAGGATCTAGCCCTAAGTTTAGGCAATGCATACACATTCTAAAAAAGCCCTGCAGTACAGAGGATGGCTCTCAGAATTGCATTAGAATTAGTAACCATCCTTGATGCCATCTGCTTCCAAGCATATTAGAATTTGGCACCTTACGCTAAAAAGATTTTTAAATTTAGCCAGCAAGTCCTGCTTCCTTACTCAACAGTGAGCCATAAAACCCTATTGTTGCTATTAAAACATCCATGCAAGATAGGCAATCAGGATTCAGCCTAAACCATCTTCTCTGGACTCATAGGTTCTGAACAGAAGCTGTTACATTCTGTACTGGAGAACGTAAAGCCACAAGTACAAAAGGGCAAAGTAAGCTACAGTTTTAATGGGCTAAATTATAGGACCTTTGATATTGCAAAATGTGTTACCCAGGGAAGCATAAATATATTTCCCATTCCATTTTTATTTTGTTTATCAACCCTAATAATTCTGAATTTTTCTGAATCCACTCAAAACTACCACTCCATCTGAAAGTGAAATTCAACGTTCAGATTTAACATTTTTCCACTTCTTTCAATTCAAATATTATTAATTCAATCAGCACAACAGAATTCTGACAGAAGAGAATAGCAGTATTTAGTTCAATACTAACTGCAACAATTCACCCACAGTCAATTTTTTTTGAATTTAAGGCAATTGAGTTTATAAATGACTTCACGGAATCACAAAATCATAGGCATTGGAAGGGACCTCAAGAGATCATCAGGTCCAACCCCCCTGTCAAAGCAGGCTCCCCAGCTCATATTGCACAAATAGGCGTCCAGACAAGTCTTGAATATCTCCAGAGAAGGAGACTCCACCACCTCCCTGGGCAGCGTATTCCAGTGCTCTGTCACCCTCACTGTGAAAAAGTTCTTCCGCATGTTGGTGCGGAACTTCCTGTGCTCCAACTTGCAGCCGTTGTCCCTTGTCCTGTCTCCACAGATCACTGAAAAGGGGCTGGCCAATTCCCCCTGCATCCCATACTTAAGATATTTATAAACATTAATGAGGTCCCCCCTTAGTCTTCTTTTCTCTAGGCTGAACAGTCCCAGCTCACTCAGCCTTTCCTCATAGGGGAGATGTTCCAAGCCCTTCATGCATTTCATTTATGTAGTCTAGTTGCCTATCACTTTAAAAATATTATAGCTGTGGCCGTTATATGGTAAAAGATAAAAAATGAAAATTTATGGTGTAAAATTATTTTTAGTGTACCCGATTTAATTAAATTTTAAATTTGCCTATTTAACAGCAAAAGCAACAGGGCAGGAACTGTGTCTTCCGCCTACCACCCCAACTCCAGCCAAGCTCTTCTCACCTGAAATACCAGTAATCCAGATTTTGCAGGCAGGTACAGGCTCACAGAGATATGTTGGGAATTTTGTTGTATTCAGAAAGTGACCTCAGTAACATCCCTATAGTCATCTGAAAAAACAGTGGGGTTTTGAGCCTCAGCTCACAAATTCTGTATTACTGCTAGAGATACCTGGCACAGAAAGACATCAGGCTGAGAGGACTTAAATTCTCTCCCACATGCACATTCTGGAGGGCCAGCTCAATGCCCCGTGGCAAGTTTCTGCGGCATCATGTCACAAGACTCAACCATACCTCCAGTTCCCCTCAGAGGAGAAGGCCATGGTCTTTCTCCAGAGCAGGGCTGAAGTGAAGCATCTGTATGGACAAGGCTACCACTGGGACAGACAGGGGCACAGGCATCTCAGCCTTCAAGGTGGTCCATCAGCACAGGTGAATATCAGCTTGAGCCCAACACACCTCTGAAAGCTGGTAAGCTGGTCATGGTGGTGAGCAGTGCAAAGGAGCATGGCTGCATCCTGTCCCTGACTCCTTGTTCCCTGACAGCCCCCAGGGCCCTTGCCCACCCCTCACAGCCCCTCCAAGCTGGAACAGCAGGGCAGTGGGCATGACACGAAGGGAGGCCTGTGGCCTGTCAGTCACGTTGTACACCCGTTGTATGGGTGGCACCTACCTATCCACCTATGTGGTTCCTTTAAAATAATAATAGTAGCAATAACAATATTCTCCCTCAAGACGTTTGATCTCATGAGAGGATTCAGGACTGGTGTGTCTGTGAGGACAAAGAGCTTTGCTGCTGTTACCTTGTGAAAAGGCACCTAAGAGCTGAAGAAAGGTTTAAGGTATAACTTTCTCCTCTGTTTCTCCAGTAATTACTCAGAAAGGTGCTATTCAGCTTGTTCCTGTGGTAAAAAGTTCACCTCCCACAAGTTCTGGGCAGTGCAGGATCTGGGGTTATGCACAGGGCCTGGGGGTCTGTGCAAAGCCTGGAGGTCTGTACAGCGCCACAGGTGCAACCCCACACAGCCAGCCAGCCTGTACCACCACCCTCAGCCTCACTTATTTGCATGTGACTAATTGTCACTTTGTAATTAACACTTTCGAGTTCTAACCTAGTAACAGGCTTGTGGAGAAACAATTTTAACCTGTTACTGTTAAGGCAAGTCAGCTAGAGCTAGTCCTGCTACCTGCTGATACACTCCTAATCAGTTGTCAAATTGACTTCATTTTGACTAAAAGTTCACATAATAAAATCAAGGAGGTGCAAAAATATTTCAATTTAAACCACATACATATTTTGAAGCAATATTTTCTGCTTTTTCTGATGTAGATTTTAGTTGTCTTTTTTCTCTCTTTTTCTTTGCTTTTATTATGCTGAAAACCAGACAATGGTCGCAATGTCAAAGGTAAAGTATACATCTAGACTGTGCCTTCCACTGTTTCAAAGAGCCACACTTTTTGGCATGATACTTTGCCTGCTGTATGAAATGTTCAAATGCAACATTCTCATGCTGACCTCTCTAGGGCCAGGTGCATTACTTAAATTATATTTGTTAAACACATAGTTATTCCCATACTACTGTCTCAAAGCACTAACTACCAATCCCTGGAAAAAGTGAAGTCATAGTTAAATGATCATTTGACTTAATTATCTGTTAATTCAAAAAAGGAAGGGAGGGAGATAGAACATACTATAGTTATTTAACTCAGTGCTGATTTCATTAAGCAGGCAAAACTTCTATTTGAGCTACAAGAAGTTTTACCTGTGAAAGGGTGCATAATTGGGTGGGGCCACTAACAATTGTTATAAGGTGTTTAATATTCAGTTAGCTATCTCAAAAATAAAATAATTGGTAATCAGGAGCCTTGTGGAAGTATCTTCACTTATTCCTCTTTTGTCTCCTTAAAACTAGTTTCACGTTCCTGGATGGCAGGGGGTATGGTTTCAAGCTTCCTGTAGTATTAAAATGTGCATGCATGAACATCATTGCCAATGTCGTGTTTAAATAATATTTAGTGCAGTTACAAAACTATTTCTATTCACCAACGCTGGCCTACATCTTTCAGAAGCAATTTGAACATAATTCTTAAATTACTTCCTCCATTTCTAGAAAACAATTACTAAAATGTTCAGTTTAATTGTAATACTTGTAGCTATGTCTTAAAACTGGTTTGTGACTTCATGCATGATGCAAAAAGTGTGTGTACCTAGTCCTCTCTCTAAACTGCATGCAGTGCATGACAGATTCTGTAAAGTGATTCATGGTCTACAAAATCATTTGCTTCATGTGTATGTTGGCAAAAAAACTTGGGGATAAAAACAAAGTCTCTGTACTCTAAAGCAACTTTTATAAACGTATTTACTGCTGGTGATGACAAATCATTTCAGTGAAATAATTTCTCAGTGCATTGTTTAAGCAGGGACAATGGAATCCTAACATGAAAACAGGGAGCTCAAACTTACCCTTAAAGTATCTCTTCTGTGGGATAGGCAGAAGCATGTCATTCTCCCTGCTTAGTCAATTCTTGGCTGCTCTGCTGAAAATGTCAATCAGGGTGCCAATTAGTGTCAATTGTGATTGTGATTTGTTATGGCCCTCTTTTTCTGCTTCCTGCTATGAGAGTACAGCAAAGGTCCAGTGGCTGTCAAGTATTAGCTCAATTGCTGCCAGCCTGGGCTGTACTTAAGCTGGTAACATATTTCAATTATCAGTATCGATGAGGAAGGTGTATATGCCTTTCACCACTTTATAAAGCAAAAGAAGGTGGATGTCACATTCTGAGGCATGAGGTTTAGGTAGCAAAAGAGAGAGTGTAAGCAAAACTTTAAGCATCTATAAAGATTTAAAAAAAAAAAAAAACACCCACAAAAATCCCAGGCTAATAATACTATCTAATCATGGATTT
This sequence comes from Gallinula chloropus, assembly GCF_964237585.1. NCBI lineage: Eukaryota > Metazoa > Chordata > Aves > Gruiformes > Rallidae > Gallinula > Gallinula chloropus. The sequence goes on along the minus strand of NC_140090.1, from coordinate 18,802,074 downwards.
GCCTAGGGTCCTGTGGTTTCCTCTTAGCCTTGATTTCCTTAGGTATCAAGAATCTTGTTTATCTGACAAATAGCCCAAACTGGATATCCAAAAACTAATAATTGCTACAACTATGTGGAGAAGTAGACCTGAAAACCTTCAATCTGACCACACATAGGTAGCACACACCAGCCAAATTAGACCCTTCACTGATCTGTGAGGAGATGGTGAGCCCTGATATTTTCTAAAACCCACTTTTTACTAGACTCATGTACATGATGGTCCTACCTGGGCCAAAAGGTGTTCAAGCAAAATATAATTCCTTGGTAGTTTCCTCAGTACCAGGCTCTTTAGCCTTTCTTGTGGAAGAAAGATAGTACTTTCTTCCTTTCTCTAGTTCCACAAAAAATATACCAGGTTCATTGGTCTAAAGAGAAAAAGGACTGATTTTGTACTTTAGTGGTTAAAGCACTCACCAACAATTTCAGTTTACCTCACATCAAATGATCAGTGGACAAAATAAAGTCAGTCTTGAGAACAGAACCACCAGGTTGATCTCTCATAAGGGAGCACCTGAAGTTTTTAGTCTAGAGCATCGTGCCCTCCCTTATTATTTTGAATTCATTTTTGCACAGTGGAACACTTTGAAATGGAGTACTGGAGGATTTCTGTCTCTGGCCCACATTAACCTATAACTAGCATGAACTTGGGAGGTAGGAAGCATGTGTATAAATATTTTTAAATTAAGAAAACAAAAGTCTGGTTCTTCTACAAGCATTCTAAGCCAGGTATGAGGGAAGACTAGCCCTCACTTAAAAAGGTTTTTTTAAATTACAATTAAAATAAAACTCAACACTGCCTGAAACATTTCTCCACATCTACCTCCAGGTCACTGGTTGCTTGGAATTTCACTCATTTACACATATAATATAATTTAGCTGTTCTGCTGTTGACTTAGAAGTTTACTCCATAGGCCTAATCCTGCCTCACTGCCTGTTCCTGAATCATAGCATCCATTCTTGTTGCCCTCACAAGAAGACAAAAAAAACCCAACACAAGACCTCAAAAAATCCCCAGTAAAAGATTAAATATCACATCGCTGGCCATAATGGAATTAGGATACACTAAGAAATCTGGGAAACACCCTTCGAGCCCTCACTTCAGATACATTGCTAATGACTGCAAAATTGGGATTTTTTCTTAAATCTATAACTGAATTTAGCTCTTGATATCTAAATATCTCTATAGAGTTTTTTCTAGTATTATTCTCACAAGCAAATTTTTCTAAGAATATTTTTTTGGCTTCTAGGCCAACTTTACAATGACAGTACAAAACAGCGGTTGAAGAAACACATTTTGGGAGTTTGTGATACTTTGGAATGAAAGGCTTTTAGGACAATGTTAAGTTAATATTTCCATTGATTAAGTGTGGAGTTATTTGATCAGTCAACAGAGGTAGAGCAAGGGTCCACTCAACTTTCCAGTTCACCAAAAGGCATTTTTGAACTATCATGTAAGCATGAACAATAGTCTGGATGTGAAATAGAGCCTTTGCTCAGTCCAGGCAACCTTACATAATCATATGTCCTAATACTGCTTTTATAAATAAATGAGAATATAGTTTTTATATTCAGTCAGCGTTATAATGGAGCATAACAACATACCCAGTAACATGAAAACAAGTAAGGATGGATGCAGAACGTACTTTACAATCCATCAACTTTATAAAAAAAAACATTGGGAGCTATAAATAAAGGAAATTTCATATTTATATCCAATGTTAAATTTGATTCTTATTAGCAATTAAGTTATCTTTTAAATATAGATAATTTTTACTATTAAACAAGTAGTATACTGAAAAACAGATTATAGCTACGCTTGTAACATGTCCACTTAAACATTAATAGTCACTTATGTCTCTGCATTTGCCAAATACTAAATACATGTTTTGATTTTTCAGGACCTTTTAATCATATCAAGTCAAGTCTGTTGGGATCCACATCGGATTCAAATCTCAACAAATACAGTACAATCAACAAAATTCCTCAACTCACACTGAACTTTTCAGATATCAAAAGTGAAAAAAAATCTTCATCTCCTCCTTCTTCAGAGAAAGCAATTATTGCACCTAAGGTGAAAGACCGAACGCACAATGTAACAGAGAAAGTAACCCAGGTATGGTAATACCCATTATTTTAGTTCCATTCCAGTTTTATGGAGCCAGTTGCCAATGTATTCAATAGATTCTTACTCTTTGCATTAATTATTTGGATATCTTCAGTAAATTTCAAGGGTTTGAGTGGTTATTTACTTCCAGTTCAGTTGTATCTGAGGTACTTTGCAAGATTAAATTATATTGCTGAGAAAAAAAGTTTTGACTTTCTATTTTTCAATGGAAAAAAGCTGCTGTATGCAGCCCGAATAACTGCCCCAAATAAGTTTCAGTGATTCTTGTCAGCCATGAATGTTAGGTGTTTTGGGGTTTTTTTCTCAGCTTGTGAATTGCTGATTAGTACAAGGCACAACACGATAACAAGTGGTAGTTGATTGTGCCACTGGTATTGGCATCATAGCTGTGTCATGTAATTTCTGTTCCAGTTCCTAGGCTTTTCGTAATGCTATTTCCTGTGGTTATCTTTTCCACATGTATACATCAAAAAAGGCTGTCAAAATGAAATGCAGGTAACTTTGGACTGGATACATGATATATTCCATCATACTTGGGAGTGACACATACAACTGAAAGAAAAGTGAAAACAATTCAAGATAACAATTCTTCACACTAAGACACAGTGCATTCTGAAAACAACAGGAGTTTTCAGCTAAATTCAGTATGAATATTACATTTGTGTCGTGATGTCATATTGGAGATTGGTGAGAACAGACTACCAATGTGCAACATACTGAGAAAAATAAAGACATGACTGTATCATAAATAACTTTTATACTTTTAGTACGCAGAGAGTAGGTCCTTAAATGCCCATCCACTGACAGACTGAAGGAAAAGTGCTTTGTATTAGAATGCAGATAGAGATTTCATAAGGAAAATCTTGTCAAGAGTAGCTTTTGACTTACTGCTGACCTGCCTTCTATAGACTAGACTGCAGCTTCGCTACATTGGTACTATGCCAGATATTTTCCATGCTCTTACTCCTTTTGACGGATATAAAAAGGAATGTATTGTACACCCTCCTAGAGAAGTAGAGATAAAAGTTCTATCAGTTCTATCTTGAGATCAGTTAGTGCCTAAAAAGTAATTGGATTTTTATCTTTCATATATTTTGTCTTTGATAGCTAACTCAAATCTGCAACCATTGTACTTTCTTCTCTGGTCAGTTGTGAAAGATTTAATCTCTTTCGGATCCATTTTGATACATTTTAAATTATTCATAGTAGTTATACATAGAAATCTATTTACAGATAATATGGCAAGAAGTCAAGTTACTTTTAAAAGACTAATTTTTATAAGTTATGTAAGCATAAATCAAGCTTGATTGTTTTTTACAAAATTCTGACTGGCTAATTAGTGGCAGAGTGCCAAGTTTCTATGTACTAATGGCAGTGTTATGGGAAAATAAATAAATTAATAAAAATAAATCTATGTTTATTCTCCAAACAGCTTAGATATTACAAAAAGGTCCGATAGAAATGGCTTGGATCAGCTAAACCTTCCAGGAACATTGAAACTAACTAAATTAAAAATTAAATTTAATTTGCTCTATAAAACCTTTATATGTCACAAAGGACTCCCAATTTAGTCTGACAATGGTTTACGCCCTTTTATAGAACTATCTCAAATAATGTGCAAAATGCAATTTGTGTAGCAAACTTAGATAGTATACCATTCACCATAATTGGAAAGAATTCCCCACAGCTGTTCATTTCTCTTTCAGTATGTTCGTTTTTTAGTTGCTGCTGCAACTACTTCTAGGATTAAGTACAGAGAGAAACTCCTAAGAGTAGTATTTATAAATGTAGGTAGTTTTGTAAATAGTAGTATTATAAATGTAGGTCTACTGAATTAGATAGTCAGAGATCTAGTTAACTAGTTATTAATTAATTAGATTAGAAATAGACATTTAGAAGATGAAAGAGGTTACTTTTAGTCCTGTTTATGTTTCTAATCCTCAGTGATTTCAATATGCTTTATATGAGTCCACACATCAAAGATACCATTGCATGTCTGCCTGTGTCTTTAAGATCTAAATTTCCTTGTCACAGGCCTGTAGATCCATTTTGTATCTGCAGAATAGTGGAAAAGTGGGTTTGGAAGGTTTGAGCACAGTGTTGAGAATAGAATATGGCAGAAATGTCAGATGAGATAATTAGGATGTGCTCATGCTGGCACAGCACTCTGATACGTAAATCTGTGATATGGCATCAAAAATGTTCAGAAGGCAATATGACCTATTTAATCTATAGGACAATATCAGAAAAAGAGCAAATGAGTATAAAATGGCCCGGGTAAGTTAAAAGGTCACCCTTAATCAGAGTAGTGACATTCTGAAATAGTCTTCTAATAAAAGAAACTAAGGCAGGAATTCCAAACGTCTTCAGAGAGAGCCTGAGAAATGCAGTAAACATAGTTAATACAATGTGCTTTCCCAGGACTTGGTGACATGGAAGACCACTTCCTGTCAGAATACGCCATTCGAACATCCATCCTTTTCTCTCTTTGTAGTCATCATTGTGTATCTCTCTCCCTTTTCTTTCTTCAACTTTGCTGAGAAAATCAGTCCCGCTGTTACAACCTGATTTTTCCACTACTGTGACTCATCTCACTGTGCAGCTCAAAACACAGAGACTTTGACTGTGGTGTGCACTAAGGTATCAGTGAGCCTTGCAGTCAGATGACTGCACTCTAGATTCTCTCTCATGCATCAATAATATCAAACAGAGTATCAGCATCACAGGATACAAGAACAAGGTCTTCTTTCCAGAGATAACAGCTGTATGACTTCTATCATATCCACAAGCTGGAGAAGTAATTCATGTAGCGAAGACAGTGAAAAAGGAGAGGATGTCACATTGCTAACTTCATAAGGCAGAGGAAGAATAAAATGAATGAGTGATGGTTATTGTATTTAATACAGTTTCAGAAAGAATTTAAAGAGGAGTCGGATGCTTTAGCAATAAGATTTTGGTGGAATAAATTAGAAGCAGATGTGAGAATTTCAGAAGGAACAGAAGAGGTTGTGGGAGAGTGGTTGATACTTTAAGTGAAAAAAACAAACTTCAAAAGGCAGGTGGAGTAAATGAGATTTCACTACATAATTTAATATATTAACAAATTAATTAATTAATTAATAAAATCCTCAGTATCTTACCTTTTAAGTAATAGAAACAAATTAATCACTTCAAAAAGAGATGAGTTATTAATTGTTCTCCACAGATCCTTAAAATATTGCCTTACTACTACATGAGTGCTCATGACATTACATAGAGATGAATGTTGCCTTAAGATATAGTTTGCAGTGAAGTGCTGCACATGTAGTGGTCCTGAATTAGTAGGTATCTCAGTCTCACTGCTCTTCACTGACCAAAGCTCCTTGTATATTGCAGAGTATCATAACATCTTCTGGATGCCTGTTTCTGCATAATATTGACTTTTACTGAGAGGAATAGTCCAGTAGTAGCTGTCAGAGAGCCCTTACTGGAAAATTGGCAATGTCATATCCCAACGTAGGTATTTGTCACTAAAATTAAATTTATGTTTCCATTCCACTTTTCTGAAAGGTGGGTTTTTTTTAATGTTTCACATTATAATTTCTAGCCGTACTAAGATAGACTAGCTTCTAGAAGAGTCTCAACTTACTTTTTTTTAAAAAAAATCTTTTTATTTTCTGTTTGTTGGGAGGGACAGTCCATTTTCTGATCTCTTTTGTGGATAGGTTCAGTTGGGGTCTGTCTGATTGTTAGAAAGAGACAAATCTTCTCCGAGGCACAAAAAGTAGACTTATATGAAAGAAAGCAGGGGGGGCAAAATTTTTACATCTGTCCCCTCAACATTTTTTCATGAATGTGATGACTTCTGGATGTAAAGTTACAGCATGTAGAGGTGTAACTGTAAGTGATTTTATCTGTATTTTAAATACTAATGTTTTTTAAACCTTCTTACATAACCAGTTCCCACTGATGTATGGCTTCAAAGCTGTGAATTCTGTTGTGAACAGACTCAGAGCAGCATCAGTGTTAGAATAGTCAGTAGCTATGCTTATTTTCAGAGAAAATTCCTGAATACCCATAGGTTAACACTGACAACAAACAATGGCTGGCCCAGTTAATAAAAGCAATTTATTGATCTCTTTATCATGGTGTTTAAAAAAAGTTGTTTTGTGGCCCCTGATCATTAATGGTCAGAGATTATTGATCCCCTTGAAATTTGCCTGTCTGTTGAGATTTAGCAAGCGTGTGGTTGAAAGACCCAATATGTATCTGTTTATTGTTTGTCTCAGTAGCTAACTTAGGAAGGTAAAACTCTATGATCTTTAAACTTTTTGTAAATAATACAGTTTTATCATCCACTCACCTGTTAGAAATACCCAAACTGGTTATATGGCTGATGAAATGATAAATATATACTTTGACAGGCTACACAGTTGATTGGAAGATTGTAATCTGATTTGCAGACATGCTGAACACCCACAGCTCTTCTGAAAGTAGAGCTCTCAGTGACATACCCTGTAGTTTCAGTGCATGATTTTGTAATCTGGCCAGACTGTATTCCGTTAGCCCCAAAAGATTAAGAAATAAGTAACAATATCCCCCAAGGGCAGTCTCAGCTGTTGATATAAAAAGAACTATTATATGATCATGACTTCAAACTGACCTTCAGGTTTTCAGGCTAAAAGAAGACTAGCAGCATCTAGGATAGAGAGGGGCAATATAAGACCTAAAAATAAACCAAATTATTGAGCTATACATTTTCAGCTGTCTGATTCAGCTGACACACTGCACTGTTTACATCATGCAATAACTCTTCACACACAAACAACATTTCAAGGCTGTTCATTTTGGAACACAAGCTGACATAAAGCAGAAAATTCTGAATTAAGGAGAAACAATTTTGATACGTCTTCCAATTACACAGTGAGACATACATATAATAATGAAATTGAGGGGTAAGCAGAGCCAACATTCCCTAGATACTGTATAGAAAGTTTAAATTTTTGGTTTCTGCTGAAGTGAGAATCTTCTTTTGTCTATTATTTGCTATATCTGTAATCAATGATACTTATACAGGAATTATTCTCTTTGTTTACAATTATTGCACGAGAGTGCTAAATATAATTTTCATCTTTTATTATCATTTTATAATTAGGCTTTATAATTACTATAGATGTAATTATAGAAGAGGTATAAATGTGTGTAATTTCAATACCATTTAGAAGGTGTGACACCCCAGTGTCAGGATAGTCTTTTATACCTGTGCAAAAACATCACCGAAATGGGAGAGTAGGTTCTTTTGCCCCAGAGCAAATAGCTATGCAAAGTGCATGGAAGCAGAAAACAAAATTCACTCTTTTAATCTGTTTCAGAAACAAGCATAGCATTTTAATTAGAAATACTTGCTATTGCATCAAGTAACAAAATGGCCATAGCAATTGTGAAAGATAAAATATCGCTTGACAGTGATTGTTTTCAGTGGAGCCTCTTCTTTTTTTGACAGCTGAATAGGGTAAGGCATCTGAACTGCTGCAGTGTTTTGGGAAGATTTCACAGCATATGGTAGAAATGGAGCAGTTGGAAAGCCCAGCTGCTTTGAAGCATGTAACCTGGATGCATCCTTAATTAGTCCATGTCCTTCCCCTAAGATCTGCTTTTCTGAGAAAGTATTGCCTGATTTTGCTGAGTTTGGAAAAAGTATCCAGTATCTTCTATGAATTACAATTTCCATCAATCAATATTTTTAGGGATCTCTTTGTTGTTACTGCCTTCAACCAAATAGTTAGGGATATATTCTATGACACTATCATGGAATGGAGCACATTAATTTTTTTTAACACTAGATCTTTTTCTAAAGCAACATTCTTCTTTTGATGCTAATATGTCAGAGGGAAATAGGCAGACACAGTCTTCCAGATTGCATTGTAGCTCTGAAGCAATTAATTTAACGAATATGTTGAGGGTATAAGAACTAATGCCTACAAAGCAGGTAAAACTAATTAAAACGAAGGTGTAAGCAGCACTTAGGCAAACCTCATTTCTTTAGACTACAGCTCTAAACCCTCAAACCCCCACTTCATGGTGGATTGACCTTGGGAGTTTATAAACTTGGTAGGTTACTCAGTTAAACCAACAGTTTCGAGAAACATCAGAACTGTCCCACTCTGAACTGCAAGAAGTCAAGCCCCTGCTTAGCCCGTCAAGCCCCACTGAGATCCAGAGAACTGGCAAAATCCTCTGATTCACTTGGCATGCACAGCCTGAAATAACACCTTTTCACACATGCAATTAGAGCTGCCTGAAAACAGCCAGGAAAGGAGTCACAATCTCTTTTACATAACCTTAGAAACATATAAAAATGTAGTGAGGAAGAGACCTCTAGAGGCCATTTAGCCAAACCTCCTACTCAAAAGACCATAACTTCAACGTTAGATTCAAGTCAGGTGGTTACCATGTTAACTCAGGAAACAGTTTCTATGTTTAGGTCAGCAGAAACATGTATTTTCCTGGAGAAAAATCACCCAGCGTTAGACAGCAATAGCAGCTGGTGTGCTGAAAGAGGGAGGGAGGAGGGCAAAAAGCTGTGGATCTCATGGGCAAGAAAGAGCTGGCATTTTACAAGGAATATTGCTGGTGTAGCTAACATGTAGGGTACTCACTTAGAATAAGGCAATCCTGGGTTGTAGTCCCAGAGTATTTTGATTGTCACTTATATTACATAAATGACCATCTGTTAAAACATCCACATAAATAACCCTGGGCATCAGGGACTCAGACTCAGGACTCTTCCCTCCCTCTTTACCTCTCTCCCTTCCTCCCTCAGTGCCCTTACCCTCAAACAATCTTGATTCTGAGCTCTGCTCTAGGGCCAGAGATGTCACATGTACATACTGTCGTAATCGGTGCTGGATCTAGCCACAGAGTGCCATAACCTAGGGAGGCAATATTTAGCATTTACCTGAAATTACATATTCACGCCACTTAAGAGTCATTTTCATCAGAGGAAAACACACAGGTATGTTCAGCTAACAATTGCCAGTAATGAGTTTCATTTCTGCACAATTCTACCTAATACAAAAAGTGAAAAACTGGTGCATAATTTGACATTATTTTTTTCAAGAAAATAGTTAAATTCCCACAAATCCCTAATGAGCAAAATCAATGAATAAACTAAATGTGAGAGCAGAAAGTTCTCACAATTTGCATTGAGTAAGGTGATGATATAACATGATAAATCTAAAAAAGCTCTCTTCTAGTACTGATTAGAAACTAGGTGGCATTAAGGATATAAATGAGAAACAGCAGCAAGGCTAGTAGTCTTTTGGCTTGGGCAGGGGGTAGGAGAGAAGCATGTGGATTGGTTGGACTTGATGGAGCTAATGGCAGCTGAGGAAAATATTTTCTGGTTAGGGTTTGGGATGTTTTTTATAGCATTAGAAAAATAAGGAAAAGCAAAGACCCAGTCAGCACAGTATGCTGTTTGATGAATTCCAAATTCCCTCAAAAATAATAAGCCAAATGAGAAGGTCGTTCTTGTCATCTATGATCTGCCATGTCTTAGAACTTAGATTATGTTTTCAGCTTGTAACTGGAAACAGGATCAATAGAGAAGTTCATACCCAGAATAGTTCAGAAAAAAATGCTTCTCTTTTAAAAAAAAAAAGTTGATGTTAATGCTCCTCAAATTATATTGAAATATCAAAAAAATCACAGTATCAGGAAAATCAGGAACCAGCTGTATGAACCAAAAATCAAAGGGCCATTGAATCCCAAGTATTATATTCACAAAATAGCGACCTTGAAAGTGTGGTAACACATAGTTTCAAAGCATTTATTGAGCTTTATGTGTGGTATAGGTGATATTGAGCACAACAAAAATCTCAAGAAAAAGTGAATAGTTCAGGCATTCTAGAGTGTAGAAATATACTATAAAATTCAAGTCTATCTAAAATAAAGCGGCTAAATTCAATGAATATTTAGTTGATATTCATAGTACACAGCAAACTGAAAGAATTTAATCTTCCTGCTATCAGGGTGGTCTTGAATTAGATTTATCTGAGATAAATTTTTTTCTTTGACAGCTGAATGAATCATTGTAGCACATGGTGGAATTGTCTTTAAGAAACTTTAGGTGTATTTTCCAGCATAGTTTTTTATTCAAAGAATGGCAGTTTCACATTAAGGCAGCATCTTTTTAAATATGAAAATTGCAGTAACTACTTTTAATTTGATATGGTGAAAGCTGGCATGTTCAGCTCCACACAGCCTGTTCAGAATACTACTACTAATAAATGAGAAACATTTATTAAAGGAGAGGAAAAGTCCTTCATTTCACAGCTTTGCATTTTTTTCTAATCTCAGTATCCATCTTCTTCGAAAATGCTCACTTTCTAAATGAATTCTATGAATTATGAAGAAACCTACTCTCTTTTGAAACAAAAGAACAGTTGTATGGTATGGTATGGTCTCACATCTGTACCAATCTATTCTGTTTAGTTTTCTCCGGCTTGAAGGTTGGTTAACAATGGAAGACTATAACCAAATGAGAGTAGCACCTTTTACTCTAGTTTAACCTCTAATGGGTTTGGAGGTGAGCAAGAAATCAGTGCTTATAGATCATGGTCATCTTGAGTTTTAGAGGCCAACAAAACTATTTTGATGAATATTGTTAAGATAGCATGTGGACAGCAGCCTACTTCCAGGTTTTCAAAATAAGCTTGAAAAATATGTTTTGTATAGGGTAGTGATTTCCAGATATATTATGCTATTTTCTCTTCTTTACACCTACAATATCAAGCTAAAGAAACTGCAACAGTGAATATCCTATTCTGCAGTTTGTAGAGTGTGATAAATTAGTCAATATATCTAGAAAACAGTGAACATTAAGAACATTAAAGCTTACAGTTAGGCTTCTATCCTAGGCATTTTTTTCCACTGGATTGAACCTTGATGCCTGGAATTATATGTGTGATCAGCCATAGTGCCAAAAAGGTACCCATATCTCCTTCGTTAAATCCATAAGTAAAAGGTCCTGTTCTCTCCAGAACATAAGCATCATTTAACATAACAGAGGCAAGGTAGAGCTTCTCAAGGTGTTATTTTTGGCTCACTGATGTCATCAGAATGTTTTTGTTAAGTACTAGAAAAACTAGTGAAGAATCATAGTGAGGGTGCTACCAGGCCCTGCCACAATTCTCCCAAACCAAAATATGGTTTTACATCTGAGAAAAATACCTAATGTAAGATCCAGTTACTGATTGAGGAAAAGCAAATCTGCTCAGTTCACCGTTATTTTTTCTGCCTAACAAGTATTAATTGAATGGATAGCTCTAGAAATCTGGATCATGCTTATATAGGTTGGTTTTGGTAGTGGAATGTGTTTTTTATTGTTGCATTGTGTGTACATGTGTATGCAATCTATTCCATCTCCTATTGCCAAATGGCTTTTTAGTTGGAATGTAATTGGGTAATGCATTAAACTTTCCCATAAGTGTTGAGAAGAAAGGACCATGAGCAGAACATTAAGATTAGACATCTCCTTTAAGTGAATCAGGTTGGCATATACTCATTAGGCATAAATGCTGGAAGGTCACAGGGGAGATGAACATTTCTAAATGAAGCTTTCCACCAGCTACCACAGCAGCTTCAATTGCAGCTCACACTTTTTAAACAATAAGCGGTCTAATTCAGAACACAAATTTTCTAGAAACTAAAGTTTGCTTTTTTTTCTGGTTATGAAAAAAATATTTACCATGAAATTTGAAGGTTAAACTTAAAAATGAATGTAAGGATCTTTTCTCCCTTTCTCCTTTACTCCTGACAGTTACATCAGTAAATACTGTAGTATAGAACAAACTCTGGATTTAGCTGCTAAATTTTCACTCCATGAAATTCAGATATTCTTACTGCTTTTATGTCCTTGTTCAGCTGCATCAAAATGTTTGTCAACTAAATGGGTAATAATGCAAGATACATTTTTCACAAATACTGTGAGGAAGATAACATCAACTAGCACAAAATCTACTTTGCTTTGTTGTCATTCCATGAACAAATGATAGAAAATACCTTTTGGGTGACTAAAACCCACAGAAATAATTTAAGCCCTTATTACAAATATGACTCTTGATGTTTTGTTGTCAGACATAAAAAGGCTTGTTAACACCTTAGTGTTGCCAGAAGAGGAAGGAATTACAAACTCTTCAGCATTTTGCAGGATAGCATTTTTTGTCTTCTGAAACTGAAAATTCTGAAAGTGAATTTTAAAGAAGGGTTATGCAATTTTTATATATATTCTGGTATTAACAATTATTAAAAACGAGTCAGTTGCTAATATCTCCTTCATTGATAGACTGCATATCACTAATTTAAGATTTAAAGTTCAGTAATGCACATTCTATAAAACTGTATGCTTCTAAGTGTTGCTCTGATGATGCATTACCCACTAATATGAAAGTAATTACATACTGACTGTCAGGAAGAGGTTCTTGAAGTTAAGATCTATAAGTCATTTCTTAATTTTGTCATGGAAAATAATGGATGGAAAAAGAACTATAAAAGTAGTTCCTCACTTTTAATATCTATCTTCATGAGAAAATAAATGATAGGTTAGAGATAGTGAGTTTTCTAAATTATTACATCTGTTCAAGTGTGGTAAACAATTTTGTTTGACAATAACATCCATAGAAAAGTTATTTCCATGAATCCTGCACAATTTTACTGAACAAACATGAGAAGAAAGCTGTTCCATCTTTAATCTCATGGGATACATAACTTCCCTTAACAATTTGAGGACTTTGGGTTACTATGTATCTAAATATCTTTAGATGAATAATTTACCCAATTACTTGAAAATATGGCACTTCAAGGCCTCGGTGCTATAAGGCGCTCGGCACTCCCAGGAAGTCCTAGTGATCTCAAATCTGAGTTGGATTCAAAAGTTTTCATCATCACCAAGGGAGGATGCTACCCTATCAAAAGGTAAATAAATGGACAACATTTCTTGAGGAATCTTTATAAATCTTTAAGACAAAGAATAGTTTTGTAATTCTCTTCACATGGAAGGCCAATTTACTTGGTAATAAGACATGCCTCTTAGCTTTGTATTGATATATTTTTGAGTTCTCTGATGTAATAATACATTTCGGGGGTGTTCAGTGTTCATGGGTATCATTACATTTATAGAGTGCAAGTACTAGCAAGAGTCCAGTTCAGTGAGTCAGTCAGTACAGCTGTTATAATTTCAAGGCATCAACCCAATGACTGTACACAGATGAGTCATGTCACTGATGGAAACATATACTGTGTGGGTGTGGGCTTCAGCCATTGGTCAGATCTTAAATTTGCTCTCTGTTTCATCATATTTTTTATATGACATGACCTAGAATACTTTCATTACTTCTCTGAACATTACATTCCAGAGTGTAATGAAATGTAGTTTAATGACAGCCCTAAAGAGGAAATATGGGGAATGACATACAGAGATATCAGAAGTTAAAACTTCACCAACAGGGACAGCAAGGAGCCATGTAAAACCCTGTTGTCAGCACATCACTTGCTCAGTTGTGTTTCTCACAAGCCTTTCCAGCAAAAGCTGGAAAGAACCATTTCACTCCTCTCTTGGAAGAAACAAACCATTTGAAACAAGAGTTTTGGGATGAGTTTGAGATGACAGTTTTTCCACCTGACAAGATTTGTGGCTTTAGCAACAGAAATTCTACACGTTACAGTGCAGGAGATTAAAGAGGAATCAGAGTGCCGTAAAGCATGCATACAGGCAGGAAATTATTCACCTATACCAGTTATTCCATATAAAAAGCCCTCAGAAGTGGGATTGTAACTAAACTACACAAGGCAGAGAGAGAACAATTCAACCAAAGTAACTTGTCAGTGCAGCAGTGTTATCCTGACAGATAGACAAGGCCTTTTTAAATCAGCCAGTCTCTATTCCTTGTGGATTTTCCAGTATCAACTTTGTGATTATTATGTCAATATATTGAGAGTTTATATATAGGTCTCAGTTAGAATTTTTCTTAAATTTTAACACCACCAGACAGCATTATTGTTCAGCTTAACTGAAACCTTTTGGACATTTATTATCAAATTGATTCCAAATTCCACTTAAAATTTACCCAGGTTTTTCTTCTCTCACACTATCTCATTGCCTACCAAATTGCAGGTCCTCCAGAATATTAATTTACTGAATATTCAAAAACCTTTTCAGTGTTTATGCCTTTCAGGTTGAGAATGCCACAAAATCTGTCTTCAGCAACTCAAAAAAAGCTTTATTTAGTGACAAATTGACTTCTGCAACAAAAACTATTAAAATATGGTGATAAGCTGTGTTTTTTCAGGTTCAACCAGTAATACCAAAAGCGCAGTTTCAGTGCCTAATTACCAATGTAATCTAAAATTACGCTGTGAATATGTGTAAATGTCAAAATATGAAAGAAAAATCTACTGTGCTATTTCTGATCCTGCAAACAAAGAAATATTGAGCCCATTGTTTAAATAAGAAAGGTTTATATCCTCTTGTATCTGAAGTCCCAAATGGGAAACATAGGACAGGCAAGGACAGTTCATATTTTCACACAGCAGCAGATTTTTTTTAACAAAAGCTTTATATATGGAGGCCTTATGGATGTACTTCAAACTCTCTGACACAAAGTTAAGTTTCAGCATTATGTACAAATTGTCATACTACATAATTTTAAAACACTTAATACAGACAAAAGAATAAGACAGGTATTAACATTCCCCAGCATTAGTATTTCTTGGTTAAGAAGACTTTCTTTAATAGCAATCCTTTGAAAAAAAAAAAGTAAAAACATCTTTTAAATTTAAAAAAGCTTTGTAATGTTGATGTGTGAAAGCAGTATATAATGCTGTGTTTGGAGGGTGCACAACGACAAAAGCATTTCAGCTTTCATTCAATACTGGTGTAATCTTATTAGTTGTTCATGCCAGCATCAAGGAAAAGAATCATCAAATGACTAAATTGTGAAAGACCGTTAGTCTTCTGGGGAATTAGGTAATGTCTACCTTCAGGGAGAAAATGCTGATTTCATTTCCATTTGCTCGGTAATATTTGTGTAATATTTATTTTTGTGTCTTTTTAGATCAGAGATCTCTTTAGGAGGTTCAGTCTGTAGGGGTCTCACAGTACCGGTATGAATAGAGAAGAAAAGTGAAGAGATGTCCTTGCTAGATATAGCTTGGTAGCTTCAGTAGAACTAATACACAGGAGAAAATAGAGACAGGAGAGGTTACACCAAGAGAAGAGAGTTCCACAAATACACTAAAATCTCCAATGCGAAATCATATCCTCTTTAAAGTTGAAGTAATACTGCTTTATTTTTTTAACCACACTATCATTTGCATTTAAGGTCTATGGCCACTGTAAAAAGGGTTAACCATTACAGGAATATGGTTTTAGCTGTATGTGTTTCACATTTCTTGTTTCTCGTTTTCCCTGTTTTTCCTGTTCAATACTGTTATTGGCCTCGTTAGCAAAGATCTGAAAATCACGTTAAAAGAAGAGACTGTACTCAAGATCAAAGGGAGTTGGGATAATATTGGTAGTGTTAATTTTGCACCATGAGCTACATCAGAGAGCAAACAGGAATTGCAACTTATCTTTACTGGAATTTAGGAGATGCTACCTTCCTTGATTTGCTAAATAAATAACAAACTTGTACAGAGTTAAAAATGCTACTGAAAACAAAAATCCAAATAGCTTTTCATTTTTTGTGAAATTACTTCGAGCTCATTATGATTAACCCAGACTAATGATCTATGGAAACCTCCAATAAAAATGAGAAGGGTATGAAGTTCTCATGTCACTTCTTGCCTGAGTTCTTTGAGAAAACAGAACATGCTTTATATTTCATTAATGTAGTCACCTTTCACTGCTACAGTCAGGTAACAAGAATGCTTTTGGCTTTCTGATGCAACTTGGAAATGTATTGGATTAGATCTGAAAAGTCTAAAGTTCTTCCAAATTCCTTCCCTTATTTTTGATTACAATAAAGTCTGTATTAGAATTATCCTGGTTCCATTATGGTCGTGTTCGCATTTTCGTGTAAATTGCAGATTTGGGTGCTGAATGTACTTTATACAATGATAGATTTCTAAGTTTCTTCAGTCTTTACTCATAATAAAGATATTCAAGTCTCTCAGTGTACAAGGAGCTGATATGTTGCTACATTTCTACAACTTCCCTGACTTAAAGATGTAGGAATAATCAACCATTTATCTGTCAGGGCTGTGTGCCTAGCATTGGACAGAGCCCAGCAAGACATCGGCAAAATGATATTTTTTCATGTCATATAGCATTTCCTATAAATAAATCATCTTAACATTGAGTGGACTGGTGGCATTTTCCATTGTTTTATGCAAGATGTTTTATGGGTGAAATAAATGTTTATTATAAAGTCCCCAAGTAATATGGGACTATATGAGCTTTAGTAAATGTTTTTAAAAGTCTTTAAACCTGAATGGTGCTATGCAAGAGCTAACCTTGCTAGTACAAGCTTTACTTTAATTCATCTGTGGCAAAAGTAGCAGTGACGAAATAGTAGTTTGTACTGAATATAACTGCATCATTTAAATACACAGTTCATGAGAAACACACTTGGTCATAAGGTATAGAAATGTATCTTTCTGAAAACACACCCATAAAACTTCCACATCTATATTTTGTATAGATATAATGTACATCCTTCTACCTGTTGAGTAGGATCTGTTTGCTACCTGTAAATATTGCTCTTTGTTCAAATCTTCTGGATGTGGAATAGTTTTTTCCATGCTGAAAGGTCTTACCTAGATTGTGAATATGTTACATATTGTTTGTGCAAGTGTACGTTAATCATGTATCTGCTGTCTGTTTGGAGTTATACAGAAGAAAAATACTGTGAATTCTTAGCAAAAGTGCAAAAGGTCCAATGCTTTCTGAATACAGCATCTGGTCCATTCAATCACAATATGCTCACAGAATTAGTTCAGTGCTTCTTGATAGCATCACGCATGCTTTCTGTTCGTACTCCATGTTCATGTGCTTAGCTGCTTGAAGAGCCATGTAATAAGCCAACCCCACACTTTCTCTTTTATAGTGCTAGAATATCTAGGAAACCATACTGTAAATGCATGCAGTGGGTTGACAGAAGGGTTTCTTTAACAATTCATGGTGTTTTTCTAAACAGATGGCTTATCGTTTATTATTTCTGTTATGATTTATTAATGCACTATTATGCATCTTTACTTTGTTTCTACTTCTTTGGGTTTTACTGTATGCATTTGCATTCTTTAATAAATTTAGACTGAAAATGCCTCAGAACAAAACTTATGAATATACATGTGATACATAGCAATACAGGTCTCTCAGACTCTCTTGAAAGTGTATGGTTTGCATAATAGATAACAAAAATAAAGTGTTTTCATCCAGGAAATAAAAATAATCTGGAAAGTGTTGCCATTAAGATATAAATTCAAAATTAAAAGAAGACAAATATTTGAATCAATCTTAAAAATAAAAAGAAAGAGCTAAATTTAGAGGAATAATAATGATGCTAACTCATTGCTGTTGTGTAATGAATGCTTTCCACTCATTATCCTTGCAAGATGCTTTCAGTATAGTAGGAAAATATTATTCTCTCTACTCAACAGAAGTCAGAGTCAACTTGTCTAAGATCATTGAGAAATTCAGTCAAGATTGAATAGCTCTAAATTTTTTTAAGACAAAGCCTATTGCTTTTGCTACTTAGCATTATAATCGTTTCTTTGGTAAGATTTGAAGAATTGCGGGTTTTTCTTCATGTCATATCTCAAGGTTCAGAGACTTTTTAGCACTGCAATACTTTAGTCTCGTCCCAGTGCTGCTCCTTACCTTTAAAAACCTTTCATTCCCTATGCACCTGGTTTACAATCCAAACCTGAAGGAGAGCTTCACTGTCCGGAAGAGATAAGTTAATAAAATGTCTTTTCACTAAAAATGAATTTGTCAACATTATTTTAAGGAAGTGGAAATAGTGTCAGGCTTTTGAGTGGATTGCTCAGTCCACTGAAGTCTTCCATCTAGCTAAGATGCTGAAGATTAGCCATCATCAGTAACCAAGCCATGCAAGGATGTCACACAACAGCAAAACAATAAATTCAGTCTTTATTGAAACTGCCAACATGAAACCCAATAATGTATTTTCTGTTTTTCTATGTATATGCGTCTGAGATTTTTTATTTGAGAAACAAGCTCCCACCTTCTTTCTTTTCATCCCATAAACAAAAATAGTCTCATAATGTTTGTTTTCACTTCCCATTGCATGAGAGTAAATAATGCTGAAGTCTGAAGTTTTATATCACGTTATGAATATGAATCTCACAACCATCAGTCAGCCTCTCCTGCTGTGTGTGTCTAAGAAACTAGCATGAAAAAGCAGTGTCTATTTCTGCTATGATCACTTTTATATTGCTCTTTGATCTTTTTGCCCTACTGGGGTTTTGGGGTTTGTACTCTTCAATTTCACCTCACTCAGTCAAAACCAGTCTAGGAATAAATGTAAAATGAAAATAGGAGCCAGATTTCAGGGGAGTAAGTCCAATTTACATTATGTGTTGCTCAGAAGAGAAGCATACTGGCTGAAAATTTCAATCAACTGCAAGAAACACGTGAAGTAAGCTTTATTGTTCTTGTCTAATCAGTTTCCTTTATTGTCTAAAAATCCAGCAGGAGAACACTGATATAAATTATATAAATAGCAGCTCCCTTGCCATGTATACTCACACTGCTCTCAGATACTAGGAAAACATTCTTGTCAACACACCAGGTGGGGGTCTGAAAGTATTAAGACTGCTTAAGAGACTAAGTAATGCCTATGATTCAGCTTGCTGTCAGCTAGTGTGTTTAATGCATAAAAAAATAGCTAACACCATTACTTAAATGCAAGTCCTAGTTACAATATAAAAAATAGATGAAGAGCCTCTACCATCACCTCAGCATGGTGCTTAATGGCTGCTTGAAGGTACCATATAATCTTTTGGATGGCTTAATCGTTTCTTTCTTCATAGTTCAAAGGAGAAGAGTGGTTATTAACCCTGGTGTTCTCACAACATTTTCAGAGTAGAACTTCACTAAATAAGAAGTGCCACTTAGATTACTAAGGATAGCATCTAAGGTTTATACAACACTTGCTGTTGGAAAGTTAAACAGAAAGGAGTCTGCTGACCCTTATAGTCTTATAAGATTATGTTTGAGGAGCATGAAATTCCTCAATCTTGAACAAGCTGAAATCTCAAATCCCAAACTAATTCTGCTACAGAAAAAGCAAATGAAAGTGGGCAATATTGCTGACAAGGTATTTTTTCCTTCTAGTCATCATTTCATTTCAGGAGTATTATTCATTTTAATTACTTTTGAGAGGTCTGATTTTGTAACAGTATTGTTTTTAATTAGGAGTGGGATAAGGAGTAAATAGAAGTAAAACAGTGACAAATGGGTATAAGATTTCTCAAATATGTCATTTGCCCAAATAGGTAGAAACTGAAGGTTGTCACCATCTCATGTTTGTTCATTGGTCTGTGTAAAATGAAGTGGTGATCTGAGTCCCATAGGATTTGGAGAGCACTTGCAGCACATAAGGCAATAATTAACATCATTGCTGACAGTCTCTATAACTATGCCAAGTATTGAATAGAGATGAAAACATAATTTACCTTCTTATCCTTAAAGGTTTTGTTCCCTCATGTCAGAGTTCAATCAGACTGGAGGAACAGCCAAAGGAAATTTGTTTTATCTGGTGCCCATGCTATGCTTGCTCTTTGCAACAAAGCAAACATTTCAGCTTCTAGAGCCAGCAAATCAAGCAGAGCAGACAAACATAATCCCTTCCAAATAAAATTGAAATCCAACTTAGATAACACCAACAGAAAAAAAATCCATACTTGTAAAAGAATGATAATAAGCTTTAGCATTTACAAAAGTAGGAGTAAAGCAAAAGGCAATACTCTGGCACCCTTCTTTGTCACACCTTTAGCTGTACTAGAACTATAGCTTCAGTGAGATCTGCCTGTGCATGAAAGTTTTCTGCACCACAAAACTCAAAGTGGAGATAGTTGTCAAGGACACTCACAGATCTCTCTCTTTTTTATTTCTGGTTGGCTAAACATTTACTAATGAATGTAGATTACTTTATACTGAATTTAAGCCCATGATAATATGGTTTGGGAGAAAACCACATCACTGCAAGAAGTGTCATTCACTGGCCAGGAACTGACTGGCAAGGTTACCCTGTGGTAGATAAATGAATGTGATGATATGTTTAATTATGCAGATTTTATGGACCAGATATGCCACTTAATGGTTACAACAGGAAACAAGAATCAACCTACAGTGTAAAATTGTCAATTAATTTATTGGACCTGGCAGAGATCATGAATTTCACAGAAGTTTAGTTTGCCAAAAAAACAAGCAATTGTACCTTAATCTTCAAAAGTACAATAAAGTCCTTTATAAAGTTTGTCTGGTGTTTGCTGAATTTACTGAAAGTAGGAGTAGATACACAGCCTGATTATTGATATGATATTTTTTTCTTCTTCTAGGTTCTATCCTTAGGGGCTGATGTTCTACCAGAATATAAACTCCAGACACCTCGCATCAACAAGTTTACTATATTGCACTATAGTCCTTTCAAAGCTGTCTGGGACTGGCTCATTTTGTTGCTGGTAATATACACTGCCATATTCACCCCTTACTCTGCTGCCTTCCTTCTGAATGATAGTGAGGAACGGAAGAGGAGAGAGTGTGGATATTCCTGCAGCCCACTGAATGTTGTAGACTTAATTGTGGATATTATGTTTATCATTGACATTCTAATAAACTTCAGAACAACATATGTAAACCAGAATGAAGAAGTGGTAAGTGATCCAGCAAAAATAGCAATTCACTACTTCAAAGGCTGGTTCCTAATTGACATGGTTGCTGCAATACCTTTTGACCTGCTGATTTTTGGCTCTGGCTCTGAAGAGGTAAGCACAAATGAATACGAAAACTTAAATCTTAAGTTTTGACTTCACTACAATGATCTGTATTTACTAATACATTTTTTGCTTATAAGTTAATAGGCAGTTTAGTAGATCCACTGCATCCTTTGAAGTTAAACAAAATTAAATCTTCCTTAGTAGTAAACATTGCTAACTTTCATTGACAGAACAAGTTGAACAATTTAACTAGTATTTTTCAATTATACTGGGTTTGGTACTATCTTTACAAATAATGACATAAGTATATCATGTATGAATGTTTTGTTCAAATGCTTTTATTTAAGATCTGCCTCTATTATTTGCTACTTCCTTTGTAAAGTGCTACTTATGATGCTTAGAAGTCTTGTGCTGGCATTGAAGCATTACTATAAATTTTCACTGTTCAAAATCTTTTGATCAGATGTTTGGTCAGTGTAAAACAGATTAGTTGTAATGTGAACTACACGAGTTAACAAAAAATTTGGCTGTTGTCTATTTTATCAAGAATATGGACTGCCAAAAGAAAGAAAAATAGATGATATGGGGTTAAGCTTGCCAGACTTGACGAATGTTCTCAGCCTATCTGACCTGTACAATGCGTTAAAAAAATGTTCAATATATGCATCCAAAAATTGCCCAAAGGTGTATAAAACATACGCTATGTTCTGGATACCTGACCCAGTTCTGCCTCCTGCCAAAGAATTTTATTTAATTTAAGGAGGGCTAAAGTTATAACATATTTTTTGATGAAAAGTGAACTGACAAGTAGAGAACTGGGGTTTTTTTGTGATGCACAGCATACAGCAATTTAAAAAAAAAAGAAAAAAAATGCAACAAACCAAGTAAAATGCGACCCGTTCACTTTTCAAAGGACATGAATCCATTTCTTAAAGATTACAATTTTGCACATATTGACATAAAGAAAAGAGACAGTTTTGTCAAACATATGTGCATCTTATTAATTGAGAACGGAAAGGTGAAAACTACAAATTAATCAGCAACTTTTAGCATAAAAATTCATTCATCTGACTTGTCACTATACAGAGAAGGCAAAAACATTTTTTATATTCTTAATTTAATTCCTTTCTATTAAAGTCATTCTTTGTGACAGCAAATATTTTTATGTCCACCCCAAAAGCCTGATCTGAAATCTGAGCGTACCCTAGCTACCCACTCAAATTATAGGTAAACTTAAGTATGCTTTGAAGGGTCAGTATAAACCAACTGGCACATACCTACATGCACCTTGAGAGTCTTGTAAGCATAATCAGTATTATAAATTTCAGAAGTAGGGTGAATATCACTCATGCTTTTCTTAAACTAGTTTTCTTAAATATTATGTAATGAAAATATTTTCCTGTTTCCTGTACCTCTTAAAAATTATAACAATGTGGTCTAATTCAGCAGTCATAGAAATCAATAGTAACATTCCTAATCAATAGCAATATCCTACTAATTTGAACATGAATGTACACATTCAAAGTAAATGAGGAATCTGGACAAACATGTAAGCTGAGTGAGTTGGGCTTGTTCAGCCTGGAGAAGAGAAGGCTCAGGGGAGACCTTATGACAGCCCTCCAGTCCCTGAAGGGGGACTAAAAGGAAGCTGGGAAGGGACTTTTTAGAAGGGCATCTAGTGATAGGGTGAGGGGTAGATTTAGATTGGATATTAGGAAGAAATTCTTCACAAGGGTGGTGCGACACTGGAACAGGTTATCCAGGGAAGTGATGGCTGTGCCCTTCCTGGAAGTGTTCAAGGCAAGGTTGGATGGAACCTTGAGCAGCCTGGTCTAGTGAGAGGTGTCCAAAGACACGACCAGAGTTTTTCCAAAGAATGTTTATCAATATGGTAATAGGCACTTTATAAATATAAATTTCATATATATATATGAATATTTTTATATTTGTATTTTATATATATATATATATATATGTATGTATTTATATATATATATATAAAACCATGGCCGGGGGGTGGAACTTTATGATCTTTAAGGTCCCTTCCAACCCTAACCATTCTATGATTCTGTGATTCTGTGATTCTAATAGCATGCAGTTGAAATAAATTGTGTTAAAGGAATGCAGTAAGGAGAAAGTAATATAATGAACAGAGGGAATGTGTTAATAGTTCTCTTACCAAAAGAGAGCTTTTTCTATTTAGAAGATGACTAAAAAGCTCCAAGATTCAAGAGAAACTTTGATCACCTTTTGCATTCATTGTCTGTGGTAAGTCTCAATTTTTCTGCAGATTTTTTTCTGCAGTTTTGGTAGCACCAACAAATGAAGGAGAAATATTTTGATGATGGTTTAACTTCTAACTCAGAGCACACCATTCTCCTTCTGGCGTGGTCTGCATCCCTGTTTGATCACTGATCATTTGTCACTGCTAAAAATTATGTTCATTGATTGGAAGAGTGGAACATCAAGAATTACAACAGGAACCAGTTCCAAAGTTCATTGAAGGAGTGATCTGTGGATTTGATCCTGAGCATCATTCTTTTACACCTCCCCTGTTGCAGACATCCTTAAGATTAAAGTAATGGGTGTTAAAGTGATGCTAAAGGGATACATTTAACATGAAATAATGTTACAGATTACTAGCAAACAAGTGCATTCTGGCAAGTGAGTATCCAAATACAAAAACATAGAATCTTGAACATAAATTATCAAATCATGTAGAGACTTTTTCAGTATTGCAGATATAAATAAGTCAATTCTTTATTCTCTCAAAACCTAGTAAATGAACAGTTTCACTATCTGGAAAAACTAGTTTGTTTACCAAAGCAGCAATGAAACTATATAGATTATGACTAGTTCGTCATGCCATCATGACTTCTCTCTCATTCATGGTATTGAATATGTCAATCACTTTTTCTAAGCTGCTACTTGCTCCCTACATTGGTAACTGTAATATTTCCCTGATGATCCTTTTAGTATAGCAAAAAGCAGCAAACAAAAAACTGTTAGAATGGAGCATTTTCCATTTAATAGAATTTTTTTCAGTCATAAGGGTTATCTTTTTTATGAAATAGCTCTCTTTTGTTATCTACAGATTCTTCAAATAAGATCCCCTACGAACAATTGTATTGAACAGTCTTTTTATTAAACAACATAAGCTCAAAAGAGAGCTCCATGTGTGCTCACTCAGCTTTAAAACACCTCGATATCAAACCGAGTCTAGAAAGGGCAGGAGATAATAATCCAAATACCACATGCAACACTATCTGAATGCTTCCATTCCAGCCATACTTTGTCAGCCACAGGAAAGAAACAAGAGTTCAATATAACTTTTCTGTCTAGGCAAACTCAATACAAAATTATTATCGCTGGTAGTAAACCATTCTATCTTTATTGTGTATTTTAAATGGTAAGGGAGGATAAAAATAATGAATAGATGAACTTTTTACTTTCTGTTCTTTCAGTAATTTTTTTAAATCATTCGGCTCAGATGACAAGTCTGGGTTGGATTTTAAACAAATAATAGTTGCAGTGGCATAGCTCCTTAAAACACACACATAGATAATATGTGTGTACAAATGGAATGCTGCTTCAAAGACAGGTATGTTGTTGGGAAAAATCAGATGAATGTGTAGATAACTAGTTTCTTCCCTTTCATCTAGAATGTGCTGCAATAAAACATACAGACAAGTGATGGCAACAGCTTCAGCATGAATATTTTCATATTTATAGGTTTATTCAATTGAGGGAATAGAGAACACAGCTGAAATATGCAGCAAACTATGAAGGCTTTTGCAAATTTCAATAAAAATAAATATGTCATGATGTATATCCAGCATACTCACAAAGCATAAGAATGAATATGTCTTCTATACATAGAAATAAATCAAGAAAATAGATGAGGTTTGTATAAAATGAAGACATATAAATCGAAGTACTTTTGTTCTTCTCTTATTTTCAAAATCTTCATTCTGTTACACAGTGTATCTGATAAAGCAAACTGAAAAGAAGTATCTCTCACTTCCTGAATGCATCTCCACTGATGGTACTTTATCCCCTTCCAAATCATAATATATTTCCAAATCAAGCTCAGAAAACTTTTCAGGAGGGGACTAATGCAGTTTCCTTTGCTCAGAATAGCAATTTACTTGGGAAACCTACTCCAATGAACATCAAATTTTTTACACTGCAGACTGCATAGCTGATGATGCAGGTAGTGTGCCTTTGCATTAGCAACTCTGTGGACTGACTCCAGTCCAGGATGTTGTGGTATCAGGTAGAGGGTCTGGAAATTATTTAGGTGTCTGGCCAATATCAGAGAAGTATTTAGTATCAACCTTTTCTTCCCTTCATTGCTTTTCACGATGAACCAAAGAGGAACCCCAGCACTGCTTAAGCAGGCAATTATTCATAGACCATTTTGACAGTCCTTTATCAATGGCAGTTGAAGTTCCAGTACCCTGCTATAAATAAGAAGTTTGGGTTAGTTGAAATATGTTTGTTTAATTGCTATTTGCAATAACATTTTCAGTATCACAATTCATACAGCATAAAGTTCTTTAAAAATGACACAGTGCTCAGAAGAAGGTTTTAAAGTAACAGAGCATAAATTAAAGGGCCACATTCTGGCATGTATTAGAGATTTTTCCAAGAGAGAGAAAAGATTTAACTATGCTTGCTGCTGTAATGCTCATATTTAATATATATATTTACAGGCTGAAAAAAGTAGAAGGTTGGTGACAGTTTTAACATAAATCATTAGTGACAGGAAATTATTGAGAAACTGAGGACCTCAAAATACCAGAAAGGTGGAGAGGGCCCTAGCAGATAAAATACTGTGTAAGCAAGGGCATATTAATGTACATTGGAAGAGACAGTTTGAGCTGAAGAAATAAAAAAAAAAATTAAACCCACGAAAAATGTTGAGGAAAACTAAGGACTTGGCCATCATAAAGAAAGCTATAAGTCAGAAATGACTTTTTGCACAGGCAGACTATAATTTATAGAGATAATTAATTAGGTGATACCACCTCCCTCTTCCAGTCTGATAAAATAATTTCTGAATCATGATGCCCTCCGCAATCAGATAGACTGAGACCCTCTTTCTTCAAATTGTGCTGTAAACAATTGCTATCCACCAAAATAGCTCCCTGTTGTGGTTGTTTTAGCATCAGAGCTTGTGTAATTGAGGGTATAAAATAATCTCACTGTGAAAAAAGAAGACTAATCAGAGTTAAGGATGCCCCTTGTTTTATACAAATATTTTGTAAAACAAATTCTGTGACCTATACATAGAAAATGTAGTATCCATGAACTCTTGTTTTTGAAGTGTCATTTTTCCCCTGGAGAGAAAATAATTGGCAAACTTTAAACATTTTCAAGCTTCTTATTAGCAGAACTTAATAATTATTCCAAAGCAAATAAATACATCTTCTGCGTGCTTACTTGTGGAAAGAACCACGTAGGCATGAAAGAATCATGGTGGGCATGATGTTGAGGTTTTCTTGTGCTGTTAGTAAACCCAAAACAGGGGAAAAAAAAAAAACACCTCTTTTAATCTCCCTCCTGTACTATAACTAGAAAAAATCAAAAGATGTTTTAAAAGGCAAAATAGCACAATAATTAAGTGAGGTAAAAATATCAAAATTACATTGGCTCTACATGTTAAAAGAATGTTAGATTGGTAGATTGGAATATATAAATAGGGCCGTAGAGAAATCTAAGCTGATCTTTTTTACTTTTCTCTGTAATTTTATTTGTAATGGAAAAGTAAATTTGAGGAAATAGAATGTCTGATTTGGAAGAATCTATTTTAAATGGGTATTATCTTAATGCCCTTATCTTTTTAATAAATCTTCCCAATTAGAAAAGACTTCTTCAATGTCTTACAGGTACTTTAGGTTCTGAAAGCACTTAAGTATGTGCTGTGGTCCTAATTAATTCCAGCTTAGGCAAACAGTTATGGAATGCTGTTTGCACTGAATCTACTATAGTGGTGTAAAATGATCCTTTACCTGTCTTCTGCCAGTCTGGATTCATAGTTTCAGTAGCTGTTAGATTCCTGTGCTTCTGGCTCACAGTAAATGTTGCTACTGAAAAAAAAAATCCTGATGTGAGTATCCAGCAACTAATGAACTTGTTGTCCACCAAATAAAGTTAAGTATGGCAAAAACAGCAACAAGCAATTCAGAGACAAGAGTAGTATCTGTCAGATTGCTATCAGCAGGCATTAATTGTTGGCACTGGGTGGTTGGGATATGGTGGGTAACTGGAGGAGCAAGACCTCTGTGTCCTTGGGTGCCATGTTGAGCAAAATATTCCAGCACACCAAGGAAATTACACTGCATGGGTCATAATTCTGACATCAAGAACATCTGTCCCTGGCCAAGTGGCACACGGGAGGTGGACTGTTACTCTATGAAGGCTAGATCTACAGTGAGAAGTGGACAGCATCTAAAGGCACACCAAAAGCCACAGATCATGCTTTCTACCTCTACTATCAGCTGCATTTTAGCCTCTCCACTTTGTTAAAGAAACTTGAAAGGCAGGGTAGGTTTCTTGATGATTTAAAGCATATCTAGTCTCACGGATGCTGATTTGTCCATGAAGGGATGGAGTTTGCCTGTAGTAGCCACCTCCAGCATACTCCAGAGCTCACACTGTTGCAGTATCAGACACTGCATAATATTAGCAAGTCCTAACTTAAGAGCGGGGTAGAACACTGTTGACATATTTTGAATTCACAGTCTACCTCCTGATCTATTTAAGGGGCACTGTAAGACTATTTTGTTTCTTGCATGGTGTAGAGATATGACTACATCTGTAAAAGAATGGTTCAAACATCCTACTAAATACAAATGTTAGCTTTCCTTAAGATTACTCTTTTTCTTAAGGGAACATAAAAGAAAGAAAGCTTTAACGTGACACATACTACCATCAGAATGGTTTGTAAGGCTTGGAAAGATTCTCCAGTTCAGCGTTATGCAGTATACAGATACGTTTAAAAAAACAAAACAAATAAAACCCCCACCGCATTAAAAACTTATTATATCTTGACATTTACTGAATATTTTAATATATGTTCAGGTGTGATGGAGGGAAAAGTGTAGCTGAGGGGTTTTTTTTATCAAGTAGCTACTATATACAATATTGTCAAATTCTTTTACAAGGAATTAACAAGCGTGAACACAACTTACTGATTGAAAACCATAAGTTTACATTAATAAACTTTTAAAAGATCAGAGGTTCAAAGAGGCTGCAATGAATCATTGTGCAGGTCTGCACTAAAAAGCTTGTAATATTCTCCTGGTTTATAACTGACCCATATGTGTTTTTTTAATGGTATAGTACTTTTATTATGGTTTTTACCACCAGACCTGAAAGCTTCAGGATAAAAGATGCAAAAAGAAGATTGATCTGGAGTCTGGCAACAGTAATTTTTCCATTATTTTCTATTCACAGTGGTTCACAGGAATAATATTTGTAGAATAAGATACTCTTTGGGACATTTCTGCCCTGTTCATTCTCTCTTCTAGAACATGTGCACCCGAGCATTGCAATGAGTCTCTAAATTAGGATTGAATATAGTCTAACAGCTATGTTCAAACATCATAAATATTTATTGCCCCCAATGCCAGTCAATAATTATGACTTACAGACTTTATCGTGTCAAAGCACCATGAATCTAATGGATCATTTAAATCCATTAGAGTAGATTGGAGAGTACAGATCAAGAATAATATTCAAAATGGAAGAGTATTCAGCAGATAATGACAACCTTAATATATTTTAATTTAAAATGTACATTTCTTATTGTTTCTCCACTGTTTTTATAATAAAATTGTTAGTTTAAAGGAAATTAAATTAAGATTACATTGAAATGGGTTAATCTATGTGTTTTGATGATTCTCCAAAATAATAAAATTTGCACTGGTTTATTCATGCTGACTATTCATGAGAGTACATTTGCTAACAGAGAACATCAATTTCTATTTATATCTTATTTTTACAGACAACAACTTTAATAGGTCTTCTGAAGACAGCTAGACTGCTGCGTTTGGTGAGGGTAGCACGGAAATTGGACAGATATTCAGAATATGGTGCTGCAGTTCTGATGCTCCTTATGTGCATATTTGCACTAATTGCACACTGGCTTGCTTGCATTTGGTATGCCATTGGAAACGTAGAAAGACCTTACTTGGCTCACAAGATTGGCTGGTTGGATTCTTTAGGAGAACAATTAGGCAAACATTACAATAAGAGTGATGCAAGCTCTGGACCATCCATCAAGGACAAATATGTTACAGCACTTTATTTTACCTTCAGCAGTCTGACAAGTGTAGGATTTGGAAATGTGTCTCCAAACACCAACTCAGAGAAAATCTTTTCCATCTGTGTCATGCTGATTGGCTGTAAGTAGTTTTACCTTATTTTTTTATTTTTTTCTCAGCATTTGAGCCAATGACTTCCCAGTCTCAGCTAATAAAATAATAAGCATGCAGCTGGAAGGGCAAATTCCCATGGAAGGCAATGTTGTATGCGAAAATATGTTGTGACTCATGCAGTGTCAGGTTGTAGTCAAATTGTTTGACTGCTCGAAATCTGTTAACCGAACTGTTGGAAGTTTTGTGCTGTGTATCACTAAGCAAATCATGTAGAGGGTAGGAAGCAGAGTTTTAAGTGGATTTAGGAAACTATAGCCTATCTCTTTTTTCAATAATCATATTTTATTTGTTGATTTAAACCCCAAAACTATAAATGTCTGTGTACCTTCTAAACTCTACCCTTTGTTCTTAACTTGTACTTGGTCTTAGTTCCTACTTCTCAGTTCTACCAAAGTTCATAAGATTAGATGGACCTAACTTACAACACTAAATTCAGGGCTGCAAATCAATAAAAAGCTTCAGGTAAATCAATTCAACATCTATGAAAATGTTACTAGTCTCAGCTGAGTTATTTTACATACAAAGCACATTATAAGAACTGTAGCATCATCTGCAAAACCCAATGATTTGATTTAAGCAAGTCTTATTTCTATTTAATCCAGCATTAATGTACGCTAGCATTTTTGGAAATGTATCTGCAATAATCCAAAGGCTCTACTCGGGAACTGCACGGTACCACATGCAGATGCTGCGAGTAAAGGAGTTTATACGCTTTCATCAAATCCCCAACCCTCTGCGGCAGAGACTTGAGGAATACTTCCAGCATGCATGGACATACACCAATGGCATTGACATGAACATGGTATGTTGTTCTGTTTTCTCAGGCACAGACACTGAGGAATAGATAAATGCATGAGAATTTAGATTTTATAAGCCTTCTTAGGCAACACAGTAGTACTAACCATTTAACAATGCACAGACTCATTTCTAGGAAGTGACAAGGTACAACACTAATATTTTCTGCTTTTGTAAAACCTTATATAACCTTATATAAAAATATATTATGTAGCCAGCTAAAAACATATAACAATCTGCTAATGAGCAAATGTAAGCATCTGTATTTCTGTCTTATCTTCTGGAGACAGCAACATTTTTTTCTGAAAAGTTGACATAGGTTTGAAGACACTGAGAGCATTGTACTTAAGGAGCTGTGAATCTGTGTCTCTAGAGGGAAACATTCCAGAGCTATTCTGAGTTATAGATTAGAGACTTTGTAGAGCTCTCCAGAAAGTTGGCAAAACCAAGAAAATCCATACATTTTTGTAACAATTTTACTAGAAATCAACCTCCAAAATTTTGACATAAATTCAAACAGCTTTCATGTGGTATCCATACATAACATTTATACATACATTTGTGAATGACTGTCAGAGTGGCATGCTTTTATGCAGTAAGCAGAAACAACGATCTTGATTAAAAGCTTTTATAAAACTGAATCACCAAGAGTTTGACCTTACAGTTACCATTAAGTAAAGCAGATCCTAAAAGTAAGACAGCAAATTAATTATATTGGGCTTCACCTCACACTTCCATGAGTGTCCCCTCCAGAGGGATATTATGCCCAGCACAGGACAAAGACACTTGTATAAACCTCTGCCAGGGATTACTGCAGTGGAAGGCAGCATGATTAGCTTCATCCTGCATGGCACTGAATGGCCCTAATTCCCTCTGATGGCATTGGGATTGTGGGGTACTCAGCACTTTGCACGATCAGGCCCTTAAGCTGCAGGTGGGTGCAATTTAAGCCTAAAGAAATTCATTGAATTATTTCTGAAGATATTACAAAATCATGTATGTCTTAACTAAGTCATTACCACTAATGGATATACTAAGAACACTTGTTGCACATGAAATAGTAATTAAACCTGGATGCTGCCAGGTTAAACTTTGCATAATGCAGGAATCAGTGTACTGGAATTAGTCTTGGATTTGTCATTAATGTGAAATACTAAGTGGATTGAACAGCCCATTTTCTGCAATATGATTGTGAGGTAGTATGAAGGCTTTGCTTCAAATAAAATGTGAAAAAAACCCAAACCCAAGTTTAGTATTTGGTTTTATATATTTTGTTTCTTATTCTGTTCACAATTCTATCCCTCAAGTTTTATGGCAGTCGCTTAATTTTCTTAAAAAGTGAATTTGAATATTTTACACTTAGTGCAAGGATAATATAAGAATTGTGTGATTTATGTTGTACTTATGAAAGATTTATCTCTTTCCTGTCTGCTTCATACCTAAATACATGGAATAACACCACCCACTGGTAAGAGCAGGAGGTATTTATATCAAATTTAATTGCAGTATAAAGTGTGGAGAATATCCATGTTATCTGTCGGGTTTAGAGCTTGTTCAATGCTTTCTAATTTTAATTGTAACTTTTTGCATGATGAAGGGGTAGATAGCAAAGTGGAATTATCCAAGTAGAATCAGATGTGGGGCAAAATGGTTACTAAAAATTAGACATTAAAAAATGCCAATCTAACCATATTTAATAACCACTGTTTTACCCCACAACTCAAATTATGCTTCTCTGCCCAAAAAAGGTCATGTGCATATTGGTTTGCTTAGATAGCTGCTCTGTAGGAATGTCACTCTGACAAAGTTGCCATGCTGATCATCCTGCATTTTCCTTTGCGTGAATGCTCTTAGTTCAAACCATATATGCATGTTAGCACAAGCACCAATGAAGTTTTCTGGCTAGAAGCCATGTGCATATGAGATGGACTTGCATGTGGTATTAACTTAATTTTGCATGAAATATTTGCATTTACACACCAAAGGGCTAATACTGTCCTCAGACAAATGTGTTTGACTCCTGTCAACATTTACTGGGAGTTTTGTGCAAATATCTGAAGGCAGAATTTGATCCAGTGTCTTTCTTTTTCATTTCATGACTGAAAACTGAATGAAATTCAAAAAACTCAGTCCTCTTTCTCCTTTGAAATATGAATTGCATGAATAATCTACATTTTATATATATATATATATGTACATGCAATTTATACACACACATACTCATATATATATATAAAATATTAGAAAATATGTTTCAAAAGATTTTTTAATTCTCATCAATAACATACTTAAGAATTCAGAAAAAGAGAAAGACAAAACAACTTTTAACCTCAGGAATAATATTGCACAAAGACTAAATAAACTTGATTTCCTAAATAAAATCCTACATTTTATATTGAAAACTAGGAGATAACATTTTACACTTATTTGAAATAGTTAAACTTAAAATTAGGCTTAAAGACCTGCAGGTGAAATATGCTGAGAACATTGTTTATTTGTTCATTTGCTCCCCTCTGCTTCTTTTCCACATCTCTTTGACATTGTTTCATTGGATAATGTATTTTGATTAAAAAAATTCCCCTAATTATGCATGGACTGGATAAACAGGATTTGGGATTTCTTTTTTAACTAGATAAAAGCATTAGTCTATAGAATAAGCACAATTTAAAACATACCCCTGTGGTATACACTGGCAAAGTTAAGTTACAAAAAAATTATTTGCAGTGTATATTGTTTCATGAAAGATGTCACCAGTCCCAAAGATTCAAAGATATTAATTTATTTTTTTTAATTATCCTGTTCTGTTTTTCATAAACTCTCTTTGCCTTTGTTTCCCACCTTCATTCCAATGTTATCAGTCTGGCACTGATAATAGCATGCCTGTGATGCTTACCCTGAAAAGATGACATTTCTAGTGTTTGAGATCCTTTTTTTAATTTATGCATGCATTTTTTACAATCCCCCCCTTTATTTCCATGGATCTTCTGTGCATCTGAATAGCTTTATTGGTTTATTTTACCTTTAAAAAGAGTTCAAAGAAGTGGGACAAGCTTTGGGAAGTGTTTAGCCAAATGTACGTGTTAATTAAAATTTTGTATGTGGGACAGATGCTTTTTTAGTTTGGATTTTGCCCAGTATGATGAAAGAACAGAGCCAGTCAGAATTTTTATGTATAAATTTATGGAACCTCCTGCAAGCATCCAAGCAAATGGTTGATAAGTTGTCTATCTTAAGTGATCCTGCACCTACAGCAGGGCATACGCCTATCTTGAAGGTTCAGACCCAGCAATGCTACTGTATCAAATTAAGGGCAGGTACACCATTGCTTTGGTAAGGCTTCTTGTGTGAGAAATGAGCCACTGTCCACCAGATGACACCACTATATTTGTTATTCTTGCTCTTCTTCCTGCTGAGATCACTTCTTATGATGAAAACAATTCTACTCTTCTAGAACTATTGCCAGTACTGTCTTTGAACCAGAGAATTAGAAAAGGAAATTAACATTTTTTAAAAATAGCAATGGTAAATTCCTTATACAATCAGAATGCTAATCCAAATTATAAGAGTTTGGAACAAAATCTAGTAGTCATTGGTTAAACAGAGGAAGCATGTAAGCATGGTGGAAATTGATACTTCTATTTGTCTATATGTCATAATGGAAATCATAAGACATAAAAGCCTATCAGAAAATACCTTGGATATGATTAACTGTAAACCTGCTTTTTCATTTTCTATGACAAGACCACTTTAAAAACATGAATGCAGACATTTAATTTAGTTTCAGAAAAGAAGACCTGGTAGGAAAAAAAACAGACCTTCAAGAATGTCAATCTATTTGCAAAGTGATCCTTTATCAGTTTCTCACTCTGTTGTATTTTATAGTCTAACATCTCAATAACAAAAGCAATTAACAATTTTCAAACTATCAATTTTTTGAAAGACTTTCATCTGGTCAGCTTCCAACTTCTACAGACATCAAACTTTTCTGTCGATGAGGAAGTCAGCTGTCTAAGAAATTGAAATAATCTTCTGTCCTACTCACCCAGCAATGTATCATGTCTTAGAGATCACCTTTCAGATATACTCAGAAACTGTAATAAGTTTATAGATGAAGAATAATCCACTGCAGCTCCGGTAATTTCAACAAAAAAATGACAGACAAATCTCTGTCATGAAACTGACTGAAAGCAAAAGATACTAATTCGTGATAAGGTTGTCAGACTTCAAAACTCAATGAAAGGGAATTAGATCATCACACACTGCTTCTTTTATCTCTCAGCTGTTGTAAGGACCTCCTTTGTATCCTGCAAATAAACAAATGAAAAATAAAAAACCCAAAAACTCTGAGTCTGCCACATTTGCCTGTATGAAGAGGAATCATCAGAAATCTGATTCTATATGGAGCCCAAGAGCTGCTGGAGCAGAATTATCATCTGTGACCTTGTTTATTCTTTTCTAAATGGTGAAAGCCCTTTGAAATGTTTTGCTCTTCTGCTTATGGAAATAGTTAATTTCTGTAATTACCTAGAAATAGTAAACTCTAAACTTTTTCTAGAAGTAGAACTTGGTTGAATTACAGGAAGGTTTAGCCCAGATGAAGATGTTATTAAAATCTGAGAGTCAAATGTTTGTGATAGAACTTAATCCTGCACTGCTTTTTCCATCAGAGGGTACAGCTATTGGTAAATAGAGATCCTAATTCAAAATATATGCAGCTTGATTTGTGCAGTTAAAAAGTCTCAGATAGTGCTAAATTTAGATGGCAGAAAGATAAAAGTTAAAGATATAGGTTATTTCACCAAGTATATAAATTAATTTCACTCATGCTTACAGAACAATCTAAGAAAGTCAAAATGTTAATTTTGAATATAAATCCCCACTGGAGTGAACCCTCCAAGGCATGGGGTTTGCTCCCTGTAATTAGTTGAAAATTTATTATTCAAATTGTTCGAGAACTTTGTTCAGCATTTAGTGATGCCAATGTCAATGTAACCTGACATCTATATCATGTTGATGAGATGTAAGTAGAGATTGAGTATATGTAGTCTATAGCACAAAGTATATGTATTCCTGCCTCTTTGTACCTTCAGCTGCTCAGGGTTTTTGCTGGGTTAATTTTTGTATGGATCAGCTTCTCAAACTATTTCACAGGGAGAGATCAAGATACGTCAGGACAAGCAGATAATGTTGAGAAGGACCAGAATTCCTCTTTCAGTTTATGCCAGCTTAAATTGTCAGATGAACTTGTAAATTTACCTTTATCTTTCCTTCTATATGCTGGATAATTGCCACCCATTAATAAATCTGATTCCAGTACAAGAAAGCCTTAGACAAAATCAGTTTCCACCCACCCTAAAACAGACCCACAATGCATAAGCGTCCTCTTGTGCTCTCTTCAGCTGCTGCCTGGCGTTTATGTTTGATGTTACCTATATTTCAACAAAGAAAATGTATAACAGAAGATTGCATGCAGAATTAAAGGAATATCTTTGACTGCCGGACTGCAGGGACAGGAACATCTCACATACTAGGGAAGGCTGAGAGCTGTGATTGTTCAACCTGGAGAAGTGAAGGCTTACAGGGGTTTTCATCAATGTGAGCCAATACCTGCAGGGAGGGCGTAAAGAAGATGGATCTTTTCAGATGTGCCCAGTGACAGGACCAGAGGCAAACTGGTACACAAAAGGTTCTCTCCAAACATAAGGAAACACTTTTTTACTCTGAGGATGACCAAGCACTGGCACAAGTTGCTCAGAGTGATTGCGGAGTCTCCATCCTTGGAGATATTCAACATCTGTCTGGACATCATCCTGGGCTACCAGCTCTTGGTAGCCCTGCTTGAGCAGGGAGATGGCATCTGCTTAGGCAAGATGATTTCCAGACGTCCCTTCCAATCTCAAGAATTCTGTGATTTTGTTGGTATAGAATGTGATATTTCCATTTTAATGACA
Organism: Gallinula chloropus; assembly: GCF_964237585.1. NCBI lineage: Eukaryota > Metazoa > Chordata > Aves > Gruiformes > Rallidae > Gallinula > Gallinula chloropus. Next base: position 18,765,776 of record NC_140090.1, on the reverse strand, counting down.
ATTATTTGCTTCAGCTTGGATGCTTTCTAAATATTTTCTGTGGGACAGGTGTCAATACCTGCTCCAGAACTTAGGACCTTCTTGAATATTATCCAAACAAATTTATCCAAACAAAAAAAGTTATCATTTCCGCAAGCATTTGCTAGTTATCTGAGGTTATTAGCCCACAAAGGTCTCCAATTCTGTTGTCACAAAGGTGTTTGATACATGTTGACAGATAACCTGTCATCTTGAGAAAGAGAAGTTAATGAAGCTGGACTCCCTCTCCACTTATAAAAGATCATAATATGTACCATGTCCCTGCTATCCTTCCTGAACCTCAAGCACTTATACCACATAAAATATTTTACTTCCCTCTGAATGACAGACACTTCTCTAAGCCTGCCGAGTAGATAAACAAATGTTATTTGATGTGGAATAAGGTTTGTTGCAGACAGGAAGACAACTGGAGCCTGTGGTCACAGCATCATAACTGGTTTTCCTTTTTCTTTCTTCTTCTTTTTTTTTTTTTTTTTTGAGAAGGGAGAGGGTTGTTGAGGTTGATGTTGTATCTCATTACATGTCTCTTTTCAGATCTGCATCTCTTGAATTATGCATGACTTTCTGAATCTAAGCATGATTTTAACTATGACAATACAAGATTTTTCTCACCAGGGCATGGTGGAATCACTATTGAGAAGATATTGAGTGCAAAAATTCAAACATATCAGGAAGGAATGGAGAAATTGAAAGTCAAAACTGTATTCAAATGATTTATTCATTTTGGATTTTTCATTGAGAATAAAGCTATATAAAATTAAATTTTTATTTTTACATTACCTAGTTTTGCATTCATGTAATTTGAAGATTATGTTGGCTTTTAGTTGTCTAGAAGAGTGTATTTAATTTTTTTTCTTGTCACATTGGAGTGTGACTTAAATGTTGGTAAAGATTGCAAAAGATCACAACAAATGAAAAGAAGTTAAATGCAATATTTAGAGTTCTGTTATTTTAATGTTAATCTCATTTAGAAGACTGCATGGATGATTTTCTAATACTTAGACAGTATGTGTACACATAATGAACTGATGTTTTAAGTATATCATTCTCAATATCATTCTCAACACATTGTAAGTATATCATTCTCAATACAATTGTTCATGCTCTACACAGACAAAGATACCTTTGAGAATCAGAGTCTTTCATGTTAACAGAAACTAAAAATTAATTAATAAGAAATATTTTCACAAATTAATGAAAATCTAAATATTAGGAATGTATATGGTGGTTTGGCAAAATGTCTGTACTACACAACACAATACTTAGTTTGGAAACATCAAAATATGGCTAGTGTGAGCTACTGACTTGGAGTAAACACCTCACTACATACAATGTGTGCAGTATGATAAGCTCCTTATAGTAATGTATTATGTAGCAATGTTCTAGAAAAATATCCTCAAATCAGCTTCTTTCTTGCATTTTAAAACTTGTGTTAGTGGAGTAATCTCCAAAAGTCCATTGGAAATCAGTGTTATTTGGGAAGCGGTATTCCTTCGAGACATTTGACAACTGTGGTACTAAAGAGTGAATGTTCTTCCTCTCTGATGTATAAAAACTGTTTTAGAGTGTACGCTCCATGGGGCAGGAACTTTTTAATCAAAGATACTTGAAGAGAGGCTAGTATCTTTCAAATGTTATTAACAGATAAATAACTATTAACTAATACGCAATGATTTTAAAACAATTTCCTGTTAAGTATAAATTAATTACTAAAATAATTATTTCTACCAAAAAAATACCAAAAGTATCTTCAGAAATACAAACCAATACACATGGTCTGCATGGTTTTTGCTTAATGGTAAAGTACAATCCCTTGATAAATGAGATAAACAGAAGCTGATGTGAAAAATGAATACAATTTACCCTAAGGCTGTGCTCCTGACTTTCTAACAAATCAAATATACCTTTTCCTGTAAGTATCTCTGAGTTGAAAATATATTTCCTATTTTGCATTTAGAGCTCTTCTAAATTATATACAGACATCTAGCAAAAGTATTAATTCAAAATAGGTCTTTTTTACTCACATGACTAGAAAACAACTTCAAAATAAACTCCTAGAATTTTTCTCAACCTGCATCATTGACCCATAATATTTTTATTTCAATATAATTACTTTAAAATAAAAAGAGAAATCATGTACTAAGCTATTTCTAGTGGTGTGGTAGATACTGAAAACAGAGTGGCACCACAGAAGCTTTTCATTTATCATGTTTTCTTTTGCTTATTGTTGTTGAATGCTGGCTTTTTCTGAGGATGCATAAATTTCATGTGGTGATGCCTTATAGCTCATAAAAAATTTGTATATATGTGTGTTAAAACATTCTGTTTGTTATTTCACAGCATTGATTTCCATTAGCAATCATAGAAACATTTCAACTCAGTTAAAGGTACTGGTATTTCATTTGTAAATCATAGCTTGGATTGTGTGGACAGAAGCCTCATATCAGAAATGTGCTCAACTCCATTAGCAAGGCACATGGGTTGTGAATATCTTTATGCAACAAGAGTGAGTGCACAGACCTTTATTGTGCTGAAATAAAAATTAATATAGCAACAAGCAAATGTATTTTATGTAATTTTTTTCTGTGCAGGAATATTTACATGTTTGTGGAAAAACAGCGCAGAGGATAAGCGGGAATGAATTAATAGACTGCTCTAATAACAAAAAGACACATCCTGTTCTCATATGCATAATAATGGCAGCATTAGTATCTGTTTTGTCCTTAGAAATAGGCAACAGATATGGCTGGTCCCAAGGAAATGATATGACCCATTAACCTCATGGACAGCAGATAGCAAGATTTAACGGAAAGTAAGGGCAGTGCATAATAATGTGTCAGGCCCATGCCTTAACACAGCAAGCAGAGTCACAAGGTGGGAGTACTCTCACAGAAGTCAGTAGCAGAAATGTTTATTGATTCTATAAGAGTCAGAGGTAATATGATCCTAGACGATTTAGGTAAGCTCATGCATAATGATCACGTTGGAAATAGCTCAATTTTTTTTTCCCTAAGCAAAAATTAACACGTTACCATGGTACCCGAAAGGAATCCCGTAGTTCTACTTCAGGCAAATTCCCATTGTTCTGAGTAAGGGATGAGCAAGGACCGTAACAAGTAGCCCCGCAGTTTGCTGAACTAATCATCTGCCTGTGTAAATCTCCATAATATCGATGTTTCAGTGGCACTGTTGCTTTTTCTGATAAAAATCTATGTCTTAATCTTAGCAGCAGAATATATTTAATAAGAAAATCCCAATACCCGCTCTGAAAAATGTCTGATCTTGTTCAGATAGCCCTCATTTTACAAATGTTATTTCAACAAAACCCTCTCGTATTAAATGTAGTACTTTTACAATTGATCTAAAGGAAATAGTCATACTAGTCCATATAGGTGAAATTCAGACAAGACTCTCCCTTTAGCTGTCTTATTTGTTATTTTACTGCAGTGTATTCATTCATATGCCTTGATGTCATTTCTTGCTAGGAAAGAAATCTTCATAGATTTTGTAACGACCAGACACATTAGTGTTGCAATCTATATGATTACACTATGCACTTATTGAATTGTAATACTCTGACAGCTCTTAGGACCACCTCTACTGTATCTCATTTCTTTCTTTCTGTCCAGGAAGGAAACATAAAAATTATATTCAGCAACTTTCATAGTATTCACATGAAACTTTTATGCTTGTCTTTCCAGGTCCTGAAGGGGTTTCCAGAATGCTTACAAGCTGACATTTGTCTGCATCTCAACCAAAATTTGCTTCAGAATTGCAAAGCGTTCCGAGGGGCCAGTAAAGGCTGTCTTCGAGCTTTGGCTATGAAATTTAAGACAACACACGCACCTCCTGGAGATACTTTAGTGCACTGTGGAGATGTTCTCACTGCTCTTTACTTTGTGTCAAGAGGCTCCATTGAAATCCTTAAGAGTGACATTGTTGTAGCCATTCTTGGTAAGTAAATTACTGCAAGGTATGTTAAAAGAGGCAGGGTACTGAAAAGAAATATCCATTGTTCTTCCTGGGGAAGGAAATTTTTAAAAGTTTTACTCACTGTTATTTAAAATCAAGCAGAGAAATAATTTGTTTAAAGAGCAAAGTCTACAGTGTATGAAGGTACTGAGACACATAGACCCGCTACATACCAACTGGAGAAAAACATGTATCTACTTGAGGTATTCAAAATGTCTTCTAGAGATTTTCAGAAGTGTCTTCTGCCCACTGAAGGAGAAAGAATGGAAGAGAATAACAGGTTAATCTGATCTATATTGATACTTAAGTGTAATAGCACCGGGGTTCTCCTTGCATTTCTTATTAACACATTCTTGTTTGTATAGCATGGTGAGTTACTTGTTTTCTTTCCCATTGAAGATTGCTCAGAGCAATGTTCAATCTAGCTAGGAGCTCACCTGCAGCTGGTGATAGCTGTTATGTGGAATTAGTAGGACTTCATTAGCTACAGCAATTTTTAAAGTAAAAATAACTAAAACCCTGCCAAAACAAGACTACTGATTTGTTGCTCCAATTTAATATCAGATAATAAGAACACGAAGAATAACTGAGTGGATGAGTAAGTATTTTGCTATATAGAAATCTCCACAAGCTGTAACATCATTCATATGTTCTTCTTTCAGTTTATCATCCACTGTAGGAATTTTCAGCCAGAAAAGCAAAATGTGGACTGCTAGCAGTATGTTGCTATTAATCCACTTGTAACTGATTATTCTGCTAGCACTTTGCAGGGTGGATACGTGAGCAGAAGTACAAGGGTGTACCTACAGCAATCCTTCCCTAGGTTTAGATGGTGTTATCAAGATAATTTGTCATTTCATGCTGTTAGACCTCATCAGCTGGGCCAGCTTTAGGCACAATCGAAGTAGGGAGCATGCAAGTATAGCACCGTGAGCTTTATACTTGTCTTTGTGAGTGTCTTCCCCTGATTATGAAGAGCAGGGATCACTGGGGATTTCATCTCTCACAGCAAAAATTCATAAATTCTATGGCACTCACAATCAAGAAAAACTGACAAGTTTATGAACTCATTAATTTCTTCTTGGACCGAAGATGCAAACTGGTCAAGTTTTGCACATGAAGCACATCAGATCCCTGTGCTCTTGTACGGCAGGGTAATGACATCATATCTCTTCCAGCCTACAGCTGGGGACGCAGGCTGGAGTCCTGCTCTGCCAGAGAATGATGATCTGGACAGAGAGACAGCTGTGTACAACTGCAGCCAAAAGGAGCTTTTCCATGGGCCCACATCTGTTGCATAATCCATGAGGCAGGAGGCTGCCTGATAGCAGGGTCTATAGAGTCTGCAGTACCATGAAGAATGTCCTGAAAAAGAACGAAAAATTATACAAATTAGTATTACTCTGCAATAAAATCACCCAGAAACCTAAAAAAGGTTATCAATACTTAGACAAATATTTCTGTTAATTCCACTTTCTGAAAAAAATACACACAGAAATGGACATAAAAAGCACAGAATGCTTTGTCCTCTGGGGTTCATTCCAACAGATGTAGCAAGTTCCAGCTTTGTTGACAAGATGTAAAAATATTGCAACCATGCTGATTGCTAGTATGGAAGAGAAGGTATTCCATGCCTTCAATAGGAACCTCTGCATTCATACACAGTAAAGCTGCAAGGACTATTATAATATACTGTCTTTTCTCTGTTATATGAATGATTCTTGTCACATTTCATACATTTAACTGTCTGTTCTGTCAAATTAATTTGTTTGATGAAAGTAAAGCAATGGGTTTTGATCTGAAGACTAAAGGAGAGGGAAAAGTGATCATTTTTCTTGGCACTTTATTTCTGTTAGTTAATTATTTTTATTGTTAAATATATATGCCTTTTTTCCAATATGAAACTATCTTGCTTCGATGTCTTCCCATTGGTTCTTGCTATGCATTCCTTATTGTATTCTAGAGGCATTTAGTAACAAGTAATTTTTCCTCTCTGTAAGGATATATGCAATATAATCAGGTTACCTCTTAATCTTCTAGTTGATAAACTAAACAGACTGTGATTTTTAAGAGCCTCACTGTAAATCAGGCCTTAAATTATTTTTTGCATACTGCTTGCTCACCCAGTTTTCAGCTTCCTTTTTAGAAAATGGAGAAACCAGAACTACTTACAGTAACTTTTTAGCAAAACAAAAGCCAGAAATGTTTAACAGAGATGCGAAATCACCCCTGTATTCTTTTTTATCCATCTACTGTTTCTTAGTTGCTATGATCACTATCCTTTTTGACAAATGTTTTCCCAGTTCTCCCCCAAAACCCATTGTGCAGGTAGACCCTCCAACCCTTAGTTTAGAGCATATTTTGCACTGGTTTGTGGCTGCAGCTGCTCTGCATTTACAGAGGCTTGATGCAGATTTGAGGAAAACGAGCAATTAAATAGAGATTATGATTTCAGCAAACAGGTATTGCAAATATGTCAACATTGATCTAGAGAATTGTAACAGTATCAAAATAGAAGCAGCTATGTTTAAAGACCTTCTTCAAAACAACTTCTGTGGTATTGAAGTGCTCCATTCCTTCTTAAAAATATCAAAACTATCTCATTTTCTCTGAAAATATATCTCAAGTATCATCTGTTTCTTCACGTAATTCTTTAAAAAATGAGATTCCAGGCCAGGCAGATGCTGGACTCCACTGAACAACATCTTTGTCCTCACAGGAACATGGTCTCAATCAGCAAATAATGTTTGTATGATAAAGGACAGAAAAACCTGCTCTAGTCTGATTTGTGGAACTGAAGAAAAACTGTGATGAAACTAAATTTTGCCTTCACTTACTCAAGTTATATGTCTATGCAATTTCATTGATTTCAATAATTCTATTTTTAATATTTTAAAATAATATTTTTGATTTACAAAAACATTTGTGCAACAATAATCTGATTGTATCATTTAATGTAAAATCAAGTATTCTACACCATTATCATAAGGAAATACATCATTCAATTTAATGGCTGCTTTGTGTTTAAAATAATCATCACCACATCATTTTCTTTCTGCAGGGAAAAATGATATTTTTGGAGAGATGGTACATCTTTATGCAAAACCAGGAAAGTCAAATGCAGATGTGAGAGCTTTAACTTACTGTGACTTGCATAAGATCCAGCGAGAAGACCTACTGGAAGTTTTGGACATGTACCCTGAATTTTCTGATCTCTTCCTCACCAATCTAGAACTGACTTTTAATCTGAGAGATGAAACTGCAAAGGTACAAACATTATTTTTTTCTTAAATTTGGGCTTAAACTGTCCCACACTAAAAAACTTGAAAATAGTAATTGAAAAACCAGGGATAGTAACATTAAAAGCTAAAAGCTTGAGGTCAAATCCAATTTTTAAAAAATACACTCCCTTGATTGCTCCTACTGAAGTCAGTTAAATTCCTCAGAAGTTAATGAAATGATTCAGATGTTGTTAATCTAACAGGATTTGGTTCTATATTTAAAGAGTATTAAAGTTTCAGCCAGGGGGATTTTAGATGTTTTGTTAAAGTCATGGAAAATACAAGGTTTTTTAAGTGACTGTAGCCTGGGTCACCGCAAGGGGAATATTTGACACTAAATATAATTGTACAGCCATAAAATAAAGATAAATCAGATTATCTGGATTCATTCTGTGTCTAACAATAGAAAGTATTTAATTGCCTTTCAAACATAAATTGTTAATTCTCTTATCTTGGCGTGCACCCTACCTCCTAGGAGACTAAAGCATCCAAGGGACTTTCCAAATTTCTCTCAGTCTTCAGATTTGCAGGGATTTCTTGGTCTCTTCTTCCCACAGAAACTCTCCTTTTGCCCAGATGGCATCTTCAATAAAGCAGAAAAATTAGCAGTGTTTTCTTATCTCAGACTGCTGAGGTCAATCTGAATTGGAAAAGAAAGGGGAGGTTTGGCCAGAAGGGGTGAGGTGGAAGTCTATTACCCAGCTTGTGCTAGTGGGACTAAAGCTTTCCCTAGAAAGCTGCAGGGAACACCAGCTCTGGACACAAAATGTGTCAACACTGCTCATAGAATGACTGGTTTACGTTTCATTATTTCTCAGATACTGTCATTTTGTGGTTTCTGACTATACATTTAAAGAAAACAGAGGTTCAGTGAGAAGGAAATAACACAATGTGACCTCAAAGACCTTCTGAGAAACAGGGAGACAAAGAACACTGTTTTGAGCAGTAAATGATAGGGACATCTTTGCTAATCACACGTGGGTCTTCAGTTTAAAAATTAAAACAAATACAGCTTTTGACAAGAAATGTCACTTCTTTTTATGTTGAGCCTTTTTTTAAAAAAAAGATCATTCTGAAAATAGAAGACCAGTTCTATAATTTATTGCAAGTCATCCTTTTGTGTTTATTGAAAAGGTCATTATTATTAATTATATGTGAAATACAATACCATGCATTTATAGTCCTATGATAAATCTAAGTTAAAACTGAAAGTCCACACATTTGAAAAATTCCTTGAGGATAAATTCACATTAGCACTTTTAGTCTGAGCAATTATTTTCTGCAACTACATTGTCATCAGTGTTTTGTCATTATTTGTTCCTTATAACTGAGAAAAATGAAACAAAATTCCATCTTCTGTTTTGCAGTGTAAAATACACAGAGAACATGCTCACTGCTCCTTAGAAATCTTTCAGTTGTTACTTCTTAGTGGCTGTACCAGCCACTAAGAGAAAATTGCTAGACTTCCCAGAGTCAGGGATGGGAGGACAGGCAAACCCATGCCTCTGAGCTTTCAAAATCAGTTTTCTTTTCCAATTCCACTTGCCTTCCACTGTCTATTACAATCCAGAAAATCATTCCCCAAAAGAAGTGATGAACGCATTCTGATCTTCATAACATCACTCACTTCCAGATTTGTTATCTGAATAATAGGTGCTTCTGCCTCAATTTCTGCTCCTGTCCTCCTATTTATGTAAAAGTGCCTTTTTCTTCCTGCAGTTATTCTACCAGTGGGCCACCACTGAAGCACCTTCCCCACCAGGTTTACAATGAAGGGAATAGAGAAAGATGTAAACACTTCCCACTTCTTTCCCTCTGCCCTTCTCCCACATGCAAATCTGCTTACTTGAGTGGTATGGGAACCCTCACTAGCACAGGGAAGGGAAGTAGGCTGAAGCCAATGCCATGGGTATGTACACAAAGAGCATAACTGGTCTTGTATTTGCTTATTTGTACATTTCTCAGTTTTAAATAAGTAGAAAGAGTTACGTGCGTCTCATATTTATTATGGCAAAAAAAGCAGGTCTGTCTTCTATAAGACGGATGGAAAAAGACTGTGTTCTGCTGTGGAAATAAGTATCTCAATTAACTGAATCCAGTGGAGAGGAACAGAGGGTCTAGAAAGATAAAATAGTGAAGGATAAACTGTCTGGTGGTTATATTACCTAGAAAGATAAAATAGTGAAGGATAAACTGTCTGGTGGTTATATTTATATATATATATATATACATTATATATATTTATTGTTGTAAAATGTAGCCTTTGTAATCATTACAATGTAATTAAGTATAAATCTAATTACACAATCAGTTACCTCACTGCTTCTTGCAATCATATGCATTCTCTGTTAGTTTATTAAATTTTTTCTCATTACTTTCTCTATGATTACTTAAGCTGCACCTGTGCAAGTTCAGGAAGCTGATAACACATGAACACATGTCTTTCCATATAAACTTATCATCAGAATACTTTTGTTTCAATATCAGCTGGTGAATATTGTTGGTTTTGTTCAATCTGCATGAATTTTTTAAAGTTAGCATTGAGCAATACCATTAGTTAAGGATGGAGGGGTTGATGCAGACTGACTTGTATAATATTGCCTTTCTTAAAGCTTGAATGGGATTAACAGTCAATCACCTATTGAAAACCTGCTCTCTTTAGATGGGACTAATCTGTCATTATGTTTCATATTTCATTAATCAAGTCTGACCTCGTAATAAGATCACAAACTACTAATGATACGGATGGAGATAACTGCAAACTACGAAGACGGAAATTGTCCTTTCAAAGTGAAATAGAGAAAGGTAATTAACTTCATTTCTTACATTAGGCAGCACTGCTTCATTATTCATTGCTATTTCATTTGGTAGTGCTGGGTACATTAGGGTCCCATGTTGGCTGTTACTTTAGCAGCTTTTGAGAAGAAGCAGTTGAGCAGCAAAAACAGTCTATGCATTGTCCCCTGTATGGTTATATATGACTAGAGGGTATAATTTTCAACCTTCTGTGACTTCACACCTGTCAGTGTAGAGCTGTTCAAACACTAAGGTACCTTATTGCCCTTGAGATTTACATATAGATGCATGTTATCTCTTAAACAATATTTAATTTCTGATACATCATGCTTTAAACCATTTGGAGAAGCTAATTTATTGGATTATTTATTAGCAGCACTGATTTTATTTCATCAACAAAGTGCTTTGCTGAACTTGATGCTAGGTAGTGTTTCTCCCTGGAATTAAAATATTTTGTTTTCAGGGCACTGTAGATTCACCAGAATCAGATTTTTATTCATATGGTAATGTGTAAATGGTTGTCCTGACTAGAGTTCAGGCAACATTTCCTGTATGTACATTCATTCACCTTAGAGGCTTTTGGGAGTAATCCTGATGAAGGAAAAAATCAGTGAAATATTAAACCAGTATTCAGTACCAGGAACTGTAGATGGTAGCTGTAGCCATGAAGACAGATGAACTGATACTTGCAGTATTTTCTTTTTTATACATAGTAAAAGCACAGTTCCCCTTCTAAGGTCCAGTGGTTTGTCTGACAAATTACTGTTTCTTAAATGTCTGTCTTTCATAGCACATAGTTAAACCCCAATCCCAAATGCAGCATAATACTTTAGAGTTGAAGACTGGCAGATAATAAATGGGAATGCTTTAAAACTCCATTGCAGGTATAATGCTCGATGAAGGAAGACTTTAATCCAGAGTGTGGCTACTCAGAATAATGACATTGCTGTTTGATCAAAGAGGCATCTTTAGGGCAGGAAGCCAAGACTGACAACAAATCTGTCAGGAAAATGTCCCCATGAAATATTCAATCTGCTCTTCACAAAGAAACTGTTGACAGAGGCTCTTTGCCTGAATAATCTTCACATTTCTTATGAGAAAACACATGCTGCACCTAGACAAGATGGAAGCGATCTTTAATGTTGTTGCAGAATTACAAATAGACTCCTCAGGTGTCAATGTGGACCAAGACCTTAGGCTTTTATGGTTCTTGCCCAGTTGATTACACTGAACATCCTCTTGGAGACATTTATTTGTGTTACTTTTGAAAGAATATCATTTCCAACAGTTTTGTCTCTGAAAAGAAAAAACTTCCACCACTGGAGAAGAGGCAAGGCTGGCAACAATCTCCTTAGTCGTAGTAATGACTACATAGTCTCTGTTAATGTCTGAGTTGGACAAAGGTGTGATATGTTGGAAGCCCATGTGAGGAGAAGATACGATCTTAAGAGTTCTTTGCCAAGAACTTTTGTCCCACTGTCTTACTGCCCCTCTCTGATCCCTGTTCAGATACTCCATATGTTGCCATAGCTCAGCAGACACCTTGTAGTCAGACGTTCTATATCATTTTTCTTTAATTCATCCTACGTCCTATATGAGGTTGTAGAGAACTAAAGGTTACTACTGACTTGTAAAGTAATATTCTATGGATTTCAACACTTTACGTGTTAAGAGTAAGTGGCATCATAATTTGATCAAGCATAATTAGTTTATAATGTTAAATATTTAGAGATGATTTTGCAGAGTGTCTCAGAAGAACTAGAGCAGAAAAGACCAAATTCGTCAACACACAGCTGGCACATGCGTTTCTGGTCACAGTGTTCATACAGATAAAAAATATAAGTTGTATGATGACCTTTAACAGTCATATTTTGATTTCAGAACTACACTTTGAACAGGACAGAGAAACCTAGCATTCTCACTTTTATATTTAGGTATTATACATCTCAGAGGATTCTTACTGATTTGTGGCTGGGAGTTGAAATGTGGTTGGTCATGAAATGGTCGTCTTGTTGCCATTCTTTACTTTCAGCTGTTGACCTACTAGCATATTATGCAGCTTGAAATTACATTGTTTCCATCTTTAGTGTTATCAACGGTGATTTTCTCCCTTTTGGAGTGCTAAAAATGGGATTGTGTTATCTCAGCCTTTAGTTCATGCTAGCCTGATTTGGACCTTGTTGCCATGGTAACTCTTCCTGCATGAGTTTTATCAGGGGTTAAACAAAATCAACACAGCTCTCTGTTATGCATCTGCAGTTAGTACCACTACTTTTCCAATTCTACACAAGACCTTCTCACTCCACCTATACATATTTCCACCATTTATTACCTGTGTCAACAAAAAGTGATCTTAGCTAGTACACTGGGCTCTGCCTCGTGATTTTAAAGGGTAGAAGGCTCCTTGAGGGACCAGCTTGTTCTCTGGTTCCCAGAAAGGACTGCAATACCAAAAGTTCCCTGCAAAAATTAACACTTGCACTACATAGCAGCTTATTCTTGTTCTCACTCAAAAGAAATTCATTGCAGGTCTTTCCAAATAATGGATGGTATTTCTTGTATAGGTGCAGGTGCAGCCTTAGCCACTTGCCGTAGATGCTTGACCATCAGCCAGGAAAGTCTCTCCAGGACAGCTTAAAATAAGCAGTATTCCTGCCTGGTGGTTCCAAATAAAGGTCTCCACTGGGCTGGCAAGTTAGTCTCCTGCTGAAAACTGAGGCACAATGGGCTGCACCATCAACATTCAGTTGTCTCTTCCAGCAGTGCAGAATACAACCCTTTCTTGCCCATTTCTCCTTTTCCTCTAGTAGTTCTGTTGGAGTTAGCTTATTTCGAGGGAAATGCACAGGAGCAAAAAGTTTCTTTTGCTCTGCTAGTTCTGAGTGCAGATCTGTTATCCCATGCTGATTGGGGCTGAATGGGGCATCACTAGAGTTGCTTAGATCAATATGAAATCCAATCACAGGTGAAAAATGCAAAAGTTAGAAGCAGAACATAAGGAAGCTCTCTGAGATTTTGAAAACTTGAAGCTTTGAAAAAGACTTTCCTGGAGTTCAAGGATTATTACTTTTGCTTGCGCCTTGTTCAACTGATGATGACTCTAAAATCTTAACCTTTTTGGGACTGTTCCAGTGTCCAGTTTATTACCATTGAATGAAATTCTTTGCATTTAACTTTTACTCATGTAACCCTTTGCTAAAGGCTATCAAAACTCTGGACCTGTTCTGGGCACTCACACATAATTTTCTTGAAGCCCTGGAAGCAATCAGGTATAAAATCCTTTCCAAGGAGAAAACTGATTTGGGGCTAAAACTACACTTGTTACATAGCCAAATCATACCCAGCCTTCATTCTTTTGAGAGGGCATATAAAATCTTTCTGTCATATCCAGGTAATTAAAATACTAGCTAAATAAAACAGCATGGAATGTAATGATGACCTCACTGAAGTAAATCTTTATTCTGGATTTTTAGCTGTGATCCTAGTACATCATCTCACAGACACTGGCTAAGAGGATTATAAGAACTCCAATGGAGCTCTATTGATAAATTAGTAACTGGAGATTCAGGTAGCTAGTGATACTTTAATTTTTTCCACCTGGCTCAGAGAAATCATAATAAGGAAGTTTTATATCATTGATGCAATTTTTAAAAGCCACAAAGGAAGGTTCTTATGAGATCTTGTTACACAATTATTATTTGCACTTGCCCATCTTGACACAGACTGTAACAATCACGCGAGGTATAAAATGCATTTTGCAGTGTTTCATTTTTAGCATATTGTAAACTTGTATAGTACTTCATTTTAATCTGAAGGATTATGCTTCTTGACCAGACTTTTCCAAAAGTACCTACTGATCTATTCTCAAAGTAAGCACAGAAGCCAGAGTTGTAATAAACTATAATGAAAGCTGAATTCCTTGTAAAAGAGAAGAGAATTCTAAACATCATAGGAGGACTGCTTTGGCCTTTGCCCTGAATCCCTTCTTAGGTGCATGTTCATAATTCTTGGTTTCTGATTTTTTATGTATAGTATAATTTCTCGAAGTATAAACCAAGAACTGTCCTTCCATTATTCTCTGATTAGCCCTAAAGTTGATTCAAAGCCAGACAGGCAAAAAAAATACAGAGATAATGCTGTCACTCTATCTACGTTATCTCAGTGTACTAAAAATGGCACAAAAGAATAAATTAAGAATTCCACACTCACTTTAGCTTTTAAATACTTGCTTCTTTAAATATGACTCAAATTAACTTATTCAAAACTATCTCCTTTTTTAGCCTATTTAAAAAAAAAAAGGAATATGGATCCTTATGGAAAAGTTACCCGGTCTTTAGGCCAGGATGGTGGGGGAGGTTTCAGTATCTTCTGGTGTTCCTTATTTCCAGAATCATCCAAACCTTCATAGCTCAGAGAGGAAACACAGTAGAAGACACATTAATTCACCAAACACTCCCGAGCAGCACTGAGATTGAACAGCTCTCTCAAGTACAGTTCATTTCCTCCACCATCACTACTCAACCTACTGAAACCTTTCAGCAAACCTGCCTGCACTAGTTATAACAATGGAATTTCACTAGTTTGTATCTTTAAGTTCCCCAGTGAAGACTTAGGAGTTCCCAAATTATTAATTAGATTGGAAGTAAAGGAATCTTCTATCATTAAAGAGTCCCAGAAAAATAAGAACATTGAACCTTTTTACTACTGAGAGGAGAAAATGTTTTAACTTTCCCAAAATACCAGCAGTAATCTACTTTTCCTAGAATTAGGGATCTTCCTGCATCAGTTTCTAGATCCTTTTTCCTTGCTTTTAGGCAATAGCAACAGTTAGCTACTGAATGACCAGATGCTAGGTTGCTTCTTTTCGTTTTCATGTTCACAAGCAATCAGCTTCCTCCTTTTTGACATTCTTCTGTTACCTACTCTATCAGAAGGCATTCAGTTATATTTAGCAATGTACTCCATACCCAGTCACATTCAATTAAGTATGAAGCAAACAGTAAGGAAAGAAAAAATAGGAACATTTTCATTAGCAGTTTAATAATCTGAAAGTCCCTGATTGACATTTTATAGAGTTGTTTAGCCTGAATACAACTTAAGCAGACTTGTCTGGAATTGCCCTTCATGATAGATCGGTCCTCCACAGTGCCAGTAATTTTTTTTCTATTACATAAATATAATGTATTGATTATATTGTTCTTATACCACTAAAAGTTGTGATTGCAGGAATTAGTATTACCATTTTCCCAGACTGATTAGATGCTGCTTCCCATCTATGTTACAGGAAACGTAGGCATAGTTTGAACATCAATGTTCAAATTATTCATCAACAGCTTTTGATTTTTGGACATCTTAAGGATTTTGCACTTTTTAACTCTGTGGTATAGTATTTAACATACTATCTGAAATGCTTGGTCCCTGGCTTCACTCCAAATATTTGCCTCCCATGGTGCATGGGTGGGCACAGAAGGCATTTTTTTGCTCTTTGACAAGGTAATTGATATTTTATAATTAAAGAACAGATAACAAATAGTCATGTTAACTAGCAAATATTTTGTTCATACATAGGAAATACAGATTGATCACTATAGGAATATTTGTGAAGATGACATAAAAAAGAACTAGTCACAGTTGAAACAAAATACTTGCTGGGAATCTAAGGGCCTGCAGACCTTTTCAGCAATCAACGCTCCCTCTTTCCAAGTCACAGTGTGCATTTCTCCTCTCAAAGCGACTTACTTGGTGTAGCATAAAATAATATGGTAGGTTTTTTCAAAGAAAAGGGAAGATGGCATGTCTGCTGAACAGATTTATAGTTATGCAGATCATGTTAATTATAGAGATTATCTATTTTATGGTTTGGGATATAAATTGCTTTCTGTGGGGGTGAGGAAGTCATTCACCTCATTTCCTGCACAAAATTGAATTTGTCTAGGCATATTATGGGACTTTTTACTGGACTGATGAAAAAAGGAGTAAAAATTTGCCATCTTCTGAAACACTAGGTGACATAGCTAGCCTGATTAAGTATGACAAATTCCCATTAATGAAATTACAGTAATATTAAACAATGCTGCTGCACAGGTAATACATTACTGACACTTTCACCGGTATTGTTTGCAGCAGACTAATACTGTCCAAATCATGCAAAACTTCAATCCTACAGGCTGACCATGGCACATAAAAGAAACTTGTTTGATCTCTGGTAACTACCCCACCAAGCTGGATTTTATGCCATTATTTCTGCAAGTCTGTCTCATAGCTATATTTCATTGCCTCATGACAAGCCCAGTTCTTCCCTTCCTTTGCCAGTGCAAGTTCAAAAAGAAGGACACAAACCTTCTGATAACTACAATGAAGATTTTGTAATTTCTAGACAGCAAATGTCAGAGAACATTACCTGTAAACTTGGCGGGCACCCAAAACACACAACAGGCTAAATTGAGTCCCATAAAGAGTGTAAATTATGTTTCTGTATGTTTGGTAAAGCAGAAAGTTACAAAACAATAATTTTCAGCAAAACAGTTTCTCTCACTCAGAATCAGAGAGTGAAACTTGTCTTGCTGGAAGATAAAGCACTGGTGGGGGGGAGGGGTTAATGATTAGATTTATTTTAGCAACAGAAGAGAACAGAGAAGAGAATCCTTTTGAAACCTTGAATCTGTTTGACAAAAAGAGAACTTACCCATCCATACACAGAAAAAAGACTCATTCCAAACCAATGACTGGATTTCTTTACAAAAGGAAGAATATACTGGAGAAATTCAGACTCAGAATAACACACTACCTAGATATTATTTATAACATATTTCCGATGAGCTACAGAGGCACTACTAAGCTGAGGTACAGAGCTTGAACCATCCACAAGTCCTGAAGAGACCAGTAAAAAATGCAACTTCCGTTTTAATTCCTATGTTATGTGCAAAACATGACAGGATTTTTACCAACAAAAGAATCTTTAGCATTAGAGTTTTTTAAAAGGAATACAATTTTTGACTCTCTGAATGTAGCCAGATGGCTAGCAGATAAAGCAACAGCAGTAAAGCCAAAGATGCTGATGAACAAGTATTCCCTTATTTCAATAGGCAGGATCCTACATTCAATGGATCTCCACTTCCCGTCTGCCAGAGAGTTCATTATACCTGGACAACATTTGGAAAAGAATACATTGTTGTTCTGATACTGATGGAGACTAAATGCAGGGGTATCGATTGAATTAGCCTGTTTTTACGGCAGAGTAATTGTTAGCAGAGCCTGGCTTCTTGTTTCTAGATATTTTAGTATTTTACAAATATCACCAATAAGACAGTCTGCTATACTTCAGCTGCTATACAATTTTTTTCATTAGAGTCTCAATGACCTCCTCTTAAAATTAGTCTACAGATTGATTTGTATTCCACAGGGTGCTCATTACAGCAACTGTTAGTGCACAAAATCCCATGAACATAAAAAATTAGCCTAAAAGAATGGCAATTTCAAGCTTTCATTACAAGGTCTTTTTCACAGGTTGAAGTCAGCCAAGCAGTAAGGCTGACAACTTACTGTAGCATGACTCTATGTATTTCACTATACAGACCTACAAGAAAAGCCACAGGAGACATCTACATTGGAATTTTATTGTGAAGCTTTCAGTTTTGTACTGTTTTGGAGGTGGGATTGTAGACAATGTGGTACTTGACTCTCCAGTCCAAGCATCCCCCAAGAGCTTTATATTGCCAGTCTCCATTTGCATTTCTGTTGATGCCTTTGCAGTATCAGTGTCACCGGTACCACTTATAGCTAGTCATCCTCCTTAGCAGAAGTCAAATAAAGTCACTTCAGTTCAGGGATCTGTTAATTGCCCTTGGAGATTCTAGAGGGTACAGTTCAGGATGCCTGCCTTAGTATTGATTTTATTTTGTTCACCATTACCTGTCCTCACTGTTCACAGATGTCTGGAGTCCTGCAGAGAGCTCTGTAGATATTGCATTCTCTTTATGTGCAGATAAAGAGGATTAGATGAGGCCATGGTTTCATTTCCTTATAGTGACCAGAAAAAAGGGGAGAAACCCAGGGAATATACTAAGTGTTGTATTAACCACTGCTGTAGGCTGTAAAGACTACAGACATTCCAGAATTATGTTGATTAGTAATTAGCACAAAGCAGATGGGAAATCATGCTGTCTCCCCAGGAAGTTAATGCAAACTAGTTACAGTATTTATATGTTGTTGAGACTACCCTGCTAAAATGTGTTTTAAATAAATAGCAGAACTGGAATTATCTTGACATTTCAGTTAAAAATAAGTAAGACCAAATATTGAATCAGAAAATAGCTTGAAGTTTATGCTGAGAAGAGACCAGGAGTTCTCTATATTCATAAATGATCATTTGGGTTTAAATCATATTTAATTTTTACAATGTGCTTTTAAAGGCATCTGCTTTAAATCTAGTTTTATTTGCCACCTCTTAAGAGAACTGCATCTGCTGTTCCTCACAACAGACTTTGAGTGTGATTAATGGAAGTTTCATTCTCAACTTGATTGATAATTCTGCTGCCATATATATCACAGCATGTTGTGCACTTTTCTTAACAAAAGATTGGATGTTCAGAGAATTGCAATTAATTCTAAAGGCTACTGGATTTGGGCTACTACGTAAAGATGTTTTGAGATAATCCCATTGAAACAAGGAAATCCCTTCTTTTTGTACCAATAAGCTTTCTTTCTACCATATCAATCCTAACCACAGGTTTGGCAGGAATGAGCACGGAGAAATATGCTCTCTATTTAGGTGGGCCCAGACTTTCTGAGGTTGAGTATTGATTAATACATTTGCCTTTTCTGGGAGAAGAATGATTAGCAAGGATGTTCTTATGTGAACATAACTTAAATGGTTAGTTCTGATACTGAGTCTGACATCCATGACTGTTGCAGAACCACAGAATGGTAGGGGTTGGAAGACACCCCTGGAGATCATCTAGTCCAACTCCTGCCAGAGCAGGATCACCTAGCGCAGGTTGCACAGGACAGCATCCAGGTGGGTTTTGAATATCTCTAGAAAAGGAGACTCCACAACCTCTCTGAACAGCCCGTTCCAGTGCGCTGCCACCCTCATAGTAAAAAAGTTCCTCCTCATGTTTAGGTGGAAATTCCTATATTCAAGTTTATGCTCATTGCCTCTTGTCCTGTCACTGGGCAGCACTGAAAAAAGACTGACCCCCCCACTTCTCCTGACACCCACCACTCAAGGATTTATAAGTATTGACAAGTTCCTCCCTTCTTCTCTTCTCTGGGATAAGAAGACCCAAGTGCCTTAGCCTCTCTTCATAAGAGAGATGTTCTAGTCCCCTAATCATTGCCATAGCCCTTTTTTGTACCCTCTCCAGTAGCTCCCTGTCCTTCTTGAACCAGGGAGCCCTGTCAAGACTGTGAGAAATGCCAAGGAATGTGAGAAATTGGAAGAGGGAATGAAATAAGAAGGGTTTTGGTTTCTTTTTTTTTGAACTTTGCAATATAAGGCTTTATCAAATCTCTTCCTCACCAGGGAAAAGAGTGAGCAAACAGGAAGGCTGTGTTGGATAAAACATTTACTGTTTTGATATAAGCAACTTTTTGCATGAGTTACGGTTTAGGGACTACAAATCCTTGCTTCATACAGACAAATGTCTTCTAAGACTTCAAAAGAAATATAAATCTTCTCTGATATGGGAATCAAAAAAGGCTTTGAAGGAATTTATTCTAATAGACAGTGAACTTCCTAACTGATATAATAATCATCCCCATCCTCAGACTAGAATAAACTAGAATACAATTTCATGAACTGCGTTATCATTGTACACAACTACTTCTATTTAACAGATTATTTCAAAGAGAACGATCAGAGTGATCCTGAACCCTCAGGAGACACTACCAGATACTATCAATCTATTAAGAAACACTTTGAGGAGAAAAAAAGTGGGTCATCATCTTTTGTGTCCTCCATTGAAGATGAGCAGAAGCCCCTGTTCTCTGGGATAGCTGATTACCCATCCGTAACAGAGAAAACCACAGAGGTGGACTTTGAAGAAATGGTTGATGCCACAGAAGAAATTCTTACTGACAAAAGAATCAATTCTTCCAAAGGTAATCTAGCTGATACTCTACAAAGTTTGAATAGACCTTTTTTTAGTTGAATTACCAAAAAACATTTTCTGAATGGTTCTATTGATTCTTTGCACAATATTTACTTTTGTGTTTCTTAAAAGGTTAACAAGAAAAAAATATTTTAAATAAAACTCAGTATTTTTCAAAAGGATTAATTAGTGCAGTTTAATACACTGATGGTGTGACTGGATAACAGAACTGCCAAAAGACTGTTCCAGACTTTGTTACTAAAATATCTTGTAACTGAACTGCCTTGGGAAAGTTACTTAAACTCTTTAAAACTGTCTACTGGTACTGGACTTCACTGAGTGTGCACGGATGAACACTGCACTCAGAGCAGTAAGGACTCCCTCCTCCCTCAAAGGGTAGTAGGTATGCCAGGGTTGGGTGACAATAAAAAATCCTAGATCATGAGAGGTGGATAAGTCTAGTGATGGTTCCACATGCACCAAAAAAAAAAAAAAAAAGGTTTCAGGTAATTCATTACAATCTCTGTATTAACAAGGCACAACTAAGACTAATTGGAAAAAAAAATCATAATAGCTTGAAAGAATGCTCTCATTTTGTTGCACATGTTGGTTAAAAGAAGTGACATTACATCACACTGACCAAATCCTGACTTCCATAAGTAAAACACAAGAACAAAGATTTGGCCTTCTGTATATGACAAATGATCAAAAGCTATTAAGCAATCTCAGTTAATTTTACATAGAGTTAAATTGCATAATTAAAATTACATCCAATATACTAAAATATTAATTTTCTCAGTGATGTGAAGGGAAATTAATGAAAAGCCATGGATTAATATACAATTTAAATATCGCTGAAAGTTCATTCGTACTTGTTTCACTCTGAAGGGAATTACATATCTACCCTTTAATGCTGTTTTCCCCAGTACTTTGCTTCCATTGAGGCAATTTAACCATTTAATCATCATTCAATAAACTTTAGGTTTTAGGCTATAATTTTTAAAAATCCTAATGATTAATTTGGCCAAACAATGTCTTTTTTTTATATTTCAAAGGTATGAATATGTGAAGTTTGGTCTCCTCAGGCTAGGGCTCTATAAATCTGCACCACATAAACTTGTTGCATACATACTGCAATTTGAAAGCTTACCTTTCCCCTACCAGTAGCCAGAAATGTGTCCTTGCAGCTATAGCAACATTTTCCAAGGCAACGTATCACAGATTTTATTTGCGCTAAATTTAGCATGTCTAAAGGTTACATATTTTGATTAAGACCACATTCTTTTTTACACTTTGTAATCTAGCACTTCTGGTAATGTGCCTGAAAGCTCATTACCTTTTTTGCAACTTTCATGAAAACTTCAAGGTCAAAAATACAGGAGCAGCTTTAATTGATACATGCTTTAAACTAAATTCTTATCCCTGCTATTAATTATAGATTGGTTTTGACTTTACCATAAGAGGAGCTATAAACATAATGAAATTTTGAAATAAACTCTGCTTGTATGTATGAATGTTTATAATCCACATATAATTCTTGAATACAAGTGCACTTGGATAAAGCTACCACAGTTCATTACCACTGTGACTGATACATATTTAATTATCTTTGGTTTTGTTTTAAGCTTTGGTCATTACTGTTGATGAATGGAAAGACTATTAATATCGTGTTGGATAATGTGGGCAGAAACTGCATAAACTTCTCTCTCATAATCCTGAAATACAACTCGTAACATTAAAACATACGGCTCTCTTGAGGAGACCTGATAATTTTCCCATTGCTGGTAATCTGTATATTGCAGAAAAATGTTTTCTGTTTTCACTTGGTCATTATTTGGGCTATAAGAGTAATTCTTGAATTGTTCAAGGGAACCAAGTTATACATATATTGATTTAGTTATCAGTCTAGGATTCTTCAAGCCCTGGAAGGACACAGTTAGTTATAAAGCTGTAACTGCTGTTGGGCTTTTCAGGGGATACTTGTGCATGTGGAAGTATCTGAAAAGATGCCTAGAGCAGTACAACACCATATCTTACAGTGTATTAACAGGATATTAAAAAGCAGTGAAATGTATAACTGATATTTTTAGTTTCTACTCCTGAAATTCACTGCTTTAAAAAAAATAGTAATCCAGTAATCCACTGGATTTACGACATCCATTTGCACCCACACCCACAGTTTTCTTACCCCAGGGTCAGCCATAGCCTGCTTCCTTTACTTTCCTGAGAGCTTTCCAGCTTCCTTGGACACTGCAAACTGTGCCACACACACCTGCTAAAACCAAATTGCGTGCTTCTTTGACACTTTCTTCCTCTTTCCTTCTGTTGGCTTAAGTGGCTGAGAAGCTGAACAGTTTTCTGTGTAGCAAACAAGAAATTTCTTTCTCCTTCCTTCTGCCTAGTGCATAAAATCAGTTATAGGTCATGTAACATGAAGTTCTGCAGCTCCAGGAAACCTGCTAGTACCTGCTTAGGAAAGATCAGACAATGCAGAAAACACCTTTCTCTGATAAAAAAGAGAAGCAAGTGTCCTCCTCCACTCGGAGTCACACAGTGAGAGCTCCCCTTCCTGGCTAAATCCACTTCAAATATTAAATTTGAGTGGGATCTGTTTTTATTTTACCTAGAGTAACACTGCTCAAAGATGTGTTTGAAAAGGGTTAGTTAATAGCATTTGGACAAACCTCTCACACGTCATCTACGCTGTGGTTTTTCTCTCTTTTCTTTGAAAACTGGCTCTGGCTGCTATGGTTGCTTAGAAGAATTTCACAAGTGTGAAACGAATGTAACCTGTGCTGAGTTATCAGCATGCAGTGCCAAGAGAGGTGTTAGGAGAAGCTCTGAGCAAACCATTCGGGGACTACGGGGGCCGTGGGATACAAATCCAACTGCTCATACAGCGGAGGCTGACACCTTATAAGCAGTCGAGGATTTTGTCCAGCTGTATGTTGAAGCAGCAGCCTGAGCACACTAAAAACTTTTAATACATTCTGTAACTTCATGTGGTTAAATAATTATAGATACATCCCTAACGGGATTTATACTGAACAGGTGTTAAAATTTTAACAGCCCTTTTTATCATAGCAGAGGAGAATCTGAGTGGCACTGAGCAACTTTTGACTGTGTGACAACAGATTCATTCAAAGTAACAAAGGCTTGAGGTGGGGGGGAGTAGATGTTGAAGAAGCACTGATCATCCTAAATACGTCACCTGTAGTCTCTGCAAAGCTCACAGCAGGGTCGTCATTCTATATCAGAAAAGGGGATGTGCTACTAACATATCCCATGATAAATGATTTGTAACTTTTCAACAGCTTGGTGAACAGGGGAAACAGCCTAAAGCCAGGAATGGAAATTAATTCATAAATGCACAGAGGTGTAAATTAACCAAATTGAAAGGAGACGGAGAAATAGCTCAAACCAGAATTCCAACCAAAAGGAAGGAGTGCACTGGGTTCTTCTTGGATGTTAAGCTGCGGTGCTTGATCAGAGAGATCCAAGAACTGGGAGGGACAAGTGGGATATAGCGTGAGCACAGGAGGTGCAGGGTGGGGCCAGGAGTAGCCATCGTGCTCTCTTTTCTTTTTTTTTTTCATAAAAGGCTGGAGATAAATAAATAAATAAATAAATAAATAGGATATACTTGTATAGGGAATATGAGGGGTTCATATAAATATTGTGCATACAATATATAAGGATTAGAAAGGGAACTAAATTCAGCAAGATAGCTGAAATTCTTAAGATGATAATTAGGCAATTGGGTCTTTTTTACTTTGAAATAAATTTATTTTCTCCCTCTTAATTAAAATTTTACCTGTCGTTCAAATAGAAGAAAAGAAAAAAAATTATTTACCATGAAGCTTCATTTAATATTAGTGATCTCTCACTGACCCAGAAATGCTGAATATTTCATTCCTTTATGTTTCAAAAATTATTAAACAAAATTAACTGGTACCTTTCACCCTAGAATACTGTAAGGGTCTCAGAGACATGCTTTACCCTCTGATGTCAGGGTTGCGTTGGAGACTAGTGATGCTAAAAGCTACATCAATGAAAATCAATGTCCCTTCTGATAATAACAACTAGTATCCCTTTGCAAGCAGTATGAGCTGCATTAGATGGCCTCTGGCCCATCAGCCTGGTAAAGACAAGCAGTGTTACAACTGCTGGTACGAACAGCAGCAAGCTGAGCTCTGGCAACTTTCTCTCGAGTAACACACTGCATTACTGGAATGCCTGTGCACACATAAATGCAATGCAGCAAGTCCTTCTTTTACACTAAAAAAAACTAGAGTAAGCACACTTTACTGGCACGTTCAAGGGCAGGAGAAGTAATTTTAGCCAAGTCTCTGAAACACACAATCAAAGACATTCAAGTACATCATTTAATGCACTTAGGTTCAAACAAATATTTCTCATTTCAATGAACAGTGAGGTGCTAAAAAAAAAAATCCTTGAAAAACTTGGGGCTTCATTAGTAAAATTATAATAGAGAGAAAAATGATGTTACTGACTAGACAAATCTGTTTGTTCATCTGCAGCTTGAAAATGCTAGCCCAGTGCTATAGTTAGGTTAGAATTTTATAATCTGTGGATGAGACAGCTTTTATCTTTTCTTAAATAGTAGTAAGAAACAAAGAGCCTTGTCCAGGCAGTAAGCCAGTGTACCAATTCAACTTTCAAGGTTTTGAGAAATGCTAGTAAGTGGGGTGCTCGAGGGGTGCCAACCCCTCTCTAACAGCATGCACATGAAACTGTACTTTTATATGGTTTGTTTTTCATCAGATATCACTGATAAAAGAGACTGGGAGGAGGAGAACATCCAGGAGTACCAGGACTCCCCAACTCAGTCAGCATTACCCCATGTTACATGGGGCATCTGTGAGACTGAAAGTGACTTTATATATGGGGAAGTGGAGAATCGATTAGATTTACTTCAAGAACAACTCAACAGGTAAACACAGAGAATGACCAAAAAGAAAGATATGTGTGAAAGAGTGGATAATATTAATAATGCTACAGGAGAAATTAATTTACACACGAAGTTTCTGAAAGCATTCAGCTCTTCAGTCTCAGTAGTACAAAAATACACCTGTTGGGAATATCTATTTGTTTTGTATAGGTCTTCTGAGAACACTAAATATCACCTAAGTTCAGCCTTCCAGATTCTTGGAAAAACGTATTCTGGTAATGCTGGGTACAAAATTTTTACTTCATTGCCAGAATATACATGTCTCTTACCTCTAGGTACCCACCTTAGCTGCCCTGAATTGCCTTGCAGAAGAGCCTTTCTCTTCCATTGACTGTTTCAGACACCAACTTTTTCACAACAAAAGTGGAGTGACTCAACTCACCCAGAATATGCTTCCCTTAACAGTGATTCCTACATATTTACTTGTCCACAAAAGGACAATTTTCAGGATCTTTAATATCTTAAGTAACTTTTTCTTTCCTGGATACCCATAGTAAACCAGCTGTTTTGTTTAAAAAAGATAAATTGATTCCCTTTTTGATGCATTAACTTTTACAACTTTGTAATAAGTGAGACATGGAAATATGCAGAGGCAAAATACTTATACCTGTTACAACAGAACAGATTTCTCTGTCAGAATCCTTTATTACCTTTGCTTGATAAATTGTCTCTTCCTTCTTTCTTTTGCTCTCTGATACACTACTCTTTGCTGGCAGCGAAGCAGCATAACTTATAGCATCTTAAAATATGGTTACAGAGTTTTGATCCATCCTACACTATAATTTGCCGTGTAATTTCACTTAATTTTAAATTGCCCTATGCTCAGGTCTTTGGCTTTTTTATTATTTTCACTCTGCAATTCCATTACTTTCAATATTTTTCCGTGACAAATACTATGACACGCACTCAGCCCTAATTATACTTTAGTAGCTCTTCATTGGCATTCTGTGCTGTATATTTTAGCAATCAGTTTAAAGCCAGGTTAACTGCATATTGCTTCCTTCATCTACCATAAGCCAATCAAACCATAGTATTTTTCATTCTGAATACTATCTGGTACATTAAAAAGACATTTTTAACATGTAGGCCTAAATTGCCATAATTTCTAATTGCAGTAACATCAAGGAATCTAAGTAACTGTAAATGTCACAGAACTAAACAGCTGCATGTTCCCCATCAGCAGGGTGTAGTCTTTCAGTTACATTTCTTTTCCGTAAATCCTAAGATCTTGAAACCGAAGTAATATCTCAAACTTACCCAGTTACATCAAATTCTTATGCAAGTACTCAGTATTTCTGAGTGAGAAAATAGCATTAGATAAACATTTATCTTAAACTAAGATTTAACTTGTTATGAATTTTATAAATCATTTTATTCCTTAACTCCTGACATGTTTTTAAAGCTTCTTGTACTTTCCAGATTTAGGGCCTTGCTGGGTCTTCTATGAATGTGAAAGACAATATTCTATACTGCTTATGCAGATCTGACCTGCTGGACTAAAAGGTGCAATAAAGAGCAATTTCAGAGTTAATTCCAAGCCCAAGACAATCATTGACACAAGCCCTCCAATGCTAAATCCCTTTTATACACAGAAATGTTAAGGCCCAGGCTTAGCAGATGGAAGTTCTCTGGATGGTGGCATGCTGCTGCTGCTGCAGTACTTTCCCCTGTGGCATCATCTCACACATACCTGCATGAGATCAGTAAATTCACAAGCAGCATAGAACCCAAGGGAGCTGAACAGGAGGGAGGGAAGGGCACAGCTGACTGTAACCTCTGGGTTTGGGCGTTTCTTTATGAGAGCAAATGCCACAAATCCAGCTCCTCCTGATAAAGGAAGAAACAGCATCCTAAACATCCTTCGGGAGTATCTATTGGATTCATTTCATAGATGCTTTTATAAATAAATGGCACAGGCAAAGGACAACAAAATAAGAAATAATATCAAGCAGTAAAGCACTTCATGAAAGCAAAAATCTGTCAGCACAGGATCAGTTCTGGTGCTGTAGGGAGCCCAGGTAGCAACATTCACAACCTTAAAGGCTGCTGACAAAGATTTCTTTACACTGTCAGAAGATGAGTTGCAATACAGAAGGCTGCGTATCGGCATTACGGTCTGTCACAGCATGTTCCAGAGCCTTCCAGCAGCTAGGGAGGCACAGCAGGCATTACCTATTGCTGTATTTGTCACAGGCCCTGGCAAGACCATCTGAAAATCATTTCAGTGCTATGGAACTGTAAGCATGAGCTACAGAAGCAGCTCAAGTGTTTCAGAAGTCATACGCAAATTTATGAAAAGGGATAAAAGGAGAGAAAATTTGAAAGCCAGAAATGCTGACATTAATTCCGAGGCCTGAATAAGTCTGAATAAATTTTCACTGTAAGGAGACTTACTGTTGTGGTTTTTTAATGGTCTTGAAAGCATCTTTCACTTTCTAACTGTGGAAAAACATAAATGTGATTTTCTGCTTGTTTCAGTGCATTGTATTAGCATTGGGGACGTCAGATTAATTGTCAGATGCATCGGAAAAAGCAGCCCATCTTCAGCCCATACAAATCAATTTAGTTACAATGGAGAGAATATTTATTCCGGTTAATTTCAGAAAAAGATCTGGTCCCCCGTGTTATTTTACGCTGTAAACATAAAGGACAGTAGCAAACTTGTGCTGCTTATAGCAAGATCAGACATAGGCATGCAGATCCATTCTGCAAGTGAAAGGGAGAGCCAACGAGCTTTGGAAGGGCTCAGTACTCCCTCTTCTGTTCTTTCCTGTTTAAAACACGGCCATGGCATAGCAAGCAACATTTTGCTTTATTAAGTGCAGCTGCCTCTTGAACGCACCTGTAATCAGTATGTTAAAATACACCTATTCCTGACTGTGAATTAACTGATTTTGTGTTACTTCTTTAGGCTCGAATCCCAAATGACTGCTGATATCCAAACCATCCTGCAGCTCCTGCAAAGGCAGTCAACGCTCATTCCACCTGCCTACAGCATGGTGACTGCAGGTGCGGAGTATCACCAGCCAGCAATCCGGGTGATACAAAAGCTTCAGCCTGCAGCATCCATTAAAACTGACAGAAGTTTCAGTCCTTCATCTCAGGTGTGTATACACCCAGGAAGATAAGAGAGTTTTGCTAATCTTTTTAGCCTGAAATGCACAAAACACCAATCTAGGTGCTTATTTACTGGTTTAAGGAGTATGAAATCATTGCTTTGAGCAAGACATCTATGGTGGACTTAGATACCACAGTTCCAGAGGCCGCGTTCTGTGGGGGGGTTGTAGAGATCCATGCAACTGCCTTATTATCAGACTTAGTTATTATGGTCTTCACAAAAGTTAGCAGAAATGGCCCATGCTATACATGGCCACCCTCTGCACACAGCAGTACACTTCACACAAATTCCAAGATTGAAAGCGAAAGAGAACGGAGTGCTGAGACTGGAATCCAAATGGTTACAGTGGTCAAAATGATGTGATTCCAGATTTCTGTTTTGAAACTAAACTGCAAATTCAAGAACACTGAAACCCATACTCTTAAATCGTGTCTCAAGAATACTCAGTCCTTGAGAAAGGGCTGTTCATATGTGTATCTCGACATAATATGAGCAAGACTGAGGAAGGGACAAGATATCCAGGCTTCTACAATTAATCAACAGAATTGTATTCAATAATATTAAATCAAATTCAGCATCATGTAAAAATATCTCAGTACACTGCTTAATTTTCAAACAAGGTTTTCCAGCAACTACCCAAATGTGCTAATTTTGAGCAGAACAAGAGCCTGGAAATGACTGATTTAATTATTACCATCTTGTTTCTTCTCCTCCCTTCCAGTGTCCTGAATTTCTAGACCTTGAAAAATCAAAACTTAAATCCAAAGAATCCCTCTCAAGTGGAGTGCATCTGAACACAGCCTCAGAAGACAACTTGGCTTCTTTTGTAGACCAAGAACGTGACCGGTCTGTAGAGCATCCCCCACAGCATTGTAAAACTTATCTCCAGCCAATTAGGCACCCTTCCTTGCCAGAATCTTCACTAAGCACTGTAGGAATAATGAGTCTTCATAGGCATGTTTCTGATCCTGGTCTTCCTGGGAAATAATACTTTTATACTATTACTTCATATAAAAATGTAAGTGCTTTTAATGGCTGTTTTTCCTTTTTTTTTTTTTTTAATTTAAATCCTCTATACTTGACTCAGGGGCTACAAGGAATATACCATTATATGCAAAAGTACTGTATATTTTCCTAAATCTGAAGCTTGTAAGGTAAAGTTGAGCAGTTCTGATGTAAATATATATATACACACACACACACTAACTGTATGTTCCAAATGTAAAACTGCCAGCATTCTCAAGGCACCTTATATTTTTATTTTTTTTAAATAACATGCATGTTCTGAAATTACAGTTTACGTTGCATGGAGATTACCATTTACAGATGTCATGGAAATAGTATTTTATTGTGGTTACGTCTTCAAAACAAATAGGAGACCAATAACAGTAATTCACATAGAAAAAACTCTTACCTGACCAAGCTAAAATTCAAGCAAAATCTTCTAGCTCACTTTTGAAATTTGATTTATCATTCTTATAGTGAGCTTTACACAATAAATAGTGGTGATTCTGAATCTAGAGAAAGAATAAGGTAACCAAGTCTTCTGGGTTCGAAACAATTAGGATAAGCCAGCCTCCTTCCAGAGAGGTTGGAGTAGGGCAGTATTTTATGACAGGAAATCCCTGCCACATGCCCAGAAGTATCACCATAGATCACATCCACAGAATGGCACTAACTGAATAATTTGTTGCCAGTACTTTTTGTTTACACAAAAAGATTGCATCACAGAAGTTAGCTGTCGTGAGTGGGCAGGTAGTCTTCATCTGTCACGCAAACATAATCAAAGGCAATAAATCTATTTCTATAGAATTCAGAAAACTGTGTCCCTTTTGTTCAATACAAATTATTAACAACCTGTTTAATCAGAAAATACTTCACACATTTTTGTTTTATAATTATTAGGGTGGCTGTTTGCATTTCTCTGTTTTTACTGTCTCGCCCCTCTACAATGATCCTAGATAGGGTATATCCGTACATGGACACACCCCCCCACCGCGCACACATGGCTGTATGTGTGCATGTGTGTATTTTATAGATGTACATATGTCTGTAGGTATGTGTGTATATATTTATATACATGCATACACACAAGTGTGTGTATATACCTACACTTACATGTAGGAGTATAGATATAGAGATATATATATGTATATATGTACAATCACTTTCAGGAACAATTGTACACTTTCTTATTACAAAAGGAGTAAGCTTAGCTTGTGTCCAAAGCTGACTACATTAGAATAAAATGATTTAAGGTCCGTAGGCTTTAAATACAGTATGTACTGTATATGCATAATGCTTTGTGAATACTTAGATTTAATTTTATTAAAATATTATTCTGCTTCAAACGTTGTGTTTATTTTGGAAGGGACTGACCTTTTTATTACCGTTTTTAAATATTTAACAATGTTCACATGATTTTCTAATCTTAAAGCTTTAATGTGAAATTCCTCTAGGAAGAGAACTGGTTTCAGACAAGCTTGTAACCCAGCTGGGGTTGCGGGGGGGGGGGGGGGGGGGGATATGCAGCCTGTGAAATTCTAACTAAAACCAAATAAACCCTCTGTTCTCAGCTAGTGCTACAGAGTACTGCAATTAGTGGTTGACCCTCGCCCACACTGTATGTTTGGGTCAGAAGGATGTATAACATTTTTAGTCATATACAGCCAGTAGATAAAGTCAAGGTGGCTGAATCTTCTCTCATTTAACATTAGTGTGTGTGTTGAGCTACTAAGTGAGGCTGTGCTTTACCTTGCATATAAGGAAACAAAAACTAATTAATAACTTTGTAAGTCAGAAGGGGAACTAACTCTTCACATACAAGATCAAATTTTCTTCTGCCTCATGCTGCTGTTGAAAGGTTCAAATGCCACATTACCTCTACCACACCAACGGGAGGTCAGCACTGCTTAGTATCTTGCAGGATCACATCCCAGATGACAGCATCGTTGGGCCAGTCAGAATCTCTGCTACATAAACTTCACTGAAACAGGAGTGCTGAATAACATAGTGAAATAGCTTCTGCTTTTTTCGTTTTTTTTTTAAGTAGCAAGTTTCAACAACTTCTGCTCTATCTCAGTCTAGTAACTGATATTAATGTCTGTTACAAAGAAGCATCTATCACATTTTCTACAAAAGTATTTGTGGTTATGCTACATTACAAGCAGTCTGGTACAAATTAAAAATAAAATTAATGAAAAAAAGCACAATGCATGAGCATTGCTTTACAAAATGCCCTTTGTCCAATTTCACCACATGGTATTTCACATTAATGCAAAGAGACTGAGAAAAACAGGTGGACTGGGAAAGAAGTGTTGGGGAAAAGGAAAAGCAAAGGCTAGTCTGAGTGAAGGAAAAGCTCCATCCCTTCATCCTTTTCTTGGCCTAAAGAGACATTGTTCCTTCCCTTAAGTTGTATTTATGAAGAACAAAAATCTCAAGTGGGGGCAACCAATGAATAAACAAAACACAAAAGATGACAACTTGGTTGACAGTTCTCTCACTGCCCCTTCCCTGCCAAAGAAAGATCTTCCTTTTCAGATACCTTCTTTTTCTGTTGAGGTACAGTGAAGTACAGGAATACCTACTGCGAAGCCTTTTTCCCCCCGTAGGTACAAACCATTGGGTTTGAGAATTTGTTACTTTTCTAAAGAGCAAAAGTTATTTTTGCAGTTTGTTTGTGTGTTTATTTCTGGGCAGGGTCCTTTTAGGCCCAGTCTGTTTCTGAACTTGACAGAAATGGGTCTGTGCTATCTAAATCAAGTTGAGAATAACATATGGGTTGCATACCCACACATCACAATACGCAACTGTAACATATCTGTAGAGGCTTTCAGGACTTCAGAAGGTAAAATTTGGTCTCCCTTTAGCTTAGGAACATTCATCTTGGTTGTTTACATTTAAAATGCATGGCTAAAAGTATGTGCAAGTTATAACTTGTACGTACATAGACATATCCTGGAAGTTCAGGAATACCTCAGGTACCTTAAGTATCAAACCAACTAATACCACTCCAAATGTGAAAGGTTAGATGGTACAAGTCAGCAGAGCTCCTTGTGAAGTTCATTCGCTTCCACCAGCTGTGGGTCAAAGTCAATGTTTAAAGCAAACAATAGCTTGTGATGCTTTTCCATATTTAGGCTCTGCACCAACCTGCACGTCCATGATGGACATTTCCAATTATGAAAGTGGGCAGACATTGTTTTTAAAAAAGCATTATTAACTGTGATGACATTACACATGATTTTAGCATCTTCCAACTGTTACATGTGAAATTCTGCCACATTTTGTTGATTAGATTAGGCACAATCAGTTTCTAGGTACCACAGAGTGAACTGATCAAAACCCAAAAACTTGAAAGCTGCTGCTTCCAACAAGCCTCATCATGTGTAGCTAATGGCAATACTACTGTACATCAACCAGCTTGGGGAAATCAGATTTAAGTACTTCTTTGGACACACCAAGCACAGCTCGTGCTTTCTAGTTAATTTAAGGTTAGAAAAAAAAAAAAAGCCTAGTTACACTGACATGAAACATTGATGCATGAAGCAGAAATACCTCTTCTGCTCAATGCAACCAGGCTTTTCCAGCTTTTTCATTCAGACAGGCTTTCAGAACAGGGTAACTCCTTTAGCATTCTTTCAACCTACATAAAACCAAGCCATTAAGAAGTTTTCATAATACGTAGGATATCCCCAGGAGCTCGAGGATAAGCCTTATAGCCAGAAATTGAGATCAAGCTTTAGTAGCTTTGACATCCTAATCTTTCACAGGTTAGTGAAGCCATGAGACAAGCCCAGTAGAACATAACCACAATCCCAACGTTAGCACATATTCCCTGTTTTGAAGCCACTACCTGCCGAGCAT
The DNA here is from genome assembly GCF_964237585.1 of Gallinula chloropus. Taxonomy (NCBI): domain Eukaryota; kingdom Metazoa; phylum Chordata; class Aves; order Gruiformes; family Rallidae; genus Gallinula; species Gallinula chloropus. Next base: position 18,732,638 of record NC_140090.1, on the reverse strand, counting down.
TTCCAGAATACAGAAGTGGTGGCCCAGCAGACGAGATACCTGAACTCACAGCAGGTTCTACATGCAAACAGGCAGGTGGCAGCAACCAGAGAACCCTCTTCAGATTCTCAGAGTTTAGTCCCCTTTTTCAGAGACTGACGTTTCTGAGGCTCAGCACGCACAGAACCAAGCTTCTCAGAGAAGGAAGCAATGCTGGTCACTGTGCCATCCTTGGCCAAGTCCAGATTGCTTCTTTTCATGTCAAGGAGATGGCTGCCCTCCACTGGCTAACAACCCAAGCTTCCTGATTCCATAGGAGTTAACAGTAGTGTACTAAGGGCATCACAGTGACCAACCAGGTGGGAAACAATAACCTGGTGCCTACAGTCGCTAATGGGAGCAACTAAACTGAATTAAAACAGGTCCAATAAGCTGAGGCTACTGAGTTGTGGGTTTGGGGTCTTTTGCTTGGGTTTTTTATATTATATTTGTTTGGTATTTTTTATATTGTTTTTAAAGCTGTAAGTAACTTGTGCCACTTTATCCAAACCCACACCATTACCTGCAGCTGCTCTAAATGGGTGCAATTGTCCAGAGTTGGATGGGGGCTTCTTTTTTGCACATAAACCAAAATGCAACCTCGATGCTCCTATTAGTTTACTTTTACATCGTTATCAGTAATGAAAACCCAGGGGTGCCCTTGTTTGATTTGTAGTATCTAGCAGCCATGCCCAAACAGCAAGGAACCTAGTCTCACTTTCAAATTTAATGTCAAAAGAAAATACTGAGAAATCCTAAAATGGATTTGGATGGGAGAGTAGACTTGGTATGCAGCCATTAGCACATTTGCAACAGCTGTCCAGACACAGAATTAATTTTTAAGTACCTTCTTTCTTACTTGGAATAAAAAGAGCATGCAGAAAGCCCTTTAACATGATTACTCTGAGCCTAGAATTTCTTTCATTTTTATTAGGAATGATATGTACTTATACAGCAGCCCCAGTGTCACTTACATACAACAGCTACTCTATACATCTTTTCCTTTGTTTCCCAGCCTTGGAAAAGAGCCTATTAGAAGTTAAAAAGTAAATAGCTTAAAGGGAAGGGAAAAAAAATAAAAGAAAACCACAACATAGATCACACATGAAAACGAACCAACACCGAGTCTTATTAATGATGGAGCACATCCCAGAGCTTGGAACTGCACACAGCCACCACTATGGCACACTGACTTTTCCTTACTGTACCTCTACATACAAGTAGTAGACAGAACTGCATTATTAATATGAAACATTTTTCTTCATCTAGCTACTTGGGGTTTTTTTAATGCCCACTTGGGAAGTCCTTTGATTATTAATGAATGCAAAATATGGCTATTCTCTTTGGAATGGAAATTAGATGGACCAAATTAAAGCCTCCCACAGGAGGCATTTGCCCCTTTTCTCCATTATTTACATTTTCTATACCCAAACTCTGGTATTGCAAAGTTGGAAACAGAAAGAAAGTTTTGAAAATTTAATCTAAACAAATACTTCAGTTCTATGAGCTGTAGCAAATCCTGTTGGTTTAACAGGTCTTTGTATAATATAAGTTATTATTTACTTTCAGAAAAGGTCTCCTGGAAAATTGTTTACAAATAAAAGTGCTTGTACACTGTGCACACATTCAGTATTTTATAGCACCATGAAAACTTACCTGAAAGAAATCTAAATCTGCACAAATAAATATAATGCACTTACTTCTGTCATAAGCAACAGGGTATGAAAATGTCATTTGTGACTGACATGAAATTACTTACTGATAACACAAACACCACTACCAGGGATCCAAAAAGGTTGAATATCTCTTTGTATCGAAAACACTGAGCCAAAGAAAATGTAATTGTATTTAGTATACTCAAACCACCAAGGGAATAAATGTAAAAGCACAGGATTACAGAGGTGTCACAGTTTAACCTGGCTGGCAGCTAAAGCCACCACACAGACTTTAACTTGTTCCATCCCCCACAGCGGGATGTGGGAGAGGATTGAAAGGAAGAGTTTAAAAGGACATTAAAAGTATGTTTAATAACAATAAAATATGCAAAACAAGTGATGCACAGCACAATTGCTCACCACTCAAGCTGATGCTCAGCTAGTTCCTGCATTTCTTCCCAGTCAACCCCTTAGTTCTATATACAGTGCATGATGTCATATGGTATGGAATATCCCTCTGGCCAGTCTGGGCCCTGGCTGTGTTCCCTCCCAGCTCCTTGGGTGCCCCCCGCCTTCCCTCTAGCAGGGCAGTATGAGGAGCTGAAAAGTCCTGACTGCTTGGCAACAGGTAAAACATTGGTGTGTTATCAACACTGTTCTTGTTCTAAATCCAAACCACAACACTGCATCTGCTGCTGGGAAGAAAATTAACTCTATCCCAGCCAAAACCAGAACAACAGGACACCATCCACTGGCTTGAAGCACACAGAACAGACACAAAATTGGATCTTTTCATAAAATTGCAGGCACACAGGACTGTCCATTTATATTGACCTCCATCTCTCAAGCAGAACTGGGAGTCGTGTTCATGACTACTCCCCAACTTCACCCACTGAGGAATTACTAAAGTAAGTTAACTTCTAGTTACAAAACCTGGGTAATAAAGCTGACAATTGTTATGCATTGAGACACAAGTTTTCAAAAAAATATTCTGATCAGAAACACTACCTAAGTATCTATCTCCAAGCCAGACATTTCTGTTGCTCAAATCATTTATTTTAGCAAATTTAGAGTGAATTGTGGGATGGATTTACCCTGCAAGAAGTGATTTTACTGACCCAGATGAAAAGCCACTGAAACATTTAAGAAAAATTAAAAATACTAATTACAAAAATTGAAAACCAACAAAGCAAAACATAAAATAAAACTGAACACCACACCTATAGATCTCCTTAGGCGGGATTAAAATGATACAACCAGTTGAAGGCCATTCCAGCTGTATTCAAACAGTATTATCTGAGATTGCCTCACAAAAACCCCAAACCACCCACACTGTGTGGCAACAAGCTGGAGCACTGAGTTTTATCTCGGACATTTTGGTTTAATGGAATCCACTGATTCAGTTTCTTCAAACCAACAGATGTTTTCAGAAGGTACCATCAGAGACCTATGCCACTAGTAATGAAAAACCCACACACAGAGCTTTTAGATTATCTGATTTTTATTTATGTAAGGAAGCTATTACACGACGCCTATTATGCCTGGCCACGAGCTTCTCCTTTTTCATTAAGATCTTAACACAGAAATTTACTTTTCTGGGATTACAGATGTACAGATTTTTAAAAAGCCACGCTTCTATATATAGTAAAGTGCAAAAAATGTTGCTCTGAGCATGCACTTAAAAAAATCTAAGTATTCATTCAAAGCATACAACTTATCAGGCAGGAAGATTAAAAACTCCACAATAGCTTCCTTTCACAGCAGTTCTAAACATGGACAGGTTGGCGATCCTCTTCTCCAGCAGTTCAGCACCTGGAATGCCATGGTGCACTGCAAGAACAAGAGGAAGTAACAGGCAAGTCAGTGTTTGTAGATTTTAGAAGTGTGACAAGTCCCATTACGCCAACCATCAGTGAGATTCCAAAGGAACAGCCTACTTCCATCTTCAGAGATGGAGGGACCCACGAGTTTAAATATTACAAGTAACTTCCCTGCAAGATGGAAAGCTTTCACAGAACAGCATGGAGACAAGTCAAGGATAATTCTGCTGTTCAATTTTTAGCAACAAAACAGATTCCTCAATCTTATTTCATTGGTTAGAGCATGTCCCAAAATTACTTTGCTAAACCGTTCACACCTTGCTACCTACGCTCTACCAGCAGCTGCCACAATCCTCTATGGTGACCCAGCAACCACTTCCCATAGCAACGAAGTCACTATGCCACCAGCAAGCAGGACTATTGGCAATAAAAATCTGCAGTAGAATAGTTGATATTCACTGCTCTTCTAAAGAATTATGTTTTCAATATTAAGATGCAACTTAAACTATATGCTAATACTAAGATAAATTATTTTTACAGATATTTTGAAAACTTCATTACAGTTGCATGCATTAAATTACACACACCAGGAATGATGACTATACATTCATTTTCCTTTTAAGAAACTGTGAAAGTTCAGTGGAAGCTCTGATTTCTGATGCTCACAATGCTGGTGATCAGCTTAACATGAATGAAGCCACCTTGTAAAATTGTCTTGTAAAATAAAATGAAGCAACCTTGTAAAATAAAAGGTGCAAGACATACAAATCAAATACAACATTTCCTGCAGCTAGAAATACTACCATTTTTTAAAAAACCCAATTAGAAAAAAGACATAAAAAACATTCAGGTAGCCTCATACTAAAAACACCCTTGGTTTTTTTTAGCCTGTCTATCACAGACCCAACAGATACATTGACTTATTACCTTGGAGCAGCCTGCTTAACACCATCACTTCATTTTGAAGGGTGATAGAATTAGATTAGGCATAAAAGCCCAACCTTCTCAACTTTACACATCAAAAGACAAGGCAGTGGTGGTAAACTCTCTTCAACATTGAGCTATAGCTGCCTTGCTGCCACAGCAAAACACTTAATATCTTACATTAACAGGGTCCACTAATTCCAGACTGCATTTTTTTCATCACCTACTTCTCCATCTCTCCATCCTGTAGAACAAATGCACACATTTGTTGCAGTCAACAATTCCCATTTAACTTGCAAAAACTATCAGTGATTTTTAAAGCATTAGATTACCTGCAGTAATACCTAAACTGTTCTTACATCTTTAGACATGTAAGAGAAGGGAAACTCATGTAAACTGGAAACAGTAAGCAGAATTCACTGGTGAAAGCATATCAGTGGTATTGAGGAGGTAAACAAGTAATTAAAATCCACCAAATATATTCAAAAACCTATCAAGGTTGTAGCATTTCCTAATGTTGAATTTACAAATAAAGATAATCATCAAGTTGATCAAAACTGACACCTTTGTTTTCCATACTTAGTATACAAATTGTCAGCATTTCCACTTTGAAATAATTCTTAGATGCTTTTCCTTTTACCCATCAAATCTTCTGCTGTCATTCATCTAGTGCAGGGAAGTTAGGCAGAAAGAGAAGTACTAAGGTTCAGAACCTAAGGAATGTGAAGTATAAAGAGAAAATAGAATCCCCTCTAATCTAAAAAAGGTCACTCACCTTTAAGTGAGATCTTCCAATACATTGCCTCTGCAGACCCACGTACTTGAGAAGGTGTGTGCCTGCACCACAGAAGTCAGAACCATCTCACAACGTGTGGGGCTGCACACATCACCTTTTAAAGAACACAAACATCAGATTCAGGACCTCATGCTAGAATAATTCATAAAGCACACAATAACCATTCTGTAGACTCTAGTTCTTTGGGATGCTAACCTGGGAAGTATGCATTATATTTTTCTAGCCAAACTCCAAACGTGGCACAGTACCAAGTCAATTAGAATCCTACAACTTTAAGGGTCTGTTATCTGTCCACAGAAATTAGAGCACCCACTTGTATAATAAGGTACAATAGACCTAAAGAAGAAACTATTTCAAGATGGCAATGAGAATCTGAACACGAACTGCCAACATATTTGGATGAATTTTATCTTAAACAGCAACATGTCTATCAAGTCCATAGCACTATAAACTCTACTGTCAACAATAATTATAATTGTTTCCCAACACTCTGCATTGTACATGAAAAGGAATGGATTATTGTTGTGAGTTCCCGCATCCAAAATCCAGATCTTGGGAAATAATTTATATCCAGGGGCTTTGAAAGTGCAAAGAGGCACTAGGAAAAGACTGCACACCAGTATGGTTAAAAGCAATCAGTTCACTTTATTCAAGCCATTAGCTGCTTGGTAACACCTGAGGGTTACATAACTAGGGGCCAGAATAGCGGGGGGAAAAGGCCACCTGCACTGTATCAGGTCTCTATCACCGCAATGGAATTTCGAAGTACCATGAGATCTCGTTACAGGTTCTCATTCCCATGCTTTTCAGTTAGTGAATTCTTAAGGCTGTTTTGCAAGTGCAACTGGCCTTGATCAGCTAGCCAGGCTCCCACAATTCCCTCTTTCTCTTGAATTAAGGGCTTTGTCAATTAGTTGTTTAAGTATTTGAATCAAACAAGGTACTATAATGAGCATAGACAATATTATTAGTACGATAACAAATCCAGCCTTAAAAACATCTCTGAACCAGCCAGCAATTCCCAAGGTGTTAAACCATCTCTCCAGCCAGCTACTCTCATACTTCAGCTTCACCATTTGTTGACGCAATAAATCAATGCTCTTGTGAATTGATTCCGAGCGCTCTGATAGGTTCATACAGCACATACCCTCAAAGTCCTTACACCCATGACCGTGTGCCAAAAGTAACAAATCAACAGCAGCTCTGTTGTGCAAAGTAGCATGTCTCACACTATCTACATCAGGAAGTAGTCCACTGAGAGCAATAGACATAGCATTTGTCTGTTTGCTCAACCAGCATCCCAACTTTGTTAATTTTTTTAGAGCAGCTGCAGAAGCTACTCCTGGGGCTAGCATTGATGCAGCAATGATGTCTCCAGGCCCCCAAAAGATTACCTGATCATCACATTTGCTTGTAAATCGATGTATGCTCTGACGTATACGTCGCTTTGAGTGGATCATAGTGAGGATTATGAGGCATCCTAAACTGCAGGGCCCACCATTGAGGCATGAGAGAATACCTCCCCAAGCATGGTCTCCGCGTATTAAGAATATCCCTGCAGGGAGGGTTACTGGAATAGACATAGAATGTGAGAAATTAGGAGAAACATAATTACACCATGCAGTAGCATTTCTATAAGCATTTAAAGTAGCATTAAGATTCTGGCCTTTTGGGTTTGTATTATAGGAGTAATTAAAGAATACACAGGCATCCATCACTACTGAACCTAATAATGCCAACCCCTGAGGCTCCTGTGCCTGTTGGGGAAGGTGTGTAAAAACACCACCCCAATTATTGACACAAGAAGGAGGGGAATTACACAGGTCGGGCACAGGAGAGGAGTTAGGCCATTTGTCTACCGGCAGTCTATCCAAACAGGTAGAGAAGGGGTCTTCTGGAGTGTCCACAGACAGGCACATAATATCTTGTTTGATGGCATTTGCCAAAGTCACCCAAACATTCTGTTTAGGTTGTGGAACACTCCAGCCTTCAACTTTCATCAGGGACTGCAGGTACAGCAGGACTAGGAAGGCCTAAAAAGAAAGTCAGTCATTCATTATTATTTTTCACTGTGGGCCGCAGACTTCGTGCAGGGACCCAGAGGGCCATCCTTGGTCGATAGGCAGAAATACCCTCTTCCTACAAATACTATGTTTGCTGGACCTTCTCATGTTCCTGTTTGTGCATTTTTATACATTACTTGCGGGCTATCTGTAAGCATTTGTAGATTAATAGATGTGTGATGCAGAGCAATAGCAGGAAGTATTCACTGCCCTCTAATACATAAATGATTTAAAGCAAAAAGTGTTCTGTCCACTAACTCTCCAATAGGCAAATTCTGTCCTGACAGCCTATACGGCATGCGTCCATTCAATGATCGCCTGTCCTGTTGGGGAATGAGGGATTCCATAAATGTGCTGCACTCCCCATCATTGCAAAAATCCTTGGACAGACTGTGAACGATATTCACGGTGAATCACTGGGCCATTATCTATTTTAATCTGTTTTGGGACCCCCATGATAGCAAAACATGAGGTCCAGTGCTTGATGACATGCTTTGCAGTCTCCCCGGTCATAGGGTTTGCCCAAATCATCCCTGAAAAGGTATTGAACCTCACATGTAAAAATTGCAACCGTCCAAAACTGGGGACGCGTGTGACAGATTGCCACAACTCCAAGGCTTGTAAACCACATGGATTAGTCCCAAACCCTAAGCCCTGGTTATGATGTGAACACTGTGGACATGATTGAACTACCAGTTTGGCATCCACAGCTGAGATGTGAAATTGTCATTATAGACCTTTTGCGTTCTGCTGAAACATTTCATGAGAAGCTCGGGCTGCCTCAAAGGAGCTGCTCAATACTATCATAATGGGCTGGTCAGCTACTGCATTGCCTTCCCCTAGTCCTTTCTCAGTTTTATGCCTGCATACATGCAAGACTGCATATTCATGAGTCCTCCTTCATAATGCAGCTCACAGTTGAACGAACAATGTCATTAACTGAGAACTCTTGTTTTCCCTTGTATAGGCATCTTCAAGTCAAGCACATACACCCACAACATTCTGGGAATCTGAGACCACATTTAAAGGCTCCTGATCCCATTGGCAAAAGGCCCAGACAACTGCCTTAAGTTCTAATGTCTGCAATGTGTCCTTTGGCTGGCCTGTTATTATCTCTTTATGCCAATGATCATTATCCTACCAGACACAGGCTGCTGATTTACTGCATTTCACTGCATCTGTATATATGTTTTTACCTTGTACTGGTCAGTGGCTTCTTTACCCACTCTGTTCGGGCGATCCACTGCACGACCCTATCGTCTGGTCTTTTGTTCTATATCTGCCCAGGATATCCTTCAATGGCTAATGCTAAGGAATCGGAATGTTGCAGTGCCCAATCGAGATTTGGCATTGCCAGTGGCAGACTCATGTCTGATGGCTCTTGGCCTGATATGGAGACAATCCGCTCTTGGCCCTTCTGTATTAGTTGGGCTACAACATCCATCCTGGTTATGATAGAGGTGGACAGCTGAGCAGATTGAAAAATCCATTCCAAAATAGAGAAAAAGGAAAAGGAACAAACTTGAGGAAATTCAGACTGATGAGGCTGATTTGGCAATGGCACAGCGGGAGGCTTCTGTATCTGTGGCTCCTGGGTGAAGTCCCCCTTTTTCTTTTGCCATTGGCAAATCAACGCAAATGCATGGGCCATTTGGGCGAAAATGACTAACAATAAGGGAACTCCAGTGAGTCTCCTCCCACTAGCTGTGTTCTGAATTTGTTTGGCAACTGTATGTAAGGCTCTTTGTGAGGCCTCTGATAAGCATAGAGGGTCTAAGCATAATCGTTCTGTCTGCTGGTTAGAAATCCCAGCCTGGCGTCGCACCCACTGTATGTGCCCTAAAACTGTCTGCAGATCATGAAGTTTAGTAATTTTTGTAGCAAATTCCACTTTCTGGGGTACAATAATAGCGTCAGTAATTTTCCATCCCAGACAGAAATAAGGCGTACTACTTCGAGTTTTCTCTGGGGCTACTCTAAGACCATATTTCTGCAAATGGGTAACCACCACCTGATTCCAATCATTAGGAAAATTCTCAGCTTGGCAGAACAGAATATCATGCATGCAATGATAAAGTATCATACTAGGATATTGCTTCCATAGGGGCTTCAAGGCCTGTGCTACAAACAATTGACACATAGTGGGAGAGTTCTTCATGCCCTGAGGCAGAACTATCCACTCGCATCGATCAGCTGTTTCGGCCTTGTTAATTGATGGCACAGAAAAGGCAAATCTTTTACAATCCTGTTCTGCAATAGGAATGGTAAGAAAGCAATCCTTCAAATCGATTATATGAATATGCCATCCTGCGGGCAGCATTGTAGGCACCGGCAGACCAGGTTGGAGGGCTCCCATTGTTTCCATTTTTCATTAATTTTACGTAAATCATGTAATAAACGCCACTTGCTGGATTTTTTGGGAACAACAAATATGGGGGTATTCCACGGTCTGGTGGAAGGTCAAATATGTTTAGCATTCAATTGTTCCTTTACCAACTGTTTAACAATATTCAAGCACTCTTGACTCAATGACCACTGCTCCACCCATACTGGCTCATTAGTCAGCCATGTAAGGGCTACTGGTGGCGCTACAGTGGCCAAGGCTAAAAACCCTGATTTGTTAGGTACACACCCATCTGGCTGAGCACGTCCCTATCAAGCAGCATCTGTAAGGTGCTGGGCAGACTAGTTATATGTAGCAGCACAGTAACTGGACTTTCCCCGGTAACTTGCACAACAACTGGAAACTTTGATCGTGCTGTGTTGGTTAAACCCCCAACTCCCGCAATGTTACTGACTGTCTCTGTGGGCCACTGAGAAGGCCAGTGGACTGAGGACATGATAGAAATATCAGCTCCCGAATCTAGCAATGCAGTTATCATGATAGTACTTGAATCCTGCCACAACATTACCATCATCAAAGGCCGTTCTCCCAGTTAGGTGGTTAAGCAGGCCAGCCTCCCAGTTGAACCAAAGCCCCCGGTCCGCTCCGGCCCCATGGCCATTGTGGCTTCCGCAGGTACAGCTATGAGTTGTGCTATACAGGTTCCTGCTGGAATGAATATAGGTGGAGTTATTGTGAACAGTAATGCATAGATGTCTCCCACATAATCAACATCAATTACCCCTGGAACTAACACTACCCCAGACAACCCCAAAGAGGATCTCCCCATCAAAACAGCATGTAAACGTCGAGAGGATGATAAAGGCCCTTTCACTTGTAGATTGATTTTTTGCACGCTGGTATCTTGTAGATAGATATCTACTGCTGTTGCCACATCCACCCCAAGGCTCCCTCCAGTTGCTGGTTGGTTGACACTCGGCATTTGTGTCTTGACGCGTCAGTGCTTCATCCTGTGTTGACCGTTTCCCGAATGGCGACAAACTCGAGAGGAATGGCAGTTATCACACCAGACCCTCCCTATACATTCTCGACGAACATGTCCCAATACTCCACAGCAGTAGCAACCGGCATCCTTTAGCTTTTGTCTATTTGACGTTCCGCCCTTTTGAGTAAGTGCAGCTTGTACAGCTGCAGCAATCTGAGTTATCTGACGACCTTGCTCTGTTCGAGCCACTCTCTGCAGCATCGTTTCCACAGATGATCCCTGGGGGAGTGAGGCCAGGATAGAATGAGTGCTGAGGTTGGAGTTGTCATGAACCATAACACGAAATAACTGCTGTTTAGTGTCTTCAGGGAACTCACTATCTCGAATAGCAATCCACATTCAATCTACAAATTGTCCAAAGGATTGCATAGCTCCCTGCTTAATACTGGCAAAGGGAGGTTCTTTTTTGCCAACCAGTATAGCAGAAATCGCCTCTAAAGCAAGGCAAACAGAGAGCCAGTGGAAAGTAGCAGGAAAGGTTACTTGGACATCAGGAGATGCATATTGTCCTAATCCCACCAATATATCAGCTGTTATCCTGTAAAAAGGATCATTTGGCTCTCTAGGAGCAGCTGCTTCCCATGTAGCATGCTCAAGCTACTCCGAAAGAAACAACAAATTCTGAGGGAGTTAACAGCAAACGTCCCAAATTGCAAATATCAGAAGGCATCCACTGAATGATTGGTTTTGAAGCTTCAGAACACAAGCCATAGTCACTGACAGTTTTACGTGCCTGCTGCAACAGCTTCCAATCGTGAGGTTCCCATTTACCCCCGTCTTGATTACATACTACGGGGCAGGCAACTCGCGATGCCGCTTCCCATTGTCCTTCTATGATCGCATTACGAATCACCCCTGTCCAACGCGAGGGAACTGTACCTGGCGCAACTCCCCACAAGGTGGCGCCGAAGGCACAGGCATCTTGCACAGTGCCGGTGTCGGCAGCACTGAAATAGCCATCTGATTATTCTGTTTTAATTTAATCTTTTGGAGACGCCCAGTAAGCTCTTCTACTTCTCCCTCCATTCCCCCCAAATCAGAGGAGTTGTTAGATGTTTCAGGGGAACAATTCGAGGCTGAGGAGCCTGCACTTTCAGGACACTTTGTAGGCTCTCGTTGGTCAGCAGACCCCACCGAAGGCAAAGTGTCCTTGTCCTTTTTTGCTCCCTCCACTGAGTCTCGCAGTTCAGCAGACGTGGAACACACAGAATGTACTAAACCACAGACTGGACTTTCAAACACTGACTCCGATGGAGCTGGAGACCCTGTTAACACTGGCACTGCAGCGGTGGCCACTTGACGTTCAGCCTGCATTGCCTTTAAAGTGTTAACCACCACACACCAGGTCAGTCCGAGAGATTGGAGCAATTTCTCTTCTTCACCACCCGTAACAAGGGCATGCCACATATGATCCCCAATTTCTCGCCATTCAGAGACACTAAATATTAGTGCTACCTCCATCAAATGTCAGAGCGACGAGCCCATTTTATCAGCTCTGCTAGCCCTTCTGGACACTTGCTCATCTGTCAGAGAGAATACTAAGGAGCAGTTTCTCCGCAGCTTCCCACTCCATTGCGAATGCAGAGGACGGGGAGCGACCCTGCTTTTTCAGCTACCACAACACTTACTTCTTTCAGCGGCACCAGCCCTCTGCTGCAGCCTGTCTGAAGTGCTCCTCTTGCTCCAGCCCGGCTGCTGCAACCGTCTCCGTAACCTTCTTCCCGGTCTCTGGTCGTTCCAGGTCTTCGTCCGTCCAGGTCCCTGTTCGGGTGCCAATTGTTGTGAGTTCCCGCGTCCAAAATCCAGATCTTGGGAAATAATTTATATCCAGGGGCTTTGGAAGTGCAAAGAGGCACTAGGAAAAGACTGCACACCAGTATGGTTAAAAGCAATCAGTTCACTTTATTCAAGACGGTAGCTGCTTGGTAACACCTGAGGGTTACCTAACTAGGGGCCAGAATAGCAGGGGAAAAGGACATCTGCACCGTATCAGATCTCTATCACCGCAATGGAATTTCGAAGTACCATGAGATCTCGTTACAGGTTCTCATTCCCATGCTTTTCAGACCCTTGTTAGTGAATTCTTAAGGCTGTTTTGCAAGCGCAAGTAGCTGTCGCATTGGGAACATTATGCTGAAGTATTTCTACTGAAGAAAACAAGCATGAAACAAAACTTAACTAGAGTTTCTACATGGTTATATTGTTTATATTATCTTACCAGTCCAGCAATAGCACTAGTATCATCCAGCAGCACATAAGCACCAGCATATGCAGAACTTTCAGAGTATGAACCATGAAGCACATGTGGTACCACTCCTGGCACTGGCTGTCCCATTGTCACTGAGATTCCAGACATCTATAACTGCAATACTTTGGGAAGGAAAAAAGAAATAAAAGTCAGTATCTTCACCTTGATAACCTGAAATACATCTATTTTACAAAGATTAATAAATACTTGTTATGATGTTTATTTCCAAAACCAAACTTATTTTAGACTACGGTCAGTCCTACAATGCTAAGTAATAAAACAGAGTAATACAGCTCCAGAACACAGTTCCACATGCCTTTCACTGTATCACCAAGGAAGCTGTCTAAGAAAGAAAAAAAAAAAAAAAAGAAAGCCTAAAAAATGTTACTATTATACTGCTAGGTTGTGTTTTTAAACAGATACCATATGGTCTCAGTGACATTGTTTGCAAGACACTGTAGTCATGGTTTTAGAGACTCTAATAGAATCATAGAATGAGTTAGGCCACCATCTAGTCCAAAGCCCCGCAGTGAACAGGGACATCTTCACTAGATCAGATTGCTCAGACCCCCATCAAGCCTGACAAATGTCTCCAGGGACAGCGCCTCCATCTCTGGGCAACCCGTGCCCGTATCTCACCACCTCAGAGTGAAGAGCTTCCCAATATCCAACCCAAGTCTCCCCTCCTCTAGTTTAAAACCATTACCCCTCATCCTATTGCTCCATGCCCTTGCAAACAGTTCTTCCCCAGCTTTCTTATAGGCATCTTTCAGGTACTGGAGGACCTCTGTAAGGTTCCCCCAGAGTTGTCTCTTCTCCAGGCTGAACCACCGCAACTCTCCCAGTCTGTCTTCATAGGAGAAGTGCACCAGCCTTTTGATCACTTCTGTGGCCCTCCTAGATGACTGGTTCTTGACAAAGCTCCAAAGGAACACACATCAGCTTGTGATATGGCACACCAACTCTAGCTCCAGAAAGCCCCTGCCAGCAGCATTTCCCCACCAAAGTCTTATCCCAGGTTTTCTTTCTGTCTCTGCAGATGTGCTGCTATTCTTCAAAAATAATGCAATTCTAAACATTTAAGTCCTCATTGTCTAATTTTCCCTGCATTTGCTACTAGATCAGTAATTCCTTTTCAGGGTTAAACTGTTTATTCAGTCATTTATCTATGCCAGGATTTCAAAGAACTATCTTTTCATGCAGGTACCACAACTGGTGGCAGGGGTTCCCTTCTTCAGGCAGGTCCACATACAATTTGACATGGCTTCAAGTATCCAAGAACTACAATTTTATGAGCAGCTTACAGCTTTTACTGTGTTGATGTGTTGCCTTTACTTGTAACAGCAAAGTAAAGCTTAATTTACCTATATTTAAACACAGGATATTTTAGCCAAGCATTTGACTAAAAAAATGCAGCCACAGTGGAAGTTTTCCAGAGACAAAGATGCTGGGTTTGCCATGTCGTATAGTCACCTGGGAGGGACACCAGAGTTACAGTAACCAACAAGAAGGTGGCAGAACACAAAACATGTGGCCTTGTAAAGGTAAACACTACACAGAACTAGTTAGATCTAAATCTTTGGGAAAACAGAAAATGAGGCATCTTTTTTTTTGTCCCAAGTAACCAGCATTAGCCCTTAGCACAGCTGCAAATGGTTCCTACAGATCACATAAAAAAGCACCTTTGCTACGTTGCAGGATAGTCTCAGATCTGTAGCCCTGAAAGAAGCAAAGCCCAGCAACCATTGCTGCCACTGGTATCATCTGTGACAGTTTCACAAGGAAACTAATTTCCAGCTGTTGCACTGCAAGGCTTCCTTTCAGGGAAGGATAACAGATTTTAGGATCCCTAAATACACAGTATCAATATTTTAAAACTTAACCCCAGCTAACAATGACAAAGGACAAGTGTGCAGAGGTCCAGTCTACCCAAGCAATACAGAAGCTGCTGAACACCTGCATCAGAACTAAGCAGCAAGCCTCTGTGGCCACTATTTATAGTTACATTGCATATACATAATTTAGAAACATTTTAATTTTGACACATTATGCAGCAACCAAAGCCCCCCGAGCAGCTCCCCTTTTGCTCCAGGCCACGTAACGCCAACAGCCTCCAACTCTTCCACAGTTCTCTTCGTGCTGGCCCTGAGACACCTTCGCGTTTCCTAACGCCTCCTACTAGTCGCTATCCGACCATCACAGAACCGTAGGGGTCGGAAGGGACCTCGAGAGATCATCGGGTCCAACCCCCGTCCCGGGGCGGATTTTCACAAGGCGGCGGAGCGCCGCCCGTGCCCGCTGCAGATCCCGCACCCCAGCTCCGGCCAGGAGAAGCACCAAACGCGGCGCACCCCTTCTCGCTCAAACCCGCACTCCAGGCACCGGGCGGTACACGGTGAGTGACCCCGGCCCTCCCGGGGCGCGCACCTCCCCCTGCGTAAGGGCTTCGGACTGAAGTTTACCGGCTGGTTTACTCAGCACACGCCACCCGCCCTACCCGCCGGCCCAGGCCGCTCGGCTGCGCTCCGCCCGCCTCCCCTCGCACACCTCCGCCAAGCGAGCAGTCCGGCGCCGCTGCCAGCGCCGGGCGGGCGGAACGCCTTTCCCCTGTTACCCGGCGTGCGGGGCAGAGAAGGTGGTCGGAACGCTCCCCGTAAACCGCCCCTGACCCAGCGCGGAGGGTCGGCACGGCACCCCCACCTCCGGGTCTCATGGGACTGCCGAGCCCGAAGGCAAGGCCGGGACCGCCAGCAGCGGCACTGGTGCTGACAGACACTCGGCCCCCCCGCCCCGGTACGGCAGCTAGGCAAAGGTAACAGGCACAGCGATCTCGCTTTAGAGGCACCGCGCCGGCCGCGCCCTCCTATTGGCCAACTGAAATCCCGCCCGCGGGTAGTGCCGCGAGTGTAGATTGGCTGTTGCGATTGGGCGCGTGCGTGGGGTTACTCGTGTGTTTCCGGTGTGTGGGCTGGCGCGCCTCAGGACCGGGGGGTGGTGGGTCCCGCCTTCGTGGTGGTGATGGGTCCCGAAGCGCGGCTCCTGGAGGCGCTGAAGCGCCCGTGCTGCTTTTTCCTGTGCTTCCGCCTTGCGTCTGGCCCGTCTCGTTGCTATACGCGTCGGCGTTGACCGTACAGGGAAGGGAGCCGGTACTGCGCGGCTTCTGTGCCTAGCCGCCCGCTGAGGGAGGCCTGGCGCTCCAGCCCTGCCCCAGCCAGCGCCCCTGCGAGCGAACCCGGCGATGAGTTCTTGTCGCATCTGGAAGGCTCAAAGGCTTCAAAAATAATCGAGTTTCTGTAAGCATCCGGCTAGGCGGAAATCAGGGTATTGCCATCATCAGTGGAGAGGAGGAGCTCAGCCAGCATCGCTGCAACCTAGCAGTAGCTGGAATAGCCATGTAGCGTTGATTGTTGGGTTTTTTCTCTTGCTGTAAGTCACAAGTGCCCTGTCATGTCTACAAACTGTTAAAGCTTGTAAAGGATTGTGGTATAAATACACTGGGTCTGATTTACCACTACTACATAAACAATATAGGAAAGGAGGCAAACATGCAACCCTATCTATGCATGCTGCACCCAAGTAATTCCTGTTAAACCAACAGGTTTGGGGTTTGGGGTTTTTTTTGGCCTTTGGAGCGTGCTTAGTTCTATATGAATCTAATAAAAATAAGAGAAGTCAAAGAGAAATTATTTGAGACAAAGAAGTGGAAGGCAGAAAAATATTTTGTGTAAGCTCTCTCAGGTTTTCTTTTTTGCAATAATTGTTTTGAAGTCCTGCTGTAAGGCACATCCATTTATCATCTTATGGGACCAGTGAAATTGAGAAGGTAGCAAACGTGATGTAGACCACAAACTCAATTTTGAGATCTTTATAGTGACCACAAATATTTATATTTATATTTATGACCAAAACTTTCGTAATGTTTATAAAAACCCTGAAATTCCAAAAATAAATGTTTAAAATTGAGACCAAGACCATGCTGTTATACCATGATGAATACAGGTTAGTTCTGTTTTCTGTACTCCACACTAAAAGTTACTAAATGTTTTACACTGCCATGGAATTTCTATTTGTTTTCTACTATAAGAGAATAGACAAAATGTGATGAGGAATGTACAAATGAAGAAACAGAAGTTACAAGACAAGCAGGCTGTGCCGCAGTGGAGGATTTGAAACAACAAGACAGCAGTTTCACCACTGAGAACAGTGTATTAGAAACATCTACTGGAAGAAGTAGTGCTGTCCAACAAGTCATTTTTATTTTAAGAATTTATATTTACGGAGCATCAAACAGCCTTTTTCACTTATATCCCATGCTCAGAAGTACATTTTTAGTACAAATATTTAGCAATTGTAGTGGCCTTTTGTTCTTATGGCTCCACTTTTTAAAACAGGAGTTGGGAGTTGACTATGAGTAATAGTAATTACTAGCAACAATTCCCAAACAGAGCTGGGAACCAGTGATTCAAACATATGCTGTATGATTAAGGAACCATTCATTTGTGTTACAAGTTCAGATGGAGCTCAAACAATAGTTACAACCGAGATAAATCCTGCCTGAAATTATTTTACTCAGCCAAAGGAGTAAGACAGCAAGGCTGCTCTTTTTTATCAAACATGAATAAATAATAAAAAAATTGGCTCTGAAAACTGCAGCCTTTCAGCGTGCAATAGTAGTAGCCTATTTCTTATTTAGCGTGATAGTAACAGCATATCACAATGTTTTGTAGCAAGTAGTGAATTATTAACTACAGCAAAAAATATCAACTTGGTTTTCCTGGATTAGAACATAATTTGGCAGTATACAGAAGAGGTGCCAGATATTTAATGATGATTCAGAATGGATCAGGCTGAGTTATCCTCACTGTTAGTTAGGATCCTTTCAGAGCAAGTCTAAGGTTTTTAATTGTAGCCTCACTGAGAGTATGTTTTCATTGCTGTTAGCTTGATCTTTTACCTGACTCTTGTCAGCTTGAGGGTTACAGATCACTAGATCTATTAGCTATTAACTAGCCTGTCAATAGACAGTGGGCATTAGCAGTTTGTGCAGTTGAGGGGATCTGTTCAGTGAAACAGTGCTAAGGGCATACCTACTACATTAATTCATGTATTGTGGTTTGGATTGACTTCACTCTGGCATGGACTGTATGCCTACAAGTGGCTGGAACACATCTCACTTGGTTTCTACTGACAGGAATTCATTTCTTGTGATCCAAACCAGCTCTGGTGTATGAACCAAAGTAGCATAAGTAGGAACAATTGACAGATACATTGTAAATGTGTACTTCCTGGTTAAACTAAACCAGTATATTTGCATTGTCAAAAGTGGAACACTTGGATTAAAGCTTACAGCTACCTGTATAAGCAACAATTTAAATAAATAGCTCAGTTTTTCAAGGCCTGTTTCATTAAAAAAAATGATTGGAACAAAGAATTACACTCAAATTAGCTGCAAATTTTAGGAATGTTTTGCTCAATGTCCCTTAATGCTTCAGATTAGAAAAAGTGTTAATTTGAAAATAGGACCAATTTTAATAGTTTATTTATATTTTGGTCCTTCATTTATATTTTCAGATGTTTGAAACTTACTTTATGACATATGTAGCACAGAACAAAAAAGAAAGACTTTTTAAATTTAATGTTGCATAGATCCATTTTTTTCGTTGCATTCCATTGTCTTTGTACTTACTTATTAGCGTGAAGTGATTGAAAATCTTTCTGTGGAGTGTGCTGTGTTGCACTGTGCAAGTAACACTGTAAGGGAAGACTAACTTAAGTGAAAACGGCTCATATAATGTCAACTCTTTTATCTTCATCGTTTTGGAAAGATTTGCTGGGTTTGTTTATTTTATTTTATAAGAATGTAAGAAAGTTGCTACAGTTGAAAAAGGAGAACATTATTCAATTTCATTTGGAGGATGAGTATTCTGCATTTCACTTCACCACTGATGTTTTCTGTAGAGGGATTATTTTGTAATGCATGCTGAACATTGTAATTCAGGTAATTATGTACAAACCACTTTGTGAATGCATATTATCTGCTGTGTATACATCTTTTAGTACATCATTTAGGTAATTTTAAATGAGAGACCTCATGTAATAGATACACAGAATTTTACTTTTGTCCTCTCTTTCCTATTCATGTGGATTTCTAGAACATGAAAACAAGTGATAGCAGTGCCATCTTCATAGTTGGAATTCCCACCATTTAATAGTGTGTCACAGGTCTTTGAACACAGATTATAACTGGTAAGCTTTCCTTCTTTTTGTCAGAACAATGCTGTCTTTTAATGTGATTCTAAATGCATGCTAGTGTATGACGATAGGGAAATGTTGTATAAATTAGGTTTCTGCTGTAAATATATATTTTAAGTACATTTCTGCTGATTGCAATGATTTCAAGGAGACTAGTCTTTTTTTTTAGGTGTTTAAAGTGTTTGATGCCCTTGCCCATCATAGCACTTCCTACAGATTGTGGTGACTCAGAACTGGCTCAGATTTTGAAGTTTGCTGGGAGTAGATTATGAACACTGTTGGACAGCAACACAGATGTTTGCATCACTCTTCATGGTTAAGTTAGGAAAACTAAAAGACTTAAATACACTGGACTCCTAATGGTAGCTAATGAAGCTTCATTTCAGTAGTCTGTATGGTACTTGTTTTGTGGAACGGGAGGTTCTTATATCCATTCACCTTTCAAGGGAAGTAAAATTTGCATAGAGGAAAGTCAAAGATCGATAGTTTTACTGAACACAGAATAGGTTTAATATCCACCTCACTTTCCAAGATTTTATAGTGTGTATTTAAAGAGTACCATTCCAAGACACTCTACCTTCCATTCAATTCTAAACTCACATTCATAGCATGTATAAAGCAAAATTCATAAGAATTCTTTGTTGGGGATATGGATGTGGACCTGAATGGGATATTCACACGAAAAAAATACGAAAAACCTGTTAGGACACAAGTTCATTAGCTAATTAAGCAAAATATAGGTCCGCAGAATTTTCTAGAACTATGTAACTTTAGATATTAAAAGGACTGAATTTTAGAAAAGGTAGCTACATAAATGCCACTTGTGATGGAAAATAAATGGGTGTAATACATGAATTCCCCAGCAGAGGGAGAGCTTAACATTAGAATATCTCCAGTAAACTGGAGAGATTCTCCAGCAGTGTCCAAATGCGTAACGGGATTGTCTGTTTCTGCTTTTACTTCCAAACAGTTCAGGAGATTTAGTAGCTCTTACCTGCTTTTATTTATCTGGGAACTGTGGTTTCGTCTTTTCATGTTAAATGAAGAACTCAATTTAAAAAAAAAAGAACAGCAGTTCTGATTTTGATTTTCTTCCACTATGAATACAATTCACATGGCTTACAGGGATTAAAAGATAATGTCTTCAGTTTGCCAGACATCATGTTTTCAGGGTTTTTTTTCCTTTGGCTCATAACCACCATGAAAAGATAGAGTGAAAGAAGACTAGAGGGGTTCATCTCTGTACTCTTGCTTTCAAGCAAACAGAACATAAATGCCTGACAACAGTAAATCATGACCCAATTGCCTTACCTCAATTATGTTTTGAATTATCATCTTCTACTTCTTATTTTCCTACAGGACAAAATGAATTATTTAGTTCACAGTTTTTTTCTTTACCTAAGAAAACAATTAATAAAGAAAATTATACCTCAGCCATCCCTGACAGACATTGGTCTAGCCTATTTTAACAACTTAAGGAGGAGCAAACAATGTTCTTTTGCTATTTGTATTTATATAGCAAATATACTACATTTGTTTCTGGTTTTCATTCACAGTCACCTGTCTCAGTAGGAGATGTAATTGTCAGTAATTAGAATGAAAACTTGGGACAGAGCTGCACAACCAGTGATTAAGGTTTGTTTCCCTTCTGTTATTTAGTAGTTGCAAAATAAGCCCTGGAGGGTAAGCACTCTGTGAATGTGCTAGAACAAAAATCACCGGAAGACTTTTGCTTTGAACTCTAGTTGAAGATATTTAGACTCCAGACTTCCTCTTATTTTGTTGAAAACCAGGTGCCATTTTTATGGGTCTGGACTTCAGTCCCAGCCTCAAAAGAGTTGATTTACTAAGATTGTCTGAATTGGTCTCTTGACATCATCATCATCACACAAAATTGTCAGTGATGCAGAATGATATAATCACATAGGCTCAAAGGGTCTTCCAGAAGTCATCCAGTGCAGTCACCTGTACAGTGATTCATAATGTGGACGCATACATGTGCATCTTTTGCTCTCAGTGAGGAGCTAAATTTTGCCTGGCCCCTGCATAGAGTGAGAAGGAATATGACAGCTTTAGAGGCATCTAAGGAGAAACATTTCCAGGGTGTCTGCAGAACAGTTATGAAAGGATACTTTGGACCTAATTAACTTAGTAGTCTTATTTGTAAAAGCAGTGTAACCAATTGAGGCTACTATCTGAAAACCTTTGCAAATCTCACATTTAAGAATATATGCAAGATTAAATATAGTTTCAAACTGGATATTGGACTGTATTTACATAATACTTTGCAGACAGATATGAACTTTCTATGTTTATACTCAGCCCAACTAAGCACTGCTGTTGCAAATGACATCCCAAGTGTTTTTCGTCCTTAAATCTTAGACCTCAAGCAGAACAAATTTGCAGCTGTCAGCTGTGGTGAACAGCCTGGGTTTGCCTACACAAAATTCAAAAGGAACCAGTTACCTTTTGGAATCTAGCCTTTATGAGCTTTGTGCTGGAACTGGGTCTTGTGCACAGGCTAGGAACAATCTGGGTACCTTTCAGGCTAGTTCTTCCTAGTAAAGCTAGATTTGGATCACGTAAATGTTATATATCATATTCCTGCAAAGCGTTTAGTACAAATGCTTTTAAAATAGTTTCAAGATTTGCAATCATACAGAAAATTCAGGGTATCTGAAATCTAAATTGCTATCCTATAGCTAGGACTTTAGTCTATGTATTGCTAACTCTGAAGAATACGCTTTGCACTTCTGCATCAGCTGAGGTGACTCATCAGTCACATTGTATTTTTTCCCTCACTGTCACATGAAATGTCTGGGCACAGAAACTTGGCATTGACTAGGTCCAGTAGTCTAGCAGAAAAAAAAAATCAGTACAGTTATGTGAAGAATGCAAACATTTTTTGCCATGTTTACTTGCTATAAGTCCTGCCTACATGTGGGCTTTAAAAACAACTAGTTAAAATGTTGGGGTTTTTTTTAATATTCATGGTTTTTAATCATGCCTAGTAAGCTCAGTGAGAGCAGCTATAAGAAAAAAAAGCTAAGGAGATACAGATGGACTTTGTGATATTTATGGATTTTATAATTTGAAATTTTGCAGTAGGACTGTTGTATTGAAAGAGATGTTTGGATATTGACACTATCCAGCCACTGGCATGATTTGGATTTTAATGCGAAGAATCATGTGGATTTAGTCACAGTTATCTATACCAGGTTCATTTTACATTTAAGAAAAATGGTGGAATTAGGACAATAGAAGAATAATTATCAGGTTTGGTTTGGCCCAGATCAGCGGTTCATATGAGCTTTGAACAAAGGCAGACAAGTTCCCTAAACTTATACTGTGCACAATGAAAATTCTTTAATGGAATCATATCCTGTGAAAAGATTCTTGAATTAGCCTTTATCTAAACAGGGGCTGAGGAAGCTAGGAGAGAGCTAAGTTAAATATTTTTTAGGCCTGGACAGTTAATTGAGGATGTTAAGGATCTGAAATTTAACCAAACAGATGGGTGATAAAGTGCTAGTTTCAATATGATTGAACTATTGAATTTAGCCAACCAGAAAACAAACAATGTTCTTCCTCAAAAGAGAGTAGTAGAAGTCAGATAAGTAACAGCAAGTACTCTCTGCTGTGAATTTCCCTGTGTTCCAGGTAGTGCTGCACTCACTCTAAAAGGCAAAGCAAGCGAAAAACACTTAAGAATGGCATTCGGATGTTTCCATCAGCAGTATTTTATCAAGCTTCATTACTTTTTGTTAGTTTAATTTTATTTAATGGAATCACGTATACTAGAAAAATACACTTATTTTGTGTGTAATGTATCAGTGATAATAAAATCCTCATGATTCTTCATTTAATGCTATCATCAGGAAATAATACTGTAGGGTTTTTTTCCTTCATTTTTAGTCTACTATAGTGAATTTGTGCCTTTTCTTCACAAGGACACTTAATGTTTGGAGGGTGATTTAAACATATCAGGGGGAAGGGGGAAACCCAAAACTCCATTGAAATAAATCTTTGTGATATTAATATATATAATTACTGACTTCCTAAATATATGTAAACTGAAGAGACTGGATATGCTGCTCTAACTGCCAGAAATAATGCAACAGAAGTTTTCCACTTTTAACTTAAGAACATTGTTTGTTTCACCTGTGAGCCATAAATCTGAACTCTCTGCCATTGCATTTTATATGATAGATGGCAGGTTTTGGCCTTCAGGTGGCAAATGTATATGGCTTTTTAGTGAACAGCTCGATTGCATTATGTATGAGTCAGTCTGGAGGCAGCGCAATCTACCATGAATAGTTCTGATACATTCCGCAGTTAGGTCTATCTGGTATGGTCAATTGAATTTTCTTATCTACTTAGTCTTTATACTTTATAACTCCCTTCATCATTTTTAAGTGGTCTCTATCTATGGCTCCATCCTTTTTTTCATCCTCTGGGAAGTATTTAAGAAGGTAGCTCACTTGCAACCAAATACATGTCACAACTGATGAAAAAGAATGTCACATAAGATTAACCAGTTTATAAATACTGCAGCTCTGAACATGATGTTTGTTGGTCCCTGTGCTACTGCACTGTATCATTTGAATTCGTACATAATAATAGTCATGTCAACATAGAAGGCTGAAGACATACTGTGACTTATTCCGCCTGCCCTGATTGGTAACTGGATGTAGGCAGTTCTGACCCAGAGTTGCACAGGTCCACAGTGAAGCATTGCCTATGCTAATATGCCCTGTTTCTGCTTATTCAGAAGATGCTTCTGTTAGTAAATTAATATTTTTCCCTTTGATATTTATTCAACATTCTGATGAATGTTCTATGCCTCCTGTTGGATCCTTATATTTTATTTATTTGTACCCTTAGATGAACATGGAGAGCAGAGCATCACCTGAGCCAGATCTGATCCTGAGTGATTGCCAGATGGAAGTTGCAAAGCCAGCACTGAATGGGAGAGAACATTATAATATGTCTCCCTACAGGCAGTGGTAAAACCAGAGTGGGTATTTACATTATCAAAGATCACTTGGTTAAGAGGAAAAGAGCATGAGAACATGTAAAGTTACTGTACTTGTTAAATAAGGTATGTTTGTCCATTTTTTTAAAAATAGTGTTTTTCAAACCTTGTGCACTGTTAATATAGAACTTGTAAAAATAATATAAACATATTTCACAGCTTCTACAGATGTAGCTGTGTTTAAAGGTATATAGCTGTAGACTGTCATCTCCAGGGCACCATCATCATGGTGCAAGCATGAACTATTTGACCTTATCCCATTGCAAGTGCAAATTTACATGTGCTGTAATAACCCCATTGTTGGAAAAAAGTACAATTTCACATTTGAATTAATAGAACTAAAATAGTATTTAAAAAATAAAAATATATTTTACATTCTATGTTTGGATTTGGTAATGAAAACCACCTAATCAGTCTCACAGTAGTTAGGGAATATTCTGTCATAATTTCTGGTAATTACTCTTAATTTTGACAGTTAAATTTAGCCCTATAACAAAGTAATCTTCTATTGTAGTATTAAAATATAGGCCTGCATTTTAGATTTGTATTAGAAGAATAAAAGATATCCATATCCTCTTTTAATAAAATGGATAGCACATTATAAGCACAGTTAGAGACAAAGCATGCATGGTTTGTTCATTCTTTCTAAGGCACAATTAAGCCAAATTTCTTGGGACAAGAAGCAGTGTTGGGGAGGGACTAGTTTGGGGATTTTTAGTGCTTGAGTTTGGGGGTTTTGTGTTTGATGGGTTTTTTTTTATAATTCTACTCTGCAGTGAATAAGGGGATATTCTCTTTTTAAAAAAAGTTTATTTTGTGTGAAGTGTATTTTTATTTCTGGCAAATGGACATGTATTTTTAATCCTATTTATGGTCTAGTTTAAATTCTTTGGAAACTTTTATTTAGACACTGATGGTAGAACAGCATTTCCAAAAGGAATTTAATCAATTCCTGAAGCATTAGTATCAGGTTATTGGTTTAAGTGGTGATTCTCAACTGAAAATCTCATCTCCTGAAGTCGTCAGGATGATGTTGTCATCATCCATACAGCATGTATCCTTGAGAATTCATTATTAAACGCAGCCAAAGAAGATGAAGAAGGTGTGCAGTTATCAGGCAAGTTTTTAATTCTGACAGTTTTAAAGAAGGGCTAAAAGATGTCTCTGGAAAATTGCAGAGTAAAATTGTGCCACATTCAGTAGTTACTGCTTTTTCAGTTGACTAGTATTATTTGCCAGTGACATACAACAGCCCCTACTTTGGCTCCAGGATTTGGGCTGCAGTGACCCACCTCTGTGAGATGTTAATGTTTCCCTCTATCTTCATGCAGTCAACTCTATTTTAGATGGGCAAGATGTAGCTGGACGAAGAACTATGATATTCAGTATAATGGATCTGAGATCAAACAAGTACTTGTCTGGGTATTACAGCAGAGAAACCTGAGGGATCAGTCTGTGTCCATCAGTGCCTAATGCTGACTGAAGTACTGCTTGATTCAAATGAACTCCTGCAGAGCCACTTGAGTCCCTTAGAATTGCCTCCCCTCCTTCAGATGGCTTTTGTTAATGTAGGCAGAGTACCAGAGATTTTCTTATACTTGTTCCTTTCCACTGCACCCAAGTTAATAAAACTTCCCAGATCTGAATCATTTGGGAATGCCATATAGAGGCACCTGAACATTTCTACAGGAGCTGCTGACCTGATTAGAACTGGGCTGGGTTCCAAGCAGCTTGTGTAATGAAGGTGTGGGGAGTTTTTTAATGTGTTTCACACCTTGCAAAGTTTTCTTCATGAGGAGGAATATTTTTTCCAGAACTGAGGTGGCCCTGAAAACAGGGACATGTTTCTTTGCTATTACACCTGTGCTTGTAAGTTCAGCTGAACAAAAGCCAAGCAAGCCTGAACAGAGCCAGCTCTGTATTTATGGCTGTAACTCTGTTAACCTGCAGCCTATATAAACCATCCGCACTAATTATAAGGTTTTTATTCCTAATTTCTGTTCATACTTCTTTCATGTATTTCCACAGAGGTCTGCATTACATGTAACATGGAATTTCAGCCTCAGTGAAATGGAGGGGGTCTCCAAATTGCATTTTATCAGATGTTTACCCTCTTTACCAAGGACTGAAGTCACTGTGTAGCCTTTTCAAAAGCTGTGTATCACTTCCAGACACACATCTCTTCTGGTGGGTTTGGTTCTTCCTGAGTAATGATAGGAACATGCATTACAGAAATGATGGTCAAAATCAAAGAAAGTAATTTCATGCTGGCAAAATAGCTGAGAACCTGTCAACACTGCTTCTGAAGTCTTTCAATATGTAGAAAACTTAGAAATAAATAGAAATTTAGGTTTGAAACCACATCACTCTAGTCCAACTTGGCTTCCTGAACCACTTGTGTGAAGACAATCAGATTTCCCCAGTGACATGGAGCACTGGTTTGCTCTCCCAGCAGTAGCCTTTGGCTTAGTATTTAAATAAAATTTCCCTTGTTCCCTATCTTTAGCTTCTTCAAAGATGAAGTTACATAGCATTTTTTTCAGGAGAAAAGCCAACTGAGAATGTTCTAGATCTGTTAAGTTTCCAACTTCTGCTACCAGTTGTTGCAAACTCATTTTGCTGAGCACAGTAATGTGTAAACAAGACCATGGAAATTTTGTGCATTAAAAAACCCTAAAAAATTTACCCCTGATCTTTTCAGTGATCTTTACAGTCATTTCCACAAACATCATGGAATTGTAGGAAACAATGTCAAATTAGAGTTATTGGCCAGCTGGGGGAAGAGTGGGAGCTCCATAAACCAAATTTACTGTTATAGTAAATACTGTTCCTTAGTCTTTCAAATCAGGACCTTGAAATATCTCTCACTGCATACCCAGGTAGAGATTTTTCTGTTTGTAAGAAATACAAAACAAAAATAATCTTAATTTTCCTTATCATATAGTATTTTACCTGTTGCATGTAAATATGGTCAGACTAAAAAGCACACAATACCTGTCTGAATCTTCACCAGTTTCCTCTGCTACCACAGAGAGACGATTGGTCGTGCTCCCACCATGTGTTTGTTATTTCCAATGACACATCCATAAAGTAATATAAATCTTTTAATTGGCTAGGAATAGGGAGGAAATTACTGTGTTGCTAGAAAATGGAAGCATATTTTGATCATGACAGGCCTTTCTAGAATGTGTGAAAGGCTTCTAATTTGTTATGTATCATCTCAAAAGCAAACAGTGTGTAGTTTTTCAGAAACACTTATGAATATAAAAGGTAGGGATGAGTTAAACTATGATATGTTCTTACCACTGGTTATTAAAAATATCCCTGAAATTATTTATAACATCGGATTGGTTTTGCAAAATTAGAAAAGCTTTTTGGATTACATGAAATGTGAAACGATTTGAGCCATCAGGACTGCAGCAAGGATGCCAAAGTTCATTAAATATATACAGCTGCCCTACACACATTCCTCTTGCACTACAAATTTCCTAATACATTAGCACTCAAGGAGAAACAATTTGTGAGATACTAGTAACATACAAATGTTTTTCTTTACCGCAGTTACAGTTACTCATTGAGAGGTTGGAGATACTCTATTTTACTTGAAATTTAGTGGATTGACACTAGTAATAAAAAATAGAGTTCTCCAGTGAGAACTCCTGGTATATTTTTGAGTTATCTGGTCAAAAGACCTGCTGAACCTTAGTTGAAATGTTTGTATTGGAGTGACATTATCTTCATTAAAAAATATGTTACTTCACAGTACAGTTTTTGTGATATACTGAACTATTTATTCACATAATTCTACACGTCATTAGCAACCTTACTGGTTTTTGTAAGGATTAATTTTTTTTTTTTGTACTTGGCGGTGGTTTTGTTGCCAGAAGATGCTTACTTATATTGGTAATCATTTCATTTCTAGGATCCATTTAGAGAGAGAAAATAACTGAGATCATGACAGATATTCAATGCTATTGCCACCACCCTTCAAAATCTGAGTTTGGAACACAGCCATATGGACAGTGGGTGATTAGAGAAGAAAGAAAAGGTACCTGCATAGCACAACTATCCCAGCTTTGGATTTCTTTGGGTCATTCTATACACAGTCATGCTGTAATATTTTTGTTCACTTTTAGCTGCAAAAGAAGTAAAAGACATGGAACATGTCTGTACAGAACACTTAAAGAAGCAAGAAGACAGTTAGGAGTGATGATGATGACGAACCAGCAGTATCAAACCAGGATGAAACAGATTAATTTCTAATAGTTTTATTTCATGGTAAATTTGAAATATATTGTGATACATTTTTGAAATCCATAGATTATACACTAACATGATTCACATCTCAGACATTGCCATGTTGTTTATTATGACAGCACCTGGATGTCCAAATTCATACAGTATGAAGTACAGCGAACAGCTTCAGAGTGTGATCATGTCCCATTGTGTAGTAGAAGTTCTTTAGCTTTGGCCCAAGGGCACTTTCTTTGTTGCTGATAGTAAATAAAAACTGTTCTCTGCTTTTCTCCAAAGAAGACTCTGAGGACACACTGATAGACACACAGAGTGTGTATTCCAATATAGTATTGAGAGGCAAAAGGTTGAGTGAAAGGAATATAAAAGTAAGGAAATTATGACATTTTAACTAACTCTTTCTACCTGAGTTAGTCTGTATACTGCTAAGAGATGAGACTGATGACCCTGCATAAGTTTCAGGTAAAAAACAATTAGTGAGAGAAATTAATAAAGGATTACATTGCAAAGACCTAAGTTAGTTCCCTGCCTTTCAGATCATTCACTTTGTTACTCGGATTTATTCACTCCTTAACATAGTAAGTTTTTTTGCCTCTTTTTTCCCTTACTGCATTTACAGTGAGCAAGAGGTACACAAGTTTGCTCCCATTGCCTATGGCTCCTGGGCAGTGCAAAAGAAAATAGGTTTTACTGCAATATGTATCCCCAACCCCATGTATACTATGCACAACAAATTTATAGTGCCATCATTAAGAAATTCAGGAAATGTTAAAAAAACTTTTACAAAAATAGGTTAGATAATACTGGTGGTTTTAATGACTCTTCATGCCTAACTTTATGTCCCCTTATGTAGAATTTCAGTATTGAGCAGTTGCTGAGAAACCAAAAGTTCAACTAAAAAATGGAGTTGTCAAGATTGCTTTCATTTCTGAACCCAATACTAAAAAATAAATTACATTCCCATTTGTTTGATTTTACAATTTCATTTTCATGAAAAAATCTAAAATTTCTCTTCCCAACTTGTAAGAACAGAGTTCTTCTTTGGATGATAAACTCGCTGCAGCCCTTAAGGTAGGTTTAACTAAGGGGGAAAATTCTGGGAGGTTTTTACATGTATTTGTATGTTTGATTACATTCTAAACTATGAATAAGACTGTAGTCAGAAAGCCACTTTCTAAATGGTGTATTAGTTTGTGATACATTGACTGTCATTGTATTGGACAAGCTGCAGTGCAATAATCTGCATGATGTGATGACGTCAGAGTGGCTGTAATATCTTAATACACAAGGCCCCTACTGTAAAATGTTATTGTTGTGTTTGCATCATCATCGGACAATGACATAGGCTTGTAAATATTAGAAGATTTTTTTTTAAAAACCACATGAGGAATCCTCCCTGGTCATGGTCAGTAGTGCTGTTGAAAAGCATTTCACTCAGTGTACTGAAATGTCTCTAAAAGCTGCAGGCCAATACCAGTGCACCCATCCTGGCATCTATCTCATTGCATGTTTCTAGTGAGGATTCCTATTTTAATGAATGTCCTAAGGGCAGTTTAGGTCTACGTTGATAAAAACATTATCAGCTCTTAGGGCTGTGCATATTAACGTCTCCCCTTCTAAGACTTTTCCTATTATTTCAAAACTGTTTTGCAAATATTAGAAGCTGTGATTTAGCTCTTTAATACAGAGAACTTAATCCTGGTCCGCTTCTGGTGTAGCAAGAGAGTTTATTTCTTTTGCTTATTCTCACCATGCAGTATAGCAAAGTGTATGTTAAAAAGTTAAGAGTGATTTATTTTGATTGATCATTGTGTTTCTAATGAATGTACACTGTCTTGAAATATAATTGGTATGCCACAGCTCTTCAAACTGTATGTGAATTAGACTTGCTGGGAGAATTCTATAGAAAGCTGCTCTTCACTTTTTGTTTTTTTCTAGAGCTGTTATCTGACATGGTTACTTTTCCTTAATTTACAACTGCTATTTTTAAAACAAAAAAGAAACAGCTGAAACAGTTGGCTGGAAAGTCAGAATATGAAAATGAGGAGCTAATACAGTTGCAAAACACAAATGGAGGAGTTCACAAAAACTGAGGAACCTGGATGAATTATTTTCACAAAGACTTGGCTAAGTGCCGTTGCTCTATTCCAGTGGAATAAAGATAAACCAAAATATGAAGAAATGGTAATTAAGGCCCATTGTTTTATCAGTGCTGGACAGCGAAGTTCAACCCATGGCTCAGATACAGCACTATGCACTATAGCATTAAAATCGTATCATGATTTAAGAAAACAGGTTGTACTACAATAAAGTGAAGTTTGGAGCCCTGGTTTCATACCTGCCAGCCAACGTGATTTCATAAGCTGTAGGCCAGGTGAATAAAAATGTCAGATTTTATTTCCACAAGAAACAAGCTTTTTGGATTTGGATTCAGTAACACAGGAGAATCAGGCAGCCATTTCCTAGAGGGACACAAGTTGTACTGAGGCACTGGAAGAAATAGTGAATGGCAATAGGAACAATGCAATAGTTTAATGAGTCTGTACTTATTGGGACAACAGTAATTCAAATTCTATTTTAGTTGCTGAATTGAAGAATGAAATTACAATGTTGATTACGCCAGTCTTTTTCTGATATCATTGCTTAATCAACTTATACCAATTTATATGCCTGCTTCTCACTGATGCATAATTATTGAGAGAGAATGATTTGTCAAAAGTCGCAACGAAAATTTCACTATCAATCACTCAGAAATCCATATTGTACCACTGTGATGACTTCATACTCATTTCTGATGATTTATACCTCCAAACTAAACATTTTCAGACCAAATTACTTCAGCATCCAAACAAATCTATTCTGTTATTTACTCCCTATAAAATTGCCAATTAGCTATTTAAGCAAAAATGAGGTGGTTCACTGCTGGACAGAGTCAAGTTCTTGGACTGAGCTGCTCTCAGTTTCAAAAAAGAGTTTGGAGTTGTTCTCTCAAAAAATTGTTTGTTTTCTATGCAAATTTGGTATTTGATCTGTGCACAACATTGCACAAACAAAACATTGGTCTCTACGTTTTCAAACTCAATATAGCAAATAAGAAGCTTCTATGTCCTCAAACTTGTTTGAAATATCTAACTCGTTCATAAGTCTGTGGTTTGGATGGTTTATTTTTTAAGTGTATTATTGCTGTGCTTTTTGGTGCTCCCCAGATCACCAAAACTATGGTCCCTGTTTATTATGGGGAATATTAAGTGCTTTGGAACTGGACTTGGAAGTGCTCTAGTCTATAAGCTGAAATTACTGAAATATTACTATATTATCAAAACTCCTATTGCCTATGAAATGGGCACAAAGTTCCAAGCTAAGTTAGCATAGTAAGACTGAGTTCTGCTCCGTCGTCTCCAAAAAAGGTGCTGAACACCTATTATATGCCATAAGATCTCTTTGGTTTGTGATCTTGAAAGATGCTTAAATGCAGATGTTGAAGACACTTGATGTTTGGCACTCCATTCTGAAATGTTTGGACTATTCCTGAAACCTCTCAATTAGAAGAAACTGATGACAAACTAATACTGAAAGTTAATATACTGATTTTTTTTTTTTAATTTGCAGAATGAGCAAAGGGATGTGATTGATAAATTCCAAGGTGGAATTGTATATTTACTTATTTCTAGTTACAGTAGCTGAGGAAGTCCTAGACATCAAAAAGTGTGATGTCATTATTCACTGTGGCCTTGTGAGCAACAAAATTACTATGGTGCAGGTATGAGTTTACTGCATACGTAATTTATTTTAAGTGCTTTTCTGTTTGGAATATGCAAATGGTGAATTAAATACCTGGGGTTTGTAGAACATTTTTAAATACTTGCATACTAAAAGAGAAAATGCTTTTGCAGCAAGGTTCATTTCCAGGTGCCATCCTCAGTTTGCATGGGATATAACATTTGCTTCCATGTGTAATGATGTAACAACCATTTAAAGCTCTATACAAACAGTAAAATCTTAATAAAAAGGTACAAGAATATGATCAGCAGACTGGTTGATAGAAAAGATACTTGTGTCACCAACAGCTATAAGGAGATAATTGCATATCAGAATACCAGTTTGTCTATGTTTGCACTTAATTAGTGAACACAAATATTGATATATTTAATATTTAAATGTATGCTTTTTTTTGGTGACAAAATACAGTTGCTGCTTTGCAAAATGTTGTTAATCACAAATCTCCTGAGAATTATTTCCACAGGTATCTTTGATCATAATGCAGACACAGTATGTGTTATTCACTGATTATTTATCTGAGTTAAGTGGAAAAAAATGCTGTATGGGGCCACTGTATAACAAACAGTACGTGTCTTCCATTACAAAACTAGGAAAAAATGTTGTGCAGTGTTGTAGGGAATGTTGTGCTGTTTATGTTGTATGCCTTGTAAATTGTAGGCTCGCAGTTGAGTTCAAGATGATGAGAGCACCTATGCAGTTGTGGCTTTGAGTGGTTCAGGAGCTGTTGAACATGAAGATGTTAATATTTTCTTTGTGCAAATGATGCATAAGGCCCATCAGCATGTCCAGAAGATGCTGCAGGACTATTATTTAAATAAGGTACTTATTACAGCTTTGAACTTTCCCTTTAAAGAAGACTGATTTGTATTGTAATAAATATTTTCTATTTGAAATCTACTTAGGGGAGGAAAGCTTTGAGTAATGTTACTTACTACATATGACCTTGAATCCCTTTGCCAATATTTATTTTATAATCTATGTTCTCTGGGCCTTTAGAAAAGTCTGCTTTTCTACTGGTAAGAGGGGAAACACATAAGTCAGGTTGTCAGGGAACTGTGTAAAGATTAGAAATTTTGTGGTTGTGTTGTAAGACATGAAAACAACAAAGCAATTTTTTTAAGAAATGGAGAGAACTGCCCATCAGGTTCCCTAGTTTTGATTCTGCAGTTCATCAGTGATGAAGATTAAGGATTCAGAATGAAAATAAAAGCTCTTTTCAACTTTTCTCTGACTTCTGATTAGAAGCTCCTGTGTCCTATAGAGAGTGCTGCATCATAAACACTGTGAAGTCTCCTGGGCATGAGGAAATTTTTGGAGACCAAAAAAAAACAAGGAAGAGAAGGACGAAGGCTCACATCTGCACTCAGATTTGCAGTGGTACTCCAGGACAAAGAAGATGACCAAATACATTGTAGTCATGTGTATCTGCAGAACAAATTCACATCTGTACTTACTACAGTCTGTCATGGGGTGACAGCACTGTCAAAAGTGAGTTAGGTGACCTGTCCTTAAGCACAGAACATAGGAGAAACTTTTCTGAGACTTGCCATGGTGATTATTTTCTGGTTTTCTTCCTGCTACAACCCTTTTGAAGATACAGGGTTTTCAAAGAGGGGCCACGTGAAGAGAACAGATCAGCCCTTATTTCTCAGTTGTTTCTTCATAAGTGACCGAGTTCTTCCCCTTTTATCTTTAGCTGTAAGCTCATAGATTTTGACAGACTAAAAATCAGTTTCCGTTTCAAAAAACCAAGTCTTTAAACAGACTTGAAATTGATTATTTTAATGTCCAAAAAGCACAATGCCAAGTGCCTTCCTGTCTTTTAATTCCATACAATTGTTAAACTGGCTATATAATGAGGTATGTATTTTTTCAATAAATTACTATAATGATTAACCTTTGCCAACTGTGATACTGTTTATTCTCTTTCACTGTCAGTATTTTGACAATAATACTACCACAGTTTCACCCTAGAAATTTAAAGGATAGTGGTATTCTGACTGTAAAAATAGCATAATGTGTCTCCATATTTATCTCATTGACAGATTTTTTTACCCCCTATTTG
Organism: Gallinula chloropus; assembly: GCF_964237585.1. Taxonomy (NCBI): domain Eukaryota; kingdom Metazoa; phylum Chordata; class Aves; order Gruiformes; family Rallidae; genus Gallinula; species Gallinula chloropus. Next base: position 18,698,339 of record NC_140090.1, on the reverse strand, counting down.
CAAGTAAGATACTGGTGAGTGGAAAGAAGGTCTGTTTGTTGTTATAACAGTCAGATTTGCAAATTCAGGATTTAAGTGTATGTTTACTGGCATGGACATGTAAACACTTCAGTAGCCCCAGGTAAAATTTCTAAATTACAACATAGCTGAAAAGTATATCCCAGCAAAAAAGAATCTTATTATGGCTAGATCTGTGATTGCTCTACATTTTAAAAGGAATATAAATTCTGCATACATTTTTTAAAATCAGAATTGATTTCAGGTTTGCATCAGGAACAGATTTGTTTGGGGGTTTTTTAATATTTCTGGCCTTGCTTGGGCAGGATGGGGCAGTGGGGAATGTCATTTCTAACTGAGAAGAACAGCATATTTCAGATATTGCCACACTGATAGAGGCCATTTTGGCATTAGCTACTTACTTAAATTATAGTAGTATTAAATAAATATACACACTGATAAGTTTTCAGTATAGCAGTTTTCTAAATTAGAATGTGCAAAAAGAAATTGTGGTTTATTTATAGATTGAAATTATTCCACAACTGTGATTTATACCAATAAGCTACTACCCTAGGGCTGTTAAAAATATCAGGCGTATTGAGAGTTAAGAGATGATATACACAAGGATGTTTCAAGACACAGCAATTCCACAGGTATTTTTGAATGAGACTAAACTAAAACAGGAAAGGCTGGTGTAAATATGGTGAGATATGGAGTGTAAATGGTCTGTAGTGTGCTTGCTTTGTATTTGTGTGTGTATATATATAATGCTATTCTTACCTTTATGCCTTGTGCAGGGCAAAACAAACGAAATCTTCACCGATTTCTTTGTTCAGCGTTAGACACTTCATTAGTTACAAAAATAATATTCCTTTCATCCATTGTTCTGAGAAACTAAGTTATTCACTTTCTTGTATTGTAGTATCTTGCTTAATACTGAAGCTTTTGGCTACTTCTAGAATCTACTGATATAGCATTCAGTGCAGGAGAAATTTGACCATTTATACATTGATCTGAGACTCTGACTACTTAAAAATGTTGGAGAGTGATAGATCACACATGATCATCATTTAAGTTGGATTTTGTTTCTGTGCTCAGTATCTGCTGAGATGCCATGAAATACGCTAACAATTATTAGTCTCTCTTTGTAAATAGTCATTTTCCATATTATTTCTCGATTTCTGTATTAATGAGCTGTTACCATTATGTAAATGTAACACAGTACACTGTGTGTAGTGTTTTCAAGTGTCTCAAGTAATTTATTCAGTGTTTTAAAGAACTGCAAAGCCCTGGTAAAAAGATAGTATTGCATAGATTGCTGCTGGGTCCTCAGTCAAATAATTTTCCATGCAGAGTAGGTTTTCTGAAATCTGAGCTTTTAATACTTCCTTTTATGGAAGCAACAAGAGCATATGCAGCTGTGTTTCTTGGTTCTTTTACAGTTGAGTTCAACAGGGACGTATCACAAACATGCCAGCCCTTCCTGTAGTTCACCTGTGTGCTGCTGTGAAGCTCCCAGTTCCTAGCATGACTCAGCCAAGTTGTCACCAAAGCTTAAAGAGTGTTTGCACAATCTCACTTCAGCATAATGGGTAATGAACCTCAAATGAATCCTCCTGGCTTGGATAAGGAATTTGCACTTCAAGTTATAGTCTCTGAATGGGGTTGTAAAACGTGCTTATATTGTTCATCCAGGAAGTGTGAAGTTGTAAAAAACAAGCTAAATTGCTATATTTTATCTGCTAGTTACTTCTGCATTTATTGCCTTTATGGACCCAAAGTCCTCCAGGGAGTGTGACAAATCCTGATTGTATTTTCTACTTACAACTTTTATTTGTTCACAAATGTGGAAAGAAGAAAAACTGTTAGTCACTAGGGATTTGTCTAGCTACATGTGTGGCTACTTAAGAACTGGTTTAACTTTTCAGTTGCAACTGTAGTTGCATGTTCATTAGTCTATCTGATTTTGGTCTGCTATCTTGCACAACCTACATCTGTAAATCTGCATCTGGGAAATGTAAATGCTTTCGTAACCTTAAAGAAGTTGGTTGGGTAATTGCTGTACAAACTGAATATGTTTTCTGTTCTGTAATTTGTCCATTTCTCTAACAGATTCACCCTCTTTCTAGCTAGAGAAGGGAGTTTAGGTGTTAGGAGCAATAGATCTACAAAGCTTGTCAAGGTCATTCTCTGCCAGGTAAATTTTGTTTTGCTTCTAATGCTGCAACCTTTTGTGAATCTTACTACAGCACATGTGTAAATAATTATACTTCCAAATTAGAAAAATACTTGGTGTGCTGCATACAGTAATTTTGCAAAGTTTTTTAGATCATGTGAGTATGACTAATTTCCTTTGAGGCATTCTCTAAATCTGCATTTCTTAGAGGAAGCTGCACATTTGGAAATGAAAACTAGCTTGATCAAGACCTGCATTTGCAATTTTGTGATGCTGCGGTTCTCAGAAATAACCAATGTTGGCAGGAAAAAAAATTATTTCTCTGACCTGTGTTATTGAAAAACATATGGCATCAACCACAGAATGCTAGGAAATAAGTAGCAGTTTGGAAATAGGAATAAGAAGTATGAGTTACTTGAGGAAAAATTATTTTGTCACAATCCTTTTCTGCGTTGGAAATTTTGAGTAGCTGTGGTTTTATCTTGTTATTGACTATTGTTTTTGAGCTCAGTTTTTGAGCTCAGTTCTACCCTTCATATACAGTGTGTCAGGACGAATGTATTCTAGGCTATTTGACCTCCTTTTGCTGCATGGCTTATGTCAACAGGATGGATCTTATTCAGAGATTGTATCTCATATAGTGTGTACTTCACTGTTGTCACAAGAAGAGAAAGGAGAACTGAGTTTATGGGGAAATAAGGCATGTTTCATATCACCTAATTTTAATTTCTTTTCCAAAATCCCACCCAACAAGACTAATGTGAAGAATGTTGCCAAAACACTTGCCCAGATCAGCTGCTGCCTCACCAAGGCTGATGTAGTCATTAGATTGTGTTGAAATTCCAGCCCATAGTGTTAAACTAAGCCAGCAACTTGACTGACTTTGGTGGTAATACATTTTCCATTTTCAAAGAAGCCAGAGGGGGTGATGCACCACCCAGCTACTCATGAATTTCAGTAAGATTTAGATACTCAGTACTTGTTAACCTCTGCCTGAAAAATCATAGTCCCTGTGCCTGACTTCCACACAGAAGCACCAACATTCTGGACTCCTTTCCTCAGCCTCTTATTTTTCCCTTTTTGGTGTTAAGCACAGGAGAGAAATACAGGGCTCGTGCGGGGAGACATGACATGATACAGCAGACTCCACATGCAAAATCAACAACACAAGCCCAACCTGTAGCTTGGACTCGTTCTCTATGTTTTATGTCAAACCTAGCATATATTCTGTCAGTTTGTGGACACCATTGGGAGTTGATATTTATCATGCAGGGTGAGGCAGCAGCAAGAAAGAAGCTGAGCTGCAACTGCGGCTGCAGGTGGGTCTGGTTGCCCTAAGCAAGCCAAGGAAGCCAAGCTGAGGGAAGCCCACTGCCAACGACAGGCATTGCTGGGTCCTCTGGCATGGGCACTGGGTAGAATGGCAGGGAAGCTACAGGCAATAAGTGGATGATAGAATCATAGAATCGTTTAGGTTGGAAAAGACCTTTAAGATCATCAGGTCCAACTCTTAACCTTGCATTGCCAAGTCCACCACTAAACCATGTTCCTAAGCACCACATCTACACATCTTTTAAATACCTCCAGGGATGGTGACTCAACTGCTTCCTTGGGCTGCCTGTTCCAATGACTGACAACCCTTTTGGTGAAGAACTTTTTCCTGATATCCAATCTAAACTTCCCTTGGTGCAACTTGAGGCCATTTTCTCTCACCTTATTGCTTGGCTGACCCCCATATAGCTACAACCGCCTTTCAGGTAGTTGTAAGGAGTGATAAGGTCTCCCCTCAGCCTCCTTTTCTCCAGGCTCTCCACCACTCCTTATTAGACTTGTGTTCCAGACCCTTCACCTGCTTCATTCAAAAGCTTTGTTTTGTAACTCAGCTCAGTTGCTGCCATCCCTGTACATATCACAGAGCCTGAACCCACGGCTGTGGGGCAGAGCACTGCACAAGTCCTTGGCGTATCCTCACAGCACATGATCTGCATTATATAAATGGTGTGAAACTGCCTTTTTTATTATTTTTTCCTAGGAACACATCTGAAATACATGGCCCAGTCTCGTGCGTGGGTTAATCATCTGAAAGAACGATTACTCGCTCTGTGGTTGGAGCACTACAGGAATTTCCCTTTTCAAGATCACCCTTTCTGAGGCACGGACATGGCTGATAAGCTGCTGTGCCTTGTGTGGAGATGGACAGAAGTGCATCCAACTTCCCCAGGCAATGCCGAGAAGCCTGAAAGTGCAGGAGGTGCTGGGACAGAGCAATGAGCAGTGAAGAAAGGAGGCAACGTCGCAGGGCGCTGCTGAGGGACGCGGTAGCAGCAGGATGCGGGCCGGGCCGGGCCGTGCAAGCGCCTCTGCCAGCGCAGGGACCGGCGCTTCGTTTGAACGCTTGTTCGGCCCTTCGCAGCTCGCATCTCGCCGCTAGGGGGCAGCGTGTCTGCTCCCCTCCGACCGTTACTCCCGCCCCCGCGGGAGCGGCCGTGGCCGGTGTGGAGACCCGCCTGCGGGAAGCGAGAGGGAGCGGCCGGCCTGCGCCCTCCCCTCCGGCCCCAGCTCTGCCACCGCGGCGCTGAGGCACACGAGTAGTAAGAATGCTTGAGTAAAGTCAGTCTAATGAGCACGGCGTACTTGTACTTCCCTTTTCCAGCATTTCTTCTCCCTGCTGAGGGATCGCTTATGTAACGCGGGCTCAAGAGGTTTTTCTCTGTTTTCAATTGACCTCACTCCAGTGCGCTACATAAAATACATGCAATCGGTGGCTTAAGCATTGTTTCAGAATTTCCACTGGGCCAGTAGATACTTTACTTTTCTAAGCTCTGTTACATAGCCTATAGGAGTTGGTTTTTTTCTGAGGGAAAAAAAAAAGTAAATCTCCTCACATGTGGAAGGCATTAAGCTGTATCTGTTTCTGTTTCTTGTTTTGCATTCTTATGCCATCATTTCTTATTTCGGAAAGTAAACATACATGAATTCTACATAAACAATAAAGCTATGTGATTTTCTTTTAATTCCTCTGTTGAGAGTAGAAATAAGGTCATGGCTATGTCCTGAGAATGTGAGCATTGCCAAAATACACAGTAGATACTTTTCAGAAAAAAAAAATACATATCAAGTAACTGTTGAGTCATAATATCCTTAGGTTAGTGTAAGCAGAAGCTGGTTATAGCTCACATTGATGGGAAGTACATAATCTCCACCGCTATAGCCACTAACTATCCATTTCTGGTTCAAGAACTTACCGAAAAGCCTGTTTCTAATTTCATAGAAGCCCTTTGAAATTTGGCACAGTATTCAAAAGTATGTAGGGGAAAAAAATAGTCTGCTAGAGGTTTGGCCTCCAACTGTGAAAACAGACACTGCCTTTTCAAACTCTCCTCCTAGATCTACTGACCAACACCCAGAAGAGAGAATTTACATTCTTTTAGAATACGGCAGGAAAATGAAGGTCTGTATGCTGCTGAATTCAGCTTTTGGTAACATTTACATCTGTTGTTTGAAACTGTCAGCTATTGCACAAGGCCAGGTTCGGATGTGAAAGCATTTGTTTTAAAGAGAAAGGAAAAGGAAGTCTTTTCAAATGTACTGCAGGGACATTTTTGCTTGGTGCTTGGACGGATTACAGCAGTTAGAGAGGGTGGGAGGTTTTAATTACTTACAAACCATAGAAGTATGCTCCAGACAATATTAGAAATGTAATTATTGCTTGTTTCTTTCCTGCAGACTCGGCTAAAAATCATATTTGGTGTGGTTATATGCCTTTTGTTTTCCTTACTACTTATGTGTATTATACTTCTCCCATCAAGAGGTAAGGCTTTTGAAATCTAATGCAGTGTAAAACAAAATATCTTTAGCTACTATGGCTTCTAAAGTTCATAAAAGTTTTTCAAATCATCTTTAGGATTTTTATGGCTTTATCACTTTACAGAAATGTCCTGACAGCTGAAATATCTTGAAGTTAGGATTGAAATGCCAACAGATGTTGAAACAAGAAATTCCTTGAAGTGAAAAGCACCTGAGTTAACTTTGTTGTGCATGATATATAGTGGCCTTAGACAGGACTACAAAAACAGTTCTCAAATCACCTCATATTATGTTATTTTTCATCTTAAGGGTTAGGAGATTCTCATAAACTGTTAGTAATTTCCTTTAGCTTGGTGAACTTGTATTTGGTTTTAGGTGGCTGTGCAATAATTACAGAAGTTCTGTATCCAATTAGAAATTGATATTTTTATTGTAGGTAGGATATGATTAAATATTTTTGAACATAGTTATGATTGCATTGAAAATTAAAGTCAGCATTGTATAAAATAGAGATGTATAGTTTGCTCTAATATCAGTATGCCAGCTGTAGGTATATCAACACAGTATGGTCTGCTGAGACCTCTGGTGAAGTTTGAAGTGAACATGGTTTGAAACTTAGAGCCCAAGGGGCACTGACACAGTGGTCAGGGTTTTTTCTCTAAGAGGTGTAGTAAAGGCAATGTAAGTATTTACATGTCCCTTTTCACTACAGCAGATTAATTGAATGTCTCTGAAATAATTAAAATGTAAATAAGAAGCCTAAATTCCAATAGAAGTATCTACTTAAAGGGAACTCTTTTATAGTATTATTCTTTGTTCCTGTGTTGGCAGGGTGACTGAGATGAAGTAATCGGTTTTGCATTTACAACTAAATGTAATAAAATCAGTTATCTGCTTAAGTCTTCCAAATACTAAGTCTTGTAGTTAATACGCAGGTTTTATGAATGGTGAAATTTCTTTCCAACCTGATGTATCTGTGGAATAGGGTTATGATGGGTTGTTTTATTGGCAGAGAAAGGGGTTGGAGATTTGTGAAGCAGTTAGGGTTGATTCTGTAATGCAGCATGTGAAGATGAGGATAGATTGTATCAAGGTGGGAAGCAGTGCTGCAAAGAGGCACCACCTCAAAATTACAGGTTTGACTTTCACTGTCAGCAATGGGGTAGCAGATTATTATTTTTTTATATATACCTTAAGCATGGTCAGATTTGAACTTTCATTAGTAAAGAAATGAATGGTATCAGGTCAGACTTGTTCATTTCAAGTCTGCATATTAAGGCAGGGAAATAAAAATTTATGAGACTTAGATAAAAAAGAGCAGTCAGGAAATAAAGAGACTGGAGACCAGGGATTGGTTTGGCAGCCTGAAGAAGTTGCTAAAGAAGGTGCTGTAGGAGGAAGTGAATATGTTTTTCTCTTCTGAAGTTAGCACGTGCCAGCTCATGGATCTTAATCTGAGCCTTTTCAATACCTGAGCCCTTATGAAGAACTCTTTGTCTCTAATGTTCCTTGGAATAGCAGATTGACAACCATTCATATCAGACATGACATTTAGATCCAGTAGGATGATAAAGAATTTAGCTTATTTTACAGAATGCTTTTGCAGGAGCTTTTTAGACAACTGTGGAATACACATGACCATCTCTGAATATGGCCTTTTATTCTCAGGTAGAACTGCAAGTACTGCATTTAGCTGTTTAAATACTTAAATCTTTTTGAATTCTTAGTAGTCTAGTGATTAGTTGTGAAAGAATGAAATAAAAATTAATTTTTCAGTTAAAAATCTTGCAAGTCAAAGACAGACAGGAAATAACTACAGAGATGGAATGTTGTTTGTACATTCCACCTTTACCACTACTTAACTGGAATGATGTGGCAATCTAGAAAGACAATTATTTGCAAATGAGAAATGTATAGACACAGAGGAACTAAATTTCTGCTTAGAAATCAGCTGAGAGAAATGACATCTAAAATTCTGACAGACCTGAAAGAAATATTTAGTTCTGGTTTTTTTTTCTGCTAAGTTTCTAGTAATTTCATGTTCTTCAGACTTCTCAAAATATGGTAGCTGGGTTTTGGTTACACATGGAAGAGTATAAAAATGTGAAAAATTCTTAAAAGTTATACTGGAAAATAATTGTTTGTTTGGAGAGGATAGTCAGGGGAAAACACTTAGTTGCAGTTATTACACAATTTCTGAGGCTGAGAGGAGCAAGGCAGCCAATCTATGCCTAACAAACTAGTGACAGGGTTTTTGACATTTCTTTGAGGTAGGCATGATCTGTGTAATTTACCTTACTGTGACAACCCAACTATAAACGGTTCAGAAAGCTTATTTTCACTTGTACACTGGTCTTCTGCAGCATAAACAAGAAAGAAACTACCAGTCTGCAGTTGAAAAGCTATAGTGGAACCACAGTCAGAATTATAATTGACTGAATGCATTGGTTAGGCTTAAATTTATACTTTTCTTCTGCTATTTTTAATAAATATCCAGAATCCTGTCTTTCAGTGTTTCTGATCTAGTTGTACACTTGGTCTGAGACCAAGACTTTAGTTCTCTGATGTTGCAGATTAGGTGATAGAGCATATTTGTTAGCCAGGAAGTGTTGAGCAGCCAGTTTCTCAGGAACTGGTGGTGTTCTTTGCTACATCCCAGCCAATCTGATTCAATAAATGCCTCCCTGTGTTCCAGTGCAAAGTTAAACAGGGTGGCTTCCAACATTGTGCAGTGGAAGAAAAATGTTTCCGGTCAGGAATGCAGTTGGAGATGGTGCTGTTAATTGCTACTTTCTAACTTTGTGCCTGGATATTTGACTTAAAACAGAAATAAAGTTAAGGAGAAATTCTCATCTTGGACATCTATCAAAATTAGCAAGTGACAGGTAGTGATTATAAGCTCTCAGCTGTTGCTGAAGCTTCTTGTCATTGAAAATCAATACATTACTGTGACAGCAGGCCTCCACCAAAATCCGATAGTTTAGTCTTAGCTAAGAGTTCAGGCTCAGATTTAAGTGACAGTGTAAACCTAGCTACAGTGAGATGTATCCTGGTGGCAGAGAGCTATCATAAGATTATTAGAACAGAGTAATAACATCTGGGGAAGTTCCACTGGACTGGAGGCTGGCAGATGTTACCCCCGTATATAAGAACAGCCGGAAGGAGGATCCAGGGAACTACAGGCCTGTCAGTCTGATCTCAGTCCCGGGGAAGATCATGGAGAGGGTCATCTTGGGAGCTGTCATGCAGCACATGCATGATGGCCAGGGGATCAGGCCTAGTCAACATAGGTTTACAAAAGGTAGATCCTGTCAAACTAACCTGATCACCTTCTATGACAAGGTGACCCGCTTAATGGACAAGGAGAAGGCTGTGGATGTGGTCTACCTGGACTTCAGTAAAGCCTTTGACATGGTTTCTCACAGCATTCTGACTGAGAAACTGGCTGCCACTGGCCTTGAAGGTGGACCCTCAGCTGGGTTACAAACTGGCTGGATGGACGGGCCCAAAGGGTGTTGGTGAATGAAACCAAATCCAGCTGGAGGCCGGTCACAAGTGGCGTCCCCCAGGGCTCAGTCCTGGGTCCAGTCTCGTTCAACATCTCTATCAATGACCTCAATGAAGGGATTGAATGCTCCCTCAGTAAGTTTGCAGATGACACTAAATTAGGAGGAATTGTTGATCTGCCTGAAGGTAGGGAGGCTCTTCAGAGGGATCTGAACAGACTGGACCAATGGACTGAGACCAACAGGATGAAGTTTAACGTGGCCAAGTGTAGAGTGCTGCACATGGGACATAACAACCCCATGCAGCACTACAGGCTTGAGGGAGACTGGCTGGAGAGCTGTCAGGAAGAGAAGGACCTGGGGGTGTTGGTTGAATATGAGCCAGCAGTGTGCCCAGGTGGCCAAGAAGGCTAATGGCATCTTGGATTGTATCAAAAACAGTGTGGCCAGTAAGTCTAGGGAGGTAATTGTGCCCCTGTACTCGGCATTGGTGAGGCTGCACCTCGAGTACTGTGTGCAGTTCTGGGCTTCCCACCATAAGAAGGACATTGAGGTCCTTGAGCAAGTGCAGAGAAGGGCAACCAGGCTGGTGAAGGGGCTGGGGGGCAAATCCTATGAGGAGCAGCTGAGGGAGCTGGGGATGTTTAGTTTGGAGAAGAGGAGGCTGAGGGGAGACCTCGTCGCAACCTACAAGTACCCAAAGGGAGGTTGTAGAGAGGTGGACGATGGTCTCTTCAGCCAGGTGACAGGAGATAGAACAAGGGGAAATGGCATGAAGCTGTGCCAGGGCAGGTTTAGATTGGATATTAGAAAAAAATCTTTTACTGAAAGAGTTGTTGGGGCCTAGAACAGGCTGCCCAGGGAGGTGATTGAGTCACCATCCCTGGATGTGTTCAAAAAAACGGTTGATGAGGTACTTAGGGATATGGTTTAGCATAGGATGGGAATGGTTGGACCCACCACAGTTACAGTTGAATACAGGTTGAATACACTCAAATGCATGAGTGAGTAATTATGGTCATGGAATATATAAAACAAGTTACACTGTGAAGCAAAATAACCAACAAAATAACCAATTCAGTGCACAGATAAATACAGAACCACACCCTGTAAAAGAATGTGAATGGACCATAAAGAATTAAAATTGAGATAGTAGGGTGGTGAAGGCAAAAGAGCAAAGCTGAAATCTGGTTAGCTTTCATTTTTTTTATCTCTGCTATTTGCTTCTTTTTTGCCCCTGGGCATCTTTTTTTAATCTTTGTTATTTCATAGATAAATGAAACACAACAAAAGAATTTACCAACAGTCATCCAAATCAATGTCAATACAGTGCAGCAGACATGTAAAGTACTTTTCATGTTAGGGTCTGTTCTGTGAGCAGGGATTTCAAATAGTGTTATTGAACCTGTCTTTAGTTACAGAAGAATGAATCAGCCACAATTACAGGAAACAATTAAAGATCATAGAATCATAGAAACATGGAATGGTTTGGATTGGATGGGATCATCTAGTTCCAACCCCCTGCCATGGGCAGGGACAACCTACACTAGACCAGGTTGCCCAAAGCTTCATCCAACATGACCTTGAACAATTCCAAGGATAGGGCATCTCTGGGCAACCTGTTCCAGTGCCTCACCACAGCAAAGAACTTCCCAATATCTAATCTATATCTACCCTCTTTCAGTTTAAAACCATTGCCCTTGGTCCAATCAGTACATACCCTTGTAAACTCTCTGGCTTTCCTGTAGCCCATTTAGGTACTGGCAAGCTGCTCTCAAGTCTCCCTGGAGCTTTCTCTTCTCCAGACTGAACAACCCCAATTCTCTCAGTCTGTCGTCATAAGAGAAGCTCTCAAGCCCTCTGATCATTTCCGTGGCCTTCTCTGGGCTCAATCCAATAGGTCCATGTCATTCTTGTAGTGGGGATCCCAGAATTGCACACAGTCCTCCAGATGGGGTCTCATGAGAGTGAAGTAGAGGGAAGAATCTCCTCCCTCAACCTGCTGATTATGCTTCTTTGGATGCAGCTCAGCATACGGTTGTCTTTCTGGGCTGCAAACGCACATTACCAGCTCATGTTGATCTTTTCATCCACCAACATCCCCAAGTCCTTCTCCTCAGGGCTGCTCTCAATCCAGAGATTCTGTTTTTAATGAAAGATGCTGCTTTTAATTAAAACATTTTAAAATATCTTCTGTTGCCTAGAAACAAGCAGTCAAAATTATAACTAATCAAGTAAGAAATAGTTGTATTCAGATTTTTTTCAATCCACTGGTAGAAATTCAGATAGGACTGGACACATTTTGAAAATCATTAGCTGTCATAATAAATTATCACAGAATATTAATTATCTAAGGGTGAGATGGCTAACAGAGTAAAGGTTTAAATTAGAGCTGTGAAAATTAGACCAGAGAGAAGACATTTGTGATATTGCTTGTCTTTTTAGTAAAAATCCTCTTAAGAGAAGATGAAATCAGATAATTTTACCAGATTAAGGTATCAAACAGGACTACAAATTTAAGCCTCCTCAGCCATGGAAGTAGATCTCAACAGTGAATTTCTTTTGCTAATAGGCATATTTATGTAGAGAATTTAAAGTGAAAGCTCATGATAATTGTCACTCAATATAAATGCAAGCGTTTGCTATATTCTGTGCTTATCATTAATGTATCAAGGGATTTATAATATACAGTCATGGTATTAGCAAGAACTAATAATTTCTTATTGAACTTCTTGGGATTTTTCTGGATACATTGCTAGCTCAGAGTTTATACTGATAGATTTTTGTCTATGGATTGGCATTCGGTTTTATTTCTCCTGACAGTTTTCTTCTGCATTAGTGCAGACAAGGCTAGTGTCAACAGCCAACCTGACATGTGTATTCTACAGTAAGTAATAGTCACTTTGCAGAAGAAAACATGTATTACCATTACAAAGTACTGTAGAAAAGAATATGAAGAAGTATTTCCCAGGAAGTCAGTGTGATCTTAACAGAGGGCAGTTGTAATGAGGAAGTGATGGAGCGTGATATGAAACCCGAGGGCAATGAGTCATCTTGATTATCTAGCTGTCATCTGAAAGCTCTGAGGGAACAAACAGGGGAAGTGGCAGAGACCTACTAGGATGCATAGTGACATCCCCACTACCTCTGAAAACCATGGCAAAAGTCTCCTGGATTTTAAAGGAGAAAAGCACAGAATGCAGAATGCCTAGACTTAGAAGTGGCCATTATGGTACTGAACTTTAAAAATTGGCCTTTTGAGGATTAAATATTTTGAGTACTACTGTGAACTCCATGGGTCTTTTTATTACATTTCATTACATTTTCATAATGACCTTTTTCATTTCCATGCACTTATCAAGCCAGCTTTTTCAGTATTACTCTCTTCAAATCCAATTGATTCTCCTTAAATTCTGTTTTTAAAGATCTGCCCAAATGTAAGGTGTATAGCTTTGGACAGAAACACAGTCAGACAAGAACCACAAAACCGACCACAATTCTCTGCATTATTTTTATGCAACTATCTGATCTGCTTATAAATCAAATATCACAGTACCTGTCTTTTCTCTGGAATCATTGTCAATTTTCTGTTTCAGCATTAAATAAAAAGTTGAAATTTGGATTCACTCATTCATTGCTTTTCAGCATTTTTACCTGCATACCGTTATCTATTTCTTTCATTTGGCTACTGAGAAATATATATGGATGGTGATTGTTTTGCAAGCCTGATACCCATCTGCAAACACCAGTTAAGAGGCTTTTTTTAAATTTGGTAGTAAGGGTTTGTGTGCACAACCTGTCATTTGACTCTGCTGAATATGTGCAGGTCCCTATTAAGATAGCTGTCTCTGCTTACCTCATAAGTTCATGAAACCTATGCTGTAAAAACATAAGTGTCTTTTGTGCAGAAAATACTTTTCTTGGACTCACAATTTCTACAAGTATGTCTGCATGAATAACCAACTAAATGAAATAAATTAGTTTGTCTAGTATATAAAGTTGGCTTCTTCAGAGATTGAAGGACCATCTCAGACAGTAACAGAGAACTAGCCTTTCTACGCTGCCTACTCTCTGCATATCTCCAGGATTATGCTATCCTCACTGTTGCCTGGTGTTAAATATATATAAAAAAGGAAATTATGGAAAAATAATAGCTTTTTTTTCTCCCCCCACCCCCCCTTCACAGAATTGCATTAACAGAAACTTTCTGTCTTATTCTTAGTTGTCAACACAGATGATGGTCCCAGAGCTCTTACATTGGAGGATTATTTGAATGGAAACTTCCAATATAAAACATTCTTTCCATATTGGGTGTCAGGTAAGTAAAACCTTTTCTAAGACATACATCAGCATTTCTAATATGTATTTCCAGAGTGGTTTACACAGACTCAAAAATATATTTTTCTTCAAGCTTTACTATGAATGAATGCTAACTGTGAAATTAAACAATCTGCTAGTCAAAACTTATGGTTGAAGTTTACTCTTCTGTCAGTCATTTTAGAAATTTCAGGTATTTGATGTTTCAACAGACATGTTTGAGTCAAGTATAAACTATAATTTTACAGAGGCCTTCAGTGTTTTATTTCTTTTGCTGTCATATTCATTGCAACAAGTGAAAGAAATATGTCGATGTCAGTCATTTCTTAGGCAATCTCATTTTCTGTGCTTGTCACAGAACTTTTTCACTTGCTGTGTGTTTAATCGTTGAAGTAGCCTTACTTACAGGCCCTGTTCATCTTTGTTTTCAGTAGTACCTATTTCTGTAGTGACTCCAACTGTTCTTATCTTGTTTAAGGAATTGCTGACATTGCTAAAATCTCTGAATTCCAATGCATTGCATGGAATCCCTTAACCTAGAAGATAAAGACGTGAAATTAATTGCTGCTGTTGTACATGTCTCTGTGTGGCTGAAATGCTAGTCTTGCTATCACTGAATTGCAGCAGCACAAACAGGCTTTAGCTAGGTTGGATTACATTCTAGCACAGACACTACTACCATTCCTATCTGTGTACTGCCTCAAGCAATTACTGTTCTCTGACTAGGGTCAAGAAACATAATGCTGTTCACATGGAGTCTTACCAAGTTAGTTTGAACCCACAATTTTAGAACTGAACTGAAGCCTTCAGGGAATTTCTAGCAGCAGTTCAAGTTTTACAATTAACAATTGAAGTATGTTGACATCACTTGTATGACTTAAAATTAGGTCACCATTTGTTAAGAGTTCTGTCTGAAGTATGTGGGCATCATGTCACCTAAACCTAATATTCTGTGATTCTGCGATACTTCTTCCATCTTATGATCCTTCTCACTTATCTTTCCTCTTAACAGTCACAAAACTCAAGCAGAAGTCATGCCATATATTCCATAGATAGTCATGCCTACAGCATTCCATATGCCTACATTTCTTCTGAAGCAAGGAGTTAAAATTGAGTATCTATTCCTAAGGCTGCCTGAGATTACCACAAATAATGTTACACAAATCACAGCAGTGTGCTGAAAAGATCCAAGGGTGATCTAATTTTGTAAAAATGAACACCTTATACAATATTTCAGGCTAGTTTTAATCTGTTAAAGTCTTTCTCCTTAGCTACATCATGTTCCTTCTGTTTTTAACAATGAAAATAATGATGAGAAACTAAAATTCTTCATTCTCTACCAAACTGTGGCTCAGGTCTTGAGCATGGTTAGGGTTAAATTCTGTTCTCACTAAACACTACTCACCCTTGCTTTGCAGGATCTGTGAAATTAAGGGCAGTATCATTTATGCAGTGTCAGTTACATGGTACAGCTGTTATCTGCAGAATCTGTACAAATGAGAATGTACTGGTGAAATTATAAGCAACTATCTCAAATGTTTTATTTAAAACATTTACATTGTGATACTGATTTTCTACTAGGTCTCCCTCTGATATTCTTGATCAGACATTACTAAGAATAAAATCTGTCATTTAATTATAAAGCTAACTAGCTGGTTCTGTGTGCAGTGTGTACTCTTGAGAATGTACTCAATAACCCTGAAGACTCTTTGTTGATAACTCCAGCATCGTTAGAAGAAAAACATTTATTTTACGTAGATGCTATAAGGTATTTCCTCAAATCTGTTCAACAATAGGAGTGTGAATAGTTTGATAAATGGATCTGTTCTATAGTATCTTTCTTGCAAGCTAACAGCCTTTTTATCCTTTTTATGAAGATAATGAATATCTTCATCAGTCTGCAGAAGATGATATTATTCTTTACAATGTTGAGATGAACTACCCAACTACCATAATGACTAACAGCACAATGGTATGTACCTTTTCAATTAATAAAAAGGCAGGAAAATGCAGTTATGTTTCAAGTATTGGTTTAAAAGTGAGTGAATTAAAACCTGACTTATCAAATCCTTATTTAAAGGGTTTTTAACCGGAATCTAATCCACTTCTTAATCTTTCAGAAACAAGTTAATGCTTCAAATTATGTGTTGTCTTCAGACAAGTATTTCATAGCTCTGGAAAGCAATTATTCAAAGGTAATTATTATTTAGCTTAATGAAATGTTTGGTTTCATTTAGTATTTTGTTGATTGTGGTTGCCATGGATAAAGGTTTCTTGGTGTTTTCTTGTGAAAGGGGCAGGATGAGATAAGGCAGCTGATTATTTTTAAATTATCTCTTTCCAAGTTAATAATATTATCTTCTTGCTTAATTTTTGCAGCTGTGGAGATACTCTTACACAGCATCATACCACATTTATGATCTCATATATGGGTAAGACCTGTTATTTCTTACAGAGAGCTATGGCTGTAGTGATGTGCTTGCAAACATTTCCACTGAAAAACTGTAGTATTGTGACTATCATGCTGCTTTGCTTTTGCCTGAATCAGATTACTTGTTTGTTTGAAAAAAATGGCCTCTAACAAAATCAGTCCTTTAATCTACTCATCCAGGTACTTGTATTGTTTGATATGTCATGTCCTAAAATTTTCACTGCTCAAGAGTCTCATAATTTTCTCTTCTTTGCATGATTTTCTCCCATCCTGTCTTGGCTGCTTGGGTCCACTTCAGTCTCAAACCTGATGTCTCCATGCATTTTTGTTGTCTAATACATCCTTTTTATGGTTAATCTAATCATTAGCTTTCCTGAAACTCTCACATGTCCTTTAGTACTTCAGTGGTATTTGACAGCCCATTTTGGCTTCCTCAAAAGTTTACAGCTTCTTCCCCATCTGGACAGCTATCTGTGTGATACGTCCTAGGGAACCTGCTTTGGCAGGGGGGTTGGACCCGATAAGCTCTCAAGGTCCCTTCTAACCCCGACAATTCTGTGATTATGTGATTCTTTCATGGCATTTGGTCTCTTTCCCAAATCTGTCCCAAAGCACTCAAGTTCAAAGAAGGCCATCAGCCTCCCCAGTCATCTTTTTATGTCATAATTAGCAGTGTGCCCAAATGCTTTTTAGTTCTGAGCACCACAGGCTGCACTGTACTGCTTCATTCTTGGGAAGCTGTTGTCTCAAGGTGACAGAAAAAGAATGCTACAAGCTCATGTGAGTAGAGATGGGTGTCATGATCCTTGACAAATATGGTAACCTGTCTGCTGTGGCATTTCCCTCAGCATGATGTATCCTCAGTTCACATTTTCCAGCAGCTTGCTGAGACTGTAATGCATACTGTGGGTGGAGCAAATGACTGTAGATGACACTGTGTATTTAGAAAAAGATAAGGCTGGCTTCTTAGGCTGTTGAGTGTGTTTTCAAAGGGTTGAGTTGCAAGCATTTAGCAGCACTGATGCACACCATCAGAGTACTGCATGTTTCACTGCCTGCATTAATTTTGTATTGGACAAGAAACAATAAGCTGTTAGAAAATATAGCCCGTTGTAACTTCTATATGAATGTACAATATAATGATCCATTTGCACTGTGCACAAAAAAACCATTTCAACTTCTTTCTTTTTTTAGTGGTTTTGTGACAGAAAATCAACTTCCACATAAAATTCAGTATATATCCTGGTCACCCGTTGGACACAAATTGGTCAGTAAAGATAACGAAGTGCCTGAATGATTTTGCTTGGTTACACTTTTGGTTATTATTTTGTTAGTCCATATTTTTGACAGGTCTGTGTGTTTTACATTTCTTTGTGAGCAAGAATGACAAAGGAAACAGGTTAAACTTGTTAAAATTTAACTTGTCTGTATCTCAGTAGAAGAATCCATGTTCTCAGCTAGGTTATGTGCTTCAGTTCACTAGCCAGTCTCTTACCAAGACTTGAACAACATAATTGTATATAGGATTAAATGTAGTTTCAAGGCCCGAAAACCAATGTGCTTTCCTTTGACACTGTATATAACACATGAGTTTACCATGGAGATTTAGAGAAGCAATATTTAAAATCTTTGCTAAAATTTTTACTCTCTGAAATAGCTGTTAGATTCTTTTTACCAAAAAATGTTTGTTTGGTTTTTTTATATAGCTAACTGATTTTCTCAGTAATTCTAATAGACCAGTTGCATATGTTACATATAATAAGTTTATAAATTTTTTTATTCTTGGTTCCAACAAATCAGCCCTATGAAAGTGGATTTTTAACCACTTATCCAGTATTGACAAAATATTTGTGCATGAAAAAAATTCTAAAGAGCATTCTAATTTCAGAAC
Organism: Gallinula chloropus; assembly: GCF_964237585.1. Taxonomy (NCBI): domain Eukaryota; kingdom Metazoa; phylum Chordata; class Aves; order Gruiformes; family Rallidae; genus Gallinula; species Gallinula chloropus. The sequence continues at coordinate 18,680,214 of NC_140090.1, read as the reverse complement.
ATACCCAGGTTGTGGGCTAAATATGAATGGACAGTTAATTGGGAAATTTTTTCCATGTTCCAGGAGAGTATTATTTCTATCAATTACATTAAATATTTTTATTTTCTTTATCAAAAATTCTGAAGACAGGATGAACATCGTTTCCTCTCTTCCTAGCAGTCTGTGATGTTTTTATACAATATCCCTTGTATCTGAGAGTGTTAGGAGTTATTTTGTTTCTCATTTAAAGAACAAAGTAGTTAAAATGTTACACTGATGTTGCTAATAAGTACCGCTTCAAAAGGTACGATTTTCTTAAGAGTGCTTCTTCTGGTGCTGTGTCCTTTACCACGTTTATTTATTTCATTGTACTTTAGAGATAATCAATACCCAAGACCCACAAGCATTTGCTGCAAGCACTCTCTTTTAGTAGCTAATTTGCTAGAAAGCAACAAAACAGTCCAAACAGAAGAAAACTTTGTGTGTGTGTGACCTCAACTAGGCCTTTTGACAGGTTTAGAAAAGTTCAATAATTTTCACTTGTATTTGTCTTTGTTATCTAGTTTTGGTATGACCAGAAGGAAAAGAACAAAACACTTTGTCTGAGGGTCTCTTAAAACCCAGGAATTTTGAATGAGTGTCAAAGGGGTTTTTTTATTATGATTTTCCACACCAAAGCTAGCCACAGAATCTTCTGCAGTATATGCAAATCAAAGTTGTTCAGGATTTATTCTGATATAGTTGAACATAGTATTTGGCCTCTAATGTATAATTTATTTACTGAGTTACCTACTGTTGCCGGGCTTTTAATGTAGTGTTTACATCCAATTTTGTATTCATTTTGCCTTCTTGCTGGTATAATGTAAAGGCATTGACTGCAGAAGACTTTAACTCCTGCTATAGGTGCCTATACTCATACAAAATACTTTCTTATCTTTAGGCATATGTATATCAGAATAATATCTATTTGAAACAAAGTCCAAGAGAGGCACCAACTAAACTAACTAGTGATGGGAAACAGAATGAAATATTTAATGGGATTCCTGATTGGGTCTATGAAGGTAAGTAAACCTTGAAGGGCAACAAGTTGAATGTTAAAACCTTTGTTTAGATTACCTGATTCTCACAATCCATTCTAAAATATCTGCAATAATACATTATTTTTAGACCCCTAAGGATTACTTAATTTCCATATTTATTTACCATATGACGACTGTATTTTGTATTCATAGGGTATAACCAGAAACTATATCAGAACTTTAAAAATTGGGCTTTCTTCTGCTGCACAGGCAGTGACTGGGAATTAAGCTTTAATGGAAATTTTAATTTTGGTGGAAATTTGGCACTTTGGTGCATAAAAAAAAAAAATAAATAAACCCCACAGGCATACATGCAAAACCTAAATGAGTTAAATGGGCTCTGTGTACCTGTTTTGAGAGTTCTTAGGGCTTTTTGGAATTCAGATACGTTGCCATATGTTTTGTTGTTATTTATTTAGTATAACTCTCTTTACATGTCTAGGTTGCTAAGATTAGAATGCTAAAATAGATTAGATAGATAGATAGATAGATAGATAGATAGATAGATAGATAGATAGATAAATTACAATGATAACTGTTATGAATTCCTTCTTTTTCCCCTCAGAGGAAATGCTAGCAACAAAATATGCCCTGTGGTGGTCTCCAAGTGGAAAATATTTAGCGTATGTACAATTTAATGATTCAGACATACCAGTTATTGAATATTCATATTTTGGTGAGGAGCAGTATCCTAGAAAAATAATTATCCCATACCCAAAGGTATGTTTTCTCGTTCTTTTGACTTATTTTCTGTTGATAAATGAGTTATGATAAAATTAGCTGTGCTGGTATTATTACAGTGGTTCAATCCATTGTGGCCTAAATTTATCAAAGAAAACAAACTTAGGCCAAGTCCTGAAAAGGTATAGGTAGATTCAAAAGTGTAGATATTTAATAATATCAGTCAAATAAATGGAATTACTCATGTAGGTAAAATGCATGTTCAAAATTGCATGCTTATGTGATCAGGCTTTGCTTTTTACAATTCATATTACATATTCTGATGTGTTATCTATGCAGTTGTTATTTTTCATTACAGTAAATAAATTATGAGACATTTTTTATTTTGAAGAATAAAGGATATGACAGCTTCAGTTTATTTGCACACTTCATAGTGCTTTTTGATCTCTAGGGGCTTTGAATCTTAACTGCTTTCAAGTGCCAGATCTAAAACAAGGAGGTTTTGGGTTGGCATTTCTTCAGCATGTGTTAGAGAACTCTCCTGACCGGACTTGTCACGTTCATACGATTGCAAGTGACCATGTTAATATATCTTAAAAAGTTACCCACCTGTCAGGTGGATTTATGTTCTAAAGCTGGGTGGTTCAGGCCACATGTGGAGGAGAATTAAAAAACTAATAATGTATGCAAAAAATAAACTATTTTATTTCACAGTTGGGATGTCACAGAGCACTTGCAATCGTGAATTTACTGGGGTTTTAATACAAAAGTAAGTGTAGTGTGTGCTACAAAGATCCACGCTGTAAATAGAATGCTGTTTCACATCAAGCATGTTTTCTGTATAGAAAATCACTAAATTTGAATGTTTAAAAGGTTTTTTTCTTATTTATGAAATGATGCAAAGTAACCTATCTTTTGTAACCTATCTTCTTTCTTGAAAAAAAATGGTGTAATTTTTCTTGATCTGAATTGTTCAGAGCTTGATTTGAATAACCTGATGCATTTTCTTTGAAGGCTGGGGCTAAAAATCCTACTGTTAAAGTGTTTATTGTAGACACTACTAACTCTCAAGTGTCTGGTCCCAAGGAAGTGCCAGTTCCTGCAGTCATAGCATCCAGGTAGTGTGCCCTCAAATGTGTCTTCTCTTTTTTCTTTAAAAAAAACCAAAAGGTTTTCTCTATTTCTTTTAACTGCTTGAACTTTGAAGAGTTGCTTTCTGTTTCTAACAATGCTGAGACATATTCATGTCCTAGGTGGTTCAGAAACTAACGAGAAATTTTGCGGTTTTATTCTGTCTGTCCATATGACACATTGTTACAAAGAACGAAAATATCCCTAAGAGAATGAAAGCTTTGCTATTGTCTTCCACAGAACAAGATAGGAATACCGTCTGTAGCAATGCTTCTGTATTCCTGTTCTTTAATAACCATCATTTCTTTCTTGTTTTCTTCTATTTTTTAGTGAACACTATTTTACATGGCTTACTTGGGTAACAGATAATCGAATCTGTGTGCAGTGGCTAAAGAGAATCCAGAACTTTTCAGTCTTGGCTATTTGTGACTTCAAAGAAAATTTGAATACTTGGGACTGTCCAGAGGTAATAAAGTTGGAAATATAAATTTAACATTGTTGAAATTAGCATTTACTAATCCCATCTGCACAGGTATTTTAACACCTGATGGTCATGCACAAGGTGCAGAAGTATGTTTAATCTTGCCCTGAATTCTTTTTGAAAATAATTGTATGCCATAATTGTATGTGTTTGATCACATTCACCTTTTAACTACTAGTGATACCATTTTCAATATTGTAATTGCTGGGGGAGGAGTGAAAGAACATTTTGTAATATTACAGAGTCACAGAATCATGGAGCCTGGAAGGGACCTCCAGAGATCATCGTGTCCAACCCCCTGCCAAAGCAGCTTCCCTAGGACAGATCACACAGGGAGGCATCCAGATGGGTCTTGAATATCTCTAGAGAAGGAGACTCCACAACCCCCCGGGCAGTCTGTCCCAGAGCTCCGTCACCATCACTGAGAAAAAGTTCTGCATATTAGTGAAGAACTTCCTGTGCTCCAACTTGAGGCCATTGCCCTTTGTCCTGTCTCCACAGACAACTGAAAAGAGGCTGGCTGTTTCCCTTTGTGTCCCACATTTGAGATATTTATTAACATTAATAAGATCCCCTCTCAGTCTTCTTTTCTCAAGGCTTAACAGCCCCAGGTCACTCAGCCTTTGCTTGTAGGGAAGATGCTCCGGGCCTTTAATCATCTTTGTAGCCCTCCTCTGGACTCTCTCCAGGAGATCCCTGCCCTTTTTATACCAGGGAAAATACACTACATTGACATTTCCTACAAAGTCTGACTAAATCATGTTCTTCATGATTGATGTTAAATTAGTTGAAAGAACATACAGATTAAAAGCAAGGCAGGTTTTCAGGAGGGAGAAATTCTTCTGTCTTATCAAATCATACAGTTAGAAAGCAAGCAAGTTTTCAGAAATACAATCCCTTTGTTCAGGTCTGAAAAGAAAACTTAAGGCTTATTGCAAGAGTAGCACTGCATTTTGTCTAAATATGCCATTCTATCATTAAGGCAGTTTGGAGGGAAAACCATGCTGTTGAGCAGGGTAATGTAGATAGTTATAGATCTTAGGCACAGAGCTTATGAATGTGCTTTTCTGGAAAAAAAATTAAAAGACATTGTAAAGCCTGAAGACTGCAAATATTGATAAAGTCACATGGATCCTGAAGGAAAAGATAATACTGAATTTCGTTACCTCTAATACAGAAGTCTCATTTACTGTCTTTTTGTATTGATGCTGTATGGATGTCTTTTTTTAGAGTTATAAAAACTAGCATTAGGCTTGAAACCTTGAACCAGTGGGAAATAAAACATGAGAATACTTATGCAAGTGTTCTGTGACCGATAAACTGTAAATTCAAAGTTTATTGACACAGCCTTTCCTGGCTGAAAATAATTTGTATTCCTCTACGATATGTTGCAACTTTAAAAGGAAGTTAAGCTCCTGTTATTTAAAAAAGATACATATTTACTGCAGCACTTAGTGTGTTTCATAAATAATCATTCTACTTCGTAAGTACATGAATACTGAATCTCTGTCTCACCTCCAAGTAATCTACACTTTAATAACTAAGTATTTTAATGTATAGAAAAAAAAGTGTTCTAGAATTCTACTGCAGACCACCAAAGTATTTTAATGCAAGCTTAACTTTAAACATATAAGCAGTTTTATTTATTTCAGTAGGTCTATTTATCTGTTTAAAATTAAGCATGTGCTTAATTGCTTTCCTGGAACCAGACCAGAACAATTAACATCTCGCAGGACTGTGTGCATGATCCTTGTATAATTGCATTTCTCCTTGAAACCTTATTTATGGAGTCACTACTGACGTTTCTATAATTCTATATTTATACAGTGATACAATGCTTTTATCACATTAAAGTTTGCACAAATGGCCAATTGAAGGAGTGTGAACAGATGGGAGTGCTGCATTAGCTCTATTTGCCGTTAGAAAGTATATCTCTCTACATTTCCATTGGCAAAAATAGTTCTCTTGTTGATTTCAGATTAAATTGAGACTCTAATGTACAATAACTGTGCTAGGCTTTATGTACTTGAAAATAATAACAAAATATAATCTACAAGATGTTCCTAAAGTGTTGATTCATCAGAAATGTTCGTGTGTTCAAGCCTTGCTTATGTGAATAGACCATAGAAACCAGTATGACTTCAGCAGAATTATTCATGTGAGTGAAAGCTAGGCATGTGTTTGTGAAATTGGGATTTCCTATAAAGATGTCAGTTCTCTAATTAAATGCTGTGAGTACTTTAATACACACAAATCCCATAGAAATCAATGGGACTAATCCTATGAGAGAAGTTAAATATATTCTAAATGTACTATGTCAACAAGATCTGAGCCTTAATTTAAATGAAGGAAAATAAATTTAGGATGCAGATATAAAACAATACATCCATTTTTTCTTAAAAGAAGTAAAATCCATCTGTGTTAATACCTCAGTGGAGCCCTTGCAAAATACTGAACAGTCTTCTAAGGGGCAACCACCTTCAACTTTTCCTCAAATAAGTCATTTTGCATGGACTATGTGGAAAGGGAGAAAGCACAGTTCTGAATGCTGATGATATTGCATTGAGGTTAAAAAATGTAAATTATATTCTTTAGAAAGCAAATTTGTTTAATTTATTTGAGACTGTAAAGAAATATTGAGTTATGAAATCTTTGCAAGATAAAAAGAGAAATACACTGACTGAATGCATAATTCTTAAATATTAAATCACTTACTATATCCAACAAGCAAGACAATCCACTCTTCAATGAAAAAGTCTTAGGAAAGTGTTGCAAATGCACTACAAATTTTAGAAGTAAAGCACAAATATAATGTGAAATCACCTTTAGCTGTAGGACATACTGATCCAGTTATGATTAGTATAAGTCTTCTTAAAAAACAGATTTAAGAATGTTAAGACATGCTAAATTTACATTCATAGTCTCAATATATGATAATTTGGGTGACTTTTGCCTACATTATCTTTGCCAGTCCTTAATTCTTCTTTAGAAAGAATTCTCATTTAGAAATGTTATTTGAGAGGGTTTTTTTGAATATTGAAAATCAGGCCCTTTAGTATCTAAGCTGAGCAACAAATATGGAGACCCTTGATTTATATGTATTAATTAAAGTATATCAATTAATATATCATTTTATATAATATAAATAAAATATATTGTTTAATTAAAGTGTATGGATTGTGGGAGGGTTTTATGGTTTACATTTAAAAGATATACCTAGTTGTCATATTATATATGACATATTATATTATACTTTGTTATAAATCAACATCACAGCTTTGGAATGAAACGAAATACGTCAAATGAACCAGCTGAGAATCTAACACAGATTTTTAATATTCATTAAGTCATTTTAGGTTTTGTTACTGAAAAAATCATGAGACTAACTAGTTGTTAATTCTTGCTTTCAGTGAAAATGTTGCATAAGGTAAAAACAATTACATTAGATTTCATTTAGCTCTGATGACAGCTGTTAAAAACTATTTTAACTAACCTAATGGTATCAGTACAGGGATATTATTTAATACAGTAATATTACTTACTTCTGACAACCTTCAAGTTCCTGAACCTAATTATCAAGTATTCTGAAATTGTCTTTTACAGGAGGCTACAGATTTTTTAATTTGAAGATTTTGCATCTCCATAAACTTATTTGAACTTCTTAAAGAGTGTATATTTCTTTTTGTTTTTCAGAATCAACAGCACATAGAAGAGAGTCAAACAGGATGGGCAGGCGGAGTAGGTTTTCTTGTATTCTGTTTTGATTTAATGAAAAGCTACAGCTTTCTGCATCTTTACAGCGGTGTTTTGAAATATGAAGCTGCATTCTGAGTTGTACAACACTATTTCTTAAACCTGTTACACTGTAGGGTTAAGACTTTTAATGCTGTGTTAGGCGTAGTATCTGGCTACCTGCTTTCTGAGTTTAAAAACCCTTTTTCTGTCTCCTTTTGCAAATCTTATACCAACAGGGTATACTGAAGGGAGGGACGTTGTGAAAAGAGGTAGATTTATACTGCAGTGTGATTCTTTGAAGTATCTTGGAAGCAAAAAATAGAAGTAAAATTCCTCTGACAAAAGTTAAGATCAGCCATACCGTAACATCTTTTGAATAAAAGCTATCCATTCAGAACACAGTTTTAATGCCAAGTGATGCACATCTTCAGCTAGGGAGGAAGCTTCAAAATAGGGCACCCTATTTGATACTTCTCTGCAGTTACCCCTAAGCAAAAGAAATTTTCTCTACCCAGAAACCTCTATCATGAAAGAGACATAACTTCTGTCTTTGGGAACTGACAGTAAAAACAAACCCGCAAGGAAATAGTAAGAGCATGAGATCAGTACTTACAATTATATATTCTAACAGTGAATATGTATTCCTGCTTATGTTTACTCCTCAGGCAGGTGAAGTTACCAGAACTTATATGGAATCTCAAATGTGCAGTGGACTTAACCGAGAGTTTTCATTTTCGGTACACTGTCCTTTAAGAGAAGTGTTTTCATTTGAAGTAAAGATTAACATTTCCAAGGATTTTTTACTTTACTCAGTCCCTTCCTTTTTCCTTGAGGTTGTGATGACAGGTTTTTATTAGAACTATAAAACTGAACACATTAATAAATCCCTGCTTTAGCCTTTATGGGTTTTCAAGCATCAGGAACATTAGAAGCAGCCCCAGAGCAATTTCACTTGTGGTCACAGGTTCTAGTCAAGCTTAGGTTAGTATTAATCAAAACTCATACTCAGAAATGTTTGGTGCTGTGTTTTAAGTGCTTGTAGGTTGTTTTTCTGTGTTCATATTTTGAAAATAAAACTCACAGTTGCCTTGCCTGGCAATTTTACAAAAGAGGTGACAGTTTGAAAGGAAGCAAAGTAGAATGGTCTTATCTGGGATAATATGTTCTTTAGCATTAGCAGGATACTATGGGAAACCAGATACCCATTTGCTTAGCGCTGTGTTTCCCTAGTGAATCAGCCAAACTCTGTGGCCCACAGGCCTGAGTATCACAGGTAAAAGCCAGTGCAAAGTACTTTGTCCCATGTAAGCTGATTAGATAGTCTTGTTACTTTTAGTACGTGCAGTATAATCTTCTAAACAGCTTTGACACACTTACTTATGTCTCATCTACCATTTTTCTTCCATTTTTCCAGTTCTTTGTTTCTGCACCATATTTTACATCAGACAGCAATTCATACTACAAAATTTTTAGTGACAAAAATGGTTATAAGCATATTCATTACATCAATGACTCTGTGGTAAGTCAAGCAAAGCACTCTACATTGATCTACTCTAAGTTCCTGAAATAGTTCTACAATATTCACTAACATACATGTCTTGCTTCATAGGAGAATGCAATCCAAATTACAAGTGGAGAATGGGAGGCAATATACATTTTCAGAGTAACAAATGATGCAATGTAAGTATCATGAAGAAGAGAATAGTTTGTGAGTGGTGTCAATAAAAGCAACAATTAGTCTTAGGAAAACCATTTGTTAACTCGTCAAGTTATAATTAAGTGTGATTTGTCTTGTATCTGAATGCATCCACAAATTTGTATACAAAGGCACTGCACAGGTTTGCAAACTTGGTTTACTTATGGGAGATTCTTTGCAAATTGCCTTCATTTTTCTATTTCTTTTCAATCACCCATCTTAGAGAGACTTACTTAGAAATACTTCTTAATTTAAGCATGTGGTTAACCCTCACACAATTTACAATTATTTTAATTTTCTCTCTTTTTATGGTTTCTCATTCAGGTTACTATATATTAGATACAGCTTGCATAATTGGAGTGATTAGCTCATGAGAATTAAGATGGAACTCCTATTTATTAGTTTGGCATCTAATCAGAGTTTGATTATTATGAAAGGTATATAAGCTTAACTTACTCTTCCATCACATGCAGAAATCTCAAAAAGCCTAAGTTAACTTCCAAGACGGCTTTTCATCTTGATGCTGGTTCATAGGTCATCACTTTGTGGATTATTTATTAACATATAAATGAATTTACAGTTTCTATTCAAGCAATGAATTTGAAGGCTATCCAGGAAGAAGGAATATTTACAAGTAAGTGTTATCAGCATTATCTTAATGATACTGGGTTGATAGAAGAGAGGTCTGGATTAGTCCGTAAAATAATTTCATTTCAGAATGTTTAAAGTGTAATTTCACAATCTATTTTAACTAAATCTTGACCTCAGACTGTATCTAAGAATTGAGGAGAAATAGCCTCTAAAGTTTAATATCCTTTTGGGAAAAAAAATATAAAAAGGGAGAATATTAATTTTTAAATTGAACCATTCTGAAAGTACAGTGCCTATATTCTAGAATGTGAGGCAGACATATGTGAAGATAGGTGTTGTAAAATAAATATTGCTTTTATTTCTTTCCTAGAATCAGTATTGGAAGTAAGCCTATCAGAAAACAATGCATTACTTGCAATTTAAGGAAAGAGAGATGCCAGTATTATACAGCAAGGTTCAGTGAACGGTCTAAGTATTACGCCCTGATCTGTTATGGTATGTATAGCATGGGAGCAGACATAGAGTCAGTTGTTCTTTCAAATGTATCAGAGGCACAGATAATACTGATTATCCAAAATGATATCTAGATGAATTACCAAAATTTCACAATAACCAGGAGAGGTATCCAGAAATAAACTTTTCCATATCCAAAAACCTTAGGAAGATGTTTCAGAAAACGCAAATGTTTTCAATTTTTTTATTTTTTTACTTTTTGCAAAAAAAAATCTTGGGATTTTTTAGATTAAAAAACAAGTTTGTGAAGTTGCTTCATGGCACAAACCATATTATAATCTGTCTCATGCAAGTCATGTTTTTCTTGGAGTAGCAAAAGCAGGATATAGAAATAGACACTGATTTCCAATTCATATGATCAAAGTTAGCTCTGAGAAACTGCTACACTACCCAACTGAAATTATTAAATCCTGTGATAGCCACAAAAGGTTGGATATTTACTCTCTGTGAACTAAGAAAAATTGCATTCATCAAGATTTTTGATCACTGAAACCACTTGTAACACAGAAGTATTAGATGAAATCTTAGCTCTATTGAAATGTTAGGTGATTTCAGTGGTCTGAGATTTCATGCATTGGTGTAATCAAAGAAGAGTGAAGTCACAATTTTTAAAAAGGGGAAAAAATCCAAAGTATTTGCGTATTTCATATAAAGTTTACTGTTCTTCTGATTCTGCACTGACTGATCAGCTGAAAAGTTCCTTAGAACTTCCGTTGAGCAGAGAAGCAAATAATAACACCTTTCAATCATTCTTGCACAAAATAGTCACTAAGGTCATCACCATATAAAAGCCACTTACCTTCACAAATATGATATGACATGTTCTCAGGAGAATGTTTCACATTGTTAATGCTGCATTCACCTTACGTAATTGCAACTCAGGTATTAACTGGATGTCACTTCACTCTACAGAGGAAGAGTTTGTTAGGAGATTTAAAGTTACTTCTATTATGTTTTCTAAGCAGTACCTATATACAAGTCTATGTACACACAGTAAATTATGTATTTTATGCAGCAGGGACTAGTGGGTTATATAGCAGAGGAGATTCAGATTTGTGTATCAATGTTGAGTGATTTAACACCTGTCAGTTACCAGTGTTAATGTAATACACACTTAACCACCAAATTCCAGCTTCAAACTATAAACTGCTTTCTTATCTTTCTTATGACAGGTCCTGGTATTCCCATTTCTACCCTTTTTGAGAACTATGGTGATAGAGGTACTGTAAATATCCTGCCTATGTTGGAGAAGTTGTTTTTCTCATTGATCTTCAATATGTAGATCATTTAATACAATATTTAGGATTCTGATCAAGAAACTTTCCATCTTTGTTATTAAAATGTCTAGTGTCTTTCTAGATTTGTTAATTAGTAAAATCCATATATCAATGAACACACAGATGCCTTTATTTTCATTCCTGAGTCCAGCACTTTTATAGCTTTATGGCACCCTGATGTTTTTCCTGTTTATGCTGTATAGATGCAATGAACATCCCCACTCTGTTTACCAAAGATCAAGTGAAACCATATAGAAAACATAACTGTGATTCCCAGGCTATTCCTTTTCATGTTTGACACAAGACTTCCTGCATTTTCCTGAAGCAAACTTACCCTATACAAAAGGGAAAAGGGTACTATTTAAAGTTTGCAGTTTGAGCTATCGCACTGTACTAATTAGAATTTGAATCAGTTACTTGGCAGAGATCTCAGGAAAGAGCAGAAGGTCCTTTAGATGATCAGTTAAAATGACTGTTTTAGACAAGGTGTAATTATTGATAGGAAATAGGAACTCCAGTAGGAAACATTCAGAGCCCTCATTCTTTAAGTAAGTAGCACGTTAGTGAGGACTGTTTGGAACCAGGTCAAGCAGGAATTTGCTAACCATGAAAATTCTAATTACTCTGCAGTTAATTTTTTTTCTCTGTCCCTTATTTTTCCCTAAGAATTCTTTTCCAACTTAAAGTACTCAGTCCAAAAATGTTACAAAAACTAGCATGGTCCTGTAAAAGTACTTCAGTGACGTGGCATCTCCCCTTCCTTCCCCAGTGAAAATGCACTAGTAATTTTGATGTCAGTGTCCTTAAAGTTCAGCCCATTTTGATAACCCACTATTAACTGAGTGTTATTCAACCAGAAGACACATAAAAATATGAGGAAGACAAATGCCACAGTAGTGTTAATCTAAATCAATCAATGGTGTTTCATGTAGAAGTCAATGAATTGCAGCCTAAGATTATTTTTACTCCAGTAGGAGTGGGTACATCTTAGTTTTTCACCCATCAAAAATGTTTACAGATGGAAAAGATTGGTCAACATTATTACAATTATCCTCTAAAATCCCTATGTTCTACTATTTCTTTTATGGAAGTTTTACATAGGTTTAAAGGTTTAAATACAGCTAAAGGATTTTTCTTTAGTCCATAACTCTGTTTTCCACTATTCATTATGGCCTTGTGTATCAAGGGCCCCTACTATTTCCTTATTAAAATATGAAATGCATGGAATGCAGCTAAGTGCCCAACTACAAATACATATTTGTTAACCTCTCTGCAGAGAGAAGAGTTTCGTTTAATGGATCTTCACCACTGGTTTCATGATACCCACTCTGCTGTGCTATATTTTCTAGGAATAAAAATACATTCAGGCTTCTCTGACTTTTTCATCACCTTTTTTGGATTAATTTTCCTTACATCCCTTGCTTTCATAATCTCTTCTGTGGTGCAAAAACTATTTTTAGTAGATCCATTTTCATTGCAGTTGGCAGCATTTTCAAAATATATCAACCATGAATTTTAGTAGGATGCATGCCGTTAAGGTAACATGCACCACTTTGGAAGCTCCTTCCAGCATGCCCACAGTTCATTTGTGGTAATGGGAAAGTTTCAGGAGTTATGAGGGGAAGGATGGAAAGGTTTTGGTTGATTTTGGGTGAGTATCCAAAGCTAGGATGATCTTTCAGCCATAAAAGCCCACTTGAATCTGTGAAACTTGTCAAGGGTATTTTGAAAGATTAAATTCTAGTGTTATATTTCTGACATCCTGTAAAAATGTAGTGAATATTTGTGCACTATAATACCAGTGTCTTGCTTTTATTCAGCTATGTGATCAAGCTCAATTAGAAGTTTCTGAGTTTATTTCATTACTCAGTTTGTAAAATGTCACAGATTTCCTTTCTGTTCTAATAACATAAAATAAAGGAATGAAGAGGAATTAAAAATAAATTAGTTAATAATTCAGGTATTTCTTTTACTTAGAGCTCAGAATATTGGAAGACAATGGGGAATTGCAGTCTGCCTTACAAGACATCAAACTGCCAAAAGAAGAAATTAATAAACTTGAAGTGGATGGTATAAGTAAGAATTAAGTGTCTTTATTATACTTTTTATTCCTACCATTTTAATATTTTGACTTTCATTTTGTTACAGTGTCATCTTCCTGTAGAACAAACTTGTAAACCTGTCAGATTGGGAAGAAGAGGCATAGTACTGCCCTGTTTGACAATAACCAATTTGTCTATGTCTCAGGGTATCTCTCAGAAGAACAGTAGCTAAAATACATCTATGCTTCACAGTGCAAAGTTTTTATAATTCTTTAATATTATTGGTAGAGTGATTATCATTTAAAAACGTTATAGTAGGGTGGCAATAACGTGAAATGTAAACTGCTGGTCCTGTGTTAACTGTTATACTGACTTGCATAGACTTTTGTTTTTCACTACTTTACTTTACAAATAATATTTCATGGTAAAGAACCAGTGTAAAGTGTACAAAACTCATTTTTCATAATCTTAAAAACAGTTATATTCCTAGTTGTGCTTTTCTAGGCACCTAGAAAACAGAAGCTAGAGTTATGTGAAATAATTTTATGCATAGCTATATTAAAATAAAAGCAGGCACTTAATTTCTTCAAATTTGTTCTCCAACAGCTGAATATAAACAGTTACTTGCATAAGCTCTGTGATTCACAGTTCATGTAGTCTGTAGTTTGTGCTGATTCAATTTCATATACTACTATATCAAACTCTGGATTATGTTTAGGTGAATCATTTTAAACATTAACAATATAATTTTCATATGTCTTTTCTAGCTTTGTGGTACAAAATGCTTCTACCCCCACAGTTCGATAGATCCAAGAAGTACCCTCTGCTTATTCAAGTGTAGGTAACACTTCCTTTCTTTGAATGTGGTTTTGTCAAAAAAAAAAAAAAAAAACCCAAATTGTAATTTACCAAAACCAAGGATATTTGCAACACTTTATGAAGCAAAAGCAAAAACACTTAGTTCTGTTTTGTTTGTTGTGATGGGATTTTTTAATGTATTTTTAGAATAGAAATTGAAATCAATGAGACTTTTAATGTTAATCAGCATGGCAAGGATTAGTTTCTCAGAGAAAGAAAAAGAATAAAAACACGTGGGTTATTGCTTGGCATTCTTAGCTCTGTTGCTGCTTCTGTTTATCATGAATGAGTCTGAAATTACTGATTTCAACTTTGCTAATATGAAAAAATGCTTCTTTTTTTTTGTTTTAGAAAAAACCCCAAACACCCCTAAACATGTGAATGGACTTCTTTGTTTCTTCTAAAGACCATTTGATACAAATTTAATTTATTACAGGCAGGAAAGACAACAAAAATTGCAGTGGTGCAAAAAAACGAGAGGCTGAAAGCTGATATGAGTGGGTGTAACAACCCCTACATCATTTTTATTAACCGGAGATGATCCAAAGGTCAAAGAATGCTAATTTGTGTTTGAATGAAGTTCAGAATAGATTAAGTCAGTCAATTCCTTGAGGCAAAATGTGCAATTTACATATGGTCATTCTCATGAGGTGTGTCTCTGTATTGCTCAGTTATGTGGAGTGTGTTCTCCCTACAGCTGCAACAATACATGATATTCTCTACTGAAACAAAGAAGGTCTGAGGATGGCCAGAAAGTGTAAAGAACCTGTACTTTTTTCTAATTTTCTTTGTCATTGCTGACTGCATGTGGAGATGAATGCAGAAAAGCACCAAAAAGGGCAGATACACCTTAGGAATTTGGAGAGAGGAAAGAATAGTCTCTGAGTCATGACTTTTCCAAGGATTCCCCTTAGGAAAAATACCTGATTCTGCACCCCTGTAGTTTGAGCTAAAACTAATGTTTTGCCTTAGGCATAAACCCTAAAGGATTGAAATGGATTTAAGATACCAAAATATCACAAACATATGAAAATGGTAGTTGATCTGTTTGTCTACTGAGGTCTCTGAACTACAGCCATATGCCAAAATACTTGTGAAAATATAAAAAAGTACCTATATCTATAGTCAAGTCTGCAGTAAATATTTATAAATTTCTAACTATGAGCTGAAAATGTGTGAATTTTCATCCTTAGGTATGGAGGGCCTTGCAGTCAGAATGTGAAGGAAACATTTAGCATTAGCTGGATAACCTATCTAGCAAGCAAAGAGGGAATTGTTGTTGCTCTAGTGGATGGCAGAGGGACAGCTTACCAAGGTGACAAGATTTTGCATGCAGTCTATCGAAGACTAGGAGTCTATGAAGTTGAGGATCAAATCTCAGCAGTGAAGTAAGTACACTATCCTCCCTAACTGTTGTATTTAGATACCTACAAGTAGTAACGTGAAAAAAAGTAGTAATGAGAAATAAGACAAGAAGACTGTTTATAGAAATAAAATATCACTGAGGTGCTTGATGTCACTGGGGTTTTGTGTGGTGTATTAAGCCCATATTCTACTAAGGCCATGTTTGGACCTTGCCACTTCCATTTTATAAGAACATCACCAGGGGCTTTAATACTAGGCCTAAGCGACTACAAGAATCAGTGCTGAGATATAAGCCAATGTATCACAGAAGATGTGACCCTTGCGTCATTATTCTGAATGTTTTTTATCCAGTCAGGGAAAGTTACCTCAGTGGCCATAATAATTAGCCAAAGATCTAGAGATGTACCACAAGGGTTAGATAAAGGTCAAATGTGAAGTTTTTAGCAAAACTGAATCCTGGCATGAGCCTTGTAAAGGTTGGTTAGTCAGAAACTTGCCATCCCTACTATTTTAGAGTAGTTATGAACAACAGAAAGTGTCTGAGGTCCTCTGGTAGTTGTTCCCCAACACTTACTCCTTTGCAGCAAAACACTTGAAGCATTCCAAAGGGAAAATAATACCCTAAACTCTGCTTAGGGGGTGAAAACTGAGGTTTTGTAAAGAAAGGCTGCCTGTTAAGCTTACAGATGCAGCAGCACTGCTAAAGTGAACATTGAAAGGAAATGTTAATTTGAACAACACAGAAATGGGTGCAAGGCAGGAATAAAGATTTTAGTCTAGACTTTGGTCTGGAATTTGGCCCACCAGAGCATGGGTAGATTTCCAGGTGCAACAATATCTTCTTACCCCAATAATAGATCTGCCTCTGAGTAGCTTCACTAGAAGCTGGATGGAACAGTCTAGGTTTCCACAGCTTTCTCTGCTTGTTTGAGAACACTTCTTGGTTTTGCAAGTGTGTGTGAGGAGGGTATCTGCTCCGTACTCTTTCTGCTTTCTGGTAATTCATTTCCTCCTCAGTGCTATAAACACACCATTATCCTTTTAGGTGATAAGTGAAACAGAATAGCTGTATATCATGGCAGGTTCTTCTATTAATCTGTTATTTTATTTTATTTCTTGAAACTTCTGTCAGCAATAGCATACTTTAAAATATCACAAGAATAGGATTTTTTTTTTATTGCTCTGAATCATCACTCAAACATAAAATGTCAGAGACAGAGGGAACCTAAACTGATTCTGCAGTTGCAAAATCTGCTGAGACAGGCTGTGAAGAAATGACCTCAGCCTTCACACTTCCCAGTTTTCTGTCAGCACCTAGACTTATTCAGTTAAATGTATTGCATTCCATCTTCCTGATCTAACACATGGTTTCAGATGCATGATTTTTAGAGGATCCTTCCCACTAGTGGGACGTACTTGGGGGGGCTTTTATTGTAGGAGGAACCTCAGGGATTAAGACAACAATGTAACAAAGCTGAATAATTTTTTGGCTTTTCTAAGTGTCCCACCCATATAGTTTTCTGCATTTTGGGTGTTGTCAGTCACTCATGTTTGTCCTAGTAAAATAAGGCCAGCAGTTGCTGATTATGTATCCTGAGATGTATCTGAACCCAACTTGTTTGCTTGTCACTCTGGAACCAATGTGCTTCATCCCTTTTTCTTCGCTGTTGCTAATACAACTCTGGAAATAGAGCCTTCAGGCTCTGATGCAGGATTTTTGTAGCAGACCTAATATTTATGATTCTCTTTGACCTGTATTTACACTGAGTGTATAAGCAAGGTACACCTTTCATCCATTGAAAGCTCATCACCTACAGAGAGCATTAGAATAAGTTTTTCTCATTATTATTTTTACACATTTCCAGGCACATAAAAGAGAAAGTTTATTGTTCCAAGGAATCCCTTATCTCAGAGGTTGATACTGTGCCTCTTGAGAGATCAGAGTATCAGCTTGTTGTGATATGAGAATGTTGAGTATCTTGCAGGATAAATCTGAATGGCAATCCAGCACCTTTGGCATTAAAATGACGAAAACAATAATAGCCTATGGGATATGAAATGTGGTTATTAGTAGGAGTACAGCTTTTGAAATTCTTTGCATGTGCATGAGCATATGTCTGTATATATGCCTATGCACATGTACAACATGAGTAGAATGTGTGATGTTTAATCCACTCTGAACTAAATGCCTAGGTACATTCTAAGTTTAAGAAAAAAGAAATTTTTTTTCCAAGAAGGCTGTTGGGCAGGGTACTCATACACTGGAACAAAAGTTATTACGAAGGAAATACTAATTTCAGCATTTTTTATTCTTTCAAGAAAAATTACTCCTTTCTTTCTGATGTATCTATTAGGTTAATAGCTGATACTTTTTATAAATCAGACATTCTATACTGATTGACACTTTGGTCAAATTGGTGGGATGTGTGGAAAAAAGTGAAAGAAAAATTATTTTCTGTTAATTTGTCATGGTATCAGCAATCTTTTGTATTAATGTTTTTCTCTTTTACAGGAAATTTATAGAAATGGGATTTATTGATGAGAAACGGATAGCGATATGGGGCTGGGTAAGTGGATGGTTCTTTTTTTAAAAGAAATCTACCTACCTTTAGTACCTATCTTTAAAAGGTACCTATCTTTAAAAAATACTGTGGTATATATTTTTCTAATTCTTACTTATTCTGTCCTAAATGTGTATAAAGTTTCTTCTATCAGCATTTGACATTTTTGCCAAAACGGGTAGTTCCTGTTGGTGCCTATGTGCATGCAATTACAACTATGCCAGTCCCCAAGAAGGGATCATTGGCAGCTCAAGGGGGAATTTTGAAAAGCTTATGTATTATTCATTGTTTGGATTTGAAGATGAGAAGTTTTAATTTGCTTTCTTTTTAAGTTAGGGACTTACTGGCATGGTGTCAACATTCAAGTATTGTCCTTTCTAGTCTGAAATTAAAATAATGAGAAATTACTATCTCTCATCAGAAAATACGATCTTTACATCATTCTGAACCATTGTGTACTTGGCTGGTTTTGAAATGGTCAGTAGAGTTGAATGTGTGTCTCAGGGGTGTTCAACATGGACAGTTTCACCAAGAAATGGAAAAAATGAACAGCATAGGAGTTATTCCAAATAATTAGCTAGTCTCTTATTCATCTTCGGGGTTTTTTCATATACTTTGCTTTATAACACTTTCATAACCTTTTATAGCCAGATGCGTTGCAAGTCTATTATTAAATGGCCAAATTTCACTACCATTAGTGTTATGTTTAACCCAGCAGGGAACTAAAAAAGCTTACACCTCTGAATGAATCAGTATCAGCTATGCAGCAGTAACAGGCAGCACTAACTAAAAAAGCTTACAGAATTAACCACTATGTTAGCTAGCCGTTAACATTTTCCAATATTTTTCTCTTTCTACACATTCGTTTTTCTCTGATTCAGAAATGCCTTTTATTTCATTCTCTTTAACTGCCTGTCTTTGCCGGGATAATTCTTATCTGTCGCTGTTTGGTTTGTTTAATTTTTGCTGGGGTCTGTGTGTTTGTTTTCATTGGCCCAGTTTAATTGTGAGAGGCTCTCCCAGAAACACAATAGAGGATGGATCTTGGAAGATTCAGTTCAACTGCAACTGTCGAAGTTGCCTGATATTAGATAGCACATGAGCAGGGTTGCTAATATCTTTCTATGAAGCTCCTACTAAATGATATTAAAATTATTTTTGTCAGACACTGCTATAACACCAGGGTGAAATGGGTTCACATATCTTTAAGTAACGCAGACACTTACAAGTGAATAATTCTAAAGTGATGTTAAGTAAGTTAAGGCCACATCAAAGTATATTTTATTCACATCATACTTTATTTTGCCACAGTGTTTCCAGAACCAGCTTAGTAAAGCTAATATACTCATCTAAAGTATTGTATCCCAGTAGCAGATGCAATTTTCAAACAATGGCACTACTGCCAAACCTGTTGGTCTTTTTTTCCCATTTTTTTCTATTTATGATATGATTTTCTGGTCAATAAAAGGTGTTTTTTTATTTATAGCCTGCAGCTTGGGAGGTATGCATGAAATATGCAGCTCATTGTACTTTCAGACTCACCAAACTCTTGTGGATGGCAAAAGCTCCTAAATAACTACTAAAACAATCCAGGTTCTGAACTCTACCTCTCTCTTTCTTACACTGCATAGATTGTTCTTCCTGATCCTAATCGTTTACTTTTTAGCCTTGTGGACTAATTTTTTGAAAGATCAAATGAGGCAATCAAATGGGCTAGAAAAATTGAATGGCTTATTGTTTCCATTATTATATCCCTCACTGTCATTTTAAAATGGAATGTCAAGAAGAGGGAGGGAACTAACATATGTACAGAAAAAATACTTAATAGTTTTGCATATTTCATGTAGTCTTTCATATACTGATGATTTTGATAATCTTCAGAATTCTTCATGTCACACCCCATAGTTTTGTCCTTCCCTCCATTCCAAAGTAAACAGTAACCCACTATTTCCCAACTACCTTATACAAGTATTTTCCAACCCCAGTTCCACATCCTATAAAGTTTTTATTTACCTGTCTCTGACCAACTAGCACCATGCAATTGCACAGCTCTATTCTGACATCCAGGTTTACTTAATACTTTCCCTCATTTCCAGCTGTGAATTTATTCTTCCTTGCTGGGTCCCAGTTTGAGGAATCGGTCTAGAAAATCACAGGAACAGTGGCAGGCAGTTGGGAGCAATTGCTCAGCCTCAAGTGCTCAAGTAGCTGAGCCTATTAGTATTGATGATAGGGTTGGTACAATATACCAATCATTAGCCAAAGCTAGGTAGTTTGTTAAAGGAAGGAAAAACCTATATCTATTCTTGAAGATGCACACTGAAATGATGAGAGGCAATGAATACAAGTTGCCACAAAGGAAGTTTTATGAAAAAAACCCCTATATGGCAAGGGAGATCAGTGTTGAAACAGATTGAGCAGAGAGGCTGTGTAACGTGTGATTCTGATCATTCTCATTTAAATTTAAAGTTTGAGATACAGGTTGCACTAGATTACCTTGAGGGACCCCACCAACTTAATTTTTCCTATGATTCTAAGTGGTAATATGGGCAGGATCCTGCAATAAACATTGAAGTAGCAAAAATCATCTGCCTCTCACAAAAAAATCACATCAGATCCATCTGAAATAAATAAGTTTTAAAAGAAAATTAACTAGGTTTTGTTGCTTTGTCCACCCTGCATTCAAAACAAAATATTTACTGTTGAATTCATTTATATAAGTTTGATTCAATAAACAAAATGATACTTCACCAACTATTTTAAACTCTCTGATTTCTCCCTAGTCCTACGGTGGGTACGTAACTTCTTTGGCTCTTGGATCTGGCAGTGGAATATTTAAATGTGGAATGGCTGTAGCTCCTGTTTCCAGCTGGGAATATTATGGTATGGAAACTAGTCATAAATACTGACTTGGAAAGCAAGATGTAGCATTTAATGTCTTTCTAAATGAAATCATTGCAGGAGACTGGCAATATGAAACTTGAAGACATTACAATTACCTAGACATAAAATTCTAAAGACCTTAAGTTTAATATTTTCCTTGCTGAAAATAACTGACTGCAACTGGCAGACTTTGTCACACAGAAAAAGTTATGCCCAGATTATTACATATGCACATCTGTAACAGCAAGTGTGTAAAGCCCTCTTGACAAACTGCGTACTCGGAGTGATCTTCCTAAAAATTAGTATCACTGAGTTCAGAAACAACTGAAATGATCCTTCTGCCAGTAATGGAATCCCAGTGCACTTCCACTTCAGATACTGCAGATGATCTCTGTCAGGAATCAGTACCTCTGACAATTGCAGTTATTTCCCAAAAGCAGTGGAAAAGAGAGCAAGTCAGTTGTATCTTATAAGTTGGAATTTTTAAATTATTTTCCTTTAGATGTTTTTCAGCCACATCGCCTGTTTTGTTGTGTTACAAGACATAATTTTATTTATGTTTATTGATGCAAGCTCCAAACTGTTCAGAGGAAACAGCTCCAGGAGCATAGTCCCAGGGCCTTACTGTGTGAATAAAGCAGGCACATACTCATACTTGCAGACCCGTTAAGCTTTTGGCATGGTGTAAAGGAACTTTAGTGTAAAAAAGAATCATGGCATGCATGTTTTCAATGAGCAAAATGTAGCACTTTGAACACATTTACTTAGCATATGGTCGTTTGCTAAGAAGTCTTGGTTATGAGAAAAATTTTTGGTTAAATGGGAAAGATTCCTTCCCTGACTGCTAGCACAGACATTCCTTGTATTTATGGTGTTTTGCAAACAAAGGGGAAAACATTTGTATGACACAGGAAGCATAGTCTTCATGTTTTCACTGGCATCAAGATTTTTTTAAGACATTTTTGTTCATGATTGCAAAATTATTTCCAGAATGCAGGCAAAAAGCACTATTTTTTGCAATAGTCCTTCAATAAAACAAGAATTATAAACACTTGTCAAAGCATTAAAAAATGAATGTTTTTACATCAAAGTAGGTTAGCCCTGCACCATTGCAATCTTTTTGAATTTGATGAATTTTCAGGAGGGAATTAAAGAATCTTGCTAGAAACATATTGTAAATCCAAACAGGCAAGTGTACCTCCACTAAGGAAGGAAGGAAGGAAGGAAACAAGGAAGTCATGAGTCATAGTTTTGTTAAACAGATCATATTAACATTAAGTTGAACTGTTGTAGGGGCATAACAACAGGATGCTACATATTTGAGTCTCTAAGTAGTACTGAGTACGTCAGAGGATGTACTGGCCCCTAGAGCTTCTAAATTCTGTCCCACCTTCTTTTAGATGCACAGATCATTTTCTGGACCATAATCTTTTGTCTGAAAACCTCACACTCAGCTCCATTTTGTGTCAGAGTTAGTAACAGCTGAACAGCTATAAGATAGCAAGGAAAATTGCATTCAGGGACAATGTATAGTTAAAATTGTTAGATCTGTGACTGCTTTATTAAAATCTGTAATTCATGTACTTTTTCTTCCTCAGTAATTGACAAGCCAAATCTTCTACTTCATCGTTATAAGGCATTTCTGCTGACCTCTGTGGACTTGTTGTAGCTATACTGGTAGAAGAGAGTGGAGAATTTGGCTCAGAATACTGTAGAAATGCCAGCGATTCAGAAAGAGTATTTAATTGAAAACTTAAGCCTAATATGGTTGTTTGACACTGTGTTGACAACAGATATTGCACATTTTCTGCTTTCATTGAACAATAGAAGATTTTGATAAAGAATTTTGATAATGGATAGGTTACTTAGATTATTTTTGTACTTTGTTACAAATTATCTTCAGGACCCTTTCTTGGCTGATCTTGAGGACACAGTACACATCTTTAGCACTCAATGGTAATACATGTAAAGGATACATGATAAATCATAGGAACATGACTATATTGATTCATTTTTCCTTTCCTGGGTGGATTCTCATTCCTACATTTTAACATTTTTTTCCAATGCAATGTACCAAACTAAACAACAAGGTTGTCAGTCCCAATTCCTTACTGATTATAATGGCCATCGTCTCTCTTATGAGAAGGAAAGAAGCCAGCTCCTCTTTGTCAGAAAGCCCTGACTCCGTTAAATAAATAAAATTCTTGTAATACTGCAGCTTGACTGCTCAATATGTGTCAGTGACTCTTTCAAGGCAAGGTCATAAAGCAAGAAATGTTCTAGTAGTGACAGCTGCTGCGTCAGTTTTCCACAAATTTTCATAACAGCTCTTATTTAAATTACAGATAACCAGGCAGCTCAAAGATAGCTATTCCTACTTATTTCCTGGTGATAGATACTGTTCAGTTATTCACAATTGTTTTGTCAAATCTGTTAATAGTCTTTGTTGTAGTTAGAAAAAGGAACAGAGACCTGACTGGCAATTGTACGGCTTCTTTAGTGCAAGGCTGTATCATTTCCTGCTATGCCTAATTGCTCCATGTATCCATTCAACAGGAAAATTACAATACATTTATATATATATGTATAATATATATATATCCATATTTACTGCATATACACATCCCAGTTTGGAATTCTGCTCAGTTTCTTTTTTTAAGATGTCAAAAGGTAGTCTATGTCATCTTTCTACTATGCACTGTTATTGGCTTATTGGTTCATTCAGCTGACTTCTGGAGTTCAACCCAATAGCTTAAAGCAGTATCAGTTAATTATCTTTATCCACAAAATCTTCTTCTGGTTCCACAGAAGAGTATCAAACCAATATTTGTGCAAGGATGGCTTGGAGGACATTTATTTATTAATCTTCATAGCTGATTTTTAAAAATATTTTGAATTTGGTGTGTTATAAAGAAACCAAGTAGAACAGATACAGTTAAAATAAGCAACATTTTATTTGCTATGTGTTACTGGAGCACAAAAATATCCATTCATTCTTTATCTATAGCTTTTTTCTTCTTTAACATTGCAGCATCTATCTACACAGAACGATTTATGGGTCTTCCTGTAGAGTCAGATAATCTTGAGCACTACAAGGTGAGAATTCTCTTTCTGTCTTGATCTGCCTTAAACTTGAATCACACTTCCATGGACAAGTAGAACTGTGAAGAAAGAAAATGACCCGCCAGCTCTCATAATGGCAGTCCTGTAGCAGCTAAGTTACTGCTGTGAAATTCGTATCTCCATAGTTACTTGTAGGTTTGTATTTATCAGTCCTAAATATGCTAAACTGAAGGTTCCTTATTTTCTCACTTGCACAAGTCAGAGAGTTCTGCCAGTTCAAACCATTAACCTAGGAAAGAACTCATGTGAGAGAAGTTAAAATGTTGATGTTTAGAAGGTTTTGATTGGTACTGTTAGCTGTGGTATGCAAACTGTTTCATGTAAATTTAGCTCTCTGATAACAACATCATAAGGATAGTAAATGGTCAGAACAGCTTCACCTTCATGGAACATGTTGCCTTTCTTACTTTCATCACATTGATAGTTAGTCTATAGCTTACTCTAGCAGCGCACATAACAGCTCTGGATTTAGAGAGGCCTGAGTTAAGACCCAGAGCAGTTAGTGGAAATAGTCCTGTTTAAGATGTTCATGTTCTCAGTACCTATTCTCCATCCAAACCCAAAGAACAGAAATGCTCGATATCAGACTGCCCTGGTAGAGTAGTCAGGATTATAGTGTTCTGGGAATGGCATGTGACAAGTGCTGTGCTTTTCCTGAACTGGCCCTTAGAAAAGGCAGTAAATACTTACAGGTTCTACTATAATCTCAGAAGTCACTGCTGTAATTATTATGCCAATCTGATTGTTGTTCTGCTAGGTAATGAAAGCCTTTCAGTTCTGTGACTGAGTGGTTTAAATTGAAGCTGCTGAACTGTTCATTTTTTCCTCTCAACAGAATTCAACTGTGATGGCAAGAGCAAAGAATTTCCAAAACGTAGAGTATCTTCTCATCCATGGAACAGCAGATGGTGAGGTTTGCAAATGGCAGTACAAATACAGAGCCAGAATCACTTTGTTTGAAAAACATTAAGCATCTTTCTATGCCTTTGATTAGGGTCAGTACTTAGATCTTTGGTAGATTTCCATATGACATATTATAAGATACTTACTCATTCTTAGTATTGTCAACTATATCACTTGATAATTAGTGGACACAACTTAATGCACTATAACTTTATGCTTTGTGGTATTTACACGTTTCAACAGCTGATCTCTTTTTTTTCCTTCTTCAGATAATGTACATTTTCAGAACTCAGCACAAATTGCAAAAGCTTTGGTTAATGCACAGGTGGATTTCCAGGCAATGGTAAATAACAGACTATTTTTCATTTTGAACAGTGGTTTATATCTTTATAAATAAGCTTATCTGGCATTTGGTGATGTTTTTAAAAATGCAGTTCAACTGAATATGCTTCAGAAACTGGCAATTGCTACTGCAACAATTTCTTCCTCAAAGGTTTTGCCTGCTCTTTTGTATTTTCTGCTTGCCCTTTGGATGCTTGCAGGATTTCTCTCTTGTCAAGAATAACTTAGAGCTTTTAAAATGAGCCAGGGAGAAGAATGGCAATCCAACCTCCTTATGGAAGCTACTGATAGATAGTAAAAGAGAGGAAGGTGACAGAGCTGGCACCTAGGACCAAAACCATCACTGGTTCTGATGGATTCTGTCTTGACCTGGACATGCCTGGCACAAGCACAAGGTGAAAAAAGCAAAAAGTGTATAAGGAATCCAAGTAATATATCCAGGATCAGGGAAGGGGAAAAGAAAAAAAAAAAAAAAACCAAAACCAAACACCAACTTCTCTGCAAAACTTCCTTGGGGTAACAGGTGCAGGCAAAGAGAGAAACACAGACACTAGGTTAGAGGATATAAATGAGTAATGAACAGGGGGAAACAGTTCTGAATTACATGCTAAGATCTGCCTCTGCACCTTTTTTCTCAGGGCTGATGACCAAAGTGTTTGCCTGCTATCAAATGTACTGGCCTTCTGCCTGAATCCATTTTCACAGGGCCATGAACACCCCAAAAAGGGATCACAGAGGGAAACCACTGTACCTGGGGTTTGTAGGCCCTTTTGTGTATTCCAGATTTTCTGCCTCCTTCATAAATAGCAAACCCAGATCATTTCTCAAGTATTTGAAATACTATCTGCTGTTGTAGTCATCCTTGTTCAGTTAAGGGGAAATGTCAGTTATGTCTAAGAGTTAGAATAATTCATACATATATTTTATTTGAAGTACACCATTCATAATGTTCATGGCCCTGGTGTCATAAAGGATGCTTTGAATAGAATTTCACAACGTGTAGCTGAAAGCTTGTGCTTAGAGCCCACTGTTCCTTAGACGGTGACTCCTTTTGTCAAGGCCATGAACCAGGTCAAGGGCATTTCATTCCTAAGGGCAGATCAAAGCTCTTTTGCCTGACTTGATACAACTGACTTGTTGGTACTGAGGCAGTAATGCTTACCCCTAGATTACGGAAGGTTTAGAAACTTTTTTGCATCAAGAATAGGAATATACTGGAAACCAATGAAAAAGAAAAGATTAGCAAGTCCGTCTGTTTTCTTGAGGCATACATTTTCTTCTGCATGGTAATACAGTAAAGTTCTTGTATTGTTTAACGATTTCAGAATTGAAAACACAACACAGGGGATTTATGGCCTTTTTTTTTTTCTTTTTCAGTGGTATACTGACCAAAACCATGGAATTCCAGGCCTTTCCAGCAAACATCTCTACAAACATATGACCCATTTCCTCAAACAATGTTTTTCTTTGTCAGAATAAGTAGGCTATTCAGAGCATGCTAAGGCATCTGATACATCTCTGGGAGAATGCAATGATAACGATGCCTGGGTTATATAGGTTTCAGGTGACTTGATAACAGGAACTTTGAAGTTTTAAACTTGATGTTTACATCTACTTTTGATATTGTATATTAGCAAATGTTATGCTAATACATGTTTTGACACATTCAACACCTGTTTGATAGAAAAAATAAAATCAGAATGTAAAATGCCATGTGCATTTATTGCCATCTTGCTTAAACTTACATTCTGCAATCCAAAGATAGGTGGTCCATTGCAAAGGCACGCTGCCAAATGAATATGCTTGCATTTGTTAACTACAACTGTAAAATGGGAAAGGACAAAGAAAGCAGTGCAAGTACCTAATTAGCATCCTAACAAGAACCAGTTCCTCAAAATTTATTTCCAATTTCTTGGAAAGAATCCAAGCAGGGATAGGAACACACAATATTTAAAGCTGAAGTTTGGATAATTATCCAGAATGCTGTGTTCAAATTTTATTCAACTTTTACTTGAAACGATTTTGCAAAACTCTCAGTGTCAAGTTTTAAATATGAAAGCAGGACATTCATGATAGCTATTTTATCTCAGTGGTTTTTCTCCTTGTGTTCAGAACATGTGAGCCATATTAACCTGTTTTTAATCTCTAATCATCACATCAGCATTTAAATTAATCTCAGTGTCATTCATCCCAGACTGGAGGGAAAGGATCAAAGGATTATGCAGGCTTTCTTTGCTTTGTTTCCAGTTAAACTATTTTAGGGAGTCTTAAAAGTGCTAGAGGCTAATAATGATTGGGATAGTTATATTCTTTTGATTAGTAATTAAATCAGTCCTGTCATAATATAATAATATGAACAAGATAATTGGCAAGAGATCCATTGTACATTAAATGATTCTCTGGGCACATGTTTAAAAAATTCTGAGTTAGCCTACTGCATAAGAACTGTCTGTCTAACACAGTATCTAATCTCTGCTATTAATCGGTGAGAGTACAACATAACCTGAAAAAGACTGTGGAATAGCTTCTCACAAAGCAAGCTACTTCCCAGCTCTCAGAGATCAGTTGCTGCTGCTTTGTAGAAAAGCAAGGGGTTTCATTTGACCCTCTTGACAAAAACATGGGGTTTAGCCAAAATCATTAAAATGTGGAAGTGATTTGCTATCTAACAGCTTCCTTCGTTTGTTAATGGCAATATCAAATCTGATTTTCCACACATGAGAACATTCTTCAGACACATCTTTATGTAAATGTAGTTGCCAAGCTGTTTGTAATGGTTAAATTATACTTTGATGGGAACTCTTCAGAAAATACTCAATTAGTTCAGGTTTTTTTGGAAACGCTGCCAATTATGTGACGTTAATGAGCTTTTTGTTGGTAATGTAATTAAAATTCAGCTGCTATAATGGCTAAAGGAAAAAATTATAGCTCTAAGAAAGTTAGCATTAAGCAAATATAACATGAAGTAGGGCTAATTAGATGTTGATTATATGGTCCTGTGTGCATTTGCTGCACACACCAGTAGTCTCAGTAATGTAGTTATTTTACAAATAAGGAATACAATTCAGTTAGAATTACTGAGATTTAACTCTCTATTTCTTAAATTGATACAACACCACAGAAACATCATAAAATTTTAGTGAAAGAGAGGAAAATCAAGCTCTTATCCCAAATGCTTAAAGGTTTTAGATACCTGAATATGTTGATGGGAACCTAGAGCAATTTTCAAAAAAGCATGGTATCAATCTCACAGAAATTTCAATATATTAAGTTCACTTTACATTTTTGCACCTTTATTTTTATTGATACTTCTGAAAATTCTATAAACTTTCAAAATTTGGCCCTTTGTGGGTACTATAAGTAATAAAGCAATGCACACAGCGTTATTCACACCCTGCCTACAGGTCTGTAGTCAGAAGCTTCTGGAACTATTCGGAGTAAGGGACATTTCAGGAAAATGTGCCAAATAAAATATCAGAAGGTACCTCTTTCCCAAGGGTCACATTAGCTCTTTCATTATTAATCTGCCTTTATATCTGTTTCTTTCCTAAGGCACAGTCACTTCTCCCAAACTGTCTACCATTTACCTTGGCTGGTAGAAAGCAGCTGTGGGGATAAAACATGAAAAAAAATAAGTGTATCATGCTGCTGAAAATTGTGTTTCATTGTTTTTGACATCGATTTATTTGCCTTACACAGTGCTCTTGATAGAGAATGGGAATATGTTGTCAGGAGAGTGTGACATTTACACTGAGTTGCTGGAATAATGTCTAACCTGAAAGCTTTATGACCAAGCAACCGTGTATTTTGATGACCTAGAGAAAAAATGTCCTAGGATGCTGTGAGTGTCAAAAAACCCCTTTTAAACACATACACAATACCACATTTCTGACCTGTTCTAATACCAGGCAACACTGCAGTCATTCACTAGAAATGGCGCAGAGCACTTCAAACCTACCATCGCAGTATCACAGAATTACAGAATGGTTGGGGTTGGAAGGGAACTTTGAAGGTCATCTTGTCCCATCTCCCTGTTCAAGCAGGGCCACCTACAGCTGGTAGCCTAGGGCTATGTCCAAACAGCTTTTGAATATCTAAAAGGATGGCGACACCACAACCTCTCTTGGACTCTTCTGCCAGTCCTCAGGTACCCTCATAGTAACAAAGTGTTTTCTTATGTTCAGACAGAACCATCTGTGTTTCGGTTTGTCTCTGTTGCCTCTTGTTCTGTCACTGGGCATCACTGAAAAGAGCCTGGGTCCATCTTCTTTACACCCCCCTTCAGATATTTATATATAGTAATAAGATCCTCCACAGCTTTTTCTTCTCTAGAAAGGTAACTTTTATCATTCTGCTTTGCTATCTACAATCATAATACATGTATAAGCACCACCACAAACACTCACTGGTCAGTTATCTGCTCCATTCCTTTCTAATAGAGCCTACAGTATAGACTCCTGTGTAACAGAGCTTCAACACAGTTCAAGGTGAAAAGCTTTGTGCTGAAGAACCAAGCTGAAGCTAACAAAAAGATATTTCAAGGTTAGCCTTATGTATGAATAAAGGTATGTATATAGATATCAATACTGCAGACATAGGTTATGGTATTTAAGAGCCAACACTGGGACACAACATATTATGAAACTAAGAAACTAGCATTTATGACAAGAATTTCTAAGATGATGAATGAATATCCTCAACTGTTTTAACAGTTTTGCTTCCCACAGTTTTGTTTTAGCGGATCCAAGTTTCAGAAAATGCTGAGCGCTTTCTGCTCTTGTTTTTCCTTTTAAATAAGAATCTCAAATTTCAGATACCCAAAAATACCCCTTCAGACAACGAAGCTTAATCTTCAAATATCTGTCAGACAAACAAGGTATACAAGCCTCTGAAAACAGGACATAGTTGTTCTGAATGAAGTAGGCAGGCACTTGATAAATAGTCACAGTTGTTTAGAAGTCAGTGTCCACTATAAATCACGCTTAGTTTTTACAAAATAAACCTGGAGCTGTGAAGGAAAAACTGCTTTATTCAAGGAATGGAAGCATACACTGGTTCCACTCCAAGCTATTTATTCCCCAACACTTATTTTCATCATTTACCTCATTCTTACTATGTGAGCTGTACTTATCAATGAACATGCAATCCTCATACCTCAAACATGGGACTACATCCTTTTCTTCACTCAGGATTACTGCTGCTGCAAAGAAGAAAAGGCCTCAAGAGAAAACAAGATTAGTAGAAAAACAAGTATAACCCCCAGCCAGGCTCCAGAATATGGTTAGTGTTATACTCATTTTACTCAGATATCCAGTCAAATTCAGACTACATTCAATACTTTCCAGTTTGCCAGTCAGTTCCAATTACAAGGCACAGCTGTTTAGTACATTTTATAGAGTCATTTGAAGGCTCTATATTTAATCTGAATAATTCATAGTATTTGCTAAGAGCATTTGGTATTACTTTCAATTATGAACATTGTCTTCTCAGAATGTAAAGTAACTAGTACATACTTGGCCAGCTCTTCTGCTTGCGCAAATTGATGCAGCTCCATTGACTTCAAATGGAGCGATTCCAATTTATGTGAGTAGACAGTGTGGGCTACAGCACAGTTACAAAAGCTCTCTTTCCTGAGGTACAAACCCATCGGCAGCCACGGCAGTGAGCATGGGGTTGTATGCAGTGGAAAGGTTTTTGAGACCCTTAAATTCTCCATTTCAGAAAGCTGTTCTTGCTGTCCAAAATGTAGCCATGGAGTTGTATACATATGAATGCGCACACTTGTGTGTGTTATGTATATGTATACATCTATGTATGTAACATGATGCATATGTTTTATGTATGTGTCTGTTTACACATACATTATTCCTATATATGTTACACTGATTCCCAGACGGAAACTGCAGGGGTCTTTCATCTGGTTATCCTATAGCAAGGATAGGAAAACAAAAAGGGCAGCGCAGCACAGCCTCTGAATTCATGGTTGACTCAGGGAGGGAAAAATGCTATCTGTGCAATGTAAGGAAAAAAAAGGGTGTGGGCCTGCAGTCATACCCCAAGATGCTTCCTCCTCTGTCCCATATTGCTTAGTTATGTTATGGATAACAATATAATAATAACAATAAATATATAATGAAGAAACAAAAAAAATTAAGGGGGTTCACTTTTTGAAAGCATTTGTTGGGGATTTTTAAACTTTTTTACTTTAAAAAGTCAGCAACTTTTTAATTCATACAAATATTCAAATCTTGAAGATTTAAATTTTTTTTGAGTTGAGAGAAACGTCCTAGAAAATTATGCTACTAAGAGAGTGCTAGCCAGTTATAGCAAATACATTGGCCTTATTTTTCTGAAAAGCCATTCCAACTGGAATGGTCACTGCTAGAACATCGGGTTCAGTGTGCAGCTGGTAAGCATCCTGCTTCTCATTTTACCTCTTCTGTACTTTTACCATAGATGATTTTTGTCCAGTGAGTGCAGTACACTGTTCTTAACACCAGCCATTACCTGGTGCTGAGATGATGGTGCAGAAAACTTCGATCAACTCCAAATACCCTGAATCCAAGATAACAGATTTTTTAATGACCCCAAGTGAATCATGAAAAACATTAAGATGAAACTTTCCTCAAGGCAGGTCACTTTCAGATTCTGTCTCTTAGTCTGACTCAGTTGAAGTTCTGTCTCATGTGTGAACTATAACATAGAGTGAGGTTGCCCTCGACTTTTGCTAAAAGGTGCTGTCTAACTATTCTGTTTTACAACCTGAGAGGAAAACACCTGAGTACATACGCATGTTTCATACACTTGTTACAGTTTCCTACTTCTGTTTGGTAACTGTTTGCTGTGTCCCTGAAATATGCATTACTATAGGTTGGATTACAGCAACTGAAGGTTGCGTGGTTCTTGATTGCAGTTTGCGTCTGTCCTGTACTTTATTGTCTGTGTATCACTTGAAAAACAAATAATCAGTCACCTTCTAGATGCTAGATGACCTGCTACGTGATATTGCCTGTGTAACAACCTGCCCAACCAGGTGCACTGAGCTGCTCTGTCTCATTCTTTTTTTCTGAAATCATCCTACTGTAAACAAGGAACTTTATCTGACACAAGAAAATAAACAGAGCTAAACAAAAAGAAAAGAACCGACTGTTTCCTGGAGGAGATGGTATTTTCTTACCTTCTGTACTGCCTGTTTAGAAAGCTGTGTATCTTTAACTCAGCACGCAGTGAGATAATTGTCTGTAGCAATCCGTTTCAACGAGGGTGTATGTGTCATCCTGGTGTCAAAAAGGCCTAAGCGGCCCTTTGATCACCATCTGCTGTCCGGTCGCGGTACTGCAGGGTTGGGCAGCCTGCCTTCCCCGGGAGCCAGCCGCAAAACTCACCGCGTCAGGGAGACACTGCCTTCTCACACTTACTGCTGGATTTACCTTTAAACTAGGACTTTCCATCTCCTGTATAAAGACCATAAAATTTAGATTAAAAAGTAGATGAAAACATAATTCTTTGAGATAAAGATGACAAAGTATTTCAGTGAATCGGCATCTCGTGTAAATAAGGAGATTTTGAGTGTAAAGTTGTTTCCAGGATTATTTTGTCTCCTTTGGCACCATGTTGTAGAGGTTACAAAGTTGTTTGCCTATGGAAGGTTGGTATATGGAGGTGATAATTTTGAGCATTTCAAACCAAAAAATCTGAGAAGTCAAGTTTAGTAATGAAAGTTTGAGTTGAAACTTTGTATATCCTATGCCAACCAACTGGGAATCCATGACTTTAAATGGATGTGAAAAATATAATTAGGAGCAGGAAGAAAGAGGACATGGTGAAGAGAACACGTGGGAAAGAGATGAAAAGAAGTAGTAATTGAAAAGGACAGTAACAAAAAGTGAAAATAAGGCTCTCGGCACTGAAGGTAGAAACAGAAGGCAATGATGAGAGGAACAGAAGCTGTGCTCTTTAGTTTTCAGCAGGAATGTTAGTAGACACTTGCATTGTATCTAGAAATTGCAAAAATGGACCATGAATCTCAGTAGATTGATCCAACAGCAGAGAAAAATACTACCTAACACCAAAAATATATATTTAAATTTGTTTATGTGAACTATGTAGTGAGACTTAATGGTTCCCTAAATGCATACTGTTGTACCACAGCAAGGAATTTAGGATAGAGTATTTTAGACCATGGGCCACTCTAGACTTGAGCACACACTGTCATTAATATTTGACAAGATGTCCTCTGTGATTCAAGACCCATCCCTCTATTTAGCAGAACTGAAACTCAGGCTGGAGTCCTTCATGTTTAATGTGTCTCCTGGACTGCCTGGCACCTTATATATGTAATAATTATATTTCTTTTTTTGTGCTTTTTTGCATTTTCCAAAACTTCTCCAGGAATTTCTTCAAGGGGGTTATCTCACATGTTGATTCATAGACGGGATAAAAGATCCATACTCCTGATCGGCAGTAATTTTCAGCTGCCAGTTATTAACAAGCATTGTGTCAGTCTCTCCTACCTCTGACACCAGATGGCTGGACATAGTCATCTTTGGCAATACTGCCACACCACAGCTATGAAATCACCCCTATTACTGAATAGTTTAGCACCTTGATAATAGTTGCACTGAACACTCACAGCTAGAAAGCTCAAATCTGTTTTGGTTCCTGGGGGGCGGGGGCGGGGGGGGGGTGGGGGGGGAAGGGTGTTCCATGTAGGGAACAAAAACATGAGCAAAAATCTTATCTTGCATAAATGTGTAGGCCATAGTGTGTGAAATTCAGTTTAGAATAAATGTTTGGCATGTAGTTCTCAGGTGAATATGAATTTTCATACAGTAGAATTTACAAAGTTGGCATTTTACATCTAAGGGTAATAAAATATTTTTGCTAAATTTGACCTATGCTGGGCTTTGCATAGTGAGTGGCCACTGCAGTACTTCACATCTCTTCACATTCATTTTATCAGCAGATTGCCTGAAGAATCATTCAAGATCTTTGCAGCAGTTGTGTTGGTTATTGTTAACAGTGTATTAAATTTATAAACTCAGATTTAAACCTGATAGGTGAACTGATGTTATTGATATCAACAGGACCAGCATTTTGCCCAATGCTAAATGTTAAATGTGGCAAACCAGAATTTGGAGAAATTGCTGCCTTAATCCAAGGCACCTTTAGACCACTGTTTGTCATCCTAATGCCCTTCTGTTTGATATTTACTTCTCTGGACATTGCTACCTCACTCCTTTTGCAAATCCATGTTAGCATTGATGTCATAAAGTAAGCAGAATGAATGTGTGAAATTGCTTGTAAAATTATCAAATGAAATGAATAGCAAATATGATGACTTTTTTTTTAAGTTGAACAAGGAAACTGTCAGCAATGATGCACTCTCGTAATGCTTACTAGAGCTGAACAGTATATATATAAGTCTGTGCAAAAGAGGCAGCTAGACAGATCTCAGGATCCTCAAGGCTTGCCATAGTTCCTGAAGAGAGAGTAGGAGCTCTTTCTGCAACTGCTACTTATCACTTCGAAGTACAAAAAGGTAAGATTTACATGAAATACCAATAGAATTTGTTTGAGAAACCTGAGTGCATTATCTGAATTGTATTGCCCAAAGTTTGTAATAGAGGTGCAGGATCTTTCAGCAAATTGGTGGGTTTTTTCCTGTGGTTATAATTATTGATGTTTGGAGTTAATGACATCATCATTTAAATCTTTTAATATATTGAATTAGTTCAACAGAGAATGATCCAAAGAAGGGAAATCAACTGTTTGGGTTGCAGAAGCAATTGATGGAAGGAAGGTTAACCATGAGAACATGAAAGACATGCATTGTAGTAAGAATTTATATGTGAGAGACACAATTATTAATTTTTATATCTCCTTTGGTATCTCCTCTAGAGTTATTTAATGAACATGAGTTTAAAAATACTACTTAAATATAAATCAACAGGGATTAAGTTAGCAGAATGCCATCAAATTAAGTGAGTTTATATGGACGCTGATTTAAAACTGTCCAAGACATTGTCACACCATCACCCTAAAGATTGCCACTGCACTGCCCTACTTTTACTTTGTCTCAAGCAACTATTCTTTTCATATTTCTGTAAGATCCAAAAAGGAAATGTTAGCACAAATGTAAAAATTAAAGCCTTCCATTAATTATTGTGATAATTGTATGAAATTTAATTTAGTCTTCCATCCTACTATGGATTTCCTTAGACTAGAATCATTATATTTTATGGAACTTTCCACAAAGCATTATAATATGGTAGGTAAATTAGATGTAAAGTACATCTACCTGAAAAAGTAATTTATTTATAATTAAAATAATTGCTATTTGCAAACAGTTTCATGTCAACAGAAATATATTTTAGTCATTCATATTTTTTCATATTAAAATATTCTTTTTACTGCTATAACTCCATAATTTGTATTTTTAAACTGGAAATAGATTTCAAGTCTGACTTTTGAAAGGTTCTTTTTTTGAAAACTCAATTAAATTAAGCTACTTAAATTTGCACATTGACATAACCAGCAAAATCAGGTTTATCAAAAAAAATAATATTCAAATAAGTTTCTGATCAATATTTGATTGACATATTTGTCACTTAAGTATTTTCTGATCAGAAGAAATTAAAACATCTTCATTAGTCTGATACGCGTAGTGTTAAGATTAGCCTGAGTTTTTCTGCACCTTTACAGTAAGTTCGCACGGGTTTTAGCAGTATCTACTGGTGACCTAAATAACTTACAGCAAACAAAATCTTTCTTCTATTCAAGACATGAATTTATTAGCAGGAGTAAACTAAACAAATACTATTTTGCTGATGTTCTCTTTTTCTCTACAAAATACGCTTGTGTTCCTAAGAATAAGATAATTTGTTCTTTAAAAGCTGTAACTTCTTTACCTTGTTGGTTTTGGTTACCAATAGCAAGTACTAAATATTTAACAAACAAAAGATTTAAAATTTTCAAAAGAACGTATTTAATAGCTTTCAAAAATGCTTATTTTATTAATAAAGATTCTCTGATTTGAAAATTGTATTAATTTCAGATAACTGCATTTACGCATCTTTCATTTTAGTAATCTCCCCAGATTGTGATTCTGAAAAATTTACAAAGAAGTTAAACATATATTTAACTTCAAAAATATTCTTAAGGCATAAATTAGCCAGTGGGAACGTTCATATCTGAAAGCTGTATAGGGCTGAGGAATGAGTTAGATCCAAGACATACTGAAATCACTGAAAACCTGTTTACTCACTTCAATGGGTTTTGTATTTATTTTTACTAAATTTTATAGGAAAGATGGAGGCTGGATTAATGACTAGACTGTTTCTTTCATTACATTACACCTCAGTGAATTAAGTTTACGTCTAATTTCTATCATGGTCTAATAAAGCTACCGGCAGCTATAAACTGTCTTTCTTTAGTTTTTCAGGTTAAGTGAAAGTATACTAAACTGCTAGTACACCATTAAGCAAAGCAAATTTACTTATGTATGTATGGTGCACTAGCCAGACTTTATTTGGTGTATAAGTTTACTCATTTAAAGCCATTTCAGCTAAAGGAGAGGTCACTACATTACAATCAAATCATTTTTGTGACCACGGCAGCCATCTCCCAAAGAATAGTCAGAGCTTTTGTTCCATTGTTGGAAGCCTGTGAAATTATGCATTTTTTGAGATAAACATTGGATGTCAGTGTTGCACCACCAAATTACAGCTCCAAATGAAACAGAGAGAGTTCAGTGCTATAGTTAGGGTGATGATAAGACTGACTACACAGCCACTACAGAGTTTGTTGGTACTATAGCAGTATCTGTGCAAGTATAGATAAATCTCATTTATTAGGACATTACAGAAGGCAGAAAAGGGTCTCCATATCTAGTGATGAAAAAATGAGCAACAACTCACGGTGGCTTCTGGTGGGGAGAGGGAAATTAAGTCTATGGCTTAATAGTACAATCCACCCTAGAGCCTTATATTCATTAAATTGTTTTCCTGGTTTTGATTAAGATTTCTTTAATATTTTGATTGCCTTAGAAATTTTGATGCTGACATTAAGGTGTTCTAGTAAACTATTAATACTGTTCATTAATATTCTCTTAAAAATTAGGCTTTACAAAGTACGCAAAGCAATACATACTCCCTAACTGTCAAGTTTGCATCTCCAACTGTAAGTTATTTTATAATAGATGGAAGAAAGATGTTTCCTAAAAATCCTGCTTTGAAGCTAGGCAGACTACTGGGGCAAAGCAGAAGTCCTACAGCAATAAGGTTTTTTTCAAAGATGTTAATATACCCCCATTTTCACTGCTCCGTGCAGAGCCAACTCTAAATCTCAAAACAAAATCTGCACCTTCTCTACACATCATCCCTTCATAATTTTCTTATGGCTTCCTCCAGGCCATAGTATAATTAAATTCAGCCTACTGTGACAAACCATTACAATAGAGGATATGTTGTCAGCCAGTCTGCCTTATTTTATAAACCACTGAATTTCAATAAATAATTCCTCCAGTGGAGCTGGAAGAGCTCAGTGCAGATTACATTTAGTGGGGAGGGTGTTTTCTGTCTGGGTCTTACTTTGCCACCTAGCACTTTACTTCAATGCACTCATCTGTCATATCTCCCTTTGCTTTTCAGATTGTAGCAAACCTCCATAGGAAGGTGTAATGGATGGCAGAAGGGCTCTTTCAAATACACAAGTATCAGTACCAGTACCTGATTAAATGATTTTCAGTGACATTCTGCTGATGTGAACTCATTGCAACTTCTCTTTCTTTACAGCAGATTAACACTATGACCCCTACAGACTATGAAGTTAGAATGAATTTGCATTTACTATTCATTATTCAAGGAATGAGCATTTAGCCATTGAATGAATGGCATATTCAATTTCTTTGTCAAGGTCAAAAAGACCTAACCAAATTTTAAATTCACTTCCTTTTCTATACATCTTCTATATCCCATACAGCCCCATAATGGAAGCCCTTAAGCAGAAATGAAGTATTATGTCAGTAGTGTGACAAGCAAAATTTGTTATGTCCCATCATGGATCGAACACAAGCCAGTGTGTGTTTTGTCTTTGACTTTTTTCTAAGGAGTGACACCTGTTAATAAGTTGTTAAGTCCAAAGGCCTAGTGCTGTAATATCTGTTATTTTAAAAAAACCAAAACCTTTTAAAAGGAAGATGGAGGGCCAGTAGGAAAAAATAGGGAGCTGGTAATGTGACAGCATTCTTTATAGAGGTTTGCTTTGTTTTTTCTCTAATGAACAAGATGGGAACTGATAAAAGTCACTCCAATATCCTAGTTTTGCAATAAAGCATTGTTATAGAAACAGGCCTAATGCTTGCCATCACCAAAACACAGAGCAAAGGAGATACAGACTTTTATGCTGGTACTACAAAATAAATTGAGGCTGCAGTTGCTCTCGGCTCACCTTGCATTCTAGAACGGAGACTAGATCCTAAAGACTATAACAGAGATTTGAATGTACTGCCGTTTCCATCCACTGAACATGGACCCTATCCTCACAGGGTGTCAGTATCAAGTTTAGTTTTTGATGTAATTGATTCTGTTTTATGTAAAGATTATTAAATTTTCCTTTGTTGCCTTATTTCTGTTTTAACAGGCAATGAAAATGAAAAGTATTTATTTTGTTGCTGGGCTCCTTTTAATGATTGTTCAAGGCAGCTGGCAAAATCCTCTTCAGGATACAGAGGAGAAATCAAGGTAACTTCTTTAGATCAAACTTCTAGAAATACTTGGCCTGAACTTTGTTTTCTTCTAGTTAAAGCAAAACATACTATGACTTAGAGACAGGGGTTTTGTTTTCTATTACAGAGTCCTTAAGCTACCATTGGAATTGGCAATTTTTTTTATTATTATGAAGGGTAGCACAGAAGTTTTTGGTATTACAAACAATGGCTGCCTTTGTTAGCTAAGACCACCATGTAACTGTGCAGTATCCCAGTATCCAATCTGCTGTGTTGATTCATTTTACTAGCCAGCTAGTAGTGATCGAGAATGTAATTTGGTTTTATTTTGAGACTGCATAAAATAGTATTTTTAAAAGGAAAGTCAATGCACCTGTAGAGTGTACTATAACCACTGCAAATATACAAGTTGTAAACTTTTCACAGATCTTTCAAAGCTACCCAGTCTGAACCAGTAGATGAATCTAGACAGCTGAATGAAGTGAAACGTCACTCACAAGGCACATTCACCAGTGATTACAGCAAGTACTTGGACACTAGACGCGCTCAGGACTTTGTGCAATGGTTAATGAGCACTAAAAGGAACGGGTAAGCGTTTTGGTCACATTGCTATGGACTGCCATATACAGAAACAGCCACAAATCTAGCTGAATTCAATTTCGTGATTTCAGCTTCCCATCACAGATCGTGTATAATCCTCAAATCAGTAAAGTACTTAAGGAAAAATTATATATAATTTTAATATATTTTTAGAAATGGGGAATATGTGCAAAATCAGTCCAAAATTTGGATAAATCAAGTGTAGTATCAGTATATTACCTGATATGCCACCTAAAAAAACCTATATCAGCCCTTCTGGGACAGATTGTTTCTGTGAATGAATTAAGTTCAATAGGAATAAGATATGTAAATATAATGTGAAGGTCTGGGCCATTAGGCCTTAATAAAACTTTCCTATCTATGGACACTCCAATCCTGATGTTTAATTTATGGAAAGGAAGATAAAGATTAGGTTTTGTTGACTACTCAATACTTCAGTATCACAAGTATACTGCTAAGGCATAAGTTGGCACATTTTTTGAAAATATACTTTGATTAAACACAAGCTACCAAGCTGAGAGCACAAATCATGTAAAAGTATATAAGTCTATTCCCGGCATTCTAGAGACCTGCCCACAAAATCCAAATATCTATGCTACTAGTGCAATTAAATCCCTGTTGAGGTCTTTAAAGTATAAGGTACCAATTTCTACATGTCATATTCATTTAAATTCATAAGCCTGAAATTATTAATTATATTAAGCAGTCATTATTCTTATCATAATATTTAAATAATAACCAATAAAATCTTATCAGCTTATGCATGCTCTGCAATGTAATGGTAATAATAATATAGTGATTGTGGAATTCTACTACAGCCAGCAAGGACAGGAGGACAAAGAAAATGACAAACTTCCGGACCAGCTCTCAAGGTATTCTAGTTGCCACAACTTGTTATTCAAGAACCATTTGCTGTTAAACAGGAAAGAAAACAACTATTATTCTTTACAAAGTTACCATAATACAAGAAATGCCTTCCAAAAGAAATTATCTCACACCTGCTTTTTACAAGTAAAGAGGGAATGTCTCTATGTTATTTATTCTTGTACTTGTGTTCTATGGCTATGTGTAGTGGCTTCCAGGAATGCAACAGGATGAGAATAGATTTCTGGAAAGAACATTTCAAGTAATAAAGGAAAGAAGAGATTAAGATTTAAAAAAAAAAAAAAAAACCAAACAAACAACAAAAAAAGCAGGAAAGAAACCCCAAAAACTAATGAAAGGGAAAGGGCCAGGCACAAATTTGCAGAGAGCTGATAGCACACGATACAGCACTCAGCCCTAAAAACTCAGTCCCTTGTTATGTAAACTGCTCCCTCTTGACAAGAAAGAACACAAGACCTGTTGGAAGCCAGAATTTTGTTTCCTTGTTTTTGAGAGAGTGATGGGGGACTGAAATTTTAAACAAATAAAACAAACCCAGTAAGAGTTCTTACAAAACAGATTGAAAAACCTATATTAATTCTTCCTGTTGTCAGAAATTCCAATGAGAATAGACCGGAACACAAAGATCCTTCCGTTCAAACCGTTGTCAATATCAGTAACAAATCTGCAATAGTCTTTCAGCGTCAATGAAGCAGAATATCTGAACAAAATTAATTTTTCATTAAAAATGTTCCAAACAACTCTAGTTAGCATGCTGATGAAAAGTGCAGATGGTACTAAATTAGGAGGAATAGTGTAATCCCAAGAAAATAGAAAAATAATAAAAAGAGCTAGAGGCCCTGAAACTTGGGCAGAAATTAGCAAATTCTGAAATAGCAATGCTAGGGAAGTTATTTTGGAAAATATTCCACGTTTACTTCTCAGTGCAGCTTGTCTTCCTAAGGGCCAGTGTGACATAACTTCATAGAAAGAAGCACAATGAAGTAGAGGGAAGGAGAAGGCAATTGTCTTTCTCTATTAAGCTGGAGGTGATCAGGCTTGAAATTTTTCAAAGATATATCACTTGGTCAGAATGACAATTAAAAGTGTTCATAAAGCATTTAAAAATGTAAATTCAAAAGGAATTAATCTGAACAGTTTTTCTAAGCAATAATGAAGATGAAGGTAGGATGAGCGGCTTAATGGAAATTACAAGAAACACAAGAGGTAGCAAAAAGTATGTCTGTATAATAAAATAGTTTGTTGATCGTAGCTAATTAATCTAGCAGACCATTGCAATTCAGCTATAATTGCTTCCAGCATTTTATTTGATTTGTTCAGAACTAGTTCGAGCATCTCTGCATGAAACTGCATTCCATAGCATAGGTTAATGCCTTCAGAACTGAAAGATATCAAGAAAAAATATATCAAGAGTAATTTGAGAAAAGAAAAACAACAAAAAACCAAAAACCACCTTCTCCCTAATAAGAAATACTAGTTGGGTTGTTGAAAATATAAATCAAGGAAAGTTAAAAAGTAAAACTTTACGCAGTCTGCTCCTACAGTATTTCTCTTCTTTCAGTAATGCGATATCCAAGCGTCATGCTGAATTCGAGAGACATGCTGAAGGCACCTATACCAGCGATATCACCTCTTATTTGGAAGGTCAAGCTGCCAAAGAGTTCATTGCTTGGTTAGTGAATGGACGAGGAAGAAGAGAGTAAGAACCCATCCATTCCTATTATAAAATTTTGCCTTGCTTTTGGGGTTAGAAATCAAGTCTGATGAAATTTTGATGTGTTTTTGATGACTCTTGCTGTACTTCATGTTTTTATTTTGTAATAGAAGATATTCTGTTGGTGTTTGACTATCACATTGGATTATTAATTTCAAATACGTATTGAAAAAAAAAAAACCAAAACAGAAAAACCTGTTCAGTATGCTGTTACACTCCAAAAGGTCAAGTTATATTTAAGGTCAACGTATCTAAAACTATACCAGACCTCCCTCTAACTACCAGCTTTCTCCCCAGTCACATAACATTGCTTAGTCTCCTTAAGTATCATTGAGAAGATTCAAGTCAGTGTCATATTACCTTATCATTTTTTCCCTTCCAAGGTCAATCTTTTCCTCTGCAATATTTCCAAAATCAAATTTTTACTAATGTCGTGAGCTGTACTCCATGCGCTGGTTATCATTCCCAGCAGTAATTGATGACTTCTTTTCCTTTTCCCATGCTCCACAAAGTATCTCCAAGTTGCTGCTGACAAAATGACTATAATTTCCTTATTTTTCTTTTTAAGACACCTCTACTTCTTTTGCTATGGCTCACAGTTTCCTGGATGCAATGCCGCAGTTTTGACCTACCTATGTCTCTGATTTCTTTCATTAATATCTTGTTCTCCACATACTCACTGCAGATTTCTCAAGCCTATTCATTTAATGTACTCAAGATTTCCCATCTCGTTTCATTATAATCTTACACTTAGAATGGCATTATTTTCAACTTCCCGCAGGCATATTCCTAACTCATCTCTTTCCAATTCTGCGTGAGTAGGAGCTACACCATGCACATGCCACTCCCCATCTTTTAACTATTCTGTACTTATTTGTACCTTTAGACTGTAAGCTCTTTGGGGCAGGAATTTCACTTAATCTTCTGATTATATATTCTACCAGCTGTAAAGTACTATGTAAGTCTCTCGCACTATATAAAAATAATAAATAATTATAATTATAATAAAATGTAATCCATAAGATGAGATTGTGTGTTGTAGTCAAGGAAGACTGAATAGGTAAAAGTAAATTTTGTAAATAATCATGATTTCCTGAATAAACAGTTAAACAAATAAGGTCAGCTATACAAATAGTAGAAAAGCTGCTGTCACTTCATAGTGATACTCAGGTTTGCAGTTGTTTTTCTGCCATATTTTATTATCATGAGCAGAAATAGGGTTTTCAGTACCTGTAAGAGATAAACACAACCTAGGTGTGATGAACTAAGTTTAGAAACCTAGATGAACCATTAAATGTAGACAACTCTTCTGCTTTCCAATATTTAGTATTATTTGCAGTTAAACTTGTATATAGCCTTCCCTGAAATTATTGCAGACCAGCATGAAAAGAACTGGTCTACCTCTCATTGGTCTCAGAGCATAGTACACTTCAGCATCAGCTCAACCTAATGGAAGCCATAAAAATTGTCCTACATGTGATGGGATGAAACAAGAGAAAAAAGTTTTCTAAATCAGGCTCCTGGTATCATGGTTTTCCAGCAGTCAAAAAAGGATAGAGCAAGAATTGGGATCTGATTCCAAATACAAAATGTTATTTTACAGCAAACAAGAAAATATAACCAACAAAGGCGTCACTGAGATATTTTAACACATGCACACCCTAAAAAATTGCTGCTCTTAATATCTAAATACTTATGTAATATAATTCTAAGTATATAACTAAGACTTAAATAAAATTAAAATTGAAAAAATTGTATGAAAAATTTAGTATAATGCTTTAGTAGTGGTATTTCTTAAATAACA
Organism: Gallinula chloropus; assembly: GCF_964237585.1. NCBI lineage: Eukaryota > Metazoa > Chordata > Aves > Gruiformes > Rallidae > Gallinula > Gallinula chloropus. Next base: position 18,636,245 of record NC_140090.1, on the reverse strand, counting down.
ATTCTTAGTAAATCTACTCAGTTTCACTGATGCCTAGTATCCTTGGGATAGCCATTGCAGACCAAGATATGGTTTTGTCTATATGGCTTTTCTAAAAATGCTAGAGAGGAATTTAGACTCACCCAAAGGAACAGGTCTCATCTAGTAAAGGGAGACAACCATGCTTTAGTCTGCTATGAAAATAATGCCTCAAAAGATGTTCTGCTATACATCATGCTATACTGAGCCATAGCGTCAGGCTTAGGCCTTAATTCCTTAAAATCACAGGAAATGTGTGGTGTGTTAGAATCCTGTAACGAGGCCCTTTAAAACAGTGTGCTTATTTTGATCTGAAAATTGTTTGATAATTTCTTCCCTTTAAAGTTTCCCAGAAAAAGCTCTTGTGGCCGAAGAAATGGGCCGAAGACATGCAGATGGCACTTTCACGAGCGATATCAACAAAGTCCTGGATGACATGGCTGCCAAAGAGTTCCTAAAATGGCTGATTAACACAAAAGTTACCCAAAGGTGCCTGAATTTTAATTGTGTTATTCTTAGCATATTGGGGTTTTAAATGTATTTGTCACACATGGGGAAAATATTGCTAATTTTCCTCTTAACTATTGACGTATCTGTGTTAAAAACTTTATTATAGAAAAATATCATATGTCTTTTCGTCAGTGGTGAACCTATTTGATAGTTTCCTATTTAACTTGTGGGGAATTTTGACACTTAATGTTACCAGAAAGTCGTATTACATTAGTGAAAAAAACCCCTCCTTTGGATGGGCATTATAAAATTAGAAATATTTATTGTTAAAATTACACCAAACTGATTATTCTTTGAAGACTGTAATAAAAAATGCTGCCTTAAATTGCAGTTTGTCATTAAGGAATAGGGTACTAATATTATCTCAAAAATTTAGAAGCTATTGTTAAAATACAGGTTTTATTAACATTTTACTATTTTGTGTTTGTTTATAGTTCAGCATTGAAAAAAAAAAAGAAAATAGTCTATTAGAAACTATTAAAAATACTTTTCCAGTAAGAATTTTCCTTCTCTGGAGATGTTTAAGACCTGTCTGGACACCTACCTGTGCAATCAGTCCTAGGGAACCTGCTTTGGCAGGGAGGTTGGACTCGATGATCTCTTGAGGTCCTTTCCAACCTCTACAATTCTACGATTCTGTGAATAATTGTTTTCAATCTTGTATTATAGAGAGACATTGAGAGGGCTGTGGAATTATCATCTGCTAACTTCTAAACAGAAAAAATATGTTCCACGTATACTTAATAAAACTTGGGAGATTTAGAATATGTCCTAAATTGCCCCCTTTTTTTTTTTTTTTTTTTCCCAGGGACCTTTTGGGAGAATACCAGTAAAAATGCAGAATAAAAATGGGATAAATGAAGATCTTCATTGCATCAACTGCCAGTGATTACGAGATTCTGAAATCTGTATTCTGTCATTTACATTGGTTGTAACAAAGCTATGTCACCTTGCATGCCAGAAAATAATTGTAATGCAGTTTATTGTTGCCAAAGGTTTATATATGGAAAACCTATTGTCTAAGGGATGGTTATCTTAACAGCTTTAAGACGATGAAAGTTCCATATCTTCATATTTTCCATATATTAGGACTGAAGTAACTTAATTTATATTTAATGATAAATTATTTTTCTATAATGTTGACTTTACACACAAAGAATTCAATCACCAATTATATGTGTTATTTGTAAGGGGCTGGCAGTTACAAATGCCTGAGAAGTGAATATCCCTCTTAAAACCTTTGTTATAAAAAGGCTAAGCTTTAAGGATATTAAATGATAGCCTTAAATAAATTTTTTCAAGCTTCTTTTCTGTTGACTTTTCATGTGTATACCCCGTGTGCCTCTTTGCACTCCATTTCATTTTATTCTAATACTTTAGTGTCACTGAGATCTTGGAATGATAAAACAAGCTCAATATTTTGTTTTGTCACATTTTCTCCATAATGATTCCCAGAAAAGAGCTGTGTGAACTTTGAATTATCTTTAGTTGAAAAAAAATCATGAAAGATGAAGCTAGAGCAGGAAACAAGACTGAACAGAGAAGGATTCTTCATTAGCATAAATTCTGGTTTCTCAGCAAAAGCAGGGGGACAGCTTTGAAAAACAATAAGTGCAATATACTCCATTAGCAGTGGAAACTGCCACATAATTTCTTCAAATTTTGTAAGATTGCCAAGTAAAGCCAACTCAAACAGCCCTGGGGTCACTCTAATCTGTGTTGTATTCCTCCTCCTTCCTCTGAGAACCACTTTTTCTCTGTCATCTCTTGCCTTTAGCAACATTGTACTGTAACCCACACTGGTATTTCAGTAACCTGTGTCTTCTCCATTACGGTGAGAGAACATTTTCCCTGCAGACCTCAGCGTCTATAGCAATGCAATCTAGTAGACTCTAAGTTGGCCAGGGCATGTTTTTGTAGGTATGGCAGTAACTGCAACTCTCAAACAGGTGCTGTTACACACCTCTTGCTCCTAATGGCTCCCCAAAACCCTTTTGCTCCCCTTGATGTAATAGCAACATGCCAGGTATCGATAATAAAATGTCCTGAAGGGCAAGCGGTTTAAGAGAAAGCCAATGGGCTTAGCAAGTATGTAGTAGAAGTTAATGAGAAGCAGGAGTGCTGCTGAATCAGAATCAGCACCTGTAACTTTGCTGGGAATAATTAGTATTGTTTTGTGTCTTTTTTTGGTTTGCATCTTTTTCTTTTTCTTTTTTTTTTTTTTTTTAGAGGCATCTGGAACTTTCACTGACAATCTGGAATTTCTGGAAAAATCAGATTAGATTGTCTTCCCAAAGTCTAAAAGAACCAATAATCTATACTTTCAGATCAGGGCTGATCACACCCAACTTGCTATCTGTAACAGCTTCTTGACAGCAACACGAAGATTTTCTAATATTCCAACTTTAAACAATTAAAACTCAATAGAGCTTTGCACTGTGTCTGGAACACAGCAAAAATATTTAATCTTTAATTTTCTAAGTCCCAATCTAGAACATGAACCAAAAGACACCCTTTCTTCAGAAGTGAGATGAAGTTGAGCATGTTCCAGAAGTGTTAAACACATGTTTTAGCTCAACAAGACTAGGATTTATATATCCTGAAATCACAGAGCAAGTCCATACGTGATCAAAAATTAGGTATGTGCTGGATATTTCTTATACATGCTAGATGAAATTCAGTGAATGAACACACACACACACACAGAGAAATAAACAGTGGACGCTCCTTTAAAAAGTGCCTTTACTAGGCAGTAGCTACCCGTGTCTGCAGGCTGAGAGAGGGCAGAATAGCTGCAGCATTCAGGCCTAGAGAGAATTGTTATTTATGTCTTAATCTTAATTTTGTAGTCTAGTAAGGGAGAGAGATAATTCTAGGCCTTACATACAGTAAGAAATTTAGGAATGGAGTGGCCAGAACATTCCTTTTAAATCATAGATGGTTTTCAAAGTGTTCAGGCAAGGGAACAACAGCTGTCAGTGATTATGCTGATGACATTGCCTGTGGTGCTGATGCTTGTATGAGGGGACTTCAATTTGCTCTTGGCAAATAAAGGAAGGGAAATAGCACTGCTTAAGGGAATCATGCTCAGAAGCTTATTCTAGTATTACCTACAGGGCTACACCCTCATCCACTCTCAGAAACATTAATCTCCTTTCTAGTCAAGGACCCAAACTGTCTATAGCTTATTAAAATCACATACCCTGGTGTGTATGAGGAGTCCTGACTGGCATGTTATAAAAGATGGCACCATTGCAATGTCCCTCTACACCTGATGTGAATTTTAAACCTATGAAAGAGTTAGGCTATGGGCCTCATCTTATAAGAAATACATTGAGAATGTTTCTTAGATGCAGTTTATGGTGTGTAAACTTAAATTATTTTTCGTTTTCATTCACTCCAAGCTGACCCCTTCACTCTACCAGAAAATTGAACCTTAGATCTTGAGTTGTATGAAAAAGTACCACTGGCCCAGATGTTTTGACTGTATTATGTACGTACACCTTCTGCAACTCCATATTCCATTAACTCGTGTGTGTACCTACAGTCCTCTGTGTATCTGCACAAGTGCTGCCTAGAACTTCCAGGTGGCCTTACATTAAAAACTGTTCTAAGTATTACCTCCTTTATTAACTGTATTTGATATGCTGAGTGTGGAGCATCCTTCCTCTTCCACCCTGTATACTAAGTATCTGGAAAAATAAGTGTATTGAAGCAAAACAAGACAATTGGAATTAATACAATAAAAATTGACAGAAGACTGAGACACTCTAACCATACAACTGTGGTCTGAGGACACAAGGCCAGGCTTTTCAGTTGTCAGGAAATTTAGGTATTATTCTTTATAAAATTAACTTGAAACAACCTAATGACACTGTTACTGCTACTAAGCCACATTGGAATGGTTGTCCCAGTGACATAACCACAGAAAACACAGGTTTATTCTCATTTGCTTTCCTGATTGACAGTTAGCACTCTCTTCACAGTCCTCTCAAACAGAACCAGTGTAATGATGAGTTACAAAACAGTCCTTATGCCATTTCAGCCTCAAAAGGCAAAGAAACAAAAAGAAATAATTTCTGAAAAACGCACACATTTTTAATATACACGGTATCAAAAGACACAGTCAAGTAGAACCTGAACACTCCTCCATGCTAACAGCACTTTTATCTTCTCTTCCTCACAGCACATTTGAAGTCAGACACTGAATCAGAATAAAACTTTCCCCAGCACATATTTTGTCTCCATAGCCAAACATTAAGACACCTGGAACACATTATGACACCTGTAAAGTAAACTCTATCTATTTTAGTCACAAACAATAATTTTTTTTGTTCTGCAGAGAACTTACGTTTCTCATTTTTGCTGTTTGACTTCTCCAAATATTTCTGGAGGAAAGACTCAAATATATAAACAGACTTACAAGAAAGCCTTAAGTTTCACTGAAGCTAAAAGTCTGATGGAGACACCACATCTGGCAGGTCCACCAAGTGTTTGTGAGTCTTCAGGTTACTTTGTAGTAAGTGACGCTTAATCATACAACTTCTTTATGAATACTTTTGTGTTCAGTATACATTACGATGAAGAGCTATGACTTCTTAAATTTTATTGTCTAGCAGCCACTTCTGGATATCCAGATCACAATCACTACAGTAATTTTTGGGACTGTGAGTATTTTGATCAGACAGGAGTAGCAAGATTTTTTCAAGGTGCTGCTAGGAATTATTGCAACTGCATGGAAAATGTATTCTGCTATGTTGACCCTTACTGGATCACTCAGGTGGTTCTGATTACAGAATAAGGTCCCATAAGCCTCTCTGGCATGACCGGAGTGAGAAGCAGTGTATGTTATTAGACATTTCCAAAGGTACTTAAAATTGTGTGCCCACTGGAACTAGCAGATGCTAGGCATGGGTTTTGTCAGCATAGCTCGCTCTTTCTCTTTAGAATTAACCACCGAGAAGCATTAAAACCTTGCAGATAATCTCTCAATACATTATTAAACTGCAACTTGGCTATGAAAAGCTTGGTAACATTCAGGTACATTTTATCGCCAGACAGAGATTATACTTTGCGGCACAGCAATGATCATTGCTTAAATGCTTAGAAAACAAGGCACAGATCAGCTGAATTATATATATGTGGTAATTCCTACTCACTAGGAAAAGGAAAATTCATCTCATTGGTGGTGGAAGGAGTGTTTTCTTTCTTTTTTATTGTTCATAAAAGGAGCAAATGCACAGTATACCGGATAGATATTTTAGTGGAGCTGTAAGTCATTCTGAAACTCTGCTCATGCATCTCACAGCATATACAGGATATTAGTTTGAAAACTAATGTAAAAGACTAACATTTCACTGTGATTTTACTTCATAAAGTAAACACAGAAATTAGTCTTAAGCAAGGTGTGAATCTGCAGCACATTAGATCCTCCATTGTAAAATTACACTGAGCTGCATGGAACCACTGTCAGGGCACATTAACAGTATTCCTAAGGTAAGCTAATATAGGTAGCGTAACTAGTAGCAATCATTACCTCCCAGGAGTGAGCAGAGCATAAATTTATATCCAGATGAAGTCTATTGCCTTCCACATAGACAGACCCTTTATATTTGTAAATATTTTTGGTTACTCTAAGGAGTTCTACCTATCATAAAAAGTTACTAACCCACTTCCAGGCACAGATTACTTAACGAACAGCATCAAAATACTACATGCTGGGCTCAGTCTGCAGAAGTAGGATGAAGGAAAAAGCAGCACAACTTTACTAAAAGTTCTGTCAAGTATTTTGAAGGCAAGACTAAAAACATTTTCTATCTTCTTTGGCTTCTTTAGTGCATTGCATGTTTTTTTCTGTTCCATTGCTCAAACTGTAAAATACCTACAACTCCGATAACTGCTAGTGTTCTGCAACTGGAGGGGTGAGGGGGGAGCTATGATAGACTAAACCTAAAGCAGAAATCACTCAATAATTATTTTTTTTTCTGCTAGAATTCTTCCATTAAGAAGATCCCAGAAACTCCAGCAGCTTTCTGACTACTTGGTGGTGCTCAGTTTCTTAAACAATCGAATGTGTTATAGTTTTTATTTACAGGCTATTCTCAGGCTTTTCCACCAATTAGCTATTGCTACACATATTCAAAATTCTCCTTTGGAAGGGGAACTATCTGATGTGATAAACCAGGGCCATCTTCAGAGCTAAATTTTAAACTTTTATCCTATACTTCCATTTTCTGGCCTTAACTTAAAATTCTATTGGGCAGACATTTGCCTCTCCTCTATCCCAAGAACCAGTGCCAAAGAAATGAATAGAAGCCCTTCCTGCAATTTTATCAGCCTTTCCACGACTCGAATGCCAGAGAAAGAAGTTCAAAGAGCAGAAACAAGAAATGCTGGTGTGTTATCGAAGCATTAAGAGCTTTGCCATGCATTAGCGTTTGAAAGCATTTCGTTTCTGGGACCTCTGTGTGGCCGTTATCTGATTTCCTACAGAAATCCTTTCAGAGTCAAAGGTCCCTCCTCTTTAACGTACAGCTCCGTCGCCGCGCTCCCGGCGTTTGAACTGGAGGAGAAACCACCGCTCAAAAAACAACACGCGGGGCTGCGGAGCCAGCCGGAAAGCCCAGGCTTTGCGCAAAGCCCCAGTGCTTGGCGCTGCTTGCTTGCTTGCTTCCTGCAAGCGACAGCCGCCCCCGACTTCCCCCTCCAGGCGCCCAGCACCGCTCACCGGGAAACCCCCTGGGGCAGCGGCAGAATTGCGGAGCCTCAAGCCGGCAGGTCTCCTCCGCCCGGCCCCCGCGACCAGGACAGCGGCCCCGCCCCGCCCCGCCTTGCTCCGCGCTGCTGCCGCACCACCACTCGTCCAGGCTCGCCGCGCCATGAAGGTGAGTTAGGGGAAGAGAGGGCTGCGTGGGTGTCCGCGGCTGCCTCTTGACGGGACTTCTCCTTGCAGACCTTCCTGAAGTGGTTGTTGGGGATCCTGGGAGTCGCTGTCGTTGTCACGGTCATCGCCGTGCCCCTGGCTCTACTCACCGGCAGTAAGTCCGCGGCGGGGCCGGGAGGGGAGTGCGGTGGGGGGGGGGGGGGACGACGACACACACACACGTGCTCCCTGCAGCCTCTGGGACTTGGGTTCTGTGGGGGAATCCCCACTGTAGCTGGGAGAAAGTTTTGCTCAAAGTTTTTGCTTTAGGGAACGGGGGTTGAAGGAGCTGGAGCTCCTGGGAGACTGGGAGGTACGTCGTCAAGGTGTCATACCTGAGGATTTGAGGGGAGCTAAAAAATTCCCCGTGTAAGCTGAGAAAAGAGTTACAAGCAGTATTGTCTTCAGCATTTTTCTTTCCTGTTGTAGTTGAAGGCTGGAGAGGCAGTAGTAAAATGCTAGTTAGTCAATTTTCGAGAGTGCATAAAGAGATAAGAGTACCTCTAATCTGCTTTGTTTGCACAACTTTTGCTAATGTTATTGAGTGAAAATTGCATACTCAACACAGTGACAGAGGTCAGAAAAGTAGGAAAATGTTTGGAGTGCATTTTTCAACTCTGCTTGGTTTGTACGTCCCAGGTTGTCCTTGTAACGCTGGATGTTAATGTGAAACAGCTGAAATCCTAATCAAGCAATGCATTGCTTCCAGCTGGAGGGACAGAGCTGCAGGTTAATCTGTCTCACTGTGTTCTTACTATTAACAGCTGAGCAGTTGTGCTATGTAGATTTCACTGCAAACTAAGGAAACAAAGTGTTTTCTAGACTAGACTGTCGATGGCCTTCAGTTTGTGAGGGGTCCCCCAAGAAGTGTGAAGAAGTGTGTGTTCAGAAATGAATGTAAGAATTGCTGATGTGCACAGAAACTTCTGGTGGGTTTTTTTGTCAGTTGAGGCAACGTTTGTGTCATGAGCATTCATATGGCACGATTTACATTAAAATCTTCTTGCAATTCAGCTCGGCCATTGTTAATATCCCAGTTGTTAAAAACTAGATTTCAAAGTCAGGATATCTGAATCACATACTCTCTGGGCTAAGATTTGCATCAGAGGATGCTGAGTGTCTTTTCTGTTTGTTTTGGGCGGCTTTTTGCTACTTACTCTCAAAAGCAGAATTTTGAAGTAACAGAAAATACTCTGTTTCAGAAGTTGGGAGGAGAGAAAGGGGCTTGATAACTTATTAGATGCATGTGTACAGACATAATACCTAGTGAAAAAATTCATTATGCTGGCCTGAACTCTGCTGAAGAGTTGGAGCTTCTCGACCTTAATGGCAGTGGTATATCTTACTGAAAATCAAATGTATTTTCTTCTTTCATAAATTGTAGCATAGGAATCCATTCCCATAGAAGTAGCTGCAATTCAGAATCAGTCACTGAGTTATACAGTAAATAGATTTTACATTAAAGAAGCACGTCTGATGGATGACATACAGAACATCACTGTGCTGTCAGCTTTGCCTTGCATCATTTCTGTTGTGAAAGAGGAGGACAACATGTCAGTCTTTTTACTGTTGGCTCAGATTTATACATGGGGAAATACCTAGCACGCCCAGGTAGTTCACTAGGTCCATCTGGATAAAATAAGGATTGAGATGAAGAGGCCTCAGTTTGAAAACTCAAATTCTTGTGTCTTCCCAAATCAGCCCACCAGTAATGTCTAAGTAACAACTGTTAGGGAACTGCAGGGTGCTTTTGACTGAAGGGTGCCAAACAGATATTTTCTGTTAGCTGAGGGTGTACAGGTGGTGCATGTAAAACTATTCCTTTATAGTTGAGAGAAATAATTGCCAGTTTGATTTATATGGCTTTTATGAACCTCAGGGCATGTGAGTCAGCTGAGGGATACCTTCTGGGTCAGTCCGGGGGCTGGACTGAGTAAGGAACAAAAGGTGGCCAGATTGAGGGGCAGTGTGGAGGAGCAGTTCATATAACTGACTATGTGAAATCAAAGCCATTGCAAGTACATCCAAGTCTTTGTTTTATCCCATAGTTTGAGCATTGCACAAGGAGTGAAAAATTATAATTTTTTTGATACAGATAATTTTGAGTTTTGATTTCTTACCTTTGGCTAAGCTGCTCTTCTCTTGTTTCTTAAGCTTAGTAGTCATGCAACACAGAATTAGTTTGATAAATGGGTCCCAGTGCTGTGAAAGATTGTGACATTTTGCCACTGCAAAGTTCAGACTAGTTGGCCAGACTGTAGGCCTGGCACGTGGAACTTCTGTTACTTCTCTTGCAGCTGCTCAGCTGAAGACTTAAATTTTCAAAAGGGTTCCCTAATTGTGGGTGCAGCATACCTCTGTTTACCTTGAGGGTCTTCAGCCAGAGCTATGTACAAAATTCTATCCTTCCTGTTCATACCTGCTACATTTTTCTACCTCATTTTATATTTGATAACCACGGGGCTATCAAGAGGTGACTACAGTAGCAAGTGGTTACCATCAAAGCACAAATATTTTCTAAAAAATTGTGATCTGTCTGCTCATGATTCACCTACCCATTTACTTACACTTCTTTTTTTTTTTTCCTCTAAATTTCAATGCAAAAGGCAGATTGAAATGCCCAGCAGCCAGGCACCATTACCTCTTTTCTAACCATAGTTCTTGTTACGCCCAGTTGGGCAGGAAGGCCAGGAGTGGGAGGGAGAGTAGACAGTGCTGAGAGCAGAAATGAGACTGTGCAATATCTAGTATAATTCCACTGCCTTGAGCAAGTAATAAACAGCCTTGTAGTTGGGGGGTCCTGTAAGATTGTCTGGTCACAAACCAGGTTCCTTCACCCAGAGGTCTAATTCTCCACAGGTGAGATAAATGAGAAGGCTGATTGCTGCCACTGTTAGCTTGGGCTTCTGGTATCTTTTGGTAGAAAGGTGCCTAGAAGAGGTTGGAAAAGCACAGGAGATGCTGGGGAAGATAATGAGTTTAAGGTGCGTGAGGGTACTTTGTGAGTCTGATACCTACATGATGTGTTGGGTGTTTGGAAGCAATCATAAATAGAGATAAGGGTTATTGGCAGCAGAAGTTAAGTAAGTTCATGTTGTTGCCCTGGATTTAAAGTTGAAGAATGTTGGGAGTGCTGAGACAGCTTTGTGCTTCAAGGACTCAGGAAAGGTGAGGTTGCAGATCCTCCCTCACAGGCACGTTAATGTACAACTGGAAAGAAAGGGAAATAAAGTCTGAAAATAGCTCTCATTGTTCTGTTGGGGATGGTCATATCTACAATCTTCTCCTGATTATCCTATCTGCATGCTGTCCTGAACTAAGTAAATTTGTGGCTGGATGGTGTGGAGGAGTATCTGTTGCCAATGTCAACACTGTGCTTGCAACTGAATGGTGTTTAAAATGTAGAGAGGCTTCTGGCTGATACACAAGCCTCGTATTTGAAGACCTAGGCCACGAGATGAATGAATCTGGCAGCTGTGATCTGTCACTTTTTTTAGGGGTGGGGGGAAACAAGAGGCCCTATATTATTCCAGTTTCTGAAAGGCATAAGCTTTAAGGGTGTTTAGGGAGAAAGCTAGAAAATCTGTAAGGGAATTTAAATCTGTGGATCAGAAATTGATCTTTGAAGTAGAATCTCTTTGAATCTAGATTCAAAAATAAAGGTTTAGAGAACCATTATATAAGCAGTGAGCAGTAATTAAATCCAGTAACCTAGCTTCAAAGGATTTTAATCAAAATCATGGCTGAAATTCTCTTCAAAAATGTATGAGAAATACAGCAGGCTAATTACCATGTTGAGAGTGTGCTGTAGGCTTGTCTGACCAAACAGTCTTTTGGCTTGACTGTTCTAACTCCTCTTTTCCCCATGTGTCCATGCACCTTGATCTGCATTACAGGACCTCTGTAGTCTTCATATTATGTGTGGATGTGTTACTGTTCTAGTCAGTGAAAGAAAATATAGAGGATGGAAATGTTTTCCTGCTCTATGTCCTTGACTTCTGTAACTCTCATTTAACTCTGTTATCTACCTTAATGTAACTGTTGAGTAATGCAATATAAAAATAAAATTTAAAAATGCCAGCAGTGGGTTGCCATCTGTAGAACACTTCTGCTGTTTTTATTTCCTTGCTTTGCACGAGGTGGGGCAAATTTAAAAGGGTCTACAGAGCTGTTAGTTTCAAGGTTAATGAATGGTTAATGATCCCCTCTGGGGAAGTCTCTGCAACCCCAGAGACTGATGCCTGGGTGAGCCGCCCTAGGCGGTGTCACAGTGTTCTCCTGGATGGCCAGTATTAGGCACTGGGAATCTGATGAGATTCTGGGTTAAGCATACCTTGGGCCTCACCCAGCAGAGGATGTTTACTTTCTTCTTTGGTGAAAATCCATTTCTGTACTGTACTTTTTGTGTATCTCAAGCAGTAACCAGGGGCTTGAGCGTAGGGGGGAAGGTTTTTGAGTGGTTTTTTACACATGTTGGAAGATGAACAGGGAAGAAGGAAGGCTTGAAAAAATACCCTGAAATGTCACTTACTTTTCTGACTAACTACTGAATCAGTCCAGTTTCCCTTCTTGTATTTCTCACACTGTTCCTAAATTACATTCTTAGATTGCAGATCACTCTCACTTTTGTTCTGCTGTCACTTAAAAATTGTGATACTCATTCACCTCTTCTGATTTTTGGCGTTACTCTATCCCTTTCTTTCTCAGTATTGCCAAACATCACACTTGTACTAGTCTTTCCCTTGTGGTTCTTCCAGTCTCTTTTGGTAGTGGTGAACATGCAGTAAAGCTTCCATTATTCCTGAATTTATAGTTTTCCATCTCTTGTAAGTTGTTTACATAATTTCTTGCTCTTTTTTTTATTGTATGGAAATTAGCAAAATATGCCTTAACCGTGGGGAATAAACAATGCATATGCCAAAACTAATTTGTCAACAACTTCAAATTTTGGTATACTGATGTGTCATACCATAAACCTTACACAATAGTTAAATTCTTGTTTACTTTACACCTTACACCTACAGAAACCAACTCAATCTTTTCTCTTGAGAAAGGGTGACATATTAAAAAAATCCAATATTGTAACAAAACTGTTTATCAACTTCATATGAACATTACTTACGTGAAAGGTTAAGAGCCTTCCTCCCAGAAAGACTCACGTAAATTTTTGCTGTTGTAACAGAGGTATTACGATGTAAATATTTCCAACACAACATTATAACAGTGGAAATATGTATGTACTGCTGGGGGTGAGAATAGGTAGAGATGAAGAGCTAGTAATTTAGAATTTAGAAAAATAAGTCTGTATTTGAAATAGTAAAAAAAAAACCCAGTAAGAAAATTCAACCCTCACAGCCTCTCTGAGGAACCTAAGAGTGAAAGGAGATGTTCTGCAGAAATATGAATGTACGTTCACCTGTATCCAATCTTCAAAGCCAATAAAATGGTCTTGAATGTCAACAGCTACTTTATTTTGTCAAAACCTGTTTGATACTTTTTTCAAATGTAATCTGAACAAGAACAACAAAAATGCAGAATTCTATGTATGTGGAGTATCTTCGGTTGGTGGCATAGTGTGGATAAGTAAGAATATACTGGTAGTGGCCTATCTCACAAATCAAGAAAATTCTTCAAGTAGAACTTTTCTGACTATAGCCTTACAGCTTGGCGTACGTTTTCATATTCAGTTACTATGTGGAAGGTGTTGACAGAAAATGAAATTTTAATTTTATACAGAGCCAACAAATCTTAATAGTGGCCTGATTTTTAGTAATGAGACCTCAACAAATTATGTATGTCACCAGGAGGAAAAACATTCATCAGTTTGGAAAAATCCCTAAACCTGTTCATCAGCCACCTGTCTTAAATTGCTCCTCCTTCTCCAAGAGAGAATTTTGTTGCTTTCGGAAGCCCCTTTAATTGAAAATGACACTTACTCAATTAAGGAGGAGAGAAGTGATATTCCCAAGTAGACAACTGTGCATGAATATCAAATGCACACTTGTTCATAATCCATCAAATTAAATATTCAGTTAATATAGAATAATTAACCTGAGGAATTAATATTCTCACGGAAGCTTCGTGAGACAGAAATCTAGCCTAGTAATTTTTTATAAGTCAAATTTCAGATGGAATTGAGCAAATAATTTTTTTAACCTTTACTGAATATCTTAGATGAAAATAATTGTTACTGCTCAGCTTCTGTTGCAGCACTGGCTGTACAGTCTGTGCTGTATATATGCAGTGTGCTTATTGTTTAGAAATAAGGGTGATATTGTAATAGCTAATATAATATCTTCCCATTGTCTTCCAGATGTCACATGCATTTAACCTGAAAGAATAAACTCCAAAAATTGTTGTGAGTTGCTTTTCTGTGTGTGCCCCCAAGGACCTGACACTTTCTCTTCTTTGGCATAATGAAAGAAGAGGCTGTCTGTTTAAAAGTAGCTCAGAGACTCTTAGAATTGATAGGGGCAGGTTATTATCTTGGTTCATTATTCACCCAGTCACCCCTTCTGTACTTGAGTGGTTTTATCCAGGTTATATTGATTTGTACTGGTAGTAACAAAAAAGGAAGGATTTCATCAACTAAAATAAAAATCACTTCTCTTCTGGAATGTGTAGATTTCTTTGAGGGTAGATTTTTGGCTTCCATTAAAAAAAAAAGGAAAATTAAAATTCCAGCGAAGAATCAGGGGAAGAATTGCACACCTGAACTTAAAAATTGTAGTCTTTGTTTTCAGAGGAAAAATATCAAAGACTCACAATCTTTATTACTTTTGTTGTTATTGTTATTGTTACCTTGCAGACTTTGGAAAGAGTAGCTTGTGCACCGCAACTAGTAAGAAAGAAGTGTTTTTCACAGAAGTTGACTGTGGTGCACTGGAGCTGATGATCAAACTCATTAGCTTAACTGGGTTCAAAGTTTCACTTAGTCTTTTCATAGTAACACAGTTACTTGGATTTAATTTTGCAGTAAAAATAGTAATGTTGCAGTAAACATTAAGATAAATTGGTAAAAAAGACATCAAGAGAAGGATAAATGTTTAACCAGCTATTTCATCAGAAGTTTAACAGTAAGTGTTTGTGATTTTTTTTTTAATTAAGTCTTCCCAGAAAATTTTATTGTTCCTTGAGTCTTGTTGAGACATTACTGAAATTTGAGTTTAATGATAGGCAGATGTTTCACAATTGAAGTGTTCATGAACAGCACTATTACGGAATATGAGAAAGATAACTGCCTTTCAAGGTCTGTACATCTAATCACACGGATACCCCAGTTCATTCATCTGGACAACCTCACCTGTCCCCTACTTTCAAACACAAGCATGAATGTGTCTGCTTTGCACAGTCTATCCCACAGTTGATGTTTTATGCAAGTATCAGCTGTCAAGGCTCTTCAGTGAAGTTCTTTAGAGTGAGCATAGCAGGCAAAGGCACTGAGATCACGTCTTCTCTGGTTTTGAGGCATGCAGGTATGCGTTTCCTGAGATATGAGGAACAGAGGTCTTCTGTTTATTTTTGTCACTGTCAAAAATGTATTTTCATTTACTCAAAAGAAACAGCTCTTGTGTACCTTAAAGTAATATACCAGCAGAGAAAGATACTATAATTTTTACATGAGTTTGATGAGTGGTCTCACTGATACACCTTTATTCTTGCAGTAAAGCTTTAGTGCTTTCTTACTGCTAGTACTTTAGAGCTGGTTAGCTGAAATACATAAATAATCAGCAACTAAAACCCCACTATTTTAGTAATCAGGTTAAGAAGCCAGAGTGGAACAATTTACAGCAACATCAAAATCTCTCTTCTGTTTCTTTCTTTCAGAAAGTACCTCTGAGTCTGATTCCCGAAGAACGTACACTCTGCAGAATTACTTGAACAATGACTATAAATACACAACACACAATTTGCAGTGGATTTCAGGTAACTACTTTCTACATAGAAGATGAATGTCAAGAAAATGTGCTGCTTTAAGTAAACACATATCTTCATGCTGATGTGACTACCGTATCCTGAAAAAGAAATTATTTATGGGTGCCATTATAGAAAGATTCATAGTTCAGAGAATTGCTATTTATTTCCCCCACACACCTCAGCCCTTAGATACATGTTTGCATTCATGGCAAGCTATATTCTCCTGCTGCCAGAAGACCATAGTTACTTCTGTTCAGTTTTTTGTAGAAGCATGTTAAACTCTGAAGTTTGTCAGCTTCTTTTGCATCAGGCTCTCAGGGAACAGGAGGATATAGGGCATCTTTCCTTCTGAATATACCTAGAGGCCCAAGAGAAAGATGCCAGAAGGTGGAGGCTGTGAGCCCCAGGACTATGTTTTGTGATTGTTCTTGTGCTATAAGTATCATTTCATTACAGAAGTGGGAAGCACATCATTGACCAGATTTTTGAATTTTATTTCCTGCTTTAAAATATAGAGGGAAAAGAGCAGTAACTGATGAGCGTTTTACTTATAGGCTGCTCTCTTCTTCTTCTTCTAGGAAATCAGTATCTTCATAAAACAGCTGATGGGAACATCATACGCCTGGATGTTGACACTGCAATATACTCAGTAATCTTGGCGAATACAACATTAGTACGTTGACTTTTATATAATACATGCAGACTTTGGGAACGGTACTGAATTTAAAATGTTGTTCTGCACGTTTCTTTGGCATCAGTGCTTTATGAGTTCCTTTTGCTCTTTGTTGACAGGATAAATACAAGGCAACCACAGTTATATTGTCTCCTGACCAAAAATACGCTCTTCTGCAGTACAGCTATACAAAGGTACAAGTGTGCTTTACTTTTCTAAGGATGAAGCTGGGAAATAAAAGTTTGGCAACAACCAAGCGAGAAGGTGGTCTTGAAAGTAGGGGTGGCAGAGGCTGGGAGAATGTGAGGGAAATGCAGGAGGATGGATGAATGAGATGGCTGTCTGCAGGGGAACAGCGAAATTAGGCAGGAGGAGAAGAATCTAGTGTTCTCTGTGAGCTTGACAGAAGTAATACGACTGTACGAGAAAAGGGGCTGGACAAGAAGTGGATGGAGAGGTAGCACAAGTAGACTGAGCCTGGATGGTTCATCTAGGGAGACAAGATGGAAGAGTAGATAGCTGTAAGTGTCCAAGGAGTTGTGTGGTTAAGGAGAAGTAATGAGTAGATCCCTTTGTGTACGTATATGCTACATATGTTGTTACATTGTGTCGTTAAGCTATAAGAATTTAAAACTGAGGTGAATGAAAAACAGCATGTGCCTACAAGAGAAGGCGTTTGGAGTGGCCTTGGTGTCCTTGATCCTTTCTGTCAGCAGGCAGTGAAAAACCTCTGACAGAATGCCTCATCCTGGCTTAGTTTTGAACTATGCAACAAAGGTCAACCTACCTTTGTGCCAGCTGGCATGAAAACCTGGCTCTGCGTGCCACTTGAGGACAGTTACAGAAACCTAATGGAGATGGTAATTTGCCCTACAGTACATGACTGAGAGGCCAGTAACTTTGTTACTGTTTCTTTTTTTTCTAGAGAGCTGGCTGTTTTGTTAGTAAAAAACTCAGTGCTGACTTGTGCTGGGTACAAATACTGACACACAGTGTGACTGAGCTCTGAGTACATGTTCCGGCTTTGCAGTCCAGGAATGCCTCTCACTCTGTGCCAGCCACAATCCATGTGCTCGGTCATCTCTTTTTTTGTAGTTTTGGCTTCCTTGCTAGGTACTGCTGAGCCAGTTACCTTTTATTGCAATTGTTGGACTTTTCACTGCATCAGTAATGGCCACAAAATACCTTGTATTTTCCAGCCACACTAGACATCCCCTCTACTCATGATTCATTGCTCTGTAGTAGTTCATTTGTGGCAGTCATAAGAGTTAATTTTATTTTAATGCTGAAGCAAGATCTTTTAACCTTTATATAATAGTGTGATTGAAAGTTATGTTGTTATTAATCCTTATAGCAAGAAAACAGAGTAACATGAATCATGAGGATGTAGACACTTCTTATGTAATAGCCATCTGGTTGTGTAGTACGAAGTTATTGTTTTATATCTTCATACAAATCTCCAAGAACCATCATAGAAAGTAGCATTACTGTACCATGTCAACACCGTGGGCTAAATCAAACCTCTTCAGCCCCAGATAGTGAAAATATTAAAACATGTCTGCATCATCATCATTTCTCTCTGTAAATGCCCACAGAGTGCTGCAGACTTTGAGAGTCAATTTTCTGAGAGAAAGCTTTTATTTCTGAGATGATGTGAATGGGAATAGGCCAGTATAAATGGGAATAGGTCGCCCTGGAACTGGAGGAACTGTTACAGAAACGCTGCATGGACTTGTGAGGACTACTGAGCAATATGACGCCAAGATAAATACTGCAGCACAGAAAATGAGACAGAACACAGCAAGTGCTCCAGTAAGGCAGAAGGAGGGGGATTAACTGTACGTACCCTCTGCCATGTAGCTACAAGGATTTCTGAAAATCTGTAGTATTTCTGGCCTCTCTATCTCTGTGGCCTCCATCATAGTATTTTAGTAATGACCTCAGAGAGGTGGCAATTCTTTAGTCTTTTCTTAAACCTTGCAGAGATATTATTCATTGAGTTCTGTCTGTCATGTAAAAGCATGAGGGTTTCAGAGGTAGTTCAGACTGAGACATGAATCCTGGCGAAATCTATTTTCTTAATACTAAAATGATTATTTTGCAGTTGTGGAGGCATTCCTATACAGCTTCATATCACATCTATGATTTCAGCACCAGGTCAGTAATTTCTCCACATGAAATGTAGTTTTAATTTTTTTTTTTTTTTTTTTTTTTTTGCAATGAAATGATATGTCACTGATTTCTCTTAGCTCTGTTTCGGTTTTGTTTTCCCAGTTCTATCTTAGGTGATGGACTACTACCTAATGATACACAGTATATATCCTGGTCTCCTGTGGGTCACAAACTGGTTAGTAAAGATAAGTGAAACTTACATAAACGGTCATTTTTGTACAAGTAGCATAGAAACTCACATTATATATACTCTTGAGGTATTGGGACTTTCCTGATGCTAGATAAATTAGCTGTGTTAGTTTCCAAATTGACTACATTGCTGGAAAGACTCCAAAACCCCTCTGTTTAGTTTTGTTCTCTACTGAAAAGGCAGTCCTGAAAGCAGTAGTGGCCTCAGTAGTCATGTAATGCACAAATGCACAGGAACTTGATGTTTTTACTGTTGCAGACAGTAATTCATCCCTTTCAAAGTCAGCAGTATTACAATTGTCTACTTATCACTGTGATTTTTCTCTTCATATTGCACCATAAATAATGAAGGGTTGATGGATGGATGCATGTGACACGAATTAGAGGATCAAAATCTCTCTTGTACTCTTTCCCAACTGTCTTTTTCTTCTTCCTCTCCTCCCCAGTCCACAGCAGTCACAACAGCCACTGCATTTGCAAGGCTTGTGCATCCCTGTGGTGAGCATTGGATCTGACTAAAGATGTGTCACAGGAGAATGTGGTGGTTGTTCATTCTTAATGCTTGTAGTATAGGGATCATAGAGCCCATACCACAGAAGCAGAGGATGTTGAAAGGAGCTCACTGTGTCACAGAGTGAAGGTCTGGAGTAAAAATGTTGTTCAGTTGTTGGAGAGGAAAACCAGGGGTGATTAGAGAGGCAGATGGGTGCCAAAAACTAGAGGAGGTCTGTGAACTACTCAAGAAGTGCACGATCTTTGCAGATCTATTAGCAATGCTGAGCCCCTCATCAATGTTCTTTGAAAGACAAATTAGTGGAAAACAACTTCTAATGAAGGAAAATAAGCTTGTATCTCAACAGAAAATGAGCAGCAAGGTTTCAAACCTTGATACAATAGTCATGTCATTTATCACAGTTAATTGTTTTTTGAATCTAGTCCTGAAGTTAGGTTGCTGCATATGATTTCTATTAGTAATTCAGGTTTGTTAAGTATTAGTGATGTTTGGTGAAATGCAACTTTCAGAGACAGTTTTTGACATCTGATGTAAATTTTCCACTACATATGTATCGAAGGAAGTAGGATTTACTCTAACAGTAACTGTAATCACAATTTTGTTTTGCAGGCATATGTTTGGAATAATAATGTTTATATAAAAGTTTCACCGACAACAGAACCTGTGCAAATTACTGCAAATGGAGAAGAAAATAAAATTTTCAATGGAATACCAGATTGGGTTTATGAAGGTAACTGTACCAAGCATATTTTACTTTACATGATGATGTAAAAACTTTGTTTTATTGTAATTATTTTGTTGCTTCATTTTTTTATCTTTGAAAACTTAAGAAATATATGTGTTTGGATTTTAACAAAAACACACATACTTACCTGAGCTTAACTAGTGGGACGACCTGAGAACGGAACCTAACTTGTAGCGTGTCACTTGAAACCATAGTGTGTGAATTAGCTTTATATGATAGATTATAATCATTGACCTAACAACTCATGTCAGCACCCTGACACACAGTCTGCCCTTCTGTATCTGAGTTTCAATTAAAAAAAAAAATAACAGTACCTAAGATAGAAGAGCAAACTTATCAGTTATAACTTAAACACATTTGCATCTCTTTCAGAGGAAATGTTTGGCACCCATTCTGCTCTGTGGTGGTCTCCAAATGGCAGTTTTGTGGCATATGCAGAATTTAATGATACTGCAGTTCCTGTTATAGAGTATTCCTTTTATTCGGAGGACACCTTGCAATATCCAAAGACCATTAGGATCCCTTATCCCAAGGTCTGTGTTATTTATTAAACATGGTTGTTCTGCAGTTTCATTAAGAGTGTAGTCTCATTTAATCAGTTTCTGCTAATGAAAATATTGTCTGTCTCTCCTCAACAGCTTGCTGTGATTACTCTTTCTGAAGTCAACAGCATCTGGCAATGTTAAAGTATTTTATTATCTCCAGGGGAAAGCAAAAAGAAAAAATATTATTTAAGGTTTTGTTGTTTCATCAGAAAATGTTGAGGTAGTAAATGGATGCTGAGATAAAAAGGCTCGTGGGGAGTTGATATCGGTACAAAGCATTTAGCAGGTGTACATTGTATTAGGGTTGAACATGATATTGATAATGGAATCTTCTTCAATGAATGTAGCATTTTTAGTTTTTGGATGCTTCCTCTCTTGGGATGAAGGAAAGGAATTTGGTGATGGACCTTCTTTGCCCACAGCTAAAGTTCTTCCAGTTTTAGCTGTGAGAGTGAAGCCTTTATTGCAGGTATCTCCTTCTCCTCCCCCCTCTCTCCACACAACTTTCTGCCCACTGCTTGTGACACAATTGGCACTGGACTGTGTGGTATGAGAGTCAGAGTCCAATATGCTCCAAACAGGTTCTTCAGATACTCCATGTAGGGAAGGCTAGATGCTCAATACATGATTTTTTGACATTACACAGGATTTTGATTTAGCAGAGCAGTGGAACGATGCACTTGAGACACAATACAATTGCAAATTACACTTAGACTACAACAATTGCACTATACTGCAGTACAAATGTTGTTCTCATACTGGTCTCCATAATATGGTCATTGCCACAATGCTGGGTATCCCCATTGCCAGGTAGGAATATGTGGGTTGAAGCCATGTCAAGCCCATCGCTTTCTTCATTTCTTTTTGTTCATCGTTTGATATTTTTGCCCTGTGTTGGGCTGAAGCACCTACATTTCCACCACATGTTGGTCCAGCCAGAAAGTATTTTCACTGTTCTGATGAACTGGGGCAGAACAGCTAATGCAATCAGCTGATTGCTCAACTGATAGAACTGTTTGTCTGTAAAAGCTGCCCTCTGGTCATCTTTGTGACAAGTTCAGCTTTCTCTGCAGCAGCCATGCTCAGACACCCCTTACCCTTCCCAAATGTCCTTTGCCTGTCCCCATGGACCCTCCCCAGAGGGGATCACTGACAGGTACAAGATGTCTGCCCTGAGTGTGGCACCTGTGATGGGACCTAAGTGTGGAATGAAATGTTGATTTAAATTGCACCTTTTATGACAACCCCCTTTTGTTTGCAATAAATAGTGGAGTACATACTACAGTCATGGCTTTGATTGTGGTGTAGGCAGCTCTTACATGATCACTTAATGTAGGGTATCAGTTTCCATGAAGAAGCACTTTTCTGTCCGTTAGCAATGGATTTGAGTCACTGTTATGTACTCTGTGTGGCATGTAGGATGAGATATGGTCAAATACTGCTGTAGATACAGCAAGCCTTATGTAGTCATGAATGTTTCTAAGTGTAGTGGGCTGTTTTATCTAGAAATACATAACACTTTCATATAAAAAAATACAAAGGATAATTTATGTATCGATCTTAAGAACTGCATTTAGTAACTTGTCTTTTCACATATTTGAAGTTGGCTGGTTCTACCTGACTGTCTGTAGTGATTTCTTCATCTGTAGTTTAAAACACTTATTTCACCAAGAATATTCTCTCTTCAAAAGTACAATGAAAAATTTTATTTTTAGGCAGGAGCTACAAATCCAACTGTGCAATTCTTCATTGTGGATACCACATCGTTTCCTAGTATCAGATCTACCAAAATTTCTCCACCTGCAGAAATACAATCAGGGTAAGAAATTCTGATTAAATATTTGCTTGTTTCTTTTGTGGGAGAGGAGGAGCATTTATATGTGACCACCCTATATTCAGTGTATATGGCAGGTTTTTCCAGTCATGCGGCTCTGGTAGCAACAAGATTTACCAGAGAAAATCTGCACAGAGATTATCCTCCTAGTGATTATATATAGATGGCATATTCCATGTATGTTATATTCAGAATGTGACAAGTTCTTGGCTCATCACATTCAGTGGAGTCTAACTATGGTGAAGTCATTTCACAGTACAACTTTAATATGAGCAAGTTTTGGTATAATCAAATTATAATATATGTATTCCAATTCACTGGGGGGAAAAAACAAAACAAAACCTTAATGGTAAGTGAAGATTTGATTTCATTGGAAGCAGACTCCTTGCTAAGGCAAGGTATCATGGTTGTCTTCAGATTTATACTTAAAATGTTTGTTTTCTTTGGAAGCATGGTGAAAACCAGCACCTCTCACAGTAAATGGAAAATTGTATTTCTCAAAATGCCACTGGAAATGCACAACATGATATAAATGTATTTTGTAAAGAGCAGCTAAATTGATTTGAAATGCATGCACACAGGATTTGGTATCCCAGATTCCCAGATCTTGGGTTTTTTCTTTTTAACAATATTGTAGAAATTTTTAGAGGTTTGCACTTAAAAACCTGATGGGTATGGAACCACAGGTTACACTGACAAACTTCAGAAAAAAACCAAAAGAGGTCTGTTAGCTAGGGCATAAACCCAGCATTTTGTATGCGGTGGCCAAAAAGCTATAACTGGAATATCAGCACTACTCCACAGTGTAGCTGACATCTTTGTGTTAACTGAGATAAGCAAGTTTTAAGAATATGGTGTTTGTAATCCATTTTCTACAGTAACACTGCGGTAGCTGGTGTCACATAGCTATTGTGCTCTGTTTTACTCCAGAATTTCAGTGCCTCAGAATTATGAACCTTTCTGGTTTGGACAGTTCTGGTTAAGATGTGTGCTGAGAGTTGTGTTTTACCTTTTTAACACCTCATGAGAGCTGAACAATGCTGCTGTGTGGCCTGGGGAGAATAACCATCATCTACCTTCCAGCCTTGTACCCATCTGGCTACTACAAGCCTGAGTGATATTAACTTAATCCATTTTTAAATGAATGTAGCACTCTATAAGAATGATGAGTGCAAGGATTGAAACTTAGTCTTTTTCCCAGCAGCTGATCCAAATAATGGGTAAGCCTCAGCATGTGTCCTGCAGACATCGAGGTGGCCAGAACAAGTCTTGGGGAATTTTGAAAAAGTACTTGAGTAGGAAAAAGCAAGTGAAGTCCAATGTTACTGTTGATTAGTTTTGCTCCTGGAAGCACAAAGTAATGAATATTTGCACAGTATGTGTATCTATGTCACTCTGTGACAGGAAGGGTTAATTTTTGTCATGGGAAAATTCTATTTTTACTTTCTTGGAGCTAAATTCTGAGCAAAAACTTAAGTAGCATACCTCACTCACCCACTTGGTTGGGGACTTTTGAGGGGCAGTGCCCCTGAAAATGGTTGCATGTTGCAGCACTATCCGCAGCTTGTTGATGATTTATAGTTTCCAGAATTGTTAACTTCTCTCACTCTGAAGGAACAAAAACCTGTGGGGCTCATTACGCTTTTACAAAGCAAGGGAAGCCACTATTACAGACTCATGAAGAACAGCAGTTTCATTTTTTTCCAAAGAAGCTCCTGCAGAGTGCTTTTATAATGTTGTTTGTCTAAAATACAGTTTGAAGCCGGTGACGGTAGCAATTAAATGACCTACCAACTTCCCAGTCAAATATGAATGTGAAAATAGACCTTTTTTTAAACATCATTTCTAAGCTGCAGTCTAGAGATAAACCTGAAAGCAATCGGTAACAAGTTGAGATATATTTTTAATCCATTCACACTAATTGTAGTGTTTTTCTTTTTTTCCTCCCCACAATGATCATGAAGATATTCACTCTCAGCACAAAACTTCCCACACGTTTTTATTAACTAACTTTGGGGAAAAAGGGAACATGAACTTGGAATGAAGTCAAATGTGCAAATTCCTGTTAAAAATGCATACTTCCTTGGAGGAGAGGTTTGTTTTATTTTAGTTTGTAAGGCTTCTAGGAGACAGGAGAGATCTAAAATAAGAAAAGGCGAGTACATTTAACAGATCCTAATGGTAAACAAAACCACTGAATTTTATGCGGTGCCTTTTTAAAATTAATCCATAGGAATAGTCATGAAAATGATAATTTCTTACAGATACTCCAGTTCCTCCTGTCAACTGGTCAGTATTCTGAAGATGAATGTAAAATATTTGAACAGTGATATCTGTTTCTGATAAGATCTCTGCCTCCATTCTAGCTAATAGAAATAAACACTAAATTGAACAAAGATATGTATCACTCAAAGTGTTTACAAGCAATCAACTTTATGCAGCTTAAAATAACATTTCCAAATCTAAGGCACATACAACTTAATGTTCTGAAGAATTTCCTCTAGATGTACATAGTACAAGAGTTATGAACTGTCTGGAGTAGCTATTAGTTTATGCATTAGTTATCTGGCTGTTAGAATTTAATTGCAGTCTTTCTGGAAGTGAGTATGTACAAACTATCTTAATTCTTTATTGTATGAATGAAAATAACCAAGGCATCTACTAGCAGCAAAAACAATTGCCAAAAAAATTGCACAATTAGATTTGCATCACTGTTTATTGTTGAAGAGTAGATTGAAATGAAAATAGCCAGATGAGTCTCATTCAGTGAATTGCTGAATGTTATTGCATAGTATGCTATTGCAAAGAGGATTTTCAATGTCTGATGCTATTGCTTTTTTTCAGGGATCATTATTTAAGTGTTGTAACGTGGGTGACAGATGAAAGGATCTGTCTGCAGTGGCTCAGAAGAATTCAGAATTTTTCAGTCCTCACAATCTGTGACTTTGAAAATGCTACTGGAAATTGGTTATGTCCACGGGTAAGAAAAATGAGGTGGGAGAGTTGCAATGCTTACTAAATGAGACTGGAAAGCAGTAGAGTATCTCTGTATGTTTATCTTTGTAGAAACATAACCTGATGTAAAATAAACATAATTGTTGTGGGATTGTTTGTTTTTTCTTTCTTAGGAAAAACAACGTACGGAAGAAAGTGAAACTGGCTGGATTGGCAGAGTGAGTGTTCAATTTCTCAAACGGCCACATGCTAAATAACACTGATAATTAAGATTTCATATGAGCCTCTTGTCGGTTGCAGTACTTCTTATGTGCAGGTCTGATCCATTCACTTGTTGCATTTTGGAGGTATAGGAAAAAATGGTCTCAAATGGAGCCACTATGTCACCCCAATCCTGGTTTTAAGCTTTTGTGGTTAAGGGGTTTCTGAACTCCTGGGCTGGGCTGATGGTGCAGCACAAGCTGGAGCTGTGACTGCATCCTCTCTGACCCATGCATTGTGTTCAGCTTGCCAAACAGCAGAGCTCATTTCCTTCCAGTCTTTAATTCTGACCTACTGCTTCAGTAGCAGTATGTAGGGGAGTGCAGGAGCCAGGATTCAGAATTCCCTTTGTTCTGGGGGAGTTGTCAGCTCTGTTGGTTTGGCTGCTCTCCAGTCTACTGCCACTTCCAGAATGTTATAGGGGATAAAATGTATTAAGGAATGTATCCTATAGCCTTTTAATTGTATTGCAGGGAATGCATAGAAAACAACAGTAATTTTTAGAGTTCCAGGTTGTAGCAGGTTCTCCTTGGGATTTATTACACACACACCCCTCCCCTCCAAATGTCCATTGGAGAGAACTAGGGACAAGATGCTTGTATATAACTGACCAGATTAAAATTTTCATATACTTCTGCCAAACCAATCACTACTGTCTGGATGATGCTTTACAAGCTGCCTCTCAGTCCTTTTGTACATGGTAGAGAGTAGGCACCTAATGAACTACACAGAAGATCTGGGGGAAGTGAAGCAGAGATGCAAAAGTTCAGACTTGGAGGGAGAAATGAGTTTCAGAGTTTTTGATGAGAACACAGAGTACACTTTCCACTCCCGCATTTTCCACACACTGATTATGCTTTAGTCACTAATTCACTTTTGAAGTCAAAAATGAAAGTTTAAAGAAATGCAAAGAGGGAGGCAACAGCAGGGATGAAATCATCCGCAGTATGAAGATGAGAGATCAACCCACCTGCTGTCAAATTTGATATGGAAAGGAAGGCCTTAACGCTGACACATTTTGCTTCTCTGCAGCAAAGGCTTCACAATTAGACAATGTGATGATCAAGCTGCAGACTTTGTAAACAGTTGTGCAAAATGAGAGGGCAAAATGCGAGTCTGTGCCATTAAACTAGGTTGTTGGTTTTTTGTTTCTTTTAAAGAGACAACCCACATCTTAAGAGCTGTTGGGGGAAAAAAAAGATAATCTCTGTGTTTCTTGGATTTAACAAGGGAGTGGAAAGTAGGGAGGATTGAAGAGGGGATATGAAAGGTATATTTATTCCTTTCTTTTATATTCTTATCTACGTAGGGATGATAAAATGATGCTTGACTATTAAGGGATAGATATATAGATAGATAGGTGAGAGAGGTGTGTGTATATACACACTCATATACAATTGTATACAATTTGTACAATTCATATAAGTGTATATACAAACAAGTAAATTACGTGTGTAAAACACAGAACATAGATATACACTTCTCTTTTTGTATATACTTGTAGTGGTTTGGGTTTGTTGGTTTTTTGGGGGTTTTTTTGTGGGGTGTTTTGTTTTGTTTTCAAAAATAGAGATTAAATTATACTTAATCTAAGAACGCTCAGAACAGCCTGTGCTACTACATAAGGCTTCCAGGTCATGAGCGAAGTTAGAGCTTGCCAGTTGAGTTGAGGGAAAGTGACACTTTGGAAAAGCAAGACTCTGATAAGGGAGAAGCTAGCAAAATATTTGCCAGGTTATTTTTTGCAAAAATATTGCTAGGGAAGAAGGAGAGATTATCTAGAGCACATGGGTTAGGAAGACTCAAGTTCTGTCATTGCTTACTGAAGGACTGGAGGACAGTCAGTTCATGTTTCTGTTTCACTTTCCATTTCAAAAATAGGTATAACACCTCAGAGGTAATTGCATTGTGTCAGTTGGCTAACTAACATTTCGCTGTTTTGCATATTTATCACAGAAGTAACTTCTATTTCGTTCGGCTCAATTTCATTCCTCTGTTTTTCTTTCCATTACGTGGACTTCATCCAACAGACAGTCAGTAGAAGGAATCCATTCATTTCCATCACTCCCAGTTGATAAATGGATAGTTTCTTCATGAAAATATCTCTTTCCAGTTTAGGTTCTCTGGCATTCTGTAATCACCTACTTAATAGCAAAATTTGCTCTTGGAAAACAGCTTGTTTCCTTTGAGTAAAGGGGGACATTTTTCACTGCCAAACTATAAAAAAAAAATAACAGTTCAAAGAATTTGTTCACAAATATGTGTTTTAAAATGGGAGATTGAAGGAAAAAGTCCATTTGCAACATTTACATTGCAATGGCTGCCTGTTGACATTAGAGAAAACAGTGACTTTAAAAGTAGATGCTGGTAGGAAGCTAGGAACACCCATAGGACTTCAAATTCAGGGGAGGTAGGAGAGGACATCGGTCATTACCAAGGCGAATAGTCAGGAAATTCTACTGCTTAAGGAGCAAGAAAATATTTAAAGTATTTTTACTTTAGAGTAATGGTTACTAAGTCATTAAGCAAAAGGTTTTGCCATACATTCAGTGATACATTGTTTTAAATTTAGGTATTTGATATCTCTAAACAGAAGTTTCAATACCTCACAGAATGATAGGGGTTGGAAGCGACTTATATTAGGCTTGGAGTTTTGTCGTTTGCTTTAATAGACATCTCTCTTCTCCCCTGTGTTCAAGTTTCAGCCATCTGTCCCTCACTTTGCACCCGACGCTGCTACCTACTACAAAGTCTTCAGCGATGCAGTAGGTTACAAGCACATCCATTACATAAACAGCTCACAGGTAAGTCACAAGGTGTAGGACAATCACTGCTGACTTGTGTTTCTCCGGGTGGACTGGGAGGGACTTCACGCTATACTTTTTGCCTTGCCTCTTTTCCACCTGCCCCCCCTCTAGGCTCCAGTACCTATTACTGCAGGAAAATGGGAAGTAATCAGCATAGAAGCTGTGACCAATACATTTCTGTAAGTATTATTAAGCTATTGTTTACTGTGTAGGAAACCTTGTAACGAGGGTCTAAGCAAGCAGGGAGGGAGAAAAGGGAGAAGGTGTATTTTAGTTCATAAAAAATCTGATAGTCCTTTAAAGATTGTAGACACTGTAAGCATTTTACCAAAACCAGTATGTTTTGCTTTTATAGATACTACATTAGTAATGAAAACGGTGGAATGCCAGGAGGAAGAAATCTTTATAAGTAAGAATGTTATTTCCATAGTGTGATTAAAATATTTATTAATGAAAAAAGAAATTTTAAGTAGAAAAAAGATTAGGATGCTTATGATCTGTTCTGGCATCCTATATAGGATATTTAATTAAATTCACTGAAGGAATATAAACTGTAAAAAAACAACTAAAATACTTTCCAGTAAATTAGTTAATAAATGGAAATTACTAAAAGAAGCAACCAATCCACAGGTAACAGATCCCTAAAGAAAACATCTCTTGATTTTAAATTCTTTTTTCTGTGATTATAATTCCAACATTAATTGAACTCAAAAGTTTAAAGTCTACTTTTCCTACTTTTTAAATCAATACAAACTTCAGTTCTGAATTTTATTGTGTTTAATTTTGTCATCGTATTTAAGAAACATACATTTGTTTAGCATAGCTTTAAAAAAAAAAAAAAAGTCTTTCATCTCTGAAATGAAGCTCATCTACTTTGCAGAGTGCTCTTGGAAAGCAGTCCAAATTCTACTAAATGTGTTAGCTGTGATCTGAATCAAGAAAGATGCCAGTATTATTCTGTGTCCTTCAGCAAAGACGCACGGTATTATCAGCTAAATTGTCATGGTGAGTGTATCTGGAATTAATTGACATAAACATGACTCACTGATTAGTTGGGTGGGGAAGTTCATATCATCGAGATCTTGATATGCACTGGGTAACAACGATATGTGTTGATATCATTAGATAAATGCATTGGAAGTGGAAAAACATACTCCCTCCTAGGCTCAAAAGCACCTTGACAAAATAAAATTGGATAGTTCTATCAGTGGACCTGAAAGGGGTGCAAAATACTCCTGTCCTATGTGCATCTCATCAAGAGCTGCATGGAGAGCTCCATCTGTGGAAGGAATTTGGAGGCTCTGGGAGCAATAGGCTTGATAAAGAGAAGTGCTCTATATGTGGGAATAAAATTAAGATAGATAATGCTGCTCAAAAAAAGACTACATCATAATCATAAATTAAGCAGCAGCACTGTGGTCTGTCTCTGACCTGTAAGTGTTTGTGCTGGAATAGTGCAAGAGAGAAATTAATCAGTAGGTAGTAAAAATATTTTTTTTCTCTAAAATTTACCTTAAATAGAAATGTATGTTGTTTTTCTTGGTTTATGGGCTAGGAAGACAAACAGACAGCAGAGAGGAAATTTTTCTATCAGGGATCCTGTGGCTTGAGTTTGGGCCCTACTAACTTAAAATCCAGTTGTACAAACTGGAGGAAAACAAGTTCTGAGCTTTTATGATTCACCCATTTCCAGTATTTTTACGAGAGTTGTGTTTTGAAACAGCATGCAAACATGAAGGTTTTGTGTTCTGCCAACAGGTCCTGGCCTGCCCATATCTACTCTGCACAGAAGTAGTGATGATATAGGTATGGGGTTATCTTCAAATAGAACAATTGCACTGTAAATTTATTTCTATTTTCTTCTCATTGCTTAGTATAATAATTAAAATGTCCATTGTAAAGGGTAAATATCATTTCAGATAATTACTGCAGTAAACAAAAGAATAAGTTACATAGTTTGGCATGCATTTATTCATAGTTTATTAAATATTATTTTACATTGTGCTAGAAAACACTGAGTAATTAATTATTTACTGGATAACTGCTCAGTTTTTCAAAAATTGCATTTAGATGAAAAAGCATAGAAATCTGCTTTCTGTTACTATATTACTGAAAGAAAACTATCTGTAAACATGGAGAGGAAAAACAAAATCTGCGGTAAACTAATACTGCAATGTATGTGCCCATCACCTTGGGTTGAATTTTTTAAGGGGTTCATAATTCAAGAGCAGTAAATTTGAAAATAATGTATTTAATCTTTGATTCTTACTGACTCTGTAACTTAGTCCTCAGATACTTGGAAAATAACACTGACCTGGAAAATTCATTGAAAGAAATTCAGATGCCCTCAAAAAAATTTGGCTCCATTAGCTTGGCTGGATACAGTAAGTTCAAAACCATTTTTTACCCTTTCAGTAATTCCTTTAAGGACTTCTGCTGAAGAGCATGACAGAAAGGATGGGTGTAGTGGGGATTCTACAGTTTTTCAGCAGAAATATTTTTTTTAAAATCTTTTTTTTACATCTCCAAACATTCTGTTTCTTTTCTGAAACCACAAAACAGTCTTAACTAAAGTACATTTTTTCCATAGTGAGGTATCTTCATGTTTTCCTGATGAAGTTCTTTTTCCTTTGATAATTACCTGAAAAACAGAAGTCCTTAACATCACCCTTATGAAATAAATAAGATGAAGCTGGGGGGTAGAGGGGGCGAGTGACAAGTGGACACCACACAGACAGACACATGACAAATAATTATTGAATTTAATTTAACTTATAAATTCAAGTATGTTTAATTTACAGGTACAAGGCCCTTTGCTTTGTGTTAGCAGGTTGAGACCATGGAGAATTAGTTCAGTTATTGCCAAAAAAGCGACACAGAATCTAAATGGAAACGTTTGCAAAATCACTTTGGCCACATGTCAACAGGATCACTGTTGGTTTTGTGTAGGGGAATATTTGGATTGAACAGTCATGTTCTTAAAAGCATGTTCATACTCCAAGCCTATGTATAGTTTTGAATACGGACTAAAATGAACTGCTAGAAAATGAACTGCTAGTTGTGCTCCTCTGAATTTACACATCTGGGTATAGAAGCTTTGTTGGTCTGCTGCTAGGCTCAGGAACACCAGATAGACCAGCACTGGGAAGCCTGGTATCTGTCTAAACTGTTCTTGCTCCAGCCTTTGCTACTAGCTTTTCTATTCATGACAAACTTCCTCTTGATTAAATGAATGAATATTCTGAAGGGAATTCTATTTTACAAACTGTATTGAGTTCTGTCAGTCATTGGTAACTGTTCTTTTTTATGCCTCCCTCCTCCACTGTTATCTTATTTATATAATAACTCTTTTGTCTTTGTGTTTTCTGTCTTTTATTTCTGTCACAGTTTTACTAGGGCTAAAGATGAAATCTTCCAGGCAAGATGGAGGTTTAAAGATGTACTTCATGCTATCAGTTGTATATTCATCTTTTTATTCCTCTTTGTTCTTACTTCATCTCTTCAGGGTAAAAGCTTTTGGGTAAGGGGAATCTATTTTTAATGTTGCAAATAGGAGTAATAAATCTGTTTATGTAGTCCTACTGCAAGTTCCAAGTCTGCTCACGAAACTGTTATGTTACCAAAGAAGAAATCTGCTCCCATGACTATAGAGTACACAGATGATGCTAAAAAAGAAAGTATTTTTCACATGTTCAATTTAGATTGTTAGTTTTTCAGAGGTTCAATGTCTTGCATATTCATAGCTGGACAAACTTCTGAAGACTGACATTGGGGCTATTACTGCAGTGCAGTCCATTAGCATTGCTTCATGCTTCTCTTGCAGCAGCTGTTCTTTAAGATTCATAAGTGAACAGTCAGGCCAGTTGGTCTGCAAACTTACATGGTGTGTATTTAAATGTTCAGCTGCCTCTCAGACAGGTTGAGTGGAAAGACCAATATGGATGGAACCAAAGTCAATGTTGCTTGAGAAATAATAGATATTTGGGAATGTTTCTTGGACACTTTACAAACTGTTGTGAAAGCGTATCTGGCAGGTTTCAAATATTTAGAATTTCTTCTAGTGTTGGGAGAAAAATTTGAGTAGAGAAACATTTTTGAGCTAGTGTCAGATTTAGCACTGTAGTGACTTAAAGTTTTACACATAAGCTTATGATATAATATTACAAGACAGACCCACATTTATTATTGTTGTTGTGGTTGTTAATATTATGTGCATTCCAGTTCCAGACTTTCTGCTGACTTTGTTGTGAAATATTAAAGTAAAAAAAAAAAAAAAAGAGAGAGATTAGATTAACTGGGAACTTTTACCTGTATATATTGGGACAGTTCAGATGAAAACTACTTTATAATTTTTAGACTGTTGACACAAATGTGCCCGTGTATGAACTGCAATGCATGTTAATTTATTTCACTGGAGAACTAACATAAGTCAAACTCTTTTCACTTTTAGACCTGTGGTATCAAATGATACTGCCTCCTCATTTCGATTCATCAAAGAAGTACCCTCTGCTCCTTGAGGTGTAAGTCTTCAAGTTACATGGCAATGTTGTGCTAATAATCACTTTCATCTACTTCAAATGCTTTTAATAAGATGGGGAAACACCAAACTGGCATGTTTTCTAATTACTTCTTGAAGCAGTTATAAAAGTGAATGAAAAAAATGAAGTGTATTCCAATTTGTGGTAGATTTCTGAACCATAAGATGATATAACATTTAACAAGCACATATTTTTCTGATGGCAGTGAGGCAGATACATTCTGTATCTGACTTAAAAGCCAGGATGTTAGCATTAGCTTACCTCATTTTCTGCACTTTGAATTCATTAGTTACGAAATTACATTCTTGAATAAGCTGTGTATCCAACAGCTGAAGCACTAAGTGTGACATGCCATTTTTCTCTATGATATTTGTCTGTCAACTGATGTTGGCAAACTGCATCCTGCGGTCAGGATTGCATCTGGTGCTTTTTCCCTAAATTCACAACCATGAGCATGTGCTGTTTGGTCCATTCTTCCTCAAGGACTTCTGTGCATGCTGGTAAGTTTTCTTCTAACTGTTCACAAGGGCATGTAGCAATAGGATAAGGGGTAATGGTTTTAAACTAGAAAGGGGTAGATTTAGGTTGGATATCAGAATAAAGTTCTTCAATATGAGGCTCATGGGTCACTGGAACAGGTTGCCCAAAGAGGTAGTGGAGGCCACATCCCTGGAGGTATTTGAGGTCAGGGTTTAAGGGGCTCAGAGCAACTTGATGTAGTGAAGATGTCCCTGCTTACTGTAGGGGTTTGGACTAGATGACCTTTAAAGGTCCCTTCCAGCCTAACTCATTCTATGATTCCATGAAATTACTGGAATTTAGCTATTCATAAAAATAGAAATGTTAATCTCTTCCTCTTTTTACGAAAAGCTGACTCCTCCACAAGAGAACTAGCTTTAATTGTTAGATACATCTTTATAAAATGTAATTTTGTAGCACTGTAATACTTTTTGACAAGCCTGTTGAGCATTTTATTGACCAGTCAGTGCTCATTAAAAGACTTGTTTTGATTCTGTTTTTATTGACTTACCTCAGCCTTTGTCTGGATGACCTCTGCTTCATGATGATTTTGAGATCAGAAATCCCTTTGGGATTGTCAGGATCCATAACATACACAAACAAAGCTTAACCTGGAGAATTCCTAGTATTTTTTTCTTTGCTTTTAAAACTGGGAAAAATGGGGTTTAGAGCCATAAGAGCCACTCTTCCATTCCTTATTCTGTTGAATAGTGGCTAAAGTAGTGCACTGTGAATAATTTTAACATTCAGGCACTCACAGTGTGATTTCATAGCACTCAAGTGCTTCCAAACATTTAAAAATAAAAGTTACAATCACAGCTTTGCTTCCTTTTTTTCAACCTGCCTAAGAAATAATTTAGACTGAAGGGAGCACTGATGAGACACAAAAAGTGCAGGCAAAGATATTTTTCATTATCCCAAGTGAAGGCTATTTGTTGATTTTGGACTTTAACCAAATAAATCATGGGTAAATGCAACCAAAATAGTTAAAGAGCAACACTTTGAAACTCAGATGACTAGATATGCCAACACAAAAAAGATTTTGGTTTGGATTTCTCATAAGCCTCTTAAAGTCAAAATAATGAAAGTTACTTACTAGAGCTGAAGACAATAAAGCAAATAAAATCCAGTCTGCTTTCTTGAATAACAGCTGATTTTTTTTTTTACAAAACATACAGTTTTTAGTGCCCAGGCCAAGCAGCCGTTTGGAGGTTGATGTGTTTCTTGTTTGCTCAGCTTAATTTGAAAGTTTACTTGCCCTTAGTGGCTGAAAATTGTCAGCAGTGATTGTATTTTAAATGCTTGATGTGAGAATGGAGAGTAAATGCCTGAATTCTGTGGCACTTTTCACCCAGGTACGCGGGACCCTGCAGTCAGAAAGTAGATTCTGTTTTCCGGATCAACTGGGCTACCTACCTGGCAAGCACCGAGCAGATCATTGTGGCCAGCTTCGATGGCAGAGGAAGTGGGTACCAAGGGGATCAAATTATGCATGCAATAAACCGAAGGTTGGGAACATATGAAGTGGAAGATCAGATAGAAGCAGCCAGGTGAGCTACAGTGCCAACACCTGCACCTTTTTTTCTGTGCTTGCTGTTT
Source organism: Gallinula chloropus (assembly GCF_964237585.1). NCBI lineage: Eukaryota > Metazoa > Chordata > Aves > Gruiformes > Rallidae > Gallinula > Gallinula chloropus. Next base: position 18,601,527 of record NC_140090.1, on the reverse strand, counting down.
GTCTTGAAATTCCTGGCAGGTGAGTCGTTTATAGGGCAGCCATCATCTTATGCTTAAAAAGAAAGAGGAGTTAATGCTGTAAGAAGAAATTTACCATATCCCTGGTTTTCTAGAAATAATAACTGTTGTGTTAGTGGAAGAGAATGCTATTAAGGAATTTGGAGCTGGAAGTTTTATTCCACAAAAGAAACCTGTAAAAAAACTTGATGGACTTATTGACACGTATTGCTCAATCTCTACCTCAGAGTTCATCACTTGGTTTATGCTTGTAGAACCTCATTAAACTGAATTATATCAGTATGAATCTCTCAGAATCACAAGCGATCTTACAGTTAAGAGTTTGTTAAGAGTTTGTAAGTTAAAGAGTTTAACAAATGCATTTCTGAATTTTTTTTTTAAACCCTGCCTGGGTTTCCAGGTGTCAGCCTGTCCCTTATTGCTGCAATTTGAGAGTTGCTTTTTAATTTTTAGAGGAAAAAAAAAGGCAAGGCAAGTGGTAAAATCTAACCTACCACAATACAAATGTCAGTGAGTGCAGTTTGAGGGCCTTTACAGAGCATCCAAGTCTTGTTTTTTCACATGCACAGGTGTTCTGAACTTCTTAACATACAATACTTGAGGCGTGTGTGTATTTTTCATAGGCAGTCACCATGCTGAAGCTGAAATGCTTATTTGTACAATAGAAAGAGGCAAGCATGATGGAAAACAGGCACATCTGTATAGTGGCAGATACACACAGTCCATTAAGCATTTAATTTTTCTGTTTGCTTCTAGACAATTTTCTGAAATGAGCTTTGTTGATAAGGACAGAATAGCTATTTGGGGTTGGGTAAGTACTCAAATAAGTTTGGCTGGTTTATTATTTAATTGTTATAACTATTTGTTGTGCTGCCATGTGTGCAAGGTGCTCGAGTACTTAATGTGGAGCACCTCTGTGGTCATGGCACAGTCCAATAACTGATGAAGTGTGTCTTAGAAGCCTGTGTATACATTGTCCTTTTGCAAGCATTCATGAGGCTTTGAAATGGAAATTAGGACTACTAGAGGGATTAAAAACAATTTAAAGGGATACTGCCAAGTTCCTGTATACAAAATGAACCCGTATTTAGAAAAAATAATCCAAATATATATTTACTAACGTCTCTTTATTTTAGTTGGATGACTAATTTTTTTTAAAAATATGTAAAATTACATGTGATGCAGCTGCATGGCATGGTTGTCATGTTTTTTCTAGCAGCCTGAAAATATCTCACCTGCTATATTATACAGTGTTGTGCTCGGCTATATTTTATTTCAGCAGAACTTCCAACCAGAGGCCAGATTTCTCTGACATTTTTGTGAGTTTGAAAGCTGTAATGGTAGCAGGGAGTGTTTAATAGCACACACATACCCCCTCAGCTGCAAGGCTAAGTGTGTGTGCAATGTTTGTGATACCTGATTCAAACTCTGAACATTTCTCTGTCCCAGGCTGCTGTTTCACTGCTTTCTCTGGTGTCACAGGAGTATTTTGCGTGCTCTGTTTGAGCATACTGTGTTTAAGTATATGCAGGATTGCATGCAGGATCTTGAATTAAATTGCTAGCTGACAGGCACCAGTGAATAAATTGCTCCCTGGCAAGATGATGTTGGCTTTAGTAACTTTTCCTGTGGGGATAAACATCTCTGTGTTGTATGAAGTCAAGCATAGTAGCATTATCTTCAGTGGGAGAGAAATTCTTTCTACAAAAATGGAGGATTTAAGTACAAAGCATTCCTATCTTACTCTGTATGAGCCTTCAGGTGAAGAGTTGAAGATCAGTCCTCTTTGGAGCTAGGCTGGGTTGTGCATCCCAGATATTGAACCTGTGGGCAAACAGATTTTCTTTATCTCTTGAGTTTTCAGATTGCCAGCGTCTCATTGTCAGCTTGTCACTGCGTACGTTAATTTGTTTACCGTAGGTTTGGCAGTAATGTGGCCAGGTTAGGCAATGTACTTAAACGTGGTTTAGTTAAATGCACTGCTTTGCTGATCTCACTGGGAAGACCTAAGTACTGGAAGTTGGAGCAAACATTTACTTTGAACTGAGATACTGTTCCATTTGCCTGTAATCTGGTTTCAAGACGGGAACAAGATCCAAAAATTGCTCTTCTTTCTGAACGTGGGTGGGCACATTTTCCTACATGACCCCTTCAAACTCTAGTGAGGGCAGTCACTTGGGCGGTTGGTGACATTGTTTAGGTATCTTGCTGCCTGGATGCTCAAGTGTGTCAGATATTTACTCATCTGTGTATCAGGCTAGGCTGCGAGTGAATTTTCTGTGGATAGCAAGGAGTGTGTTGCTGCACAGTTCCTCCCACAGACTCAGCAGAAGATCCTTCACTCCGCAGTCACAGTCTTGCTCTTGACGCTTTGGAGGAGAGTTAGCAAGTGAGCTGCCGTAGGCCTGCTCTGAGGGAGTTGTAAATTTTCGGCTGCCCTGGTGCAACTACTCATCAGGCACATTGTGGGCCCAAGCTCTGCTTCCACCCACTCCCCCAGCACAGAGAGGGACGCAGCGGTTCAGCAGTGTCTTGTTTCCTGTCTTTCGCTGCTGCCTACAGTGCTGCCAAACACTGTCATCCTTCGCTGAGTCACAGTTCAGCGGCGTTTGCGCCCCTTTTCCCCAGCAAGTTCTCATTCATCGGTGCCACAGCCGCCATGCGCTGTTTGATGCCTGTTTCCCCCACTGAGCAGGCTGGGTGAGATCTGACCCAAATTCAGAATGGAGTTCATTAATATGAAAAACGCTGAGCCTATAAATGTCTGATGAACCGTTTAGCAGATGGGCCCCATCCTTTTCTTCCCAACTAAAATAACAGCAATGTTTTCTTCTCAGTCTTATGGGGGATATGTGACCTCCATGGTGCTTGGCTCTGGAAGCGGCGTGTTCAAGTGTGGAATAGCGGTTGCCCCTGTGTCACGTTGGCAATATTATGGTATGTGATGGCTTCCTCGTTACAAGGATTCCCATATGTCTTGCAGTGCACATGCTGCAAAGTGTTGATTCATAGTGCAGAACTTTGATTATCTACTAGATGCCATGTAAATGCCACTTGGTCTGTTTTTATGAACTCGTGGGTATTACGTTTCAGAATTAAGCTAATTCCCTAAATCTTATTTCCCATTTTAAAAAGCCAGATCCACGATTCCAGGTAAGCTCTCTGACATTTAATGAAGGCTAAATTACTGTAGTATTTGTGGTGTGACTGTAACATGTCTGTGTTTGCTTTCCGAAGCTGCCACATGTTCCGAGACCAGTATTGTGTGTCAGAAATGCATTGCTATTAGGCTTTGCTGCTTCAAATTGCTGCTTCCCTTACAAGAACAAGCTGCGAGGTTTAACATCAAACTTGTGTTGTAATTTACTCTCTCAAAGTAACAGCCTACGATTTGAATTGCCTTCAGTTCTGTGGGTTTTTTTTCTTTTAGAGTATAAAATTTGGATTTTATAAAACTAATTAATCTTAAGAATTGTTTGATGTGAGGAAAACCTGAACAAGCAGACAAGTCTATACCTGCATCAAGCTTACAGTGTGTAAGGGTGTAGTTGCATGGGGCAATAAATACAGTTTTAGAGGCCCACCACTCAGATTAAAAAAAAAAATACTGGTAAAGTTATGTGTTGGTAAAATGTGACTGTATTTTGACACTTTTCTGGTTTGGATTTGTTCAAAACCATTCAAAAGAAAGCCTCTCCTGGCAAACCTCTGCTATTAAGGCTTAATTTAACATTCTGCACCCAGCACAGAGGCTGTATAATAGTGTATTATGTGATCTGGCTAATTCACCTGATCAAATCATACTGCCAGGTACTAGTAGCAGTCCGTTGAGGATGTAGGGATGTTTTCATAATGTTTAGGCATGAATATTACAGTATGGCAGGAAACCTTTTTTTTTAATGGAAATCGGGATCTCTAAAATTACACTTTTAGTGGATTAGATAAAGGATAGGGTTATGGAGACATGCATATTCAACATCAGGGGAAAAACAATGTGATAACGCTGATGAAAAGTCAGGCGGATATTAGAATATGGCAACAGAACACTGATTTCTGTGTTAAAGCAGCAAACCTACAATAAAAGTAATATAATATTGTGCTGAAAAATTGTGCAAAATCAGAGGCACTTAATTTTGACTGTATGTAGCATAAAGCAAAGCTGAGTCCTAATCTACTGCTGCATTTTCATTTTGTAGATTTTTAGTAGTAAGCATGTAGATAAAATATCCACCAGGCTTTTTTTCAAATGCTAGTCATTTACTGCAAGATTTTCAGTAATTTTCTTAGGATTACTGAGAGAATAACAATAAGGTAACACTGACACAAAGTACTTTATTAATATTCAGCATTCAGGTGTCCATGGCAACAAGATTAAATATTCTGAATAATGATGGTTACCTACACGCCTCATTGTGGAAAACCTGGGTTTATTTTTTTTCTTTCTTTCTGTCTTTTTTTTTTTAATTTACAGTATGCATTCTCATTGTTTGTATCAGAGGGTAAATTTTCTGGTAGACAAACTGGAAATTCAGTGACATATTCCGTTGTAGGGTTTTTTAATTTTATTTTTTTTAATTACAGATTCAATATACACGGAGCGATACATGGGCCTTCCTATAGCCAGTGATAACCTGCACAACTACAATGTAAGAAAGAAATCACTTTAAAAGAAAGAAAGCGTGGTGTGTGTTTATTTTCTGAACCACCCTATTTTCCTTCTACAGTCTTGCTCCTTCCCCATGTTTATTTCTTCCCAGCTGTGTTGCATTGTGCTTTTAGAGGCTGTTGTCTCATGCCTTTGGATTTGCATCAGGCAGTTACTCCTTGCTGTGTGGTGTGGGTTTTCTGTTGTTTGTTTGGTGTGTTGGGTTTTGTTGGGTTTTTTACATTCAGTTCCATTTGGCTACTTTGCAGGCTGTAAAACAAGCTGTAAAAACTGTTTTATTTTAATCACCAAGAAACAAATTTGTTTTAAAATTTAATATGCTCGTGGGCAAACTATGCTTTATCTTAAACAGCATTTCCACCAAAACAAACGTACTCCAGTTCTTTCTGAAATATATTTTAAAGACAAATGAGCATTGGGTGAACTTTGTTGCTTTAGGAATTGGCAAGCTTTTTTCAGGAGAAGAAAATCTTCTAAATATTAGGAAGGTGAGTCTGTCTGTACTGTGATCCTATCAAACAAGGTGCAGGCCAGCTGAGAGCCAGCAGCGTTGGGGCTGGGATTTTGGCCCCATCTCCACAAACACAGGGTGTGCATCCAGGGTTTGGTCTGCAGTGACTAATGTTTGCTCAGAAGTGAGGACACTTCCAGGTGTTCTGATGGGGTCAAAATACCTGTAGGTCCTTTGTCCTCATTATGGCAATGATGAATTGTTTAACTTGCTCTTCTGTGTGCCAGCTGCATGTTGTCACTTCAAGGGCTTTTTGAAGTCTGAGGTAGCTGGCTGTAGGGCAGAGCAGCCTGAGCCTTCTGGAAGGATTTTTTAAGTCTTGGAGCTAGATGGAAATACAGTGACTGTTGGAGAACAGTGAGGGACGGATCTGAGGTCACTTTGTGTCCTGGTTATTGGGATGTTTCACAGGGGGGTTGAGCCATGACAAGGCTGGAACCAAATGTGGATGTCAGAGGAAAAGAGACAGGGCATTCTGTGTTTGGGTGGGTCAGTAGGCTAGAGAACAGTGCAGCAGTGATGGTATCTCAGTGCATTAAAAAAACGTGTCACTGGGGGGAAAAAAAGAGTGGGTTTTGTTGGTCTGATGTGTGGTAAAACATACACATACATACATGGACCAAAGCAATTTGTTTTGACATATCACTGCAGTAACCTAGTTTTGTCAACTGCTGTGTCGGGTGTTCTGGTCAAAATTGAGAACAATGGCAGTGAGTGCTGAGTGCTGGAAGACTTGGTACCTCTTTGTGTTCCTCTCCCACTCAGAGAGCTGCTCGGGCCCACTGGGGACTGACCAGCCGCCTGCCTGCCGCCTCCCAAGTGTGTTTCTTTAAGGCGCTGGGAACAGTAGGAGGTCTGTGAGGTAGCAGTGTAAATAGAAGTTACTGTCGTCGTGCAGAACGAACGTTAACGCTCTGGGTGCACAAAGTCATTCACCAGCTTCACGGCACAGATGGCAACAGAGGACTGTTTAATCCTTTCCAGCCAGGAGTCGGATTTTCTTGGCATAGTATCCATTGCTGGCAATGGCCACGTTGAAACTGCCAGTACCAAAGAGCTAAAGGTTTCAAATGTGTTACTCAGAGGACTAATTGGGGAGAATGGTGGCTAGATGGAGGAGGGGTAATTGCACAGATCAGATTGTCACACTTCACTGCTGCTTCTAGAGATAGGAAAATGCAACTTCAGTCCTCATTTGTTAAAAGCTCCAAATAATGTGTTACTTGGCATTTACTTTTCCACGTAAACCTGGGAGGGGAGGTAGCTCAAGAGTTTGTTGCTTTTCATGTAGCACCACCGGAAGGGTTGTGGGATGTAGCTGTTGCTGAAGACCCACACTGACTCCAGCCCAGCATGTTCCTGGCTTACAGCCCTTTTGTTCAGTGTCCCAGTCCCAATAGCCTGCCTCCTGGCCCCTGGTCGCTCGTGAGAGCTGTTATCTGAACTGAATGTTTTTTAGCAAGTAAATGCAAAACATGTACTGGAAGCTCTCCTATCTGAAGCTGTTAGAGCATTTGTGAACTGCTAACTTTGTCAGGTTTGCATGCTGCATCATATATTCTCTGTCCTACTGCATCCGCTGGGAAGCTGGCTTGAAAAGTGAAAGGTTGCATAGACTCTGTCCTGTGTGCCCCAATTTAAAATAAATGGATCTGCATAGACACCTACTTAGAGAAGATGCGTGCTGCTAGGGGCCTCACTGATGTGCAGAGTACCAGGAGTGACTGTGAATGTATAGTCTGAAGATACCAGTTGTGGTAAGAGGGGTGGTACACCCTACCTTGGAGTTACTTTGACATCAGGTCTCACATATATTAAAGGAAGAGAATCTGAGATGTTAAATACTCCATGTCAAGAGTCAAGTCTGAAGAGGGATGACTCGCACTCCTCTAAGTAGGCTAATTAGGTGCAATCGGTGCCTTTAAGGTAGTTGTGAACTATTAAAAATGAAGAGCTTTGTAAAAGAAAGGAACAAGCATGGGTGGAGCTCCCAGAGTAATTAATTGTGCTGGGATCCTAGGCTGAAAGGCAGAGAAGTTGCCTGCCTGGGAAGAAATGTCCCTGATGTAAAAGACCTGAGACTAAATCAGGGCAGAGCTGTAGAGGTCAGCTTCAGTAGCCATGTAAAGCATACCGAAGAGACTGTTCAACTTGTGAGAAGATTATTTTGCAGTTCACTCTGAATTTGATATGCTTTTGGCAAGTGTTTGAAACAGTCATAGATTTGGCAATCTTTTTCTAGCAGATTTGAAATGTTCAGTCCTTAAGAACTGCTGCATCATTAGGTTATGCAAAACAGGGTACAATTTTGTAAATATGCCATCTTGTACTGATTTGACATTTGTTCTATTATCTGAGAATATGCTAAAGGGAGAGAGACCTTCAGTTGCAGCCAAACCTTAACTTGTTTGTGGAGTGCTGATAAAATGTTGACTGCTGTGTGATCTTTAGAAAAGCCAGTTACACTCAGCAGGGCCCAATGCTCAGTACGTGTACACGTTCCCTTTGCAGAACCTTTGTCCTGGCCATGTAACTAATGAAACAGAAGGGGCAAAAATACGTTGCATTTATTTGCTGTCTGCCTGAGGTTTGTTCAGCTGATGTAGCTGTTGCTTCACACTGTAACTGTGCCTAACTTGAGACTGCTCCCTATCTTGGAGTCTTCTTTTTTGGCAGAAGTACTGGGTCCTTAAAGCACGTTTTAGGGAAGGGACTCTTCATGTTGCGTATGGGTACAGCAAGTGGGGCATCATCTGGAAGTGATAAAAAAAACCTGATAAAAGTATCTCTTTTGGGTATTCCTTCTTTCTGAAATATTTTATACAGAGCTTCATTTCGTTTCATGCTTGGAGAGGAAAATTAGTGACATCCTTTTTCCAAAAGTGCTTTTGGAAAGTGGCGTTCTCAGAGGTATAGCTTGAGTCAGGCTTCCACTCACAGCAGGTTTGCTGGCAGGTGGCTTAGAAAGGCCATCTATCAAGTGTCCCTCTGCCTGTGTGGAAAGTGATGCAATGAGAGTATTGCTGGTTTTTGTTTTGTTTGGGGGTGGGTGGGTGTTCTTTTCCTATCACAGGGCCATTGCTTTCTCAATCATTCTTTTGGTTGGCCACTGTACTGGTGCTCCTCACTGAATCAAAGCGCTCTCCAGATTTTGGCACTCATCAATCTATCTGTTCTTACTTCAGCTTGTTTCACTGGATAGTGTCACGCTTCTGGCGTACACAGCTGGCCATGTGTTGGGGGGGATGGCTGCTGCTGCCTTTGGCTATTAGAGGGAAATGGCAATGTTAGAGATTGGAGAGTGGGGTTTTCTTCCTCTCTGCTGAACTTGTTTTATGAATTTATTGAGGAACTACAAAGAGTTTGTCTCACTGATGAGAGGGTTGTGGTACACTTATTTTGCCATGAGAAAAGGAATTTAATATTTATGCTGCTTTGAAGACTCATGAGTGTACAAGAGACATAAGGAAATTAGAACACTTCTGTCTTGGTAATAGAATGAATTTGACTTTTTGGGAGTACTAAACAGAAACGCTGTGCAAGCTAACAGCTTTAGTACAAGGTGGGGAAGAAAAAATAAACCAACCAAAACACCACATTCTTTTGTTCCTATTTTTTAATATTTTTTCCTTGCCATAGTAGCTTTTAAGTTGCTGTAATAGAGAGAAAACTTCTGCAGGGATTCGGTCATTTTCAGCAGAGAACCGCTGTAATGTTGCCAATTAGAAGGAAATTTAAGTCTTTGTATTTTTGGCCCATTATGCTGGTTGTCTTACCAAGCCTAAAATGCTATGTCTCTTGTCCCTTTTTCACTCTCACAGCAAGGCACTATCCTGTTCTCTTTCCTCGCCCAAATTGAAGATCCTACCCGCCCTCCTTACTTTCCTCATTTTTAGTACCTAGTCACAGTAGCAAGTCAGGTGTTAGTAAGTTCCAGGGGAAGTGTGCTTACTGTGTTTTTAAGTTTCTTGATTAACCTTAGTTGCCAATTTATTTAATTTTTTCCATCAATGTACTGTGTTTCAATTTCCAAACTGTAGCTTGACTTCTATTTATAGATTTGGTCTGGTGGTTCCTCTCCTTCAGGCATTTCTCCATCATACATGGGGTAGAGCATTACTTTAAACTTCTTGTCAGCCACGTTCACTCTGCTGAAATAACTAGCTCTGCAGGCTTACTACAGGTAAACTAGTGTAGGGGTTGGTGGGAAAGATAAGGCATGTAGTCTCTGCAGGATCCACTCCTCACTATCATAGGGTGCGCTGTTGCCATGGCAACATTTTTTTAACTTGCCTGCAGTCACACAGGAAACCTATGGCAAGTGGTGTGCTGCAGGCTAACAACATGTTAGCGATGCATTAAACGTGTGTCTCACTCGCACAACTCTTCCCCTCTGGAACTGCCTGTTACTTTGCAGATGTAACCCCTGGTGATAACTGCAGGCCGGTGCAGAATGGTTTGAGTGCGAGCAGAGCGCTGTTGGATACGTGAACATGATACTTGGGGGTGCAGAGGATAACCGGGGTGGGTGTTTTTAGCTGAAGGACCCCAGACTGTGTCAACAGCAATCACAGTCAGTTGGTAGCAAATCCTCTCCTTATAAATAGCACCTTTTTTTCTTAAACCCCCCCCCCCTTTTTTTTTTTAACTTTTAGAGTTCAACAGTAATGGCCAGAGCTGAAAATTTCAAGGACGTTGAATATCTCCTTATTCATGGAACAGCAGATGGTGAGTTGCAGTTAATTAGACATTTTAGTATTACAGACAGGTTCGCAATTCTACTACTGACAAAACAAAAGCATGAAGGGGCAAGGCTGTTACATTTACGTCAATAAAATAATGCTTTCTGCAACTAATTTGTGTTTCAGTCGGCAGTGCTGGGGAGTCTTCTGTGTTCCTTATTTTGCTTTTCCACCCGAGTAGTACAGAAGCGATTTTTTTTGTTTACCTTTTTCCTCATTTCTTCCACTTTTCAGATAATGTTCACTTTCAGCAAGCAGCACAGATTTCCAAAGCTCTTGTTGATGCTGAAGTAGATTTCCAGGCAATGGTATGATTCTGTTTTGTTTATCACCACACAAATGGGTTTGTGTTATGAGAATAGCAAAAAACCTCCCTGTTGTTTGGTATAAATCAATTGGCATTTTAAACGAAAGTTCACGTACTTGCCTTTCATCTTCAGAAGCTGAAATCTTACCATAACGTACCCATGTATCTTCTGTACAAGAAAAAGTGCAAAGCAGCTCCTCCCTGTATTTGATCCTGTTTAGGTCATCTTGAGTATTTTGCATGTTCTCAGATGACCAGCTGAGCCCACCCCAGTCTTTGCATATACCCCAAGTCCAAAGAATAGCACCTTGCAGGTAGGAGATAAGGAAAGGCTAACCTTATCTAAGCCTGAGCTTTGATGTTTCTCTGTTGAACGTGTAAGACAAGTAGTTATTTGGGCTGTACATGGAAACTGTCAGACTAAGGTGCAGGCTCTTCCTTTCCTACCTTCTTAAAGCCCTTGGGAGCAGTGCTGAAAAGGGTGAGGCACAGAAAGGAGCCAAAAGTGCAGCAGTGCATGGCTGTCCTTTGGCCAGGCCTGCAGGGCTTCCAGGCTGCAGAGATCTGGCACTGCTCTAAACTGAGGAGCTGCATCTCCCCTCCCTGTGGATACGCCACCTGTTCATTTTGTACTTTAACATGAATAGATGGTGTCTCCCAAATCCAAAGCGGGGACAGAAGTATCATAGCAGCTTCCTACCTCCATTGTGTCTTTACCCCTGTGCTGATTTAGCCCCATCCTGGGATAATTTTAAATGCCTGTGCATGTTTTTATGTCTGTCATGTTTGAGTTGTATCATCTAGAGGTAGCTACAACTAACATCCTGTATTTTTCTTTCTCACAGTGGTACACCGACAAAGACCATGCCATCTCTGGCCAAGCACATAAGCATATTTACACCCATATGAGCCATTTCATAAAGCAGTGCTTCTCACTGCCCTAGCACAGCAGTTGGGTTGCTAGTGAGGGTACTGCTTCAGAAAACTCCAGCCAATGTACACTGAGCCAGTATAAAACTCTTATGAATCAAGATGAGATAAGAGTAAGCTCATGGGATACCTGTATGCACAATGAAATGTTAATCTTTCTTTATAATGATTCTTGTTGCCAAGCAACTATTGCATTTGTATTGATTGTGTTTAATCAGAGCTTAACATCACCAGGATGTAGGTATGTTGCAGGCTTCCAGAAAGCACGGTACTGGCTTGGATCGATACTTTTGGCATTTCCATCTAAAAGAAAAACAGCCCCGGTTCTGTATTAGGGTAACGGATGATGAAAATGTCAGAGAGGAACCACCATGGACATCAGTTGAGGAATAAAAATTGTATGTCCAACAAAAAAAAAAATAAAATAAACCCTGTGATTTTGCAGAACTAACCTAATGTTTGATCAATTACTAATTTAGAAACAGTACCAGGAATACTGCAATGTCAGTTTTCGGTGAGAGGGAAACACTTACTGTGTTTCCTATTAGTCTTTTCTCTGCAGTCTCTTGGATTACAGTTGTAGAAGTCTTGCAAGGAAAGCATGTAACCAGCTTACACCAAAGAATTTGAATAATGGCACTGAATCTGTTTCCTATCAAAGCACTGTGGGTTTTTGCTGGTAATACCTTACCTGGGAAATCTTGCAGCTTGTCATAGCTTCTCTATGGGAAACTGTATTTTTGGGTTTAAGATGTTCCCTATTGACTGTTAAGGAGGAATTCAATTCTTTGTACTCAAATATAAAACATTGCAATGCAAACTAGCTGTCACCTAAAGCAAGGGCTGGACTGTAACTCTCCTGGGAACAGGCTATTTGGCAAACCTGATTTTCCTTGCAGCCTACCATCAGACTTCTGCTTTATCTTCAGCATGCCAGGTAGGCTTCTCCAGATGAACATAAGATTAATTTTCTTAATTTCACATAGCTAGAAAAGATGCAACTGTGAATTGTGCTGCTTTAAAATAATAAAGACACTGAGTCGTGAAAGGGGATACAGTTAATAGCACTGAAAATCTTGCTTAAGAAGCAAACTCTTTCTACAAAAAAAAAAAATCCATTAATTTGGGGAGACTTAGAGTGACTTTTCTGCTTTTGTTTAATGGTATCATGTAATGGAGCGCAACATGATTATCTAACACTTACCTTCTTGCTATTAGATGCCAGCATGTGATGATGTGTGGTATTGTAGTTTATTAGTGACATTAGGTGTGAATGTAAAAGTACTCATACAGGAAGAGTAGAGGGGAGATGGGGGAGAATGTTAAGACAATTTATGCAGCTTGTGCTTCAATGCGACCAGGGCCTGAGTTAGAAAGTACAGGTTTGGTTTCACAAACAAAACAAAATCTCCGTTACGTATAAAAGAAGATATTTTGGCAAACAAACTGGAGGGGGCTATTTGGAGATTATGTATATTATCTTGTACTCAATTTATTAGTGGTTCTAATTTCAACAGGCACCACTGTTACAGTGCTGGAGGCTAGAGACTGCAAGTTGTCTCCAAGAGGTTCTAGTATCTAGGGCTCTGATTCTTTTGACTCAAGGGGAAGAAGCATTAATCAGCATAAAGGTACATCAGAGCAATGCAGATCAGTTAGAAAAAAGATGAACATTATTAAAGTCTGGATGGCTTGTGTATGCCAGGGCAAACAGTGGGGGTTTTAAACGTTATCACTCATGCTGGCGTAGAGACCAGGTATGTCTGTAATCCACCATGTAGACAAAGAAGGTCTATAATCCAAAACCTAGTAAGTAGGAGAACCTAGTTAATGTGAAGGACTGCAAGTATTCTGTTAAGAGTAATGACAGAAGCATTAAAAAACTCACTTTTATTTAAAACTAAAGATTTCATGGTCTGGGTAAGTCTCTCATAAAGTAAAGATGCAGTTGTTTGCATCTGACCTACCTTGCTAATACCATCTCATGGAGAAACTTGTCTTAACTTTCTTATCTGTGAGGCATAACAAAGTACAATGCAGACTATTTTGTATTTGTCTGAAAAGCAGTTTCTAAAATATGCTGTTAACAGACCATGATGCAACTTTTAAAACAAAAAAGTTTTATTGCTTTAGATTAAAACTCAGGGAATAAACTCAAAGATATTTAATAAGATGGTGTCAATGCTTTAAGGATTGGGGCTTGGTAGTAGTACTACAATTTAATGCCCAAAAATTTTACAGTAGCAGAAATTCAGGCTCTTGAGACTAACAGAAGCTCCCACAATAAGCAGTAGGCTAAGCCCGTGTTCATCTATTAGACAAATATTGTAGCATTGAGGAATCTTAAATGGTATCACCATACCTCGAGATCTGTAAAAAGACCCAACTACTGTTGCCTGATCCACACCATGTCTCCAGGAGCAAGGGGAACCAACTTGTGACCAGTAAATCAGAATTTAATCTATTTTAATCCTGGCTCAGGTCAGTTCTGTGCCATCCCTGTCGGCACACTTCCTTACTGTCAGTCAGACAGCAAGCCAGCGCTGACAGCATGGCCTGTGTCAATGAGATCCAACTTGGAAATGGAGCAGGAGTGGGCTCTACCATGCATTCAGTTGTGAAGCATATTCAAGTGTCAAACAGACATCTCATATACTGTACCACATTCTGTACTGGTTCTATATTGGGTTTGCAGTGTAAAAATAAAATGGAAAATGAGTTAGGATAAATATTTATTTTCACATAACATTTCTTAATTGTGAAAAACACAATAGTCTATTCACATGTACACATAAACTTTTGTAATAAATTACATCCAAGAAATTGAGTAATTTTGACCAGGAATATGAAATTAGAAGTAAATATATAGCACTACATTTGCTTTATATTGTGTGTGATTTCAGAATGTTAACATTGGAATAGCATTTAAATTCACACAAGAACAGAGTGACTGTTTTAAAATAAAAGCACTCTGAAATACTGAACAGAAATACAGAATGCCATTGAATACACCGATTTGTTAATATTCTAAGAGTTGGTCAAGTGAAACTAATACATTTTGATTGTAGACATTATCTGTAACAAAGTCAGCAACATATTAAAACACCACCAGGCTGCTTTTGGGACAAACCGGTATTGAATTTCTATACTAACCTTAAAACAATTGGAATCTTACAATTTATCATCAAGTACACAAAACAAAGCATTTAACCTTAATGCATCAGTATTTTTTTCCTAAATTTACAAATACAAACATTGAATTAAATGTAAATCCTTCTTTGTGTCCATTAGATTTCTTTTTTTCTCCATAAAAATGTCCTTTAGTGGGCTCTGATAATGCTAAGTCAAATTTGGAACAGTGACCCTATTAGTTTGCAGCAAAATCCAGTTACCATTTATGGCTAAAGTAGCAAAACACACACACTCACACACAAAAACAGTAGAAGGAATACTTTCAATGTGCTGAATATGAAGTTTGTCACATGAGGTCTAGGGAAAGGTTATTGTATTTTGGAAAGCTGGAGAAGGTTAGAGCCCTGTAGATAAGTTGTCATAAAGATTACAAGACTGTAACTCTTATTTGTAGGATTGAAAGTAAGAACATAATAATGAGAGCTAGCTTCTATTAATTTTAAAATTTAATCTTTAAAAAATTTAAAAATTGGTGAATTCTAAATCACACAATAAAACTTTTGTTCCTCATCCCTCTTAATTCAACTCCTAATCTTGCAGTCCTTGTTTTATACAAAAGAACAGCTTGAAGGATCGGGCAGTAACAAAATCCATTACGAAAAATGTCTTTGTAATGGCCTTGAAGCCACATTTTACTTTGCAATGTTGTTTTTATCTTTTAATCAATATGTACTTGATGGAATAGTGAAGAGCTGTAACAAAACCAACAGCAAGATACCCATTTAAATATTATACACAATCTCTGAAACTAATAGGTTTACAGTTTGTCAGTAGAGAGAGGACAATATAAATATTTTAGGCAATAAAGAGAAAAAATCACTGGGCAGGTGACAGAACTGCATGTGGGGTATAGTTTGTAGCTACAAAATTTTCCCTATTATAAAATAATGGATTAATGACAATGCAGTTGTTCGGCCTACCATGGCAACATTCATACAAATACTGTAATCACTGATTATGTTTTAATTTAAATACTGTACCCATGTTTCACATCAAAGGATGTGAATGTTTTCCAAGTAAGGTGAGAGTGTGTTTTAATATATATTTTTATATATATCTTTTAATATATATGACTATGTTCTGGTTACATATAAATTTAAATATTAAATACACTGTATTAAATCAAGGAAAACTTCACAAATACAGAATTCGACCCTGCAATCCTCCCTGCAAAAGCAATACATGACTTGAAAAGGGCAGCTTGAGGAGGAAAGGATTATCCTTTTTAGTTTCTTCACAGGGTCAGAACACTTGTTACTTTTAAAACTTCTTTAATGTTTATTCCTCAGTTTGGGTCTCCTGAATTTTCTACTCAAGTTAGGTGTTTTTTAAAAAAAAATTGGAACAATTGTGTTCAAGTTCATCTTGAATGAAGATTATTAAGTATTCTCACACAGAAAAAGTAGCAAAATACAGTACAAACCTATTAACAGGAAAGTTGAATTTGAAAGAAACTTTGCTTGTTAAATTTACTACATGAATACTGATAAATGGCCAATATCAGCAAAGAACATGAAGATTTTTTTGCATTGGCTACTGCAGACTTTTACACACATACTAGACAAGGTAGACGTTCAGACAAGGTGAAATGAGACAAGTATTGCACTACATTACCTGTGCTAGTTTGAGATGAAAGACAAAAGTTAAAAGGTCAAATCATTTCTATTTAGTGGTTGTGGCACTCCGTTCATTCGTTTTTAAAAAATTAATTGAAGAGCAAGTCATAGACATGTCTCCCGGTCAACACCTTTCCCTGAGTCAGCTTTCTTCTCTTTTCTGATTTCAGCACTGGGAAAAGAAAGGGGAAAAAATGTTACAGCAGCACTATCACATACATTAATGATCTAGCTGAAAACCAACAGTGCACTGATAGTTTTCATGCTGCATAGCACAAACTGGGAAGCAAGTGCAAGTTTCTGTGCTAAATGGTGCAGAAGACATCAGCCAGCACTTTAGTGTGGAGGTAGGTAGAGAACTTAAGATGTACAGACAGACACATCAGCCAGCATGCAAGCAAAGTAGCCTTTTTTTCTTTTTTTTTTTTTTTTTTTTGCAAATACAACTGTTCCTTGGTTAACCAATGGTAATGGGGCAGTTAGTTAGACGATACCAGCATTTTCTTAAATGGCACAAACAAGAGGTCACAATAAGTATTTCTTGTTTTAAGACACCTTGTTGCTCAATGTACAATTAGAAGGCATCTTTCTGAACTAGAGCAGGGCAAGACAATTTCCAACTGTGATATTTGGCTTTCAGTCTTGACTGGGGAGAGCAGGAGAAGCCTGGGGGGTGGAGAGTGACAAGATTCCCCTTTGGAGCTTAATATGTACTTCCGCATGTACGTTATAAGGAAAGATCATACAAAAGCCACATCACTGGGAACTCTAAAGTAGAGTTCATATTTGGATTCAGCTTTTTTCCAGTTAAAACACTGTTGATTTGACTACAGAAAGCAATATATGTGCAAAGCAGATGATTTTTTATTATTTTTAAAGGGTCCTAATTTACAAAAGCATGAATAAATAAAAAGTCATGTTCTTGCAATGAGTTTCAGTCACACTATGAAAATGCAGAGAGGCTTCCACAACACAGGCAAATCAAGCCTTCAACAAAGAGAGGCAGGGTATCTAAAAAAAATAAATGGTTCTGAGAACAAACCTGTAGCAAGCACATAACCTACCAGGTTTCATGGGAATAATTCCTTAACTAGAATGAATGAGAAATAGGCTGAGTTACACAAGACTTAAAAAAGCAAGATCAATTCTCAAATTCTTAAGGCGATTCATGCACAATTTTACAATCATCTGACATTTTTCTTCACATAAAAATTGCTTTAAGGATGCAATTCAGTTCAGCCAAAGCTTACTTCTATGCCTATGGCAGCTTCCAGAGGTGTTAATGGAAATAGCTAAAGAATACCAACTTCTGCCACTTCAACTGCCAAATCTGTCACCTTCTGTAGAACAGTGATAGAATTGGGTATGTTACACTTTCTGCACACAAAGGGTATGCAAACAAATTCCTGGGGGGTGAATTTAAAGTGCAGCAGTACAGCAGGCAGTTACCTGTGCTTAGTAAAAGCAAACACTGAGGATGTGTTGTGTGCCTTACAGTCTATAATATTTCCACGTTTTAGGAGCCTCTGTGATACCAGGAAAGTCTTCCTTCTATTTAGGATTCACATCTCTGAGCATCTCCTGCAGATCTGGCCTTTAATGCCTTGAGACATTTGGGGAAAAAAAAAAAAAAAGGACAATTCCAGTCTTTTACCAGTAAAACACATAACTGGTGATCTCTAAGGGATGTGGAGTGCTCTTCTTCCCTACTGAAGGAGTAGTCTGACCAGCCTGAGAAGGAAGGTTAGCGATGTGAGATTTGCGTATCTTCAGGTAGAGAAGGGAATTCACCATATACATAGGTGCCTCTTTCTCCAATACTAGCCAGCTGGGATGACCTTCTATAGGTGGTCAGAACTTCTGCCTATGTTTTGAAATTCCTGTCTGAATAGCTTAATATTATAAGTAAAGACAGAGGAATAGTTAATTACATGCACCAAAGAGGGTTCAGATAGGTGCCTTAGTGTTCAGTTCTACCAAGATAGGATCAAAACTAGACCTCTAAGGCACTAGAAATACTAATAATGAAAAAGTAAGGTTGGAAAATTGTTACAGTCAGGTATCTGTATGGCTAGGCAACAGCTGACAAAATTAATCTCATTTAAGTCCTGTCTTCAGACATTTAAATATTGTTATGAGTCTGGGGCATAAGACCTGCCACTCACTATACTGCACAGAGCCAGGGGCAAAGCAGAGATTATGATCATTATCCACACATCAGGCTGAGAAGTCATCCATATAAACCCTTCCTGCCTAAAATCTCTCTTTGGAGATTATTTTAGTTAATTTCTGGCCAGTCTTTCATTGTCTAAGTCAACTTAGTAAGTACAAAGATCTTCCAAAATCTTATGTATTCCAGAAATCAACCTATATTCCTAATTGATCAGTCCCTTATGTAAAAGGCCTTACATGAAATCAGTACAGTATCATCATTTAATTATCCCCCTTTTAATAATATTTTTGGATATCAGTATAAGAAAGTAGACCTGACACAGGGAAAGAAGTGCTGAACACTTCTTGGCTGAACTCCGGTAAAATTAATTTCAAAACAACGTGGGTTGAGGTTTTTTCCCCTTATGGCAAGATACCCTTCACTGAAGAGAACTGTGTCGTGTAATCCTGGTCATCTCCATCATCTGCAGATTATCCTTGCGACTCCTGCCATTCCAACCTGGCTTTTTTCCCCAGTACTTACCTAGGATTGAATTATATCTTCATGCAATGATAGATGCATTTAGGAATATAATGTGTCTTTAGTTCTGTCTCTGATATGAGTAAGATTAATGTTTTCTGTGGTTTTGCTTATCAGAAAGCAAGGCTTTGAGGCTTCAAGTTCTTTGAATCTACTTCTGCCTGGGAATCTGAGACAAGCTAGAGCACATGAAAAAGCAGGTTTCATATTCTTTAAGTGTTTTTTCCTTTACAACAGGACACTCATGACTGAAACCATAAAACCTGGGATCCTGTTGTTCCTTTTCACACGAGTCTCTGTTCTCATGAGCAAAGATACAAGAACAGATTGAAAATGAGCTCGTTAGAGTTTCTATTCTACTGCAGTGGAAAGGCCCAGTCATCTTCACCAGTGCAGTCTGAGCAGTAGCCTATGTGGGTGCTCTTTGTTAAACAATCTTAGAAAAGTTCAGGTAAAACCAGCACATGTTTACATAATCTGTCGCACCATCAAAGAAAGCCACATCCACCAGAAAAATCACAGCTACTGCATACTCCGTGGCTGTGAACGTGCCACATCAGTTTCTTTGCTTTCTCCAGGCTTTCAGAGCCTGGCCAGCAGAGGCAGGTGAGGTAAGAACCCTTCCCCCAGGCACCACACTGACTTCACTGCGACAGGGACAGGTTCCTTTTAAGCCCACATTCAGGGTGGAAGGCAGATCAGAACCATCTGATTGCTGCTGGTTTGATTGTCAGTGAAATAGCATTAAAACGATCACATTGGTGGGCTGCTCCATTGGGTGTGTGAAAGGAAGATTCTCTGGTCATCAACTGTTGGTCTTGTTTATGCTGTTTAGGTAAAGGTACAACACTGAAAGGCAGCATGCCATTTTGGGGTGACAAAATTCAAACACACATTCCACTACAACTTCCTTTCTCCTGCTGCACATTTTCATCATAAAACAAGGACTTGGCTGTTTCAGCCACGGAGCTTGTTTTGAAAACTAGATTTAGAAATGGGCAGAATATAATTTTATATTTAAAAGAAGTCAAAGAATTCATTAAAAAGATCTAGGAATAAATTTGATTTAGCACTTAAATACACTAAAGCTACAGTTTCTATTACTAATAAACACAAAAATTCAAATTTTAATAGTAGGGACTTTGATGGAGACATTTTACATTCCTATATGAAATTTCATTTAATTCTGTCTCCCCAAAAATTATACAAAGTCATTTGGGTTCCTAGGTGGCACCACACTGATTTGGAAGATACACTCAAGGAAAAGGTTGAGGGCCAGGGGAGGACCTTTGGAGAATCAGCTTCTAGAGTAATTAGGAAAGGAAGCTTATGACAAAAATGTGATATGAAACAAGCATGAAATAGTTAAATTTGTGGAAACGGAGGAAAATCTCTCTTTCAATCAGGGTGTGCTTGTATTTAACATTTCCTTACTCCCCTAATAACTCTGTAACACAGGTAAAATACTCTTGCTTCATTTTACATTTGTCTGGCCTAAGCTTTGAAAGTATGTAAAGTTTTTGAGTACAGGTGAAGTAGGCAGAAAAATGAAAACATGTGATGCAATCTTAAAGTTATTTTCACTCCAAATATTAGCAGATCGCATTCAGAGTACCGGGCTCTTCATATAGATATTTCCAGGGCAGTGAGACCACTTCTTTTTCAATAGGAGAGAACAAAAGCAAGCAGAACAAACACAACAGCTGTTGTGCAATATCCAGGTGTAGGTTGGTGGTTCATTACACAAGCATCAGGCATGCTCAACTTCATTTTCCACTCTAGCACAACTAAGTAACATGCAAATATTTGTGATTTTTGTTTCAAATTGAATTTGTGTTTTGAGCTCAGAATATTATGACTGGACATAAAAGGAAATCTCAAGAAATAAAACTACAAGATACAGGAAATCTTTCTAATTCCTAGCAAAATATCCTAATACTGGTGTGACACCAATATATAAAGTATAATATGCAGTAAAAAAATTTAAAACCTCTTAGAAGGAAAGCTCGACTCCTTATCTTTTGCATTCTCTGAGGATATCAACAATGTCTTCCACACAGCAGTTTTTGCCATTTCATCAGAAATGTTTATCACAGATGGGTCATCTCTAGGCAAGAACAAACACAAATGCACAATAAAGCACTAAGCAATCAGTCTTTGTAACTTATTAACTCTATAGAACTCGTTGAAAACTATTGATAGCGATAACAATAAATAAGTGCAATGTCAGTTAAGAAATTATGTTGAGCTCCAAAAATCCTGACCAATGACTTCAGTATTCTCTTAAAACATCTTAGTGCTTTTTTAGTATTTCCCCCCTCCAACAGCACCTGTGAAATTACCCATTGCCCAAGATCTCACAGCATGCCAGTGGAACAGCTGGATTAAACAGGAATCCTAAGAGCTCCTAACAGTTCTCAGAGTACTTATTGTCTGAAACTCCACCTGCTTTTAAAACTATTTTTAAAGCAATCAAAAACGTTGACAAAGTCAAAGATTGATTTAATCAAAATGTCCCAATCCAACAAGCTAATCGGTAGCATTAGGCAGCACTTTGTAGCTGTTACACGTTGACCTTCACCTGGACTCCTCCAAATATGTATTTATACACTTAAGAATAATAAAGCCTTAAATGCTTTATTATTGCCTCTGCAATTATAATATAATTATTTATAATGCCTCTGCATTATTCCTGACTTCATGGTTTACGTATGACTTGACATTTAGTAAGCCCTCAGTAAAACTGCTTTCACAGTGTTTTGGGGAACCTCTTCATCAACCAATGTCTTGACAACTCTCTTTAGCTGTAGGACTTTGACCTTTACAGTACAGAGAGTTGGGTATTACACAGGCAACTCTACCTAAGTAAACACACTCTAGATCAATGTAGATCAAAACTCAAGATAAATTGAGCTAATTATTGCTTACATAAAATAGAACAAATAGGTATGGACAAAAGAAGAAAAAAGAAGAAAAAACCCAGACCATCAGAAGTGGAATCAAAAGTAAGAAACAGGTTGGGATTTTTTGGAGACATAGACGGGTGTCTATCTTAGGAGGCATGAAGGTAACTTTGGGTTAAATTATAAGAGGAGCCAGGTCTGAGATAAGTGTTCTGTGAACTCAGTACTAATGCAGAGGATCCTAGCAGCAGTTTCAAATCTTTATTAAAAACTTTTTTTTCTGAAAACCATAAATGAGAGTCCTTACGGACTGCCAATGTATTACTGCTACCTATAACATCAGATTTCATGCTTTATCAGTTGTGTCAACCCTGCATTGTGTCTTATCTACCCAGGACAGTGCTTAATTCAACTCACTGTCTCACAGATACAATCTTAATCAGAATGTCTTAGGATGTAATACTCCAAGTACCTAGTTTTTTCTGCTGAGTGTTCAAAACCCTTCCTGGCTTCCTGCTGGCATCAGGGTGAATGCTTTGACCTGCTCTACATCTTCCTTTCACACCATGCATGTCAGAAGCCATTATGAACAGCTTGATCCCTGCGGTCCTGCCCAAGCGAAAATTTCAGCTCGTGGGTTCATTTCCTAGGGACTGTGTGACCACATGGAATGACCAGAAAAGGGCTGAGCTTGTTTAATGCTGCAGTGTATGGTCTGGTTCATCTATCTGTACTCTGCTACCAGACAAACATCCTTCTGACATTCAGTCAGCATTCAGAATAAAGATTGTGGCATGTTTATTTGTTTAACTGCAACTCACCTAAAAGAGGAAAGGTATATTTTACCTGTAATGTCCTTCTAGTGGTAACTGCACAGTCCCTTCCTCTTCCATTGCTAACATACTTTGCTCTTCCTAGAAAGAAGGAATTTAGACGTTGAGACAGGATATGACGATATGAAAAGTGAAATTTATGTATTTTAATCCTAAATGTATTTGAATAATTTAACCCTAAATTAAGAGTTTAATAGTATCTTACTTTAAGAACTTTCTATAAAAGGGGATAAGTATTTATTTGGCATTCTTCAAGTAAAATACTTTTCAAGTCTTTTAATTTAAATGTTGACATTTAAAACCCTCTACTTTAAAAGATACGTCTGTACTTAATGTTGGTTTTGGATGCCAAATAGAGGAGATACTTATGTAACAATAAAAAAGAAAACTTAGTAACTGAGTTAGCAACTGTATGGTGAAATTTCAAATATGAATAACAGGATATATACATGCAATGTTAACATGCAAAAATCAGGAAGCCAAATTTAAGTCCATACATGCAGTTTTAATACTGATTAAGTTTTACTGCAGTGAAAGCAGTGAAACAAAACATCAGTTTCCACATGAACAGAAAAAAACAGGCTGAGAATTTAGGAAGCGAACTAGGATACATATCTACCAAAAATCTTTTATCAAATATTTTAAAAAATTAGAAAATCTATTGTAGGGGGAAGGGAGAAACCCCCTCAAGCACCATGTCCTGCTTGCAAGAACAATGGAAAACAAGTCTCTGTCTGCCAGACATCATCTTACAGGGATTCTCAAGGCTCACACCCTTGTTGGGCCAGGAGATTAACGTGCCTTCACATAAATGTAACCATCAAGTCCTGCCCTAGTGTCGCACTTTGTGTGTATGAGCTTAACAGACACCTAGAGGCCTCCACGTCTTTCTTCCCGGTATTAGATGGCTTTGTAACAGCTTTCCCTGGTGCCTGTTTGAAAGTGTGTGTTGGCTCTCCCAAAAAGAGCAGCTTAGGATTTTCTGGCAGATCACCCAAAACCCCACATGCATCGCACCCTTCGAGGACCAGGCATTAGCTGCAAAAGCCAGTTTTCCAAAGCAGTAAAACTTAAATTCTCTCTGCACAGAAATTTCTATCTTCTATGTTTTACTATTACAATTATTTTAAAAGTCAAAAACATTTTTCCTCCAAATGGAAGAAGTTCATTCCTATTGCAGAGAAAATTAATTGATTAACATCACAGTGACTTCCAAAGGAGGTCTGTGAGGAGAAGGCATATATAACATCTACTATAAATGTACAAAGCCTTGGAAAGACATGGCCTAAAAATATAAAAACAACTAAAGTGATGAAATTAGGATCCAATCAAATAAGTTTCAGATCTCGTCAACTATATTTCTGAATATTCTTGTGGGTAGAATACTTCTATTTTTAAAAGCCGTGTGATAGCAACTCTCCAATTAATTCCTTAGGCTACATGTCAGAAGTTTTATTACTAGTTAATTTTGTCATTTCCAGGCTTCACAGCTTCATAAGTTTTTGACAGTTGAACAGTTTTAATAATAGCTCCAAATATTTAGAAATGCCAAAATATGTAAAAGTAACCTCTCAAAATAGACAGTGAATGAAATAAAGTAACACCAGTAGATTTTCCCAGTTTCGTTTTCTGATGCCATCCTATCAAGCATGGGAAGGAAAGTGACATATAAGCAAAAGGATAACAAGGATAACCAGACCCACAAGAAGAGAGCTACCTTGGTTACTTTTCATTACTCTGAATTGTGATGACAACAGATACTGTGGTGAAACAACTCTCCAGTCTGCCTCAATTCAAGGGGGAAAACAATGACTCACATATTTTAATTTCAGCCTGGAACTTTTGCAGGCACATACTAAATAGTAAATAATCACTGTGGTGTTTATCACATAGGTAAAACCTTTTCCCCAAAACATGTTCCACAAAATTATGTTGACTATATCAAAGAAAGCAAAGTTATATAGTTCTCCAGGTTACAGATGAGGCATTGAGTTGTCAAAGGTCACAGAAGAATCCTAAAGTCAGAGAAATCTAGTTTTCATAGTTACATGCTCAAATTATTAGCTCAAGTCCTATTTCTGCAAATAGACTTAGCAGTGGGAATCCCTACACACACTGTTTCACTGGTCTCAGATCACATCTCAGGGTGTCCCTAGGGATAAACTGCTGATTTATCCATTCCCCTTGTCTAGTTCTTGCAGTACTCTTGTACCACCAAAAGCTGTCTCTCTCAGCTCCAGGCTTTGGCAGAGGACTTCAGGAGGGCATCTTAGAGGTCATCATTTACTATGAGGCTGGTGAGGCCCTGGCACAGGTTGCCCAGAGAAGCTGTGGCTGACCCCTTCCCGGAAGTGTTCAAGGCCAGGTTGGATGGGGCTTTAGGAGCCTGGTCTAGTGGAGGGTGTCAACCCCATGGCAGGGGGGTCGGAACTAGATGGGTCTTTGAACCAGCTTGTGATTCTTTGATTCTGTGATTTGCATGACTGTCCCCAGAACAGCCCTGCCTAGAAGTGACCACAACCTGACAAGACCAGTTGGCATCATCTGCACCTTCACCTCCCACTGCCACCACAGCCTCACACCATGCTGCTACTCAAAATTGCTGGCACAGGGCACACAACTTCCATTTAAAATAACCTGGCACCAACATATTCTGTCTACTGCTCCTGCAGTTACTGCTTCTGCACTGGTATTTGTCCCTCTCATCTATTGGGCCCAGTACTGGTCTTCCCTAATGCTTGACATTGACCAGGTGTCTGATACCTGCACAGAGGACAAAGACCTCCATCCCTAACACATAAAGTTACTTTCTAGTCCCACAGTCTGAGATGATATTCAAACAAGCAATTCATGAAGCAGCAGCTAGATGGAAAATAACCACCAAACCAATGAAAAACTGGTTTAAAATCTACAGTCAGAAAGATCTGAGTTTCACTGTCAAAACAAGGGAATATTCTGAGTGGAACTGTGTAAGAATCTGTCCTGTTTGAAGCTTTTAAGAAAGCTTCAGAATGATCTGAAATGCATAGTATTTGAAATGAGATGAGAAGTCCAGATTTGAAACAGTCAACTGAGTAGCAGAGTCACACACTGTAAGTACAAGTCTGAGGATTTGGTTAACAGTGGTAAACAGCATCACTGACCTTTTCATTAGGAAGTGGAAGGAAGTTTCTGCAGTAGCAGAAGGAAAATGCTAGCCCAGAGAGTAAAAGGGATACCACACAGGGTTATGCACTGCTGGCACAGAGTGATGGCGTGTGACCTTTGTGTGGCTCAGATGTAGCTGAGATATGCCATGCCCCTTAAATTCTGCAGTGCTTTCCTCAGCATCTCCTCCAGCAAGGACAAGATCAGTCCCAATGCAACATCAAAGTGCCATGGGCATCTGAGGGCTTTCCTGCAGACGGGTTCATCCCTACACATCACTTCTGGGGGTCTCAGGAACAATTCCCAGGAGCACTGTAGATACTATGGTATAGGACAGTATGGCAGCATAAGCATCTGCATCTAACAGACATCTCCACCTAAGCCTGTTAGCTTAGGACTTGTGTAAAATATGACAATATTACACCTTGGATACTGTTAACAAGTCCACCTGTTGCACAGAATATGCTTTATTTACAGAATTTTCTCTAAATGTCTGATGACAGAAGGCTACAGGCACACACACAAAAATCAACTCAAAAAACCAATGCCTGAAACCATAACCTACCTCTTTCTCAGCATCTTCCAGTTTCTTTTTCTTGCTCTCAGGCATCAAATCATCTAACCAACTGAGCTCCCGCTTAGTAAAAAAGAAATCCATGAGTTTTCGGACAAATACCAAAGCTAGGACCTGTAAAGATATTAGTTTAAAGAATCAGAAGTTAAGCAAGTAAAACTGCCAAATATGCTTGTAGAGGAATACTTCCAAAAGTGACCAGAGTTTACAGATAGAATTTTATCCTTTAATTTGGACAGGCCAACAGCTGGTCTTCCTTTATTCAGATGGAAGTATGGCTTGAAGCATTCAACAATCACTGAGGTCAGTGGATATCTTTTATTTTCAATTAGTGAAATAACCAGAGATCATTTAAGCAGTAGAATATATTTTTTCTTTTATTTACAGCAAGACACCGAAGAAAGTTCCTCAGTGCAATAAACAATCTTCCTTAATGACTGAATGTTATTTCTATACAGTGACTAAGCACTACCTCTTAAATAAAAGCAGCAAATAAATTTTAGGTTTTGTTTTGTTTTTTAAAGGAGAGTTTTTCCTCAGAGAATATACAGCAGTACTATCCACACATATAAGCAGAGTGAAGCCTAGACTCAAGCTAGCAGGTTTATGTAGGATTTTTCCTTACTTAAGACAGCATGAATTGTCCTTGAGTAATGAATCAGAGCAATAGTATAATTAACTGTCCATAATTCTTTTTTCTTCAGTAATACTTATCCACAAATGAAAAGGTATTTTTAGAGGTAATAAAAAAATAGTTCATACCATCATAGGAAAGACAATGGCAGCTCTTGAAACCTTTATAATCCACAGAAGCACAAGACAACTCAGCTGAATTACAGTGAAGAGATGGACCTTTCTAAGAGGAACATGCCTCAGATAAATAAAATCGGGCTGATGTTTTGCTGGCATCCAGAACAACTTTATCCTGTCAAAAAGCTGAAAGAAAATTTTTAACTTTGCATCACAATGAGCTGTAGGATCATCTATGCTGACATTCACATACTGCCTAAGGGGTCCTGAATATCCTAAGAATCTGGCTTGGTATTCTAAAGGCAAATACTGTGCAGAAGTTCAGAAGCACAGAAAGGACTACGTCGGTTACAGTCACAAGTCATGAACTGACACTAGTCTAACATACTCATCTCTCTGACTGAACCACCAGAGTAAAAATGAGAATCATAATAAAGTTTAATTATCTGGTTAGCCCTGCTACTTTAGTTCCTTTTGATGTTAAACGCACATTTGTTTCCCCAGGTATTTCTATTGTAGATGTGCAGAGATACTGGATTCCACTGAACTATATTCTGTATAGTCATACTGCAGGAAACATCCTGCTTGTAACAGCATCATATGTTGTACACAAAGAAAATAGTTACATATATGTATAAAAATACATTTATACTGCTAAGATTTCAAGTCAAGAACACTTAAAGTTAGTTAGGCAAAGACAAACTTCAAAGTTGACATGAATCACACCGAGTGGACGCTGGCTGATGCTGATACACACTATCACACTGCCTTGCTAAAACATTCAACAAGGCAGCTCTGCTTCCTTTAGCACACAAAAAGCTGATCATGGAGGGATCTCATCAAGTCTTTCAGCTTTTTTTGGTTTAATTCCCAGACACTCTCTCTCACGCTGTTTTCTTTTCCCTGTTGCACTTTTTCACAAAACTGAGACTAAAACCCAAGGAATGCCAGGAAGGCAACTGCCAGGCCATTAGCAACGGACACAGGAGGCTCCTGTTTTTCAGACCTATTTGGC
Organism: Gallinula chloropus; assembly: GCF_964237585.1. Classification (NCBI taxonomy): domain Eukaryota; kingdom Metazoa; phylum Chordata; class Aves; order Gruiformes; family Rallidae; genus Gallinula; species Gallinula chloropus. The sequence continues at coordinate 18,573,631 of NC_140090.1, read as the reverse complement.
TCCAAACTGACCTGAGACTTTGTGTCTGCTGCTATGACACAGTGATGATGGTTATGCACTATTTGTCCCTGCATGGATGAGCTGTGCTATATTCACACTGTCTTCAGGAATTTCAAGTTTCAGGAAATTTTAGTGAGCATGTGCAAACTGCATTTTTTTAAAAAGGCTTATGATTTGGCCAGATTTGAACAGATTTCCTTTTCACAGCAACAGCAAAAAGCACATCCTCCCACAAAAACCATCTTATCAAATCTCAATTCCTTGTCCCAGCTTGGGGGAGGGAGGAAGGAAGGGGGATGCTATAACTTTCCCAAGTAAAGATAGCCAGATTTTAACATGCCTTAAAAACACTCCTCAATAGTGTACTTTCTCATACTCTTGTTCTAAGAAACAGCTGAACCATATTAAATTGAAATTATCTAAACCTCAGTAAAAGCCAAACTACACTTCTTAGAATATCAACCCAAATGATAAGAGCTAGGCAAAGTTATAAAAGAAGAGTCTCTGAATAGAAAACACCAGTCAAAAACCAAGAGATGTTGCCATCTTTGCCCATAAATAATAGAGTGGTAAAAATGCAAGACATTTTTAACTTGCAATCAAAAATTTAAATATAAAGTAAAAACCCAGTCATTTTCTTTGCTCTTTGTATTTGACAACCTTTTTCACTGTATAATTTGTGTGCATCAGGTGATTGTTCTTTCTCAGTTGCCTTGGTATATCAACAATTTGAGTGTTTATGTAAGACGGGCTAAAGGATTTGACACCATGCCATTTACAACTGCAGTCATCCAGGAGAAATGGTACACAGGATACCATTACCAACTCTGACCCGAATACTGGAGTGCCTGGCTTCTGCCAGGGTTCCTGCTTAAGGGTACTGCAGGAATGCTGCCCTTCCACTAGACTTGCCCTTCATCCTTGAGTCAAGAAATTAAGCAACATGGGAACTGCAACAGTTCCAATTCCTGGGCTGGGGCATTTATTTGCACAGGAAATATCTTCAAAATCTCACCTATGTTAGTTTTAGCCAAGTTAGCCAAAGCCTCATATAGGCAAAGTTCAAGCAGGCAAGCAAGTGAATGGGGAGGCATGGGAGAGGGAAGAGATCCTGATAGCTGTTGATCAGATTTTAGGCTCAGCCAAAATTCCCTTGATAACAAGGGGGAACAGAACAATCACCACCTAAAATATAAAAAATTGGGGCACATTATCTAAAGGGAATACTCTATTTAAAGAGAATCCATTTTCCTTTTAAGTGAGTCACTTTCAAGAATTTAAGATTGGCAACATTCCTTTAAGATTATATTCAAAAAGATAACAAAATAATATAATAAGAATAGCTACACACTTTACAGAAAGCATCATCAGTAATACACTCTTCATAAATCCATTTTACCTGGATTCCCTTTAGAGATGAAGCACCCATGTAAAGAAATACGCCGTAAAGTACTGGCATAGGAATAAACTGCACAAACAAGCAGAGAAAGGAAAGAGCATATTAAATACCATTCAATTTTAAATGTTTCTAGAAAGACATTCTAAATAGTTGAAATTCAAAGTGCCATATGCCTGCATTAATCAGACAAGTTGTAAATTCAGAGTCACTCAATTACAAATTAATAACGTTTCTCAGAGCTTAAAGTGAAAGAAGAATCTGGCTCGATAACTTCATTTTTCTTTCATGGCCAGTTATTGCAATATACTTCATTTATTGTTAATAAATTAACAGAACTACATGAAAAATTAATGTTTGATTGATAATTATTTACTTAAAAGATGGCTCAGGAGAGCATCTGAATAATAAAGCTATAATCCTCATAAAAATGTTCAAGACAAACACAAAACCCTTCATACCGCTAGAAGAAACGTTCTGTGCTGTACACAGTCAAAAATGGGTAAATTGTTTCTATGGAATGACAGTTTCTTAGAGACTATTTTAAATGTTTGGATTCTCAGTATACAGTGTATGGGTAAAGGACTATTTTCATAGATAAGTGTCTTTTTTAAATACTAAGTACACGTAACACATGTTCAGTGTTTTCAAACTCAAGGGGTTTTGATATACTTAATAAAATACTACTGAGAAGTGCAAGTTCTTACAAAACAAATGCAAAACTCTCACTGATTTCAGAGAGGCTGTGTAATTCTTATAAACAGTAAGTATTTTTATAGATGGTATTATAATTGCATGTAACTAGGCACCAGTTTCAGGATGCTGGTGAGCTGAGTTGAGTTTTCAGGCAGCATGAGAGAATTTTCGTGTTCATTCCCAAGAAATGAACCCTGGAACTTCTCTCACAACTGTCAAAATATTTTTAAGTTATCCAAAAACCACAAAATGTTTTTAAATTTTCTAAATAAATGTACTTAGTGGTATAACTTGTTTCATGATAATTCGTCATGAGGCCAACGTAGAGACAAAGGGTGAACCTTCATATCCTACAGGTCAATGGCAGAATTCCCTTTGACTTCAGTCAGGCCAAATTTTTGTAACAAGGTTTTTATTTTAAATATGTTCCATGTCTCTAGCCCTTGTATTGTGCAAAACTGGAATTCCACTTTAGACTATTATTGTGTAACACTGTGCTAGTTACTAAGATTCCTGCAAAGGGCACTCATTAAGTTATATGGTAACGACAGTGAAATACTCAGTGCAGTATTCCGTGGCTTTTCCTCACTTCCCCAAATTACCTTCAGAATACTTGTCAAAAAGACAGATGAGCCCATAAGGATAAAAATCATGAGCCCCGTGACTCTTTGCTCCCGGATTCCAAGAAACTTCGGCTGCTCCCCTGGAGCAGAGCACTCTGATTCCAGTTTTAAGCTGTTCACATGGGAAATAGAGAGGACGGTGGCTGCAACAAACCATGGCAATCCCATAATAGAGCACACTCCAAGCATGACTGCCACCATGAGTAGGTCGAGATGGTATCCACATCCTTTCTGTTAAAACAGTAATGACAGCAAGAAGACATGAAATGACAACTGAACTAAGGAGAACACGTTTCTCAGCAGGCATTCCTAATGAACAGTCAGCGACAATTAAGAAAACGGTGCCTGGTAGGAAAAAATAGCTTTCTTCTATGTATTATCCAGGTTGGGTCAGTGATGATAGCAAACTGGTTATCTAAGGGGAATTCCTACTAGTTCACAGGAAATTATTCATGTTATTAGACTCTTTACAGCTGTGATTTAAGTGTATGTATTTCAAATTCACTTTACAATGGGCACCAAATATACTTCCTGCTTATGAAAGAGATACTATTAAGACAACATAGAACACATACATCTTCTGCCTTAGCTAAATCTCTTCTGTTTAAGAACATGCAGCTGCACTGCCAACTTTCCACTACACTAATCTTAATAGACGCTTCACCCATCCTTATACAGGATGCAGAAAAACATGTATTTTGATTCTTCCCTACAGAAAAATTCTTAACAACTGCAAAGTCAGTTTATGCTATAAAGTACCAGAATCCCACACTGAACCTTTTGAAGTTTTTATACATGGTAGGCACACGGTAGTTGTGAGTTTTCACTAACATACTTTCATCTTATCTGAGAACAGATAGAGAGAAATTAAGATGAATTAAACTATAATTAAGCTCTACATTAACCTATAAAATAATATTCGTTGTAGGGTACTGTTTTACTTTTTTGCCTATTGAGTACTTTAAAGTAGTATCATAAATATTCACGTGAGAAGTCGGTACAAAACCTTTGGGTTTGGATCATCTCTGTAATAGTCAAATAATCCGTACATTTACCAAAAGGAGGATGCTGCTTTGCTTTTCTACTGGTGGATGAAACTCTTTTGGCCGAATCTTGGATACATTTAAAAGCCTGCAAATACAACATGGACTTGAAAAGGACAAATGTGCTTGGTTGTAGAGATATTTGATACCATAACTGAGAGAGGTATTTCTTTTCAGTTTTACTAAGTATTCATACAGCTGCAAGCAGGAGCTCAGGCCATCTTCCTTTAAAAAGTCAGGTAGTTACTTATCTCCACAACATTTTTCAATATGGCAACAAATCCAGTGTCACGGTCTGATGAAACAGTGATGTTCATGCAAACAATGTGAATATGTTGAACCATAATTTTGCCTGTAAACCCATGCAAATGCTTTTTGACATAAAAAAAGTAACTAAACTAAACTTGGAAGGGTTTGCTACAGAGACTGCCAAAAGCTGAAATGTGCACTATTCAGAATTTGCTATGGGATGTATAAAAAAAGAGGGGAAAACGAGTTGGAAGCAAACAAATCATTTCTTTCTGAAGACAACTTTAACTTCTAAAATGGGAAGCGTCTGGGTTTATGAAAATGTAAGCCACATATTGAAATGAAAATGCCATCTTATTTGCTTACATTATTTAAAAAGGGGAATTCATATAAAGGAAACGAAAAGAATCCGCTCAAGCAACCTTCCCTCACTCCCCAAAAGTGCCTATGAGCCTTATCTCCAAGACACGTCTTGACAAACTCAGAGAAGTGTCAAACACAGATATTAGTTACATACACAATGCACTCAAAGAAAGACTTTAATTCTAAATCCTAACAGAGACACCTTTTTTTACCTTCTGACACATTTATGAGGAATGTATCTGCTAATGCATACAGAATCCGAGAGCATTTCCTCACATTCATACATGATCTGAGGAACCTGACATATGGGAAGAAAAGGAAGCATAGCAACAGGTGATGCTACACCAGACCCCAGCAAAACTAAAACGCAGCAAGACAAGGGGGCAGCCAGGAGGACCATCTGACTCCCAGATGCCAGTGCTGAAAAAACACATTCCAAAGCTTGGCAGCAAATTCCTGCATCTGTCAAGTTAACCACATGCAATGCTATGGATTGACATGAAGAGCCAGGCTGACAAAGAGGGCAAAAAAAGAACATATCAAATGTCACAATCATCCAAGAAGAGGCAGTGCAAAGTGAAGGTTGCAAATGCATTTGCTAAAGCAACTTGGGATTGGATTGCTGCTTATTAAAAGCATGTCAAAAAAAGCCTAAGCTCGCTGCATATACATGTACAGAAACCTGCTGCTAGATTTTGCCCAACAGTTTTTCAGAGGGGTGATGTCCCTTTTTCTCTCTCCATCTGTAGGCAACTAAAGTGTTAGAGAACAGAGCAGGAAGTTGTCCTATGTTGTTTTAAGAACCCATTGTGCCTCTGAAGCTCTGTTTTATTCTTCTCCCTTCTTTAAGATAGGAAGGGCATTAAAAAAAAAAGATGGGTAGAACCCCAGAGAATGATGAAGAGAGGGAAAAAAAAATCTGCTGTTACAAAATAACCTCTGAATAGTTTCTCAAAATCCAATCCATTGTATTAGTACTGTCAATATCTGAAGACACAACTAATATTACAGCACTTAAGGAAATTATTAACATGCAGACTTTTTTTCTTTAGGTGAACAGGTATCATACTTCTAATAAAGCAGAAAGGATAGCACTTCATGATTCAGAATCTCTCTTCCAAATCACATTCATAAAGACTTAGGTAAGGCAGCAAATCATGGACACAGGGCACAGGTACTACACAGATGAAAAGCAAAAATGCGTAACATTTTAAAAGGGTGCTATGTAACACATAATAAATTAGCATACTCAAGTAGATGAAGGTACAAGACATAACCTGAAGCAGCAAACAACAGTGAAAATAGAACTATGTGACTGAATACCTTTAGTTTATGTTCTTTTCTATTGATAATGACAGCTGTGATCTGCTGGTCCATAAAGATAAGGATAGTACAAAGCAGGGCTGGAATTACGGCAGCTATCACTGTCCACCAAGGATTAGGCCCCAAAGGAGTAATAAACCAGCCACGATCATCTCTGGTGGGCTATAAAAACAGTCATGCATGAACAGTCAGAACTCTAAGAACTGTTTACATTTCAACTTCAAAGAATACATACAAAAACATTACTGGGATATGATTTCCTTTAAAATCAACCGATATAAGAGCACAGAAAAATGCTAAACTTCCTATGATACCCAGAAAATAAGTTTTATATAATAAAATAATCTGAGACACACACTTGGTTGCATGTGACACAATGAACCCAAAATTTGGAAGGAACCCATGAACATTACAGTAATCTAAAATTTGGGTAATTTGAGCTAGGATGGTCTTCACACAGGAGTGTGAATGGGCCTGATGGGTGAGGACGGGCCACAAATCAGAGAGGTTACATGGCACTTGATGAACATAAAAGTTTCAAAATACTATTCCAATTATGAAAAAATATAATAAACTCACTACAGCCCATTACTTTGTCAAAATAAAAACGGCAGTGCATTTATCAACAAATTACCTTAAAAGCATTTGGAACTTGAAGTTTCGGTGATGGAATCCCAATGGCATAGTCAATTAAAACCATGGACAAAATAGTGAGAAAGACAGCAAAATCGCTGACAACAGATCGTACCTTTGAGAGAAATTACAAGAGTAACTAAAACATTCATGTGTAATTTAGAATTTATTTTTCTTCACTGTTTCAAGACATTTTGTGTTTACAGCTAAACCCATGCTTACTCTGATCCAGTTTTCTAACAGAAAAGATGCACTGTCCACTTCACCAGCCGTTTGCAATGCAGATTCAATTCATGCTTACACACAACTAATGACAACTTTTGAATCAAAAACATGGCACACACCTTTGTTGGGAAGTACCGGCTAGTTTTGAACTGCTTCAGTGTGGATGACAGCGTTACTGTAGAAAAGAATAAGATGACAGACCAGAAGAGGACATCTGGAACATAAGGGCCATGATGACCACAGGCTCGTCCAACAAACTCTCCATGAAACTTTTTACATTCCTACCAGGGAGAGCAAATTAGTATTGCTGTGAAAAATATCCATGCTTGCACTGATTTCTTTTCTTTCCAATTACTTTCTAAATTGGAAGCAGATTGTGTTACTAGAAATATTAAAATAATTTTTAGGTATTTATTGGTTTAAAAACTTAAACTCTTAACATTTGTATCTAGTCTGCATAGAAGACTTTCCCCAAGAGAGTCTCTTTTTTAACCAGAATTAAATGAAGTCACTAAAAAATACCATAAAGTCATTAATGTAAAACTAGATTTAGTTCAAACTGAACCTTTATTTATTTTCTGTTTACAAACACGGATCTGCACTTCCTCATTCCTTCCAAGAGAGAAAGTGCAGTTCAAAATCTACCAAGTGAAAGGTTGCTCCTGGTGCATACTCAAGAACTGATTTTGTATTTCGACTTCCCAGACCAACTCAAGAGAAAGCTACTTGGAATGTTCAGCACGAGACCAATGCATTTAATACCACATGGGGGCAGCACATTCCACAATCTGATAAAATGCAGTAAAACCCAAAATCTGTAACACTGAATTCTATTCAATATATTACACAATCAAATATTCTGATGCAGTAGAAAATATATCTAGCAATTCTCCAGTACCATCCTTAGTTAAAAATCACACTTTTTACAAGGTAATAAGCAAAGAAACAGAGTAGCTCTAAAAATGAGCTACTACCTCTGGACTCTGCAATCTTTTCCTTCTCCTTCCTAAATCCCTCCCCACATTTAAAGCAAAAAAGAAAGGCAGCACACAGAATCAGAGATTCCAGGCCGCAGTATCCTGCCAGGTCAGGATTTTTTAGTATCAAATGAACTGGTTCCCTGGCTCATATCAGGCTCATGCCACAAGACTATGGGGCCTGATGCATTATGAAAAACTTTGGCTTTGAACAAAGACTCACTTGAAAAAAACTACAGTTGCTATTTGATGACTGTGAGAAAAAGGAGCACAAAACTTTTTATAGATGTAGCAGTAAATCTGAGGCAAATATAATGCACTCCTGACTTCAGAATTAAAGGGTCTGGGCGGGGAAAAAAATTTTCAGGAAATCCAGAAGAAATTCTCAAGATTCTGGGACATCAAACAGAAAACTTGGCCTGGCCTGAGCTGGACCTTGATGTTGGAATGGCACAGGGGTGAATGTCTTCATATATCCTACTGAAAATTACTTTTTCACCACCAGAATAAACACTTTACTCATGCTAGTTTTGTCATAGATAGCAAGAAAAAAAAAAAAACAAAAACAAAAACAAAAAGTTGGTCGTATTGTTGTTTTTAAGAGAAAGAGCCAATCTAGATCTTCAGAAACTTGAGACTCTTACACAAGGCACAACAGGAAGGAAGAAGCCGCCAAAGAAATACTGGGATGAGACCAGTCAAATATTTATAGGCAACTAGGTCTCATCTGCTGCAATTCTCTAAATAGGAGAATTGACATTTCCTGATGATATTTGCAAGAAATAAATACATGAAAGAATGAAAAACTTCAGCTATTTCTTTGACAACTCCAGAGACTCATGGGAAAAGTCGGTCAGTTATATTGCTACCCATGTAAACTCAAATTTCGGTAACAAGCTTTTACAGAAGTTTTAAAGGGTTTTATATAATGCAGCAGGTTTTTTACATTTATAGTTAAAACAAAATCTGTTATTTTAAATCTCCTCAGCTGCAAATGTACTCTGAAAAACACTGTCAGAGATCTGAGAAAGTGAGAGGAGGAGTCTGCCCCTGCACAGATGCTCTTAGAGTGTGCTGCAATTTTGAGAATATTCATTCTGGATTGCTGGAATCCCTCAGGCCAGCAGTTCTCAACTTTCTCTCTGCTGTTGCCACACCAACAGAGTTGAGGAGCAGGCCTTCCTATCAAGAGAGAGCAGCCATGGAAGGAAGCTCTTGCTTAAGTCATGATAGGAAGACACCAGTTCTGCATTCCTGCCTATGAAAGAAAAAACAGTCCCCTGGATTGGCTTTTAAGCGTTTCATTTGGTTATACCTACAATGGAGTTTGGGGTCTTATGCACTGTGTGATGAAATGATACATTTGTGAGAAAAAGTGGTGGCTTGATCTCAAACTATCTGTAGCTTGTTCTCCCAGCCCCCCCCCGAAAGAAAAAAAAAAATTACACAAGACATACATAACACTGAAGGCCGACGTAAGGCAGAAATTTGGTCACTGAACAGAAAGCATTAAAAAATTTCTCCCCTTCCTCTCTTTTATAGTCCAAACATCTGTAAGAATGTTTTAGGGGAAATAAATACTTCTAGAGTCTTTCTACACAAAGGAACTTTGGTTTTGCCATCTGGCAGAATTAAGGACAAATTGGTTGTCATTTGACATGTTTAGACTTAATCTCAGTCAAGCTCTTGTGCTAGTGTGTCAAGTTTCCCAAGGAAGGCACAAAATGTACACACTTACTTCAATGTGTACTATAAAGGCTGCAGAATGCTTACAAAAGGAGAGAATGCTACAAGTCTATACTAACTTTTGTTAAGTATATTTTATGCTTTATTTGAACAAATATTATGAGAAATGGCGTTTTTTCAGTATATTTGCTGCAGTACAAGAGAGAAAATTCTTTATGCTTATGCCTTTATTTATTAAGTTCCAATATTTCACTTACGGACACAGTTAGGTTCCCCCATGGCACATCAGATGCTGATATATTGTAGTCCTGCCAGTATCGTAAGGTTTTATTGCTAGGATGTTCTGGTTCCACACAATTGCATCTGAAAAGACAAAATTGTATTTTTTCCTTAATAATTAAAGATGTTTCAGATATTAATCCAAATTATCAGCTTTATGACATAGTGAAATTGTGCTCTACTTTGCCAGGTAATTTCAGTTCAAATGAATCCAGTAGAGACATGCTTTGAAGCAGTTTGTAGTTCAGTAGCTAGTGCTATATACTGGACTATATTTGCCGTGAGGTGCATATGCATATATAGTACATAATGTGACATATTTAAACTACTGTCCAGACCAAGTTTTTCCATCTATTTTCTTCCTATTCCATTGATACTTCTGAGCAAAGCCTGTAATACTGAAGCGTGTCAATCATGTTCCATCCCCTTACACTTAACACTTCCCTACACAGGGATTAGATGCTGTGGATTGTTCCAGGCTGATCCATGTCTCAAACGCAGTCTGTATCCTCTTTCTTTCCCTTTACCAGAATGCCTTTGCATGCAAAGCTGCCACACTGCCCAGTCAACTGTCAGGGCTCTGCAAGATCACCAGACTTGGTGAACTTTTGTGCCCATTGATTTTCCTTTCCCCACAGCTGCCTTAAAAGCATGTTTTTCATTCTACATTGTGTATTTTAACATACAAAACATGATGAGGCACTGTGGGAGGAAAATACTGCAAACAGGCAATTTTACATCAAAGTTAAGTCTTTTAAGCCTCTGAACCAACTGTGGGAAGCTTTTTCTTTCACAAAGCCTTCAACATATGCAGGATACTCTAGGATCCAAGATGTCACGTGTGTTTTGCAGTTCTTTTCAAATTAATCCTACTTAAAAATCTGTGGTACTATCTAACCTGCTAGTATTTTAACATGCTCATGATGTTTGCAAATAAATTCTGCACTCTCCCTTCTGATAAAGTTTTCATGAGTAGATGGGTACAGGGTAACATCTGCCTATACAGTAGAGAGCCATTAAGCATACATTTCTGTTCCAGTTCTAGACGTGTATCAGTTTATTCACCTCAACACATATTTTCTCTGTGGCTGTGTGTCTTTCTACAAAATGATAATTCTCATCTAGATTTTTCATATTTCCTACATAAGAAATTCTACCACCTACATTATGAGCACAGAACAGTGCCAGTGTATTTCAATTACAATACTATTAATGTGACAACATCTGCATTTAATGTTGTCTTTGTGCAACTCCTTGCTTTTATTTTAAATGCATCTATGTTATAAAAGACAGAAAAACCCCTTACAGCCCATGAACAAAAATGAAAATTAAAAAAAGCAAGAAAAAAAAAGCAGGGAAAAAAGAAGCAACAGCGTTCAGAAAAAATAGAGGGTCTGAGCCAAAAGTCATTGAAGTAGATGGATCTTTCAAACATATTTAATATGCTTTGGATCAGGCCCCAAGTGCAGAATGCGTGTTCAATGCATAGTTTATAATACTACAAAATGGGTTAAATGAAGCGCATCACTACTGGTGAGCTACGGTAGCATAATAAAGTCAACAAACAGTATGTCTGTGTTATTGCCAGGGAGTATTTGATGTTCATGCAACAATACAGAGGTGGCTATTTCAGGTTACTACTGTTTCCTGTGAGCACAGGAGCACCCTGCCCCCTGATGTCCATCGTTGATCGAAGACTGGCCAGACGCTGGGTGGTGGCCCATTGGGGTTTGATTGCAGTAGGCCAAGGTGACATGGGCTGTTCAATCACAGTCACTTTCTCACTAGAAGGGAAGACTGTGCATGTACAGGGCATAGCTACACTTGCTGCAAACTGCAAAATTACATTTAAAAGTTAGAGATGTCAAAATTTCTATTTCCTTAGTCAGAAGTGTGCTAATTGAAGCTATAGTTTAATAAAGCTCAAGAAATTCACCTTCAGTTGAGATCATCATCCTGTTTATTTCTACCACTTCCCTCTTCATGGCATTCCAATCTGGCCTTTACCAACTTTCACAAGCCTTTACCTACAGCAGACTGCTCATCAGCATGCAGTGACATATGCAGACCACCCATGCAGACCAAATCACCCTGCACTCAGCTTTTGTCACTGAATGGGTGCAAAATTTTGCCCCAACTGTAAAGATTAGGTCCTGGTTTCTACCAAGAAGATATAACACTATATTGTTTTTATAATTGCATGTCTTCTGGCAACACTGGCATTTTTATATGAGTTTATATCATGTTATTGCAGCATCCAACTAATTGCTTAACATCACAGAAATGTGAGATAGTAAGATAGTCCCTGTCCAGCCCCAGAAACACAACTGGAGGCACCATTCATTGCCAGAACATATAGGATTATCTACCAAAACAAGAGAATTCATTACAGATGTAATTGCTTCAATGATGACTATTTCCCAACACAACTGACCTACAAGGAGAAACACGAATTAGTGAAATAAGGTATCTTGGTTCTGGCCAGGACGGAGTTAACCTCCCCAAGCAGCCAGCACGGGTGAACTGAGTTAGCCTGGCTAGGTCAGTCAGAGCTTTCATGGGGGAGTGATGGGTGAGAGGGTCTAGGATGATTCCTGTCATTGTTTTCACAGCAGCTGGAGGCTGATAGATACACCAGTCACTCCTTTCTCTATTTAGAAGGTCCTTATTTTGCAACTAGGCAAAAATCAGTGGAGCTTGCTTTCTTCTAGGGTATTTAAAGCCTATTATAAAGTGGCTTGTAAATCTGAGGTAGACTAATAACTCATTTCAGACAAGACGGTCTTCTGGCAAAGGGTAGAACCATAAGATCAGAACTGATAAAAGGATAAAGTACCAGAAAAGTATCAGCCCAAACCCAAGAAAACAAGAAAAATAACCACAGCAAAGAGTATGTATTGTCTTTACATCTTCCAAGATGCTCAAGAAATCTCTGGCAAATCAGGATGGGGCACAAAGGTAGGCTAGAAATAACAAATTTTAGAAATGGCTGACAGACTTGTATCCTCTGGAGCCTGTACCGCTCTCCCTCTTACAGGAGGATCAAGATTTCAGCTAAATCTTCAGCACCAACCCAACTGCAACAGGCAGTATAGAGTACTGATGGCACCCCCTTGCCTTCTTCATCCTCTCCATCTCACCATATATTTCCTAGCTCTTTTTGCCTTTGTTTCCTAAGTATCAATTTCATAAATTTCATTAGTCTGAGGCAGCCATCATAACTTCACTATGTGCAGGATTTCCTACAGTTTTTCCTGTTTTTGAAGATCAGAGCTGCAACTTGACAACAGCAGCCTCAGGATATCTCCAGCAACCTGCAGTGTTCCTTGTTCCCCAAAAGGAAGAGTTATTACTATCCTTAATAGCACTGAAAAGATGGTCCATATGATCCTTCTTTATTTGGACAACAGGCAGGGAATATGGGTTAGTAAATAAGAAACCTGCTATTTTATATGTAAAGTTGGTGAATATTTGTCCTCACCTTTGTAGATCCACATTAAAAGATAAACGTTGTTGCTCAACAACAGTCAGGTGAAAGTTTCTGTATTAAGAACACTTTGATCATGACTGTAACATTCTGTTTACCACAAAACAAGAAACTTATTCCCTAGGCCTATTTATTCAATTGAAATTAACCCAGGACTGGTGGGGGAATGCCTCTAATTTCTACCCCTTGCCCCAGATTCTTCAGATTCATCTTTACAATTTCCTTCTCTTCAAACTGTCATGTGCAACTTCTTCCCCACACAGACTTTATAAACATGCAGCACAGTGCTAATCCATTCTGCTGCCATTACAGCCACTATAAGAACCCTGAACAAGAGCACTGCACAGTGCTTTTATGAGTAAATAGAACACACTTAAATGGTGCAGCTCCTTTGAAGCTTCTTGACCATTCATCCCTTGCTATGTTTTTGTTTTCAAGACTAGGAGGCACTGACTAGTGATGATTCTATCCAATTTATGAGGCACTATTTTGGAGCTCCTGTTTTCCCTACATGTATATATTACAAGATACACCTATTTATACTAGCTAAGGATTTGAGATATAAAAGATGCAACTGTAGCTTCTTCAGGATTAGCCAACAGAGCATTTCCCCCTTCTAGAAGGGCAAAATCTCTTTCTGGCTCATTTAAAACAAAGAATGAGATTTGCTCAATATGAATATTTATATTATTTTTTTTAAAAAAACAACAGGCAAGTATGACAAGTAAGTTACAAAATGTGCTTGTTTAAACAGTATGTCTCACTGAATATCAGAACACATATTTTGTAATACGAGTAGGACGTTTTTCCCCTAAAACACAGATTATGCACTATAAGTGTACTGTGACTTGATCACATAACAGAGTAAGAAGATGGTATGGAATCATAGAATCATTTAGGTTGGAAAAGACCTTTAAGATCCCCAAGTCAAACTGTAAATGGAAGGTGGCATTGCTAATTCTGTTTTAAAAGGCATTTGAATATATGCGTAAGTATTCTTTATGTTGCATTTAAAAGGCTGAAGGAAAGAACATCAATAGCAGAATGCTATGCATGTTTAGGCTGTCTCCAAATATACTGTTTTCATGTGAGTTATGGGCAGTTGCAGAGTCTTTCTGTATGTCTAACAACTGCTATGGGAAGGGGACATCAAAAATATCACTTCCATGCTGTCCCATACCTACAATACCTGTATATGCCTGACATATTTACCATATTCATTCTCACGTCAACATTCATAACACTGAAATCAAAGTCTCAGTGGAAAAGAGACTGGAAACAAAATAATTAATACTGATAGGAAAAGGACTTGTCAGTTATGTTCTATTCTCAGTATCACAAACCCTTTCAAAGCACAGCTGTCACGGCAAAACAAGATATTCTCTTCATTTATTCATGAGATCTGCCATCCTGAATTAGACCATTGAGTCATTAAGTTAAGTAGCCCATCTCTGACGATCATGAACATCAGTAGGTTTCCACATATATTCTCTAAAATTGAAGTCTATATAGTTTAGCTGGTGAAGTTGAGGAGGAAAATAGAAAAGACTATAAAAGTATCTAGACAATGTACTCAGAAGCACAATTTCACATACACAGAGAGAGAGAGAGAAATCAGAGCAGGGAGAGGCAAACTAATATTATAGTGAAGAAATTTCAAAGAATCAGGTTTCTTTGGATAGCACATCAGGAGAATAATATTGTTCTGGCATGGGAAAATCTAAGAAACAGATTTATCATCACACTGTAGTTTTGTAAACCTTGACTGTCACTCATAAAAGTTGGTCTTTATTGTCTGCCTGGTGCAGTATGCAGTCCATGCATTCTTAGCAGTACTACAGTATGTAACTGTCATATGTAGAAGTTGAAGTGCAGAAAAGTAGTGAAATTACGTGGGATTATGACAACTCATCTGAAAGCTTCCACTTGGAAACAGTTGAGGATGTTGCTTCACACTGCTTCCAAAATTTAAAAAAACAACAGGCACCTGAGGAGAAGATCCAGTACAACACTCATACAGAAATATTATACTGTAATATATTATAATGCTATATGGTCAGCTTGAGTTTTCATTATTCAGGTGCGGTGTATGAACACGCATAAAGGTACTGTAACAAAACCACCCCAGGATTTTACATAAACCTGTCTAGTATTTGAAGGCACTGTGTAGGCCACCTATCAACCACAAACTGAATGTTGTGGGGAACTGCTTAACAAGGAGATCTGATTCCAAAGGAGAGCATCTAATAATAATGTATTTATATTGAGTTATATAGATAACAAAAGACTTAAAACTTGCTTGTGCAAACAGCAGTAGGCACAAAACTAATCTTCACAATGCCTTCTAGAAGTAATGGTTTCTATAACCTGCAAAAAAATACTGAGATTGACATGATCTTGGCTTCTTCATTACATCAGAGTGGGATTTTCTACTCCTAATGCTTAAGTGCATGTCAATACCAAGACAGATTGCAATATGCATATTACTATGCCAAGAAACCACTTTAAAATTATTCAATGTAATCTGTTAATAATTGAGTAACTTCTGGTAAAGAATTATTAAAAACAGCATGAATTCATCACTCTGAAAAAAGAATTAATAAAAAGCAAAAGGTATATAAAGTCCCAAGATCCAAGCAACCTCACACTGAGAAATAATTGATCTTCTGTATTCCAAGATAATTATCTTAAAATGCTTGTATTTTAAAGAAAACCGGATTGCTTTCCAAATCACATTCCTTTCATCCACAATGCTTATTTTGTTTTCCTTTTGAGAACCTCTGTTTTAAATTCACCAAGACATAGGGCTCTCCTTTCCCAGCAAAAATTATATCCTAATATTTAATAAACACATTAAAATTGATGTGCATCAGTGTTCCAGGATTCACTAACTGGAGATACACTTGTTATAGGAATAGGAAAAAGCAGGAGGAGGAGAATGCAGAAATAAGAGAGTTGCTATGCCAACCTACAAATGCTAATGGCATGACAAATACAAAAAGGTCACAGAAAAAAAAAATAAAAAAAGAAAAAGAAAGAAAAGCCCAGGCCAAAAAGTATGTGTATTTTATTTAATAAACAATGCAGCTAGTGTATTTAAATTCCTTCAAAACAATGCAGTCTAAAAAGAAAAAAAATGCTGCACGGTAGCACACTGAAAATCAGGTTATCTTTGTCCTTCGATTTAGCTCTTAAATGCCTTATTCTTTATCATCCATACTGTAAAGACACTGTTTTAAGAAAAGTTAACATATGAATGCTGAATGGATTTGCCTGCAAGTGTATTACCTGATGATCAGGGCCAACATTTCAATACAGAGTAACAAACAAGTAGAAAGAAAAGGTGTAAAAAATGCATTAGGTCTAGTTCCATATTAATTAGTTCGTGTAACAAAAGATATGTCTGTCTTTTTGAGACAGAATTCCATTACAAGCTCAAACTCAAATCTTCTACCTAATATAGTAAATATGAACTTTTAAGACATCTTTTAGGAGGACTTTCAGCTGATTTTCAAATACTTGGATCTGCTTGATTAAAAAAACAAACAAACCCAACCAAACAAAAAGCCAGAAAAATCCCAACTGTTCTCAATGTTCTTCTACTGTTTGTTACAGCAGATACTAGTAATGACTCCTATACTCTTAAATGTAAGAGGAGACACGTGTAGCACAGTCTTTTACATCAAACTCCTGCAACAGAAATTGTTTATGACAGAATTCAAACCCACCTAAAGTACAGAATGGGTTTTGTTTCTCATTTGATACAAGGTTCCAGTCTGGTTGAAATACCAACCATTTTAAATTACTATTTTCTTTCTCTTTCTAGTACCCTAAAAGACAGTATAAAGACAGCATGCCAATGACTTTTCCTGGGTCACACTCATGTCTTCACCAGAAAACACAGACATTTTACAGTATACCCTGAGTTTTCTAGCACAGAATTTCAGATGCAAGATAAAGTTTTACATAGGCTTTGGCTGAGCATTCAAAGAGAAATGAGTTGCTCAACCTTTTGAAGTTCACCCGTTGCTAATTAAAGAACTGCCAAGGCTTTACTAACAATTAAAAACTTGTCTTTAAAATCCCCAAAGAGGAAACTGCAAACAGCTGTTTTAATTAGCAAAACAGCAGATACTAATTAGCTTCTGTATCAGAGTACGCTGGTCCTTTAAGGACAGGACCAGTTTCAGCCCAAGTTTGTTCCCCATTTAAACTACAAGTAGGACTGGAGTCAGATGCTCCTAATTCTTTGTGAAAACAATATTCCCTATCTTCAAATGCACAAAAATGAGATTTTTATTTCAAGTAAGCTTTTATACTTATTCATCTTCTATTTTCAGGGCTTTCTGGAACTGATATGTGCACCAACATTAACTGTGGGTTACTTGAAATCTCTTGTCCCATGATGATCCTCTGGGAATGGCAATTATGATTACCTTCACGTTCTGGGTAAATGGCCACTGTGTCAGAACACAGTAATACATGTCTACCTGCACAACAAACCCAAGAAGTTCAGGTTGTACCAAGCTTGCTGTGAAAACATCAGTCATTCGGGCAGCTGATGTAGAGCTGCTCCAACACAGAACATCTATTTTCTACCAGACCATCAGGGTCACTTCTGAAGAACTAAGAAAAACTCACATGAAGGAACAGGGAGAGGAGAGAACAGAAGAGCCTGGAATTACCCTTTTGCTGTGTTCAAAGCACAGATCCTTGGAACTGGCAGATGGGCTCTTACAAGATAATCAATATGCATAAAGGTCCCTCCAACAATCAGGTTTTAAGTTAAAAAAATATAAGCTGCATCCCATAAGAACTGTGTCTACAGCTAGTCATTTTTGTATTAGTGGGGTCAGTTGCCATGGACACAATATTGATAATAACTGGAAAACTGCTGCAAGCAGAAGGTACAACATAAATACCTAAAGTTAAATGTAATGCAATAATTTAAAAGTCAAGTTATTTGTATTGTCTACACAGAGTGAAAAAATAACTGAGAGCAATAAGTATGAAGTGATGACCCCATGAATAACTACAAAACTATTATATCAAATAACTTTGATAGCTATATATGTGTTTGAAACCACCAAGCAGTGGTCAAATCTTTCTTCAAAGACGACATTTGTCCTACAGATTTGGAAAATCTAACACTGTTGTGCTGATATTCAAACACTGCAGAACAGGACAAGTCAATAGCTGTAATTGGAGGATGACAATTGCTACTCTCTTACCTTTCTGCTTGCTCTGCACATTCTACATTCAATGAAGACTGTTACTAAGGGCAGGCAGCAAGTAAACACCCCCCTTCAAAAATCAATCTAGGATTCTGATTAATGAATGAAATTTAAAATAAAATCAAATGCATTTTATTTCTAAACATAAGGACTATGGTGATAAAACACTATCATAAAATATAGAAATACCTATCACTGTACTCCTACACAAGCAAGACTGCTAATCCTATTCCTCTGAAATCTCGAGCTGCATCACAGGATTCAGCTAACCACAAATAAAGCTATCTACCCAGGAATCTGTATTTCTATTTGTGCTTATTAAATATTTTAACATCTCAGTTCTGCCTGCTAAATGGCTTCTGAATATTTTTAAAATAGTATTTCAATAACTGTTTTTCAAAACTATATGAGAACATCATGTTCTCTTTCCCTTTGAAATTATTACTTTAAAGCAGTAAAGGGAAAAGAATTACAAATACTGAGCCTTTAGAGTAAAATAACAACTACATAGAAGTTAAGGGAAGTTAAATAAGACCAGGATAACACCTAAACTGCATGTATGGTCTATTCTTGATCTTTATTGCTTTCTCTGGAAATCAATATTCTCTTGTCTGCTGATTAAACTATTAAAGAGAAATATTTTTTCAGCATGATGAGAGAGTATGTCAGAAAAGAACTATAGTTTTGACAATTTAACTCATTCTCTGTATTAAGGTATATAATGTGCATACAGATTCAGGATTTACTAACTATTTTTCTAGTGATAACATACACAAAGCTCAAATGTTTTCTCTGTTGCTGTGTTCTGTTTTTCCCAGTTTAAAATGCAAATGAGACATTTGGTTGAGACACTCCTGTTTTTCCAGTGAACAGAAGATGTGGCACTGTTCAAGCATTGTTCCTTTTGGGCCCCACCCAGCTCATGCAGAGGGTTCAAATGAGTTCAGTGAAATAACACGGGCATTTCTGGAGAGGGATCTTCTCCAAAAATGCTTTTTAATGACACTTTAGTTGCTGAGGTGACCAGGCTTAATTGGCCTCAACACAGATGAGGATCTTGTCCTTTACTAGAAGAACGGTTTTGCTCTCATATCACAAATGTAGCTATGAGTTTTTCCTTCTAAATAAAACTATATTGATTAAAGCCATTCACTTTTCTATTCCCCAAGTAGAATACTACTTGTCAAAAGTCCACAATAAAGCTGCTTAAGTTGAGGGATTAAAAATCATGCTATTAAGAACACATTGATTATGACAAAATCAATCACCACTGAGAAGTACCTAATAATTCCAAATCCATTTCAGTTCTCTAAGTTTGAACTATAACTGCCAGAGAGGTTAAACCAAAGGAGGTCTAACAAATTATATTCTTTTTAGATAGGTCAATATTTCAATTTGGAAAATAAACCAGATAAATTCAATACAAAAATGTTGCCTGAACACGCAATAAAATATTATAAATCAGAAGTACAGGGTTACAATAAAAGATCATTGAGTTATACCTCATTAGATAAAAATGTGAATAAAAACCTAAAGCTCCAACTCCTATTTATTCTTCCAAGAAGAATGTGTGTAAGCTTTTCCAAACTCCAAGTCAAGATCTTTTTTTACTTCAGTAAACATGTACTGCTTGTACCTACAGAAACTACTACTTCCATATCCCAGCATCATGCCTGGTTCAATAACTTCCACATGTTAAGTTTGCAACTACTGCAAACTTCTACTGTGCACTGGTTTGCATTTCTCACAGAGGAAACATAACCCATAAAAACCCCCAGAGTTAACAGAAGAAATCTTACTTACGAGTATTTTGTCAGCAGATCCAAATCATTATGCATATTGATCGGGTATGTCTCACTGAGATGAAACAGCTTCTCTAAGGCCTCATAAATGAAAATTATGCAGATAAGAGAAGCAAAAGCTTCTTCAGTAAACCGGGTAATGTAGCAGACTAGGGAACTTGCATCAGTTGCAACAAGGATGATGCACAGGATTGCAGTCCACAGTCCAATGCTGGCTCTCAGAGAAAGGTATGACAACCCATACTCTCTAAAAAAAAGAAAAAAATTAAAGAGTTTATCTTTTGTGCAGCCACAGTATATGGAGAAGAGGCAGCTCCAAAATTTCCTTTGCCTAGGGATGTGCAGTTCTGGGTACAGTCTGAATCAGAAATCACTTACCTATTGTGAACTGAATATACTGCCAAGTCACCTCTTGACCTGAGCTCTCCTCCCAATTAACAGGACACAAAGAACTCTATTTCTTCTGAAGTGAGTGAGCAGCTTTTAGAGTAGTCACACACATGAACTGTATAGTGTCCAACCAGTTTTTTTCCCATATCCTGCCTTGTTTACAGCCAACACCTGCCAACAACTTTCATCAAAATCCTGTGTGATTACTGCATATGATAATAGAGCCCCAAACACACTGCGTGACATTATCACAGAGAAATTAATGGTCCACCTGAAGGTGATAAAAGCTTTTGGGGTGCTAAGTGGGGTCCCATACTCTATGTTGTTCACGAGTTCATGGTGCAGAAGTCCCTGTCACAGAAACAAAGCAGAAAAGTAGGGGATTGCAGAGAAGCATGATGGTTGTTCAGACACAGACATAATTTTTACCCACACTGGGGCAGAGGTATACCATGTATAGCAGACTAATGTAAATGTGGGGATATGCTGTTCTGGCATGATGCTTTACCCCTCCTTCTGTGTTCAGGTGGAGGAAGTGCAGGGCCTTTATTAAGAGATTATTGAAAGCTGGCACCACTAACATTACACTTAATTCCTGGCTGACAAGGAATGAGCTTTTACATGAGCTAGGGTTGAGATAAACAACAGATTTAAATGTATTGTTTCAGAGTAGAAAATTATACAATTGAAAACAAAAAAAACATCCTGAAGCTTGCATTCCCTTCAAAACAGGTTTGTTTTTTCAAACAATCAATAAAAGCCTTGACCAACCTTTCTGCACTACCACCAATTCACTTGTCTCACTCACTCCGTAATTTTCAAGCTCCAAAAGCCTAAGCAGCGCACTCCAAAACAAACTGTTGATCTTCCTCTGCACATATTGGAATTCTGGGACCAGAGTCTACCTTTACTTAACAGCAACTGAGGGATGATGCATATCATGATATTCACTTACTTGCAAAATTTGAATAAGATCTTCTCAAACACTAAAACTGGTCCTGTGCTCCCAAGGATAGTGAGAGGCTGTCCACCAAAGAGAGAGTAGGCAATTCCAGTCATAGATGCTCCAAACAACGATTCTATTGCACTCTGAATATGATAGAGAGAGAAGTGTCCATAAATTTTCAAACAGGTTTTTTTGCAATATCTTAGTCAGTAGCCTTATAAACACTGAAGCACCAATATTTAAAGGTGATTCATGCCATAGTAAGAAAACACTAACCACAAACCTATGAGTTTAAGTTTGTTTTAAAAGTTCAGATTTAACACATACTATACGACCTTCAGTTGCTTCTCCCAGCAGACCACCAAATGTGATAACAGGAGACATGCAAGCACAGTAGAGAAACAAAAAGGATGCCAGACACTGCAAACTGAGAGCATCCCTGAAGTCACTCCAGAAGAAGGGAGCTTTTCTTTTTATATCTAAAATCAATCCTCCAAAAAATCTAAAAAGAAAAAAATAGAAGAGATCAAAATAATGTAAAAGGCATATCAAACTTTCTTCCACAGTATTGCTTTAAATACATTGCAGAGAAGCTACTGTTCCTTGATCAAATTATACATACTTCCAGAAGTTTCAGGGAACCCCACCTTGATAACTTTAAGCAGGAAATTGTGTTTTAAAAACTAATTTGTATGTTTCTTTTATAAAATCTTCCTCTAACCATCCAGACCCAAAATTTCTGAAAAGTTGTTACCTCTCATGCATAAACCACTTTTATTTATTATGACAAATGATTCCTTGCATTTGTTTAATCAGAGTGCTAACACAGTGCCCATTTGCCCACATGTTGATATATAGAGCTTCACATTCTTTATTTGAGAACCTCTTCCTGTCACAGACTATTGCAGAATTTAATGTAGACCACAATTTTCCTTGTAAAAGTACTGTCACCTTCTGTCATTTACACTACATTCAATATAATCAAATACTTAGGAACATACACCCCCTTACAATATACCTCCCAGTTAAAGTAAATATCCCCACAATGCTCTTTTTCTTGCAGGCACCCAACGTATCAGATGTTGCTGGGATAAACAGGATGAAGTGCCACCATCTCTTAAATATTAGAATACTTCAAGCTTCCCATTACCAGATTCACCAGTGAACCATCTGGCCACTATCTCCTCTGCCCCACTGTGTGCACCAACATCACAGCTGCATCTTTAGCCTTATGCAGGTAGGAATGATAACGAAGTATCAAGAGACAACACAGTAAAAGGAAAGCCTATTGCACAAGTACACTGCACTAAGGCAACCACTGACAGCTGATGCACTTACACCATACCACATTAGATTGTCTGGGGCAAATTCTTCCTTCTGAGGTGTGTATATAGCAGCCACCATGGTAATCATAGCCTCATGTACCAGGACAGATCACCGCTTGCAGAGATAAAAAAGAATTGCTAGAGCCACACAACCCAGAAATTCAGCTACAAACTAGTTGTAAGCATTCATGATATACAGCACAAGACTACTCCCAACTTTTCCTTCATGCTGTACAAAAATAAGAAACGTTCATCAAGTTTGACAGAAGCCTGACTTTTATAAATAAAGGAGTTTGCACTAAATACAATGTGGAAACTCAAATCTTACCCTTTCCCCTCTCTGCCAATTAGCATCTATTGTCCTTTTCAGCTATGTGGTAAGTTAATAAGGAAAAATGCCTGAAAAAAATCATATGCCAAACCAGTCATTTGAGGGAGAACCAGACCATTATAATTCCCTTGGAAGTGCATCACTTAGAACACTTAAGATTTTGCATATGTTTTCACTAACTTTCCAGTGCGTTGCAGTTCTGGTCCAGAGTGCCCTCCAGGTTGTTCTGCCTCCCCGTGGGCTGCAGTCCCATTTGGCACTCCTGGGATCTTACGCTTCTCCTACCAGAAGGAAAAAATACTTCTCATGGGTCTTGGCAACCAAAACATAATTTTAGCAGAGGAAACAGGCTTTGAGAGTTGAAAGACTGAAAATGCAAATTTTATTGTCAGATTCATCAATATAACCTCTTCATAAGCTGTAGAGTTCTATAACAGGAAATAGTAGAAGGAATTGTGGTCTTAAGTAATTTAAAATCCTGTATCAGAAAACATTTTAAAGAGAGGCATGCCAGGCTGCTTTAATTCTTGCAATAAGCTCAGAACAAAAGCAAACCATGGCTGTTCAGAATAATTAAGGGTGCTTATGACCCATTACCCATGAATTTAAGATCTTTAGATATAACTCTCTTTATTCAGGAGAAAACTAGTACTGCACTACACAAAATGTCATCACATGAACAGGTTGCTCAGAGAGGTTTTGGAAGTCCCATCTCTGGATGTGTTTAAGGCCAGGTTAGATGGGGCTTTGGGCAACCAGGTTTAGTGAGGGTGTCACTGTCCATGGCAGGGGGGTTGGAACTACATGATCTTTGAGATCCCTTCCAACCCAAAGCATTCTATAATTCTATACTTTATGCTTACAAGCCCAGGGTTGTCTTAAAGCAAATGAACAAAAATGTCTATATAGTGACTCTACTAAAAGCTAAATTAATGAGACTTAATACTACCTAGCAAAATTCATCACATTTAAAGGTATCTGAATTTTACAGTGTACAAACCTGAGAGGGAACATTTTTAGGTGGTTCTATTCGAATTGTTGGGTCCCACTCTCCAGGAGGGAGAACAGTAACCTGATCAAGAAACTCATCAATTCCAGACACCAAGTCATTGCGGTCTTTTGCTTTGTAAGCAACATCATGGAACACCTGTGAGAAACAGAAAAGCATATGTGAAAGTGTATGAGGAAAAAAAGAGATGGGGAAAGGAATACTCTTCATAATATTTTTCATGACAGCCCATTCTCTCTGAAACAGAACACACTTCATAATAAAGTTCTACCAAAGAACAATCTCAGCTTTAACTGACTAGAGCTTCCAATACATATTTTTCATAGAAGTTCCAGCTGCTATGGAAAAATATCCTTATGGATGCTAAAGGTTCTAGAGACTTTACAATTTGAAACACAATTCTACTGGAAAGTAACTATGAAAAATGGAATGTTCTCAGTGACAGCATCCTTGCATGTGAATATTTTTTTCTCATTTTGGTATCTCCTTATGGCAGCATAATCTAGGATCATGAAATGAACTAGAAAACTATTTGCGCATCATCATGATGATTAGCCACATTTCATCTGGACAATTTCACATGGGAGATTCCCTATCAGACCTCTTCAGTGAGTATAAAATCACTAAAACCAAACCACGACTAGAAATACCTCATCTGTCATTAATGTTGCAATTGATCTTCCAATCTCATGGTATTGTTGCCCTTTACCAAGTGGTCCAAGAAGAATAAATAAAAATCTGCAAATAGAAAATAAACAAACTTGTAAAGGATAGAGGATTGAAAGTAACTCTACAAATTACAGAAATACTTAATTTAAAATTGGACTAGAAGAACCTCTAAGACAAATATTATATATAATCTCCTTCAAGATCCTCACACATGCATTTAAACACGAAGCTCTGGTTAGAAAAATTGCAAAAATAACTTCCAAAAATATAAGTTTCACAGTCAGACTTGATTGAGACTATCAAGACTTCCTTACATAACGCTTACATAAACATATGCAATTATAAACTATGTACAGAACACATTAACATTAATTTATTTAATTCTGTTAATTCAACAGAATCAACTATTTTATGGAAGTAGCTATCACTGCAATATTGGCAAAGTGAAATTAACCCTGAACAGAAATAATTTTTACATCATTCTTATTCCCCTAGTACTCTAGACAGTACCTACTCTAGGCTTGGGGCTAGTAAGCTTCTGTAAAATACAGACAATAGATTCAAAAGA
This sequence comes from Gallinula chloropus, assembly GCF_964237585.1. NCBI lineage: Eukaryota > Metazoa > Chordata > Aves > Gruiformes > Rallidae > Gallinula > Gallinula chloropus. The sequence goes on along the minus strand of NC_140090.1, from coordinate 18,548,377 downwards.
AACAAATGAAGTTTTCAAGTTTTAGTAAAACGGAAAAGACAAATTTTTTGACTGACATTAAGAATTTCTGCAAAAAATGATAATAATAATAGTTATCCTAACTTTTGTTTTAGCCAAAAATCAAGAAATATGTTCTTTTGGTGATTTTGGTTTTTGTGGGAAATTGGGGGAGGTTATGAGGAAAGGCTTCACAAGTTTTTTTCAGAGCTAACTCAAGTCCCTCAATGCCCCTTTATACACATTCAAAAATTAGAAAAGACAAAAACATCATATACAAAACTACAATTTAAAAGAAAATTTTATACTGCTTCTCTGACTAGGAGGAAGGATCTGCATCTGAGCATTGCATTTCACAGCATAACACTCCAGCCTGAGTGTCACAAACAACTGGGATACACCGCTGCCTTCTGTTGGAATTCTACTTTTATAGGAACTAGAAGAGGGAAGGGGGAAGACACAGAATCTGTGTACAAAGATGCACAAATAGAAGTGAGAGACTGCAATAACTGTTAAGTCAGTGAACTCAGATATGAGAATGACTTTAGAGTTTTGATCTGAATCAATCCCAGCAGAAAACAATATTTCTGCAGAGATCTATTTAAATGCTTTCTACTTGACTACAAACTCTATTTTAGACTTTTTTTTTTTAATTCATCAGAATTTATTCTCAGAAACAAAATGCTTCATCTGAAAAAGTTTAACTGAGAAAAATAATCTAATAAAAAATATGGTTAAAAGTCACGTTCACTACCATGCAAGTATCTACAATGTCATTTTTAGAGAATATTTACTTGTCATCCATTCACTACCTCTAGTCAATAAAATCAAACAGCTTGATTTTTTGTTTTCCTCCTTACTCAATTCCTTCTTTATTTTTTTCCTTCTGGACATAGTTATGCAGTACCACACAAGTAGTTTCGATTCCGGGTGAAATATTTTAAGAAGCTGGATGTTTCACCTTAGTATTTCACCTGCAATATTACCAGTTTGCACAGAATAAACTCCATAATGCAACCTAACAAGCTATCTTTTCTGCTTCTGCAAAGAATGATTATCTGCAGGCACAAAGAGCATGTTTCTGAATATACCCATACTTCATTTAAAGGAGAAATGGAAAGATATCTCTAAGAGATGTCTTTGTTAAAGAAAGAATCAAATTCATAATAAATGACAAAACTGAGAGGCACTTCACCCTATCTCCATGAGGTGCTCAGAAAAACATGAAGAGAAATAAATACAACTGCACCTTGTTGGAATTGGAACTTCAGCTAGTCCCGTAAGCAGCACTGCAGGAGATAACCTAACAAAAGCAACAACCGCACGGTCCAGGAACTCCAATTCACCAACTAAGATGTTTGATGCTTCAGCTCCAGGTGGTATCTTTTTCATGAAGTGTAGGTCAACCTGGGGAAAGTATATTAAATTACAATCTAAAAGCTCTTCACGGGGATTTTTTTCCCCGTTTGACAGAGACTTTCCTGTCACTGCACTCTAACCTTAGTTACTGCAATTCTATTCTTAGCTGTTGAACAATTTTTTTTTTAATAATAATGTTTCTCAAAACCAAACAACTAGTCTTTTGTTATTTGGCTATTTTTTTCTTGGAAACATAGCTAAAGTACAGCAGAATTAACTCTTAAAGATAATGAATCACATTCAAAATATTCATAATATTGATTTCCTATTAATATATTTTATAATTCATAAGAGCATCCATAATTTGTAACAGAGGAGGAAATTAAGACACCTTATTTTTCCATAATTAATAATTCCAGAAATCATTGTGCTGGTTTTGGCTGGGAGAGAGTTAATTTTCTTCATAGAAGCAGTATGGGGCTGTGTTTCGGATTTGTGTTGAAAACTGTTGATGACACAAGGATGTTTTAGTTACTGCTAAGCAGTGCTTACACAGAGTTGAGGATTTTCCTGCTTCTCACTTCACCTCAACAGCAAGTAGGCTGAGTGTGCACAAGAAATTGGGAGGGGACACAGCAGGACAGCTGACCCAAACTGACCAAAGGCATAATTCATGACGTCATGCTCAGCATATAAAGTGCTGAGGGAGGAGAAAGGAAGAGACGGATGTCTTCCCAAGTAACTGTTATGCTCGATGGAGCCCTGCTTTCCATGGGCATGGCTTGCACATGGGAAGTGGGGAATGAATTCCTTCTTTGGCTTTGCTTGTGCATGCAGCTTTTGCTTTACCCATTAAGCTGTCTGTATCTCAACCCACAAGTTTTTTTCAGTTTCACTCTTCCAATTCTTTCCCCCATCCTGCCGGGGGTGTGCAGAGAGCAAATGGCTGAATGGAGCTTAGCTGCTGGATGGGGCTAAACCACAACAGTCCTTTTAGGCACCCAACAGAAGGCTCTATGAGGTCAAGATAATGACAGATTTGATTTGAATGTGCTAGATTGAATTTATAGCTGTTACTGATGTTTAGCTCTTAATTGGCATGCTCCCGTGCTTGCCATGGGGCTTGTTGTTTTACTGTATAGTAGACTAGTGCTCATTAGTGGCTGCTTTTTGCTTCCACTGCTTGCTGTAGCGCTGTACTGCTTCCCATCTTACTGTGCTCTGCCTGGGAATGTTCTGAGAACAGCAATGGAGATGCACCTGGGCTAGCAGACAGCCAGGACATCACTGCTATCTCTGCGCTGCTATACTGGACAGGCTGGAACTCCAATGTGAAGTCCAGTTGAAGGGACTGTTGAAAGGAGCTGTGGATGACTCCATGCTGGGGCACAACACCCCAAAGCATCTGTGACCATGGTTATGTCTGTGCTACAGCAGCTAAACCTCTGAAGGGATTGTGCCCAAGGATAAGTCCACACTGGGGAATGTGCTTTTTGAAGCATCTCTGGCTGTGGATGAGTCCATGCTGCAGCAAGTACACCTGAAGCATCAGTGGCTGTGCATGCAATCATGCTGGAGCACTTTATGGGCTTGTCCATAGCCATGTGGAGGGACTTTGTGGATAAGGCAACACTGGAGTGGGTATATCTTTGAAGGTATCATGGCCCATGGAGAGGGCCATGTGCACCTCAAAGTAACTATGGCTGTGGGCAAGTCTATGTCACAGCAAATATACCCCTGGAGAGACTGTGGCTCATGGACATGTCTCCACTTGGAGCAAGTACACCCTGAAGGTACTACAATCTGTGGATCAGGAGCAAGGGGAGAAGTTCATTGCAATGTTAAACCTGATGGACCGATCCAAAGGGACCAGGGTGGTGACTGCAACCTTTAAATTGTTGTAATACGTGATCGAGTTACATGTTATGGAAATTACTAAACCAATGAAGGATAAGCCTTATATGAAGCAGTGAAAGTACAGCAGTGAAGTGACCCAAGCTGGCTTTGATACCTAGGAACTCCATGCACTACACTATCTCTCCTGTCCTGAGTGACCACCGTAACAGATGGAGGCCAAAGTCATGGACTAAATTAACCCATGTCAATTCATGGACACTTATGGATATTTCACAGGGGTGATATCTGTGTATTGTATCACAGAATGGGAAGAAGGAGGGTGGTTAATGAGGTTGTATTAGACAGTGTGTTACTTGACCATGACATAAATAGCATGGAGTAACAGGTGAAGAATGTGCTAGTCTTAGCTGGGATAGTTGATTTTCTTCATAGAAGCTAGCATGGAGCTGTGTTTTGGATTTGTGCTGAAAACAGTGATGACAACACAGAGATGTTGTAGTCATTGCTGAGCAGTGCTTACACTGAGTGAAGACCTTTTCTGCTTCTCACCCCATCCACAACAATCACGAATTCACAGTTCATAGTGGCTGCATTGAAATCTCAGTAAGAATGACAGGTTCCACTACACATAATTTTCCTTCAACTACTTTGAGAGAGATATATTTTTGTTTTCAAATTTAATGGAAGACAGCTGCCCCTCTGCTGAAAATTACAGAAAAGAAACTGTCCATGGCTGTCTCAAGAGTAAACTGAAAGAGCAAAGCAGAATAAAAATTTTGGAGTTTTCAGGCAGCGATGCTGACTTTAAGGAGAAGGTAGGAAAATAGAAACGGCTTCATAATGACACTAATATATAAGCTCAAGGTATTTGCCAAGGCATGTGTTCATTCGTATTTATTTCCTCACTATCAATCTAGAATTTATCCTATAACAAAGACTGACATGGAGTAATAAGAGTATATAATGTATGTTTGATTTCATTATGCATCAGTATTGTCTACATTTCAAGATGCATGAATTTTGTCATTTGCTTTCCTTTTATTAATCTAAACACAACAACAGCAACCAAATCCAATATAAACTGTTAAAGTGGACCATTTTAATGTCTATCTTACAGCCATCTGTCAGTACTAGTTTGCATAGTTTTTGGTAATATTTAGAAAATTGTTTTCTTGCAAATGGCTCTGGCACTAAATCAGAAATCAGATATAACACAGTTGCCTGTGTAGTGAAATCTTATTTCCCTGAGATCACAAAGAGATGTATAATGCTACCCTAAGCTACTCTGGAATAATGACCAAACACCTCCCAAAGTTAAGCAAGCTTCAGACCAGCCTTGAACCAAGTACTTTTTCAAGGTAAAACATCAGTGAGGCAAATTCTGTTCCCCACTCAAATCACAAAATAAATCTTCAAGGTTAAATACAAACTCAAACAGGTTCACTTTGCACCTAGTTTTGGTGTCACAGGTCATTTATAGTTGACAGAAAGACAGTAGGCATTCAGGCACATAGCAATGTGCTTTCCATACCAGAACCAAACACAAATTGATACAGAGAAAAAATATACACCACTTCTTAGGAAAGCCCTGGCATATATTAATCAAATTTATTTATAAGCAGGCCCAACCAGTTCTCAAAATGAAGGCACTTATTTCACATGATACTTGAAAGACCAAACTCTGTCACTATACGACCAGGGTTTGATTCAGATATTCCACATGGATTCCATGTGCAGTATAGGAACATTGCCATGAGAAGGGACATGGGTGCAGTCTCTTCATGCACATTGTATTTCAGGAAAACTGGGGTTCTCTTCAGCCTCTGGTGTAAGCAGCAAGGACCAGCCAGATGCTGTTGTTAAACTGCCATTCCAACACTGCTCAGACACGGGATAAAGTCGTGTCATGATAGATCCTATGTCATGTCATGACAGATCACCTGCCTGCCTCTCACCCTGGGAATACAAAGTCCTCTTCTTCTGGGGACATCACAAGTTGCAAGACATTTACAAGTACAAAAACCAGAGACTATGTCTCCCTCTGCTACTGAAGTAACATTCAAGCCAGCTTTCGGTGCCGTCTCACATTATTCATAAATACATCCCGATACAATCAACTCAGCCTCAGCGCTGTGTTCAGATTAAGTCAGCTTTTTCAATCAACTCCCAAGTTTAGAATATTACAAGTAGCCAAGGGGAGTAGCAAGGAAAAAACGTGTGAGGTAGTCAAAGGTGCTTTTTTTTTTTTTTTGGTAGAAGATAAATGAAATTAATATGTGGAACAAAATTAGACCAAGAAATCACAATACTCAAGAGAAAATTAGTTAACTGCTCCACTTTCCTCTCAATCTGTGCATGTAATTCCAATTATAACCGTTGGGAGTTATTGCAGTAGCACATTTCAAGGGGAAATTGTACTTATGCATCTTCAAAAGGATAAACGGATCTATTTAAAGGCAATCAAAAAAGGTATTTAGATTACAATCCTCTAGTGTTATTTCATTCCTGCAAACAAAATTTGTTTCTTTCATATTCTTGACATCCTTGTTGGTATGTAACACTGCTGAGGCTAGCCAAAAGATGGCATATCTGTCTCTTCTCAGGCCAGTTTAAATAGGAAAAGCTCTTTTGATCAGCAAAACTACAGTACTACAAAAATAGTAAGTGAAGGATCAAATGATGCAGCCTCCACTCCTGTTGAACAGAAACATCATGCAGTTAGGTAACAGACTGGGATTTTGATCCTGCAACACTCAAAGTTGGGGAAATGTGCAACTACTGAAAGTCATGCTGTTCCCCCCTTTGAGTTGCTATGAGCTTCACTTCTGCATAGGTTAATTTTGAATAGCTAGCTTTGTTTATATTTGATGTTCTTTACAAATGTTACATCTTGGTATTAGAACACTTGCCAAAACAATTAGTTTTAGCTAATACTTTCAATGTAAATATCGGGAAACAAAATCATACTTGATTTTTTTAAATCATAATCTTAGTTTTCAATATTTTAAAGTATTAGCCTTAAATTTTCAACAACTTGTCCTTGTTTATAAATTGCTGCCCCTGGGTGCATGTGGTCTGTAATACATCCCCAGCCAGCTTCCTTTCTTATTACTGTCTCTGATGAAAAGATCTGTTTCCCCATCTTTATTTCAGCCATATACCATTCCTAGTCTGGCATGTTCAGTCAAGAACTCAAATGGTGCAAATAGCTACTGCTGCTAGGAAATAAGTCTGGCACCAGATGGAGCAATCACATAACTCTACTTTTAGCTCAGTCATACTAACATTAAGATTCAACAGACTCAAAGTGCTGTTCTTCAGAATTTTGGTTTAAATCACCTTTCTTCACTTACTCAACCTTTGTTGTATTAATGTGTCAGCTGAAGTCATCTATCCCTGTCAGGTCTGTCATCTGTATCTAATGTGACAGTTTGTTTTACGTACATACAGACTTCTTAAACAAATTAGGATTCTCCTCTACATTAAAGCTGAGAAACTGTTTGCTTTTCTTTGCTATCTAACATTGAACTGTCATTGCAATCTCCAATACTGAACAGTTAACATCTTTTGTGAAGTGTACTGAAATATCTTGGCTTGCCAGAAGAATTAAGTTATAGGTTTACAGAAACACATTCTGTTTGAGACATCTGGAATCCACGAGTTCAGGTTATAAAAAGCGTAGTTTGCATTCATGCATTACTTCTACAAAAAGTAAAAATCTCAGAGGTAAATCAGAATCATAAGAATTTGAATTACTTTGCTGCCTAGATAATTTTCTCTTAATTTGTAAAATTACCTAAGGCATTGTCATGGAACAGATTTATCTACATCCCTAAACTGTGATTTCCTGTAGCCAGTAATTTATCAAGAAAATGAAAAATTGTTTGTTATATACAAACTGTGTTGCAATGCACGTGAAAGTGATCATCGAAGTAACATCTGCACTCTGAAGTTTTTCCTGATTCATGTGGATTCAGTTTATTTAATTTAAATAGAAGTCAGGAAACTCCTACCTTGCTAAAGTCAACAGTGCTGTTTTCTCTGCTCACATCATTTTTGTTTTCAATGCAGGCTGGAGCAGACTGTGGGGAAACAATCTGACCTGCTAAAAAAAGTACCGTTATTACAGAAGACTAACAATTACTTCTATATATAAAGCAACATATAATGAAATAGTTGTTCAAGAGCTACATACATTTCATGTGTGTATGAAGCATCTAAACATGGTGTTTTAAAGACTTACTTAGAATACCAGGTTCTCAATTGACAGAATGCAGAGTTAGGCATGAGAGAACATAATCAGGAAGTGTAAAAGCTACTCTTGAATATTGGAAGACAAATTTTCTATACCAAATAAAGCTTACAATTTTCAAGGTATTACATTTGTCAGAAGACCTACATTCCCATATTCTTTGTAAACAATTTGAGGAGCTGCCAATTTTGGGCATTATCGGACTACAAGTATACTCCTCACTACATAATACAGGATTACTATTTCCATAAATTTACTCATGTGTATAATAATATCCTGATTATAACAAGTACAAAACTCAGCATAAAAGCAGGCTGACATAAAAATAGATTAATTGGAAATTAAAATTATTTTAAAACTCAGTATTGAACAGTGTGATTATTGACACATGTAAAACAAATGCTTCAGAAAACACATTTTCAAACAATGCAGTGAGAATTTAGTATTTTACAGGTTTTTAAAATATCTAAAGATGAGAAGTGTTTAAACACGCCTCAGTCTCATGTAAGCAAACAGCCTTGCCACCAACAAAATTTTGCCAATGAAAGCTGAAAACCAGGATTAAGTAACAAGTATGTGTCACATAAAGCATATCTCAATGCCAACATTGCCCCTGTGCACGGCCAGAGACACCACACAGAGAGTAAAGGTGGCAGCAGGACATCACACAAACACCACCAGATGACAGGCCATTCCCTGCTTGCCTTCACTCTTCCTCCCTTGCTGGCATGGCAGGAGCCGCGTACAGCTCTCTGAACACCACAGGAAAAAGTACCAGATATATGAGCCAACTATCTCTTACTGCCCTAACACATACCCAGGAATAACTACAGAGTCCAACTGGCCCAGAGTCAGCATCTCATGCCCAGCATATATTTGTTTCCATAGCAAATAAAGTCTCTCATATGACTGAGAAATGATGATGTGAAAACATTGGTTCTGGTGAAAATCAACCTAAACTTGCACAGTAACAAAGACCATATGCTCACGATACTTGAAGATGAAGACAGTCTGAAAGTCCTAAGCTAAGCACACTGGGCAATTCCAAAAGCCAGTGTGTCCCCTCACACCACTGTTACATGTACTTGCAATCCAAGCACGTCCTCAGCCACAGCCAGGAAACAGAGTGCTTCCCAGTCTGAACAGGACAGGGGACTTGCACGAGTATCTCAAACGTTGCCAAAATACTGAAACATCCAACTTATGTCACAGCTGAGCACTACAGTATCCCTGTCTATATCTGGTCACAAATTCCCAGTTGAAACACTTGCTCAAGGAAAAGGATAGTTTTCATGAAAATGAACATCTCATTTTCCACTGGACAAATCTCCCATGACACAGAACAGTTTTTAGACTCTTGCACTGCATCCTGGTAGCTCAGCCAGAAAGATTTCACTTTGATTAAGAGGTACAGGAACAGAATGTTCTAAAATATATCGCCAGAAATCTTATTAATTATATTGATCTTAAAAATGCAAATATTTCCATTGTCTCTCTGATTCAGGACAAGAACAGAACAAAACAAGAATAGAAATTAGGGCTTTGGTTCAGCACTACAGTGAAATAAACAGACAACAACAAAAGAAACACAAACATGACAAGCCTATTAACCTAGCCAGGTAAATAAAACCAAGTCATGATTAGAATTTACATATGATGAGTATAAGGCATTGATTTCAGAACACAAACACACTAAGGTAATTTAAAGAAATTCACATTAAAAAACCCTATTAATTCCTGTGTCACAAGAGACAGCTTTGGCAAATCAGAAGCCAGAAATTATTAAATATGCAAGATGCTTATAAATGGTTATTCAATTTGTCTGTTTTAAATTAGAACCTAAAAATGCAACCCACTGAATACCATCATTGTTACACCATCACCTTTACACTAAATATCCCCATGCACTGTTTCACATTGTAACTTTTGTCTGTATTGCTAATTTAGAGTCTTGGAATTATTTTTAGAGGAATAATCCTGTAGTATTATAACCATTAAAACTAATTCATACATAAATTTCATTTCTGTACTACTCTGGAGATTTTAATGATGTAACAAAAAACCCCTTCCATTAATTCTAACAGAGAAGCCATGAAACCTTCAGGGAAAAATTTCTGCCCTTACTCCCAGAAAACTTTAGATCTAGTAATACTAGACCTCTTCAACTCTTGATTTCTTCCTTTTAGACATAGCTCTAGTGTCTAAATGTTCGTATAGTTCTAGGGACCATATAAAGAGAAATAATTGTAATAATTATTCACACTAATATATATATGATATTTTATAAAGATGTTACAAGCAAGTAACAGAAATAGTAGTTTGCTATAGTTCTGTTGCTAATTAGGTATTTGCATTTATTTATTAGATTTATTAGAAAAAAAAAGAAAAATGAGTGCAGGGGCATCTGCCAGGGATACAAAAATATTGACCAACAAAGGAAGCAGAGCACGTACCACCTGTTATAAATACTGAACATTACAACATTTTGTTCACTTTTCTTTTAGGAGAAAACTATGTAAAAATACACATACTAGGAAATAAAAGCCAATAAGTATGTGAAGTTTATAAGAATAGCATATGTTCTTTTTCTGTGCCAACAGAAGACCTCAAACTTTGATTTACCCATATGCTGGAGTAATCTGAAAGAACACAATTTTTACCTTGAAGCAGTAAGAGATGTTTAAATAGCTCTGCAATTTAAGAAAGCTTTCTGGATCTGGGAACAAGAAGTTTAGGGGGTTTACTGTTCTGAACAATCATCAAAGATACAAGATATTGAAGACAGGTAATTTCATTTCCAACATGATAGTCATGGGGAAAGTTTTTCAAAGATAATCTTAAACACACAGCAGGAATATGCGTTTCTTTTGCAACCACACTCAGTAAAATGTGAATCTGGAACTTGGTCTCTGCGTGACCCTTCAACAGACAGGCAGGACAAAAGGTACAGGGTTTTGGAAAGATTTTTGCTCCTATAGACATTTAGTTTATTAAATGTCTGTATATTTTGCACTAGATAATAGGTAGATGCAGTGGTATGGTAGCCCTCTCCCTAGGAGCAGGACTGCAACGCTACATGATTATTCACATATTTGGTAGCATGTGAATGAAGTGGGGAGCTGTCATAGAATCGTTCAGGTTGGAAGAGACCTTTAAGATCACCAGTTCCAGTCATTAACCCAACACTGCCACATCCACCACTAAGCCACATCCCTAAGGGCCACATCCACATGTCTTTTAAATACCTCCAGTGATGGTGACTCAGCCACTTCCCTGGCCAGCCTGTTCATTCAATGCTTGATAACCTTCTTAGTGAATAAGTTTTTCCTTAAGACCCAATCTAAAACTCCCTGGTGCAACTTGAGGCCTTTTCTTCTCACCCTATCACTTACTACCTCGGAGGAGAGACTGCCCTCCACCTCCCTACAACCTCCTTTCAGGCAGTTGCAGAGAGTGAAAAGATCTCCCCTCTGCCTGCTTTTCTCCAGGTAAAACAATTCCTTCAGCCACTCCTTGTAAGATTTCTACTAGACTCTTCACCAGCTTCACTGCTACACCATACCTAGACTAAACCAAAATAAAAAAAAAAATCCATTTCCTCTCTCATTTCCACCAAAACGTCAATAGTCATCACTGAATTAAGCTGTCTCTGGAATCCAAGTAACATGATAGCATTCAAAGAACTATGTGCAGAAGAAAAAAAAAATTACCCCAACAACAAAAAAATAAACCCAAACCCTAGCCAGGCTTTAAACATCTGCTCCAAGAAAAATACTTGTGATGGTTTATTACTACTTCTGGCAATGTGGGGTTTCAAATGATGAGAATGATAAAGGCATAAGAAGCAATAAGAGCAGCAAAAGCCTTTCCATTTATTCAGCTCTTCTATGCCCTATCCTTGCCAGTTCCATTTCAGCACTCTCAAGTAAATTGTTTGCTTACACATTGGATGGAGTACACAGAGTATTTTATTTTTTGAGTGCAGTGTAGTACTTTGAGTTCTTATACCTCTAAAGTTTAAAAGCCTTGATTTATCCTGAAGTCCATCCACATAAAACATGAAAAATTGTACTCATCAGATGGCCATTCAGACTTTTGAAAGTATAAATCAAACAAACGTACAATACAGTATCATTGAAATATCCAGCCTCATACAAAGGAACTTAATAACTAACAGATAAGCCTCACTAAAACAGGTGTTAAGGGTTACCTGTGTATGATAGCCAATATCAGTACAGGTTTTAAAATTTTAAATTGGTGTATGTTAGAAAGAAAAACTTTTTACAGTTAATGTGAAATAGCCAGAGCTTTGAATAGAGCAAGAATTCACACAAAACATACTTAAGTCATGCAAAGCCAAGCCACTTAAAAATCAAAATCCAAAATAAAGTCCAAATTTGTTACACTACAGATGTTTGCATTTGCAGGTAGAGCTCCACATTTTGAGACTACAAGTCTCGCCAAGTTTAAAAAAAAAATATCCCAGTAAATTAATATCACATGCAACATACTCCAAGAGGCCTATATAGTATCAATGACAAAACTCAAGAACATGTTCAGATACAAATCATAATTAATGGAAGCAAACTAGATGTAACTGATACATCAAAGGAAAGTGAGTCAGAAAAGAAGTTGCTTATTTTTCTAGACCATAAAGATTTCTTCCCATGCAGGAAAAAAAATAAACAAATCTGATTTGCAAACCAGCTGTAATAATCTTCAGGCTTTTAACTGCAACTAATCAGCAATTTTCCAAATCTAAATGGACACACTGCTCAGATCAAAAATCAAAGACTGAAAACCACTGAGTTTTCCTAAAGTATGTGGTAAAATTGTAATATAACACTGTAGTGATACCACCTTTGCAGGATGCATTGTTTTAGTATTTTTAGACTTCTTATTGCACAACATTTTAAACTGGTGGAGAACCACGTCACTCCCATTGTACCCATGGAACTACAAGTAGATTTGGTGCTCACTAGCAATACATCAATTAAGAGGATGAGGAAGAAGTCACTTTACCTGTTTTCCTAATGCTACACCTGAATCTCAAGCATAATTCACACGAAGTCATGCAGTTTAACAAAAATGCTATGATTTGCAATTTTACAAATTGATGTAAGAAATGAACGTAAAAAGAAATGGCACTTCCCCCCCGCAAAACAACATCATTCCACACAAGCTTCTCTTAAGTGTGCCGCAGCTGCTGACAAAGGCCTGAGGTATTTTCTTAATCACTATAGCAAGAAGTTGCATGCTGTCAAGAAACTGAGATGAAGACATGGGTGTACATTTGAAATGATCTGAAGCCCAAGCAAGAATAGGTATTGATACTACCTCTGAACCTTCAGGGAGTTTACAGAACCCAAAGGATAGGAGATGAGGAAGATACAGAGATGAGATGAGCCTGTTAGAGACAGACACAACAAAGACAGAGCAACATAAAGAAATACAAAGATGAATGACACAATTTTATACATACAGTTTACACATTTTATAATGGGTACAAGGAAACGTGGAAAAGGAAGAGTAAATATCAGATGAAAATGTGTGTAAATACAAGTTCTATTTTAGTAATATAAAAAATTGTGGATAATACAAGTTGATTAAAACATCCATATTTGAGAGGTATATTTAATAAGAAACAGAGCATTAGCTAATTTCAGCTAGAACAATCTTTGAGCTTGCCTTCCCTTCAAGAACGCAGGAGCAATCCACTTGATCCAGATCTAACACTTCCAGAAAATTTCAGGGGCAATATGTATAAATAGCATTTCTTGTGACTCATTCCCAAAACAAAGGAACACAGTCACATACTTAGGAATGCCCCCCTACTCTTTTCATATGGCTCCAAGCAATGTTCATCAGTCTCCATGTGGTCTTATTGACATCATAGTTTCACATGCTGTAAGCTACCTCTGAAGAATGGCACAAACCCTTGAACTGATGCTTAGAATGTATTAGGAAACTGAGGAAAGTAATAAACATCATCACATAACTGGTAACTTAGACTTACTGGGCTACAAAAGCATCCTGTCCTAAAATAGACACTCAAGCATAGTCTTAAACAACTCTGTGTGTGCTCATACTGCCTAAAAACAATTAAGTCCAAACCAGCCCATCATGCTAACTAAAATAACCAGAAAAAGGAGTCAAAATTAACTGCTCTGGAAGCACATGCTGTTAACTCTGAAGACCCCCAACTAATATGCCATTTCTTTCTTCAAGCTCTTTGACATATTAATAAAATCCTCATTTTATTACAGATAAAGAACATTTCAGCACGGTGCATGGGAATACAATTTATAAGTTGCTTATCCTGCATCCTCCTCTCTGATTCCTTCCTCTTTGACTTTAATCAGTAAAAGGTCTGTTAGATCTCATTGGATACATAGAGAGCCACACACAGACCCTGAAGTCTAGACTAAAACTCAGTCAGTCAAAAAACCTTTACATGATGAAAACTTCCTAACTATGTTTTTGTTAAATCAGCTACTTTGCCATGCCACACACAAGTTCAGAATTGCAGAACCCTTTATAAAACAGGAAAAAGCATTCCTGTTACAATAGAAAGACGTTGTGTATTTGCAATTGAAAGCCTCAGGCTTTTTAGACCATATCCCAGGAATTTACAGACACAGTTCTCAAGTATCACAGTGAAAAATGTATTGATCTCAATAGAACAAGTTAAGCTGTTTACAAATCAAACTTTCTAAAGATGACTTACTAATCACAAAGATTCGTATTTTTACCTGATTTCTTACAGTACTTAAGGTGAAACTACTTGCCACTCTCTATTTTGGATATTTGGTGTCGAATTAGCCTTTTCTTAAAAAAAAAAAGAAATAATTTTTCCTGCTCTTATGCCAAATTTGACTGTCGTTTTTTATTGGAACATCAAAAGCAGGCTTTTAATTCTCACAGTTTTGATGCTTAATGAAAAGTGAAAGTTAAACACAGCATGGCAGCATTAAAAATGCATGGTAAATCCATAGCACCCTGACATCTTAGCCCTGCAGAGGATGTGAAGAAAAGCCATTGTAAACAAAAGATAATACTACTAAATACAAAGCAAATTAATTAGATGGCCTGACAGACTCTTAAACAAAGAAAAATGGAGGGAGAACATATGTACAACTATCTTCCAGCAAAGATATCACAGTAGTCTGTCAGCAGTACAGCCATATATTGAATTTAAGTTTACGCCTCCATTTTCAGACTTTACTCCTGAATATCTGAAAATTGGCACATCAGTAGGCTAGCACAGTCAAGAACTTAAATGCAAACCTCCTTCTTTGTCTAAGTTGTACCACGCAACCCAGATGGCAAGGGCTTATGGCTCTGAACCACGTAGTTTACAAATTACAGACTGCTAAGGATAGTTATCAGTTAAACTGGCTATACCAAACTCAAATTTAACCAAATTGGTAATTTCATTTTGTGCAGAAAAAGCGTCCGAGTTCCCAGCCTATTCCAACAGGGACAAATAAGTGGCCCTGGCAATTGCTGTCTCTAAAAACTCTCATCTCTGACAGATGTGAACATGCCTCTAAGCTATACACTTAACAGTATTACCTGACATGATCTGCTTTTCTCCCTGTGGTCTTCTACAAATTCAGCTTCTCATCCAGAAAACAAAAGCAATAATCAAGTATTTGACTATTTTAATGCTTTTTTATTATTATTAAGAGAGGGAACAACAGTACTACTGTTGGCAATATGGAATATTTTACGTTCAGACATTCTACACAAGGGCTGTGCACAAATGGGAATACGTGTGCTGAATACGTGTGCCTTCAGTGCATTTTACCAGTTTGCCATTGGTATACAAAAATGTGTCTCACAGCACACTCTTAACAATAATGCAAGGTGTTTATATCTGTTAATTTTGCTTTCTTCTACACATATGTAGCTGATTTTTCTTTTGCCTTTCCCCCGATCCAAAGTTATATTTTAAGAGCTCATTTTTGCATTATTATAAGCTTGTACAGATGCTCCATGGCAATCTAAAAAGAAATAGATAGCTGCAGTAAGCTTAACACTGTAGCTGAACTCTAGGATTTGGATCATAAGGCAATGACAGAAGAAAACAATCAGAAATCTTGCTGCTATCCCTGGTCAAGCTTCTAAGGACAGCAGAGTTCCTGAAAGTTGAGCCTTTCCGAGTAGATTCTTGCATAATTTACACACTGTGTACTATGGCACGCTACTTAGCCTAAAGAAATAACTAAGAATACACCACAAGACATAGCAGCCGGCATGCCTGAAATTAAGCAGCTCTCTAGGATCACCTCTTACCCCACTCCTCTAATCCTGGAGTATTGGGACTACAGTTGCCAGTCCAGACCACGAGCTGCTTATTTGCTGTTGTCTCAAAAGGGAAAAAAAATGTGGTTTCTTTGAAAATCAAGAACCTGGACTGAATTTTCCTCTTCTAAAGAGAAAAATTGTACTAATAATTCTAGTACAATTCAGGCAGTAAGACAAGATCCAGAGTTTTTAATGTAACAGGGTAATGGATGGTAAGAGAGAAACTATAAATCAACCCATCTTTGTTTTACCATCACCTACTTTAAAGAGGTCAATGCAGGAAACTGCCAGTCATGCATTAGCACTTAAAGAATGCAAGTAGAAGAACAATGATTCAAACTGCTTCAAAGACATTTGTGTCCAAAAAAGACTGAGTTTGGAACTCTCTGCTCTCATTTAGATAAAAAGTTGATTTACTTTCATATAAAAGTTCCTAAAATTATTTAGATTTGCATTGTTTATGGTGCATTTAATTTAATATATTGAAAGCAACTAAGTCATTTTTTAGCATGTGATTTGGAATTCATTATGTTTTTGTCTTGCAAAACAAGCACAGACAAATGAAAACGATTACAAATATTTGTACCTACTTAACCATTGAGTATATAAAATTAGTATGTTTTATATGGACATAGATGCTGTCCTGATCAGAATTTATTTTTTGGGGAATTACAGCTATAAAGGTTCTCACAAGAAACTTAGGCAAAAGTCAAATGATTCTGGAGTGAATTACAGCATCAGTTCCACTAAGAGACACAGAAAGTTGCTGAAATTGAGCTTATGACACTAACAACTTAGCCTGAGGGGTCTTTTTAAGTAAATCTATTGTTTATTTGTTATACAAGTCCTACTGCATAAAGCTTATGGAATGCAAGCTGCCATCTTGCATCTTGTAGAAACTGAGGAATAGGAACAGCACAGCACGAACTTTCTTAAGTGTCTCCCAAATATTGTTTAAGTCAACAGCAAGAGTTACACAGGTGAACGGGAAATTATCTTTTAAAAGTACAGGCAAACATCCCACTTGTACTCTTGTATATCCATATGTATAATCTCACACATCTTAATAAACAGTATCTTTTCCTTACCCTGAAAATTGTATTTTGGTTTAATTAGTATTATCCTATTCAATATATTCTTCAGATTAAATGATATGTTGCCTTTTATTTCCAAGTGTTCCCTAGGGAAGCAGCTAGATTTAGAAATACCTATTACTATAAACTTTATACAGAAATGACTGAAACAAAAGATCCCATCTTTTCAGATCAGGTCTCTTTCCCCTTCTGCCCTGTGCCTCACAGTACACAGCTGCCTCTTGCAACCTACTATGAATTCCCTGTGCTATGACTGTTTCCTCATTCCCCAAGGTGACAGAGGAGCTCAGTGGGGCCCTGAATCAGAGACACTGCAGAAGAAAGTAAGATTTCACTAAAGCTAAGTTGATTTCTGGAATAAGAGTCACTATAGTCTAATGGTGTTCAGACAAAAATGCTGTGGTTATTGTGATGACTCTGGATGCAGAAGCTCAGTAGTTCTCCAATGTATAATTCTAGTGAACTATTTGTAAATATTTGCAAAATTCATCTGCAAGTTTCATAACACAAGCCTGTGTTTATGTAAATAAGGAAGCGGTAATCTTTCATTATGATTAACCTATAACAACAGCACAGTTTATAATGGCTTCTGTAAAACCAAGAAAAAGTTTGATCATCATTTTACTGTAGAACCACTCTGCAAACATGCGCTCTGACGTTCATGAACATAGTTTCCCAGATTTTCTGGAAGAAGGTGGTACAGTTCTTGTGGCATCTCTCCAACTACCAACTTGAAAATATTTTTCTCATTTTCCAGCTCCTCAAACTCAACTATGAAATCTGAAGCACCAGTTGAAAACAGCTAATGCATACTCTGACAAAGACTTAGAAACTATTCTAACAACCCATTACAGTTTAACTAAAGAGGGCCTGGAGAGTTAATAGAAGTCAAAACCAGTCAAATCCCATTTCTAGCACTTATAATGGAGCACGTTCAGAGCAACACTGTGCAAACACTCAAGCTCAGTCTGAAGGATTGCACAGTTTGTCTAAAGCACCCTAAGGTCACTTGAGCTGAGCTGCATCAGGGATAATGTGCCATGCCAATTGCCCAGGACATAATGGCACACTAATACAGGTAGCCTGCTTCCAGCACCTGAGCTAGTTCCCTTCGATATCTCTGCACAGCCCTGAATTGTACAGGAGACTTGAATGTCAAGTTTAAATAGGTGCTACTGAATGCATAAGAGGAACCACTCTCATGTAAAAAGTAACTCTTCTACACAGTAGTTTTCAGAGCAAAAAGCACACAAAGTTCAAGCTGTGGGTATAAAGCACATGTAATATTGAACAGGAAGATGTTACTAAAAAGTCAAAATGCAAGAGAAAGGATGCATTACCATTTTTATCCATGGAATGGGGCTCAGACTGCTTCTTTCCAATATCAGCAAAGGATCTCACAATTGGGATCCTGTTGCTCAGCTTCTTCTGGTTCTGATGGTGATGCTGTTTCAGTAATGCCTCATGCACTCTGTGACGAACATCCTCACTGAGCTGCCCAGATCCCACCTGCTGGTCCAGAATCATATCTGAAAATATATACATAATAAAAGAGGGGTCAGAGGATTTTTTTTTTTAATTGCAATAATAAAAAATATAACTCTACAGCACTATAAATGAAAGATACCAGTTTCTTTAAGGCATTAGAATTAAATGATGTTAATTCTCGGGTTGGGGGGGGGGATATCAAAAAGCATTCTTTTAATATAACAATGTCAATTCCTCAAAAGATAAGCAGCTCCCAAATTAAGGTCACCCGTGTAACTTTGAAGTCAGTCCCTAAGCACTCACATACATCATCCATTTAAACCTAGGATTCTGATGTATATAAGGTGTCTGTCTTTTTATTATTTTTCTTCCCCTCACATAACCCCTACCCTATTTGCTACAAAGGACTGGCATGCTGTGAAGAAACAACTTCTTTATTCCCTTTATACCTACCAGAGATTACAGTCTAATTAAGACTATAATTATAATACTTTCAGTACAACATAAAAACAATATTTAGATAAGACAAGAGAGGAAAATTTGCTGCCTTGTTTGTAAATACTTAATAGGATCTAATAGCACTGCCCAATGTATATGTTCCTGCATGGGAATCATTACATGGAGGTGTGAGTGAAACTGATTCAATCATTTCTTCAGTCCAGTGGTAGAAAATACTCATATTCGTATTTAAAGCTATGTGAAAATACGTGAATTATGTAGTTTAAATGCGAAAGAACTGTTGAGAATTTTGTGAGACTTGCTGATTATTATTTTGGGAAATCCTGCTAGCAAAAATAATAATGCTTAACAGAAAAAGAAAGGGAAGAAAGGGATTCAATACCAAAGCAATTAAGTACACACTGTCCTTGTATATCCATTAGAAGAAACTGTACTGCACTAAACAGTGACATAATAAGCTGAGTCAAAAAACCCCTTGTACTGAAAATTCAGACAGCTCATGATTCTGTGCTGGAGTCAGATCCATATCTACCAGTAAACTCAGTAGAAAAGCAAGCAGAGTACATAAAAGGCAGATGCATCATCAGTAGAGACAATTTGTCAGGTCTTTGACAATTGCCAAGAACAAGAGAAAAGAAGAGAGATAATAAAAGGCATTAAATAATTAGAACAGTTAAACACAGTTTACTTGAACCATATATACATGTAAAAATCACGATAGTTTCTCTAAGTTCCAGATACCCACACAAGCCAGTGTACTATACATATAGCTGCTTTAAGAGGTCGACAACAAATTACCTGCATGCTTCACCTACTACAAAGAGGCTACCAACCAATGCACATGTCTAAGATCCCAAACACACAAAGACAAGGCTAGGTCCACAAATAAACACAGTTGCCAACAGATATAAACAGAGGCATGTATCCACATCTCACAATGAGGAGTGATGCAGAGGTCTCCCACATTGCTTTTGACCCTCTCCAACAATTACACTCAGCGGAGTATAAAAACTGTGTTGACCCAACTGCCCAAGCATATTACTGCCTGGTGGTGTGCCTGAACTAGCAAAACCTGTCTTCAGGATGCTCCACCTAACTCTGAGAGGACTCCCCATCTCCAGGGTTAACTCAACCACCATCAGGTCAGTTATCTCTGCACTCCCATTCTAGACAAACACAGATGTGCTATTTTTCTAGACTCTGATGAAAGAGAGGGGCACAACAGCAAGAGGAGTAACAGAAAAGCAAAAGAGAAGATAACACAAGTGCAAGAAAAAGTCTTCAGCACATTTTTTTTCAGGAAGCAAGAATTTGCAATACATAAGAAAGCTCTAGCTCCAAGAAATGTATTAATTTTCCTGCTCCATTCTACTGACTTCTGAGGAACTGCCTCTACCCTTAGGATAGGACTATCTTCACCTCAGATTGACATACAATTTCATGTACTAAGGCTTAGTTCCCAAACAGGCCAGTAGTTTCTGTAACATGACAGGGAATCCTCAGAGGAAAAAAATAGCTAATACAAACATAATTTAGGACATCTGTGCTAAAGCACACCTGACAAGATCCTCTGCCCCCTCCTTTTTAATTTTTCTGACTGAAAGACAAATTGTAGAAGATGCAAAACCAAAGATTACGTTCTCTGAGATGCTGTAAGACAGAAATCAAAAGCAAGAGCTGAAAAAAGAATGCCTCTAGAACAGGCAAATTTAAGGTTGTGGTCATCACCTTGCTTACAGAGCAGTGTAACTCCACTTGCATGGTGTCATTCCTGGAATTACATAATTTTTCATATTAAATATTAAACATATTAACTGCTGACAATGAACTCAATATTTAAGATGATCCACTTGAGAAGAGAAAGTGCCAGGAAAAAGAATATCATATCCCTATCCTCTTCCTTGCCTAGGTGCTCTGCTGGACTCTTTAACAGTCACACAAGCCATGGAGTTACTGCCAATGTGGTGACTAATAATTTTTATTTCCTGCCAAACTAACAAGGAAGTGTCTTCTTTTGAGTTTTCTTTTTTAACAACTTCAGCTTTACTGTAGTACCTCTGCCACATGTATAAAAGGGAAGATGCATTCAGATTTGGATGGAGAGAAGAGGTTTTCTTGCCCTGATACTCCCCTGCAGTTGTCATTATACAGACCCACTTGCAGCTGTAGGAGTTTAATGCAATCAAATTACTGCCAGACTGCTGAATTTTGACTATTTTCTTCAAGATCTTAGCAGATGTGAACAGTAGTAAGAAAGGTGATGGTGGAGACAGTCTATCATTATGGGATTCCACTTCAGATTCTTCCCAAGTTTTTCAACATAGCTTTGAAAAGTTCAAGCCTCTGCAATGTCAGCGATAACACTCTTGATTACAAAGTTAAGCTTGTAAATAAGAGCAACATCGTTCAAGTCCAAGAGTAAACGGCAAACAGGAGCATTTCAAACACATCATTTTCAAAACAGACACTTATTTCTTTAATGCTGTGAGAAGATCCTACATTGTCCCACCAGTTGAAGCTGCACCTACTTTGCAAAGCTGTTTTTTCACTTTCATACCTAGTGTGCATGGCCATTTCTCTACCCTCCATATGGCAAAAGAGAGTAAAGAATAGAGACCTGAAACCTCACAGCACTGCCTCTCAGCTGCATTACTCTGTAACAACATAGGCTCTCCAGGGTTCCTATGCTCAAGCACAATGGTTTGGGGATTTGTTTGTTTGATTAAATACCTTTCCTTTTGAATGAGCTTTTTAATTCTGCAGAGCACAGTTTACCATTAGACTTTTCAAGGAAGCTACACAACCATATGGAGCTTTCAGCAAGACGCAATGTGTGGAATATCCACCAGCATAGTGTTTACCCATTCTATTAATTGCTCCCACCATACCATTTCTGCTGACATCAGGAACACTGAAGTAGGATGTTTCTTCAGTAAGAAATCTTGATTCATAGTGGAACCATGAAATTATTTTTTCAAGCTGCTCAAGAGACACATTCTTCCTGCCCTGTTTTTTTAAAAAAGATTCAAAAAAACTTGGGGGTTCATATAATTTCAAAATGTTTCTCTATTCAGACCCTATTACTATACATTTATATAAAATTGCTTTTGTGAGTAAACAAGAGCAATGTGATTATTTCAACAAGTGACTGTAGTAATTCAAATTTGAGTCCTCCACCACTAGTGAACAATTTATGCAGGCTGTGAATTAGAGCATCGGGGTGCAAACACTTTGAAAAACTCAAATGCAGTGTTGCCCAGCACAGCAAACTGCACCACCCCAGCTCTAAGGTCAGCAAGGATGCAAAAGCAGGTTAGCTGTTTCCACTCATTTTGGAGACATCTATTACACACTGCAGCTTTGTACAGAGATGTAAGACCAGATCCACACGTTCAAGCAAATGAGCAATAAGGAGACAATTAAGTGTAGCCAGAGGTCATTCCCCATTGCTCCAGGTTCACAGTACACACATCGCCTCATGTACAATACTACAGGAAACTTCCAGGAGAAACACAGAATAAATTTATAGAAGGGGTTCTGCATTTGCACCAAAATACCTGTGAAATCCAAAAAGAAATTACTAACAGACTAAACAAAGCCTGCAGAAGCAGGGGTTAGGAAGGAAACAAGATGGAGCTCAGTATATACCAGCAAAGTTGCTGGCATTTACATTTCTTAATCTTCCAAATGCTGTAACTGTGCAATTGCAGGATAAAATGTGAGATTAATGACAGAAAACACAGGCTATTGTATGCATCATGATGGCAGCTGCAGCCGACTATAAAACCTCATTTAAAAGCCAAGGTTTGTTTGCTTTGTGGTTGGGTTTTTCCCCTTAAAAGACGGGGAGAACACAAGCTGCACAGTATGGAAAACATTCAGTGGAAACACTGTATTTTATCTTAGCCTAAGTCAAATACAACACAAATATATACTTCCCTAGTGAGTTAGGCACTAGGGGCAATACAAAACTAACGAACAGGATTCTTGGGATGCACTTGTGAGCCAAAACTCATTTACAATGTTTACAACGGTGATTATAAACAATCTATCTAAGCCAGTGGATTTAGCCTGCTCATACAAGGATGCAGAGTATGCCAGTGCACCAAGACAGATCCTATTTCCAACTCTACCTGAAATTACTTTGTTCAACTTCTCAGCTGAATTACTTGGAAAGGAAAGATGAAGAGTGAAAAATGTCTGCTTTTTAAAGTAGTAGCATGCAACTTTACTGAACAACAAGGCATTTCACAAAATTGTAAATAGTAGCGACAAAGCTATCACTCCCAGCTTGTAGCTTTGGAGAGCAAGTACAGTTCTAAGTCAGAGCTATGCTAACATGCCACAGTGGATGCCACCACAAGAACAATGAAGAGCTTGTAAAATATACTTTGCATCTCTAAACAGAACAAGAGCCACAAGGGATGTTGATTCTGGCTCTGCACACAAAATGAAAGCTGAGATTTACTTGTGCAATCTAAAAAAAAAAGCCCAAATTTGCGGTTAATATGGGAAAACAGCAAACAAAAAGTGCCACTTACAAGTTGGTACAGATTTACAATTTACCCACAGACAAGAAACAAAACCTGATAAATGTTTCTCTGTAGAGGTAATCACTGCATGCTAAACTGTAAATAAAGCAAACCAACAACCTGGGTGAGGAGCTGAATGCTGAACAAAAGACAGGTGTAGGGTCAAACAGAGAAGCAGATTGCTCACAGGCAATCCCATGCTTTGTTACAGTGTTTGTAACAGAAGTTAAATTTAGCATAAAAGCACTGGCAGAAACATAGCACAAGGTGAGTGTTGCAACTGAAACAAAAGGCTCCAATGAAATAAAATCTAAACTGGAGCCAGTTGAAATATATCATTATTATCAAGTAACATAGCTTTAGCAAACAAAGGCAAAAAAGACAACTTGTTCAGAATGAAAGCTTAACATGATATTACTGAAATCAATAAAATTGCACACTTGGGATGTAATGCCCTGAGTTGTTGAGCACAGAGTACAGTGACCTCAATCACAAGATTAAGCTGTTACACAGACTGAAAATTCGATCGTGAGGAACATACAAAAGACTGCTGGGGAAAAACAGTCAGATCTCTGCGCTGGAAATTATGGGAATATGCAAAGTTTAATTTTTAAAATAAACTTTTATTACATTTAAGCTATTTAAAATTAATGGGACTATCTAGTATTTCAAACATGCAAGTTGCCAAAGCACCAATGTGCAACATTGAGGCCACAGTTTGTATTTGACAAGGTTTGACATTTGTTCACAGTACACTCTGCAAAACTACAAGAAAATGGGAGATCTGTGATTCATGTTGTAAAGAAAGTATTGCCATTAAAGGCTGGACAGAACTGCTTTTTAACCAAACGACAGCAAATGGCATCATATGTTAAATAGAAGAGCCTTTGGGGTTCATTCAGTGGTTACAATCAAAAAACCAGATGGTAATCTGAGAATCTACATGGCTTCAAAGGAACTAAACGAAAATATCAAAAAAGAACATTTTCATCTGCCAACTTGAACAACACAGTGAAGCTGCTCTCTAATGGTGCAGCCAGATTCTGGCAAATACCTCATCAAGAGACAAGTTCCAAAATAAATTGTTTTGATTACATAGATTTTTCAGACTTCCTTTTAGCATATGTTCTATACAGAAGTGATCGATAAAATATTACTACATCAAATGTTCAAAGGCATTCCTTGCGCATGGAATGCTAGCTTATCCAAACAGGAGAAACTGCAGAGACAGATGAAAAAAGAATGTCATATATTAAAAACAGTAACAAAAAACCCATAAAATATGCTTAACAAGCATGCATCTTTAAATAAGAATTTAAGAACAATTCAAGAAACTTCAGGAATGGACATGCTGTTTTGCTTCATGGTGACAATGTTGGAAATTCATCTCAGAATTCTCCATTATAATAAGATATTGTCTGTGAATTCAGCATCATAGGTATGAATAAGCTCTTTATTAAAAAAGAAAATTGGGTGCCTGTCCAAAGAAATTTAGAGGCTTGTAGATCAAGTCATTTTTTAATAAGACAGAGTTGGAATGAAAAAGAATCTAATAAAGAATGGTCATGCTGGAAGACAGGATGTTTTAAAAATCCTCACCACATCGCTGGTGCCAAAATATTTTTATGCAGAACTATCAGAGTTTCCAGGCATGAAATGCAAAATGTTCTGAAAGCCATGCAAACAGTAGAAAAGATGTTTTTCATCTGCAAGTTTTACCACAAGCCCATTAAGGCCTTAAACCAGAAATTTTCAAGGGCTAAGTGCTGAGGGTTTAATGCCTTAGTGAATAAGTGTTTATAGATTAAAAGCCTTGACTAAAACAAATACGAATTCTTTGTCTCAATTTAGCAACAAAGATTAAGTATACCTCTTTCAAGGATACAACTGGCACTGCATTTACAGAAACATTTCATATCACAATATATTCCAGATAACAGGACATTACCAACAAATACACAATGCAATTTTCTCCATAACAAAGTGATAAGGCAAGTAAAAAGAAAGTACATGTGTAGAATGAGTTTATTTGTTCTCAGCAAGATACAATGCACCATAGTAATGCAGTAAGATTATCAAGAGATTGCATTAAAACACAAAACCCCATACTAATAAACTATGAATGGTAAATTAATTCAGGAGTACCACTCCTACCACAGGTTACAATCTATTTTTGAAAATGTGGTATAGAGTAGCACTGAAAAGAACAACTAAAAGTGACCATTAGGATCACTGGGCAAGCCTACCATGACAATGGGTAGCAATCAAAATTAAAGAGACAGTTATATGTTGAAAAAATATGAAGCCAAAGGGTGAGAACAATCATTTCTTTAAATTCTCAAGTGTCAGGACTGTCAGATACAACTGGAATACATACCAACTCCTGGGTGAAAACAATGTTTCCATTGTATAGCATAGGATAAGTAGGATTTCCTGAGAGATATGAGTTCTGCCTAATCTCCAGATTCAACAGTCACTTGGAAAAAGAGCAGCCTGTCATATTATTTGGAATTACCAAATTTCTAACACACCTAGCATACGTATCTTAGTGGCGTGCTTGACACCACTGCTAATAAAGTCTTTCCTCCTTCCAGCCCTGCCTAATGTGTGCCAGTCTTCTAAGTACTGAAGTGCAGGAACTACAGATGTAGTATCAGAATACCAAATTACAAAGGAACTTGACCAAGGAAGATTAAAACACAAATAATAATAGAGCAAAGAAATGGAATAGCAACCATGGGAGGGGGGAATCTCTCCGTAGGAACCTAACACAGAATGTGGGTTATCTACAAAACATTTCACTTGACAGAAGAACCTGCTGCAAAATTGCTAAAAAAATTACCTTGCTTCTTATTGAATCTGCAGGGGTGGGAAAAAAAAATCCTCTCTCAAAGACAAAGCAAGACCCATAAAAACCTTATCATTTGTCAGATCAATTTATCAGAGATTCCTACCGGTTCAAAGAAATAAAACAACAGATGAAATACACCCAACATCTGCCACAAAACCAGGTACTTTTAAAGTGAAAACGATGCTTGCCGATTCATGAAAGTCATCCAAAAGCCTTCTCTCAGAAAAAACAAGTCTTCCTAATCAACAAATCAGGATATCCCAAGACCAGGACTTATTCAAAATAGCATTACAGTAACTCTATTGAAGGACAACTTACATCTGTTTCAAAGCAGCATTGTGAACGCTGGAATTCTTGGACACATTAACTAAACAAACAAACAAAATGACTACTACTAACTAAGGATTAAGAGATCATAAGCATGAATTCATTACGGTCTCACTATACAATACATTGCAAAAACAGAAAAAAAGAATTTTGCTGAAGTTATTTTTATTGTGTTAAAACACTTCTGGAAGGGAACTCAGTTGACTACAGAAGTTGAGTGATTTCTGGATTAAAAATGTAAAGCTCAAATTTGAGAAGCCTAGTTTATTATTTAAGTGAAAAAGCAATGAAAGAACATCAAGCAGCTGATCTAAGTACTTTTTGTGGGTTTTTTTAAATTAAATAAGTAATAAAGCAGCATGCTGATAAACACCTTTGTTCTTTAAAATCAGCTGCTTTTTGTTCTTCATGTTTATCTTTTATCATTATTGAGACAAATTTTGAAGCTCTGAATCAGACCATGATTCATGAGAGAATCAGATCTTGGCACAGAGTAGAAGCCCACGCAAGTTTCTGCAGATCTGGATTAATAACATCTTGCGTCAGTTTGACATAAACGATTTGGGAAAGGTAAATGCAAAAAGCACCTACCACTAGCTGCACCAAGTTTAATTCCACCATTAAATATAGCCCACTGAACAATATCTCCCTTACCTAATAATGTACATAACTAAAATCAATTTTATCTGGCCATTACCTAGACTTACATAGCATCCATAAAGCAGTTTTCTTGATCATGTTGAGTGTCACAAATTTTTTGTGCCTTTACCTAAACAAACATTTTCTATTTTTATGTGCGCATTTTACATTTTCTGTTAACATGCTACTTTGCACCTGTGACAAGACAAGACAAAGGCTCCAACAAGCACTCATGCACCCTTACTCTGTGCATGTGCCCTTTTCGCAATTTACGTCTGTTGTGTCCCGTTTGATCTTCAAGCAAATTTTGGTCAATACCATAAATCTAATACAATATTTGCATAAAATAGCAATGTACTGTATAATTTTTATAACATACCAAGTGTATGATTTACAAATCGGCACCATTTTCAGAAATGTGAAATACAGTAGGGCAGAACAAAGGTAAAACTTTTAAGTAGACTTAAGATACACAAGGGTACCAGTCCAACAATGAGCATTGGGCTAGACCTTACTAAGTGCAGAGAAACAGAAAATTAGAGACCCCAGACTAAAAATAGGACAGCTCTCTGCTCTGTGTCTTCTCTGCTGGGAGGGATAGAGATTTTTAAACAAGAGCAAGGACACAACACTAGAAACTCCCTAGGGCACATAAGCCCTTGGACAGGGACTTATTATTTTAGTAATGAGTTTAAAGTCTAATGTAAATATATTTATAGTACCTGTGTTAACCCTGTCTTGACTAACTAAAAAAAAAAAAAAAACACCCACAACAACAAATCTTACTTTATCTTCCATCCTTGTTTACTACACTAATTCAAAGAAGCTGCTGTGTTTTGGAAGGGAAATAAACATGCCAGACTGTACTGCATGATTCTAGCATGGCCATGCAACCTTTGTAGTTTTCGGATTCCTTGAGACCATGCATTACAGGTCTGTACTATACAGCCCCTAAAAATCTGCTTTATTACAGCAACAAATGGACTACCAAAAAAAGCCAGTCCCCTGCAGTTAACTAGTTATAGCCTTCATGGGAAACACCAGGACTGCAGAAAATGTCACTCAGTCTCAATCTCACTTACACTTTTGGGAGACAAGACTCATCTATTATGTTCTCTTGCTTTCTGCCTCTGATGTTCTCAAAAGCTCTGGAATTGCAACTGCCAAATACTCTTTCATTGGAAAAAATGCACTGAAGAAGTTAATCCATCATAAATTCTTTTTTAAACTGACACTTAATACTATTGTTCTATTTAAATGGGTGTGTTTTCATGTTACATAATTATGAAGAATACTTCCATATATTTTTTATTTAATATAGCTAGATTTTCTGCAATTAGCATAGCAACAGATTCAATTTGTGGAAGTTAACACATGCATCAATCACAATGTAAGGTGGCACAGCAGGAACAGACAACATGCCAGTACTAATGAAATAGATCCAAACTGTCCTTTCTGCTCCATTTTAGTTCTCTCCTTTACATAAAAACTGATTCTGAAAATAGCTAAGTCTGTGCAAAAAGATAAATATTTACCAGTTGGGTCAGACATTAAATTCTTTTATAATATATTGAATAAAATATTTCCAAGGAATTTCTAAGCTGAATTATTATGCAATAGCTTTCTTGTAAGCAATATTGTAAACACTTGATTCTTACGATTAATTTTTGTAACTCATAAATGGAAAATCAGCACATACCTGCAATTTCTTCTATGGAGTTAGCTCTCATGTCCAAAAGAACTGTGCCATTCAGGATACAGCTTCTCAGCTCAAACAAGCTATGAAGTGACAGTGTGGCAACGTATGGTTTGCTCCACCTCTCTCCACCATCCTCTACATCTTCTTCAAACTTCAACCACCTGAGCAAACAACCAATTTTATAACTCCATTTTGCATAAAAAAATTAAAACCAAGTTATTTCCATGGATATTGAAAGATCAATGTTAAACTTGTCTTTGGATTTCACTTCATTTTTTCTTTGTAGGAAATATGAGAAACTTCCATTCCCATACAATTCTGTATACCATTTTTGAAGATAAATTCTGACCGCCACGATAAAATAAGAAGCATATTAAGTAGTCATTATTGTACTTCTCAAGAAGTTTGAGTAATTCTTTGGGAGACAAGGATAATTCTATGTTAAAACTAGCAGCATAAAAAGTATAGAGGAGAATAATTTGGCATAGTGAAAAAAACTACACATAATAAAAGCATGAGAGAACTTTCTCTAGTCTTCACTTTGGATTAAACAAGAGAAAGAGAAGACATCCTTCATCTGAACACATCCTTCAACTCTGACACATTTATGCTTTACAGAATCCGTCCATTATCACCACCATAACCTCTTCACAAAAGACATTTACAAATTTTATTAGTTATTATTTAACTGCCTTAAGTGGCTCACAAAGGAAATAAATCATGGAAACTTTAGAGTATTTTCCATTTAAAAGTTCAGCCAATTAAAAAGTCACAGATCATACACATACTCACAAGCAATGTGTAAATACTTCTGGTCTTTCAAGCATCAAAATATGGGTCCTACTCAGGCAAACAGCCATGTGAATGACACAAAATAGCACTTTAGAACCCATTAACATTATATCTCACTTTTTTTGTCTCATTTGCCTGTTCAGGTTCAGTGTAAATCTGGAAAGACTTCAGTGAAGTAAAAGGATACATGAAACTGGCACAAGAGGATCAAGTCTTCTGTTACTAGCCCGCTGGATGAACTTTCTTGCATGACTTTTTAGGTTTTTACTGATAAAAAGTGCATTAAAATATTTTTTAAATAATAAACTAACAAGTCTATTGGCATATGCAAAAGTGTTTTAAATTAAAGTTACTAAGGCTTTCAAACATACATACATTTTGCTGTGTGGAGCCACACACTCTGCCAAGGTTTGAACAGCTGCAGTCACAGCAAAAGCCTCTATCACTTGACTCAACAGCACTCAGCTATTTTGTACGCACCAGGCAGGACAGAAGTCAAGCAGAGCCTCACACCTTGACAGCACCTTCACACTTATTTCCAGACAACAGGGAAGCGTAGAGTCTTAAGACCTCTAAAGATGAATAATTTCAAGTTTTACCAAGCCTCAGAGCCCAGTAACAACAAATACAGCTGTTTTCTTTTCCTGACCCACCTGCCTAGCTTTACTCCTACCTGTAAAATACGTCTGTGTACCCATATTAGAATCACAGAATGATTTGGCTTGGAAAGCACCTTACAGACAGTCTAATTCCAAGCCCCTGGAACTGGCAGGGACACCCTCCATTGGACCAGGCTGCCCAAAGCCCCATCCAAACCCATATTTTAGATACTTTTCTCCTTTCAGTCTCTGTGTGCCATATTCTTTGCCTTCTGATGTCATCCTGCGAAAAGCCAGCACTTGAATGACTCATCACCAGCATATCTGTTGCCTTCCTGATACTTTCCATTTTCTCTAACCATAACAGTTGCTTCCTAATCACTCTCCCATTATTTAGGTACACAGTTTGCTCCCAAATCCTCAGTCCCTCTAAAATCTCCTGTGTCTAGCCCTCTCCTCATCTTTTTATTTAAACATTTTTCCCTCCATTTCTGTTGTGCTGGCCAGTTTGTGTACCTCATCTTCACCTATGATACCTCCTCCCCAGTCTTCTGGAGCATGTGAGGAGGCAAGAGAGTTTTTTCCCCTCGCCCGCCCTGTTTTCCAGTTACCCTTGAACTCCATAAGAAGAGGCTACTCCAATCTTACTCACAGCACTCATGTTTCCAAGCTAGATCTACTTGTGGCCATAACATTACAAATATTAATTGCCCTGCTTAGGCTGTTGCCTCCTAAGACCCTGCAAAGTATTTACGGTTTTGTTTTCTCATACCTCTGGTTTTGTGCATGTTTCTAATCTCTTTGGGATTTTTGTAAGATTACAATCTTTGCACATTCCCCAATTATTTCTGAGGTACCATGATCTTGGTTTATGCTGATTCAAAGAAAAAAAAAAAGATTAAAAATCCTACTACATAAAAACAATGATCCAGGAACAGATTTCTACCAAATCTTATCAGAAACTTATACTGATTCTTATTACCCTCTGTTCATGTAAATCGTCCTCAACATTGCTTATCTGCTGCAGTCTGTCCTTGATATTACCTATTTAGAATATACTGACCAAATTCAGGCACAGATCCAAATTTTGCTGATTTTCGACTCTTTTTAGGATCTCAGAAAAAAAAAAGACAAATTTTAATATATTTACTTTTTCAATTTAACCCCTTAAATTGACATAGTTGATAAACAAAAGAGTTTCTTAATTTTCCAGAAAACACCATTTATATATCAAGCTCATGCGTCATGTACCTCACATGCTTCCAACCTACTTGGAGCAATCTTGGTTGTTTCTGATTACATAGAAGAGCAACTTTCACATGGTTTGCTTTTACTGCTAAAGACTAGCACAAGGGTATCAATAACACAGATTTGTTCCTCTGATGGCATACTTTGTTGGAACAAAACATGCCAGCAAGAGTTTCAGCAAGGTATGTTACTACAGGAAAAATATATTCCTCAGCTATGTGAGCGTGTGTACATACACACATACACACGTTACAACTGCCACCACCATCAGGTTTTCAGCAGTCAGTAACAGTGTGTACACTTGATCATGGACTAAATTACAACATTTTGAAGCGCAATAGGAGGTGGGTGAGTTGAACGTGACCTATTTCATAGTCAGTTATGTTTGCAGAAGAGACCTGGAGTATGGATTCACTTACAACCCACTCAAGAGTCAATGTTATTAATGTAATCTTACAATCTGTGTAAGTTTCCACATGAGCTTTTGCCTGCCTACAGTGGTTAGAAAATGAACCAAAGTAAACAAACATGTCAGAAACAAAGTAGAAGCGACAAATTTATTTATGACCTAGTTTCTTTGGTTTCAAGAAAGTTTGATCCAGGAGACATGCACTTTTACTTCATAATTTTTCCTTGTACATCCATATTCTAGTCACTATGAACCATTTACTATCTAAACTATGGACTCAGGTTTATTTTCTTATCTTTCGTTAAAATCCAAATGTAAACACTATCCTTTTGATTTCTATTTTCCTCCTTACTACATATTCTTTTCTGTTCCAGAAATGTAGTAATAGTCTCCTGAAATTTTCGTTTAATATAAGCAGAAAAAGGAGCACTCCTTTCCAGCCATGGCCTCAACAGTCTATTAGGATAGATTTTGAACATAAATTGCTTTTCTAATAGCTGCAATTTGCAACTATCCTAATTGTGTGCATAAAATATGCCAACTGTTCTGTGTTTTACCACAAACTTGCTGGAAATATTTTGGGGGGATAGAAACTATACATCATGCATTCTTTACATAATGGTATAGCTGGGCCACACAAAAGGCTGACTGATTTGAAAAGGTTCATGCTGCTTCTGGCTTAAAAATCAATTAATAGAGAAAAATTAATTGATTTTATCACTATATAGAATCATATCAACATAACTAAGCTATTCCGTTCCACTCTCTAATTCCATGGATGGGACCACCTAAATCAAACTTTGGAATGGAATAGCCTATAACAGCACTGCACTTTCTTGCACTTTTGCTCGCGAGAAATGTTACAGAAACTGGAGAATGGCAAACCCTGCCACCTCCTGACTCCTGGGGGTGGGAGGAAGTCTAGAGAAGCACCTACTCCTTCACACAAATGAAATAGGGATAGAAGAGATTTACTTAAATAACACCAAGCTTCAAAGTGAACCATGGAAAAGATTTGACTGATGTTACTATCTTCATCAATCAAGAACAAAATGTCTCAGTTTTACATGGTTTGCTCCAGATATTTTTTTTTTTTAATTTAAGGCTGAATCATGCATGCAATTCCAATCAAATTGAAAAAGTGAAGATACAGATTTACTGCATCGAAGTCAACTCAACCCTTCGGTCCATGCAGAGCTTGATGAAAGCAATACAGAACCACTTAGCACCTCCACTCTCACTAAACACAGAGAAAGACTCAGTCATTAACTGTATTGCTCACATGTAAATTCACCAACCTGAAACTAGGTCCAAAGCCAAATAAGATTTATAAATGCTTCCAATGGCATTTTCCACACAGATGGAAAACATATAACAAGGCTGGAAGAGCAACAAATGTAGGGTGTAACCTCTCCATTTCAAGTTTTTAATCACATCAGTATTTCTGAAGACCTGAATCAACTACCAGTATTGATCTTGCATTTTAAACACCATCCCATTTCTATTCCTCTACTCAAAGTAACCTTTGTTCTTTGTCTATGATATACTTATCTATTTCTAGAGTAACAATACCTCCTAATTTCTTATCATCAGCTAGTTTCATTACTATAAACCTTCTTTTGTACTAATTCTTCAGAAGTTGGTTTTCACTGCCTTCCATAATAACAGTTTAATCTTTCAGCCTACTTCCTGCACTCCTTCTCTAAGTTCCCTACTAATATAATTTTTACATTAAAACAGTTTAAGTAATAAATTCCCACTGCTGTAGGATATCAAATGCTTGTCTAAAAGAAAGACACTGCTTTTCCTCTGTCATAAAAACAAAAATCAATTATCTGATTCAACAGCATTGTTAGTCTGCCCTGATACACCACTGTATTGCATTTTATCCAATTCTCCACTTAGCTCCATGTCTATAATTATTCTTTCTTTTAAATATTGTTCTAAACCTTGCATAGCTCTGAAATCTGAATATCAGACCTCTGTTTGTTCCAACCCCTTTTATCCTTACCTGAATAGTGTTGCTGTGATTGCTGTAGCACAACCACCCACATGACAGATTCAGAGAGAGAAAGCGTTTACCATACCCACGAAATAGATGTTCTTTCAACCAAGATGGAAATTATTGTGCCCTCTTATTAGCACAAATAAAGCACTTCAACTCTTCCCTTTGTTTAGAATTTGGTAATCTTACTGCAATCTCCTCCTTTTATAACAGCCAGCCAACCCATGTCAAACACTGTATGGAATCCTTTGATCCAGACTGAGAAAGATTTTATCTTGACCAGTTCTTTCTGCGTGGCAGCTCCACTCTTACTTCTAAAGCTAAATCTTTTTTTTACTATTAGGTATTATACCTTACACTTGTATTTTCTGAGCTCCAAAAATAGAGTTTTCTTGGCTGTTCTTTCCGGTCTTTTTTCAACAATCTTAGCAGGCTTCTAGTTCCCAAATGACAACTAGAAGGGCTGCACATACAGATCAATCTAAATATAATACATAATATAATAAATAATAATAATTCTTCAGTTCACATATTCCTTTCTAATTCAACCTTAATTATTTATGTTAATAAAAACTGTTATAATTTTTCAGAGGCATGACTCTGATCATTTGCAAAGGGATTTTTTTTTTTTAGTTGAACTAAAGAAGCTGCTCTATCCCTGCTTAAAAATAATATAAGCCACAACCACTTTTATTTTTAATCATAACTTTCCAGGAAGAGTTTCTATATATTCCTAATCAGTATGAGAACACTGCAGATGATTAACTTGATTAGATTTTCTCTCTGAATACTAATAAGATTATTCAGGAACACTACTACACTCACTTTCTGCACAATCCCCATATGAGAATTTTCTACATGTAAAGATCTATATTTAGCATCTGTCTGTGCCTCCTACGGACACACAAAGGAAGGGAAGGTCATAGAAAATTCTAAGGCCCTCTGGGAAAGTAGGAATTTGCAGTAAAATTAAAGGGAAAGATAACAGTTATACTGATGCCAAACAGCCTATATACACAGTTCCCCACAAAATCCTTTCAGAAATTCCATCATTTCTATCCTGACACCAAAGATGTAGTCCACAGACTCCTGGGCACCACTGAGGAACACTGTCAACAAATACTGGTAGGGAAAGAGAGAATAAAGGTTCCAAGAAGAAAAATTAAGCAAGACTTGGTGGGAAATATAGTCTTGGTGAAACTAAGACAGTCATCTCCCACTTAGGTGCTCAAGAAAACAAACATGCAAACAAAATACCTTCTGTTCCAATATTTTTTTTTTTCAGCAGAAATACAATCCTAACAGGCTTTTTGCACTAATTTTGCAGAAACACAATAATCCTATGTTGAACAGTCAAGTCTCAAAATCAACTGTTCATTGACAGCTGGAACATGTAAAAATGTTATTGTTCCAGAAGTAATCTCATTCCTTGCTTTAATCTTTTTATAAGGGAAATTTAATCTGTTTCTTGAGAGATTCAAAGAGAATACAAAGTTTGAAAGTTTCTTAAAATTATGAGCTAAAATATGTATAGAACTGTCATTTTTAATTCATGTGTAGGATATGTTTACTTTTATTTTTTTCCCCTTGATACTCATTCTGACCTATATTTCACAAATCCAGATGAAAACATTTGGCTCTGGGAAATGACAAATGCTGTAGTAATACTAGCAGTCTAAGGATTAAAATTATGGTTTTATTTAAGCTTTATACCCAAAATCTGTTCCTGAGCTTGCCACAGCTTTGAAATAATTTGTCAATACACCAGAAACCAATAGCTACAGATAATTTTTAGAAATTCATTAAAACACTCACCTTGCTGTCTCCCTCCACTCTGCATCTTCTCCTTCACGCCAACAAATTTCATCGAGTTCAGTAAAGAGATCATGAGGAATGTGCTCCTCATCATCATCTTCTGTTCCAAGAATAAATTGGACCCTTTGTGATGGGGTATCTGGGGAAGAATAAAAATATTAAGTCCAGAACACAAATTTTTTTCTCCAAGCAAGCAAGGATCTAAAATTTCACCAGATTATCCAGACTCTTTCATCGATAGCACTTACAGCCACACAGAAAACATGATTATAGTTATGCTGTAAGAACATTTGTACACAAACACCTTCAGACTATGACCTCTATTTACCATAGCTGTCTCATCTAATTAAACAAACTCATCTAAAGATAGAATATGACTTACAGAAGTAGTGACTACTGGAAGCTGGAATGGTATCTCAGAATCACAGAATAACAAGGTTGGAAGAGACCTTTGAAGATCATCGAGTCCAACCATTCCCATCCTATGCTAAACCATATCCCTAAGTACCTCATCTACCCTTTTTTTGAACACATCCAGGGAAGGTGATTCAACCACCTCCCTGGGCAGCCTGTTCCAGGCCCTGACAACTCTTTCAGTAAATTTTTTTTTTTTCTAATAGCCAATCTAAACCTGCCCTGGCACAGCTTTTCCCTTTCCCCTTGTTCTATCTCCTGTCACCTGGCTGAAGAGACCATCGCCCACTTCTCTACAACCTCCCTTCAGGTAGCTGTAGGTGGTGATAAGGTCTCCCCTCAGCCTCCTCTTCTCCAGGCTAAACATCCCCAGCTCCCTCAGCCACTCCTCATATGATTTGCCCTCCAGCCCCTTCACCTGCCTGGTTGCCCTTCTCTGCACCTGCTCAAGGACCTCAATGTCCTTTTTATGGTGAGGAGCCCAGAACTGAACACAGTACTCAAGGTGTGGCCTCACAGAAAAGGGCAGCACAGACAGCAGCATAGATAGAGCTTACAAAAGTCTTTTACCCTGATGTTATAAAAATTACTTTGCCACATCCTACGTCTAAATCTATGTATCTCACTCAGCTCACAATCTTTTGTACTAAATGTGCTAGCTAGCAGGAGAAAGCAAACAAAGGAAACCTCCCTAATGCCAATATACAAGTGGGAACTCTGAAAATACATCACTATCTAATCCTTCCATCCACTGCCCCTTTGTAAATTGTACATGGTTAGACTTGTTCCAGATGAACAAGTCGTTTGTCTGTCCCAACTTCCCCATTTATACTGTACTTATACTGTATTCGTCTTCCCTCTATGTTCCTATCACAAGTTATTTTTCTTCATAACCTTTCAGTGCAGACCACTAAAATTTATCTTGGAGACACAGTTGGGTTTTTTCACATGACTCAGAAAATTTCCACGGCTCACAGATCACCTTAATGTACATGTATATTCAGTGTTCATAGCTCAATGCTGTAAATCTTAAATATATAAATCGTATTTGCTTACTTAAATGCAAAACTCAAATGAACCAACTCTGGGTGAAACCCAGTCTCTCTAGAAATACATAGTTATTTTTTCTGCTAATGTATTTTAGATTTCTGAGAGGAATCAAAAGTCCTCTGTGAGAGCTGATACAGGCCAGGCTGCCAGTCAACCGAAAAATTGATTATCCAGCAGAACAGCTCAGTGATTCCTTGAACATTGTCTAAATAAAGTTCTGTTCTACAAGCATATTTCTAAGACAAGTTATAGTATTTTCCATCTAGCAGTAAAGAGCATCACTGCACAGTATCCTCAAATCTCTGAATTTTGACAAATTGAGATGGTAACACTCACTGAATGCTAGTTAAAGAGCAAACGCAACACTGATCAAAAATAATTACCTAGGCCACTGATACAGAAGATTAAACTCTGCAGTAAAGACAGACACCTTTTATTGTAGCAGTAGTAGTAAACTTGCTATAGCACTGAAACAAACTATACACAGCAATTTTCATATGAGTTCTATTTGCTTAAACAGACTGTAAAGATGTAGTATGGTCAAACCTACTCCTTCACAAAGCAAGGAAATGAAACCCAGGAAGGAGAAGAGGAGAGGAGGGAGAGAGAGATGGGCTCATCTCTAAAGAATGGAGCTGCAAGGGGACAGCTAAAGACAGCAGAAATTAGTTTTGGTGAATCTTTAAAGATCATTAACCACCTCCACTTTACCCCTTCTTTTATTACTCTCCACTCCTCTTTCTCTAAGGGCATTTCAACCTCTACTTTAAACTTTACCTATTTATTTTTTAATTCTTTGTGTTCATCATATCCATATGTTGGTACCTTCTTGAGAAAGATGAACTAAATAGAAACATCAAGATTTAATCTGAGACTAGAAAGTACACTCTGGTCAGGAAGTGTGCAACTTGTTAAGACTATTCCTCAGAAGGAAAAGATTCAGCGAGACATGAACTTGCAAAGGACTAGCGCATATGACTAGTGACAGAACATGGAAAACAAGGTACTTTCATAGAGAACTGGACTGCAGTGAGAATCTGAGAATAAGCATTGCCAAGAACATCCTGTACTCTTGATAAAATCAGCACTAGAGCTGATTTACAGCAACAGCTACTGTTAAGTAATAAATGTGTTGTACAGCAGAGCTGCAGTTTTATGACAGTTATGATACTCATGCAAATGTATACTTCCAGCATGGTAAGGAAAGCAGAGGATCAGAAACCCCTTGAAGTCAGGTGAGCAGTACAACACCGTACTACTATGATTTGCTGTTATTGGGTCTTCCGTATAACATACAGCTACTTGACAGACAACAGTGAAGAACCTGTATCAATGACAAATACACACTAAATTCTCTTCTTCCTTGTTAACACATCAGTAAAACTAGTAATTTTTTGCTACTGTAACTTTTATTGGTGTCTGAAACCTGCAAGCCACGGCTTGATTTTCAGACATCAAGATGGAAACTGGAAAAAAAAAGTTATTATGTGCTTTATAATACAATGATTTTATTTCAAGGATAAAACCCTAAGAGAATTTTAAAACAGGAACATAATAAATTAAAAAAAGAAAAAAAATCCGATCTGTTAGTCCTACTTATAAAACTGAGTTAACAAGGATTACTCACGTGAGCAGTCCCAGATGGATTTGGCTCTTATTCACAGGAGTAACAAATAACAAAAATGTCATTGATGTGTTACATGGAAAATGAGTAATATGGGATTCGAAAATAGTATGAAAGAATACTTCAAATACTGACTGTCAAACTATGATAGCTTAATCCTTAATGTAGAAGCACAGTATTTGCAAACTAGGACACTCATTTTTTTGACGTGTAGGAAAACAGAAATTGCCTTGAATATTACGTGTCTGTCCCTACTTCAAGTAATATAGCCAGCATTAAAAAAAAAATTCTTTAAATTATTGCTTTCTACAAAGTAATGATAGCAATCCAGATTAAACTTTAAAAAATTAAATAAATGGAACTAATTGGTGACATAAGTATTTCTATCACTGTAGTAGTTTTATATCAGAGCACAGAGATATTATAAACAATGTGAATTTAAAGTTCCACAATAAGCAGCTGATAATTCTCCCAAGTAAATGGCTTTTCACCAGTTTAGGAAATACTCTAGAAACAGCTGGGACCAGACAGAAAGTCTGACACACCACTGGAACAGGAGTACCAGCAACAACCACCCATGCTGGGCTAAAGAGCCATCTCAGCCAGGGAAAGTTAAAGCAGCTTTTTGTTTGCTGTGGCTGCACTGGCCCATGGGAGCCTCCTGCCAGGCTCTCTGTTAAGACCCATGCTTCTCTGGGCTTGTGCTCACACCATTCATGCAGCACTCACAGACATCCAAACTACCTCTGATACCTTAAATTCATTGCATGCATGGAAAACCTGCATATTTCAGTTTTTAAAATCTGTGTAACTCCACTGCAGTGTTAAAAGAATAAAAATGAAGAGGCGGTGGATATGCTGTTGTCGAAGGCACAAATTCACATCAGGATTCAGGGCTGTAGAAAGACAGTGACCCCGCAGCAACCTGACATACTGTTCACTGCTATGACTGTACTTTGTATTAACCCCTAAAACAAAAACAAGATATAGGCACAGACATGCCAAAACAGCAGAACTGAAAGCCACAACCACTAATAGCCTCATTTCCAGAGGGCAACATGAAAAGCTGCTCCCT
Organism: Gallinula chloropus; assembly: GCF_964237585.1. Lineage (NCBI taxonomy): Eukaryota > Metazoa > Chordata > Aves > Gruiformes > Rallidae > Gallinula > Gallinula chloropus. The sequence continues at coordinate 18,508,482 of NC_140090.1, read as the reverse complement.
GGAACAGTACTGAGTGCAGGCAGGGGGGCACAGTGGCCTACATCACCATCCCACCTTGCAAAGCACACATGGGAGAGAACCATAACTGGCATTTCCCCCATTGAAGACAACCTCAAGTGCAACCATAATTCTAGATCAGGACTGCTCCCTCTTCTCTATAGAGGAACAAGGGGAAATCAAGACTTGGGCTGGGGTAAGAAAGCAGGATCACTCCCTCCAGATAAATTCAGCCCAGCAAACAACCTGCTCCACTGCACCAGAGTGACACACTTTTCCTAAATGCGTGCCAGGATTTCTCCTGAGACAAACCTCCCTGCCACCAGAAAGAACTGCACGCAATCTGCCCAAGCCATACACGAGCAGAAACAGAGTCCATGGTACATATAAAATGTATCCCAAATTCTGTCCTCTGCTCTTGATACATTTTAGAAAAAGCACAAAATATATTTCTGGTAACACTCTATTTGTTCAATTGTAAGAAGAGGTTTCTGTATTTCTAAGCCTGTTGAGATCTTGCATTTAAGGGAACTAACAGTAGGCCAATAGTTCTCATTGGGGTCAGTAGATGAAGAGGTGAAACTTACTTCTACATTAGAAAACATGCTAAATATTAAAATAAAATTTACATTAAAAGCATTCACTTAGGATAGTTAACATTACAGACAAGATTTATCGCTGCCTTATTTTCTTGTACATTAAAGTAAAATTAACCTTTTGGTTGCTCACTGCATAGGACAGGCAGCAGACAGGGATATGAACTGGTGAAAATACAGTTGACAGCCGTAACAACTCTTTTCAAACAAAGGGGAAGTGGTGTGAAAAATTCAAAGGTTCACAGAAAATAAAGGATCATTTATCACCCTTCTGCTTGCACTCACCAAGGAAGTGGTAGATACAGCTCTCCCCCCACCCCTTTCCTTTGCAGACTGGACTTTGTTCTTCAGCTCTACAATCAGTATAGGTAGGGATAAATATATATTTATTTAATTAATTAATTATTTTAATTAGAAAGCACAGTAAAAAATAACATTTTATTTATATTACTAAGTACACAAAATACTGAACAGCCATAAAGCACAATTCTGAAAATCTCTTCACAGACCTTAGAAACCATGTGTTAGGTGGGGAGAAAGTACTCCCTTGCTTGCTCCTCTGGCTCTTTATCCCTATATGAATAATGTTGTTTTCAAGGAAGCACTCTACATTTTCTTTACATAAGCTATTTCCATCACCTCAGGGCTATGACAAATAATCTTATATTTTGGAACTGACAATATAGACAATTCCCAAGCTTCAATTATCTTCTTTTTGCTAGACTCTTAAAACTGCAGTTATGATACATTATTTTAATCCAGATTTTCTACAATCTGTTCCACAACTGCCCAGAGATTCAAATTTCACAATTCACCCTTCAACAAAGACTATAGTTAAGGGTAGAAGAATTCCCTTAACATAGACCCATACTCTTTAGAAATAAGTTACATTTGACCCATTAATAATCTTTGAAGTTAGTTAGCAAATATAATCAGCAGCCAAGTCCTTTCATCACACTTCCTCCAAGCCCCTCTAGTAACCACAGTAAATCCCTCTCTGCAATTCACTTTTTCGCTTGCATTACCTTCAGAGACCCTTTCCTGAACCATGCATAGTCTTCTATTTGGCTCACCTCTAGGGCTGCTCTGCTTCTCCTTTCCACATCCAGTAGCATGAATTACAAATTTAAACCTCTTTAAAATGATAGATTATTAAAGTCAGATTTCTTGAAAGAACAAGCCAAACCTTACACATGCTCCAACAGTGTCTAGACTAGAAAATACCACAACAGACTGGAATCAAACCCGAAATCTTCACAGCTGTGTTCACCTCACCCTCACAAAAGATGTCCTTAACAAAGCCCAGCTGAAGGCTAGCATCTTCCTATCCACCCCATTTTGAAACAAAAACATTAATATCATTAACTCCTAAGTGTGAGTACAAGAGAGCCATTTCACTGGTTACAGGCAAAAAACCAAACATCAAAACCCACTGAAAACTCTCACTAACATCTATGTGCATATCAAGCAAGTGCAACCTTACCATTCAGAGGGCTGGCTTGTGGCCCTGAAGCCCACCTGGGCTGGCACCCTTTACCCTCCCAGAAAACAGCACCAAGGAGCTGTTCTAGGCTAGAGACAGCTATTTTGCCAAACTAGTTTTAATTTGCATCAGTTCCCTAATTTAATTCACAGAGCAGCCCCGATACCTGCCACACAAGGAAAGCTGTGGAGGAGGGGAGCTTAATGCAGGCATGAAACTGGGGCCTTAATTACAGCAGGAACCTTTCAGCTGGGAATGATAAGCCTCCTCAATGAAACAAATAGCATTACTGCATTTTTATCTAGAGTGGTTCATTTCACTGGAGTTCTCCTTTTGTTCCAAAAAATTGTTAGGCAAGCTGGTGGAAATCTAAATCTTGAAATCACTTAGCTTACAGTTTTTACTGCCCAAAAAAGCTTCTCCATGACCAAGCCATGTAATCTGTAAATTATGCAATTCAAAGGCAGTACATCATTGTGGCAAAATGGAAGCATCTTGTACAACCTCATCTCATTAAGAGGCAACAGACAGTAAGGATCAGGTGTGGGCAAGACAAAAATAAATCTCAAGTAACTGATCTGTGCCCTAAATGACAGGGCTCAGCTCCTTTTTATTTCATCAGCTACAAATTCTACATACTATTTGCCGACAAGATTTGAATCTGCACATTGAGAACATTCTGGTTATTTCTGAAAAGTGACAGTAGGAGATTTAAAAAAATGCATATGAGCTGCCATCAGAATATTCTATAAAACCTATTCTCTACAGAAACATTCCCTCAGAAAGTAGCTGGTATAGCTTTCCCAGCCAGGATTCAAAGGGATTACCAGAAAGCTTCCAGCCACAGGCACTGCATTGAATACAGGTGTTTTCTAGCCATGTTGATACAAAGAAAACTATTTCAGAAATTGTTTTTTCACTGGATAAGAACCAGGTGGCACCTGTCCACTCTGAGTGGGGTCTGCACAGCCCCACAGCACTATGTGCAACACACAGCTCCCTTTGCAGTGATAGATCAAGATCTGCACCTAACAGTACTTCACAGATGGAGTCATAAATTATACAGTTATAAATTACGACAAAAATAATGCTTCATCCCATGCTTGGTTAACTGAGCAGTCTGGAGCACTTCACATCTGAATATTTCAAGCCTTTACTTGTTTCAGCATCTCTATTATTCAGTTGTTGCACCTTTGGCTTTTATTATACCTCTTTTCATACTTCACTGCTTCAAAACACTGGTAATTTATTCTCTTATATCATAAAAATCCTAATGTGCTTTTCTGAGTTACTTCAAAGCACTGTTTTCTATCAGCTGGTATCACTGTGCTTATTTTCTATATCTTTCTTCCTGCACCTGCTGGTTGAAATGGTTTTTTTTTTCCCCTTCTCTCCCCCGGGTTCCCATGAAAACAGCCTCCTACCATTCAGGAGAAACGCATTAAAAGGAGTATATATATGGTGAGAGGGAGCTAAGCATTTCTACATGTTCAATTAAATCAGAATGATTCATAACTTAAGAGACGGTTTTAGATCTGCTCTCCTAGATAGCACAATCACTCAATATTAAGTTATGCATCAAGAGTAGGAAGTGGATTTGTCTTCCCTGCAACTTCCTTCAGGGTCCAGGTACTGTTATAACCTTCTGGTCATGAGGAATAAGAACGAAGAAGTGTTACTGAGGTTTAATGAATTCAGTTTTACTGTAGGAAGTATCTCTTGATCCCTCTGCATAAATTAAGAGCTACACTTATATTCTCTCTAAAGAAAATGCTTCTCCCCAGGCAGCACAACCACCTGTCTGAAACTCCTGTAAGGAAAAACCATAGTGAAGGATGATGCTATAGATTATGATTAATCCCCGAATAAATGTTTTCTGCCTGCTCTGACAGTTCTTAACCTCTCCATCACTGTATAATATTTAGACTTGCTTTCATCAGGAAAATCCCTTTTGCTGTGTTCTATGGGATGCCACGTTGCTGCCTGGATGGACAGATGTCACAGCTCAAAGTCTGGTTCCCTGGCCAGACTTTCGGGAGTCAGACAGCCAAGGGGAAAAATCATCAATTTTTACTACTTTAGATATTATTTCATGGTGAAAAATTGTGTATTTCCCGATTTTTTCTGAATGTTTGGCAGTTCTGGCTTTGAGTCCTTATGAATCATTATCACCCAAGCATTTTGAAGAGTATCTTCAGCACCCTGGATCCAGCAGAGACTTACATGTTTCTGGTCTGTATCTTGTCTGTCCTGGGCTTTACAGAAGTAATAATTTGTGTGACATGACCTACACACCCTTTAATTGGTAATTATAGTACCTTTACAAATGAGAGTGTGACTTACAAAAATATAGTCCTACACTTATTTCAAGCAAGTATGCACAGAGACAAGTGCTACGAACACCAACTTATAAGTGATCTTCAAAACTATCTTTGTCACATTACTGCTATTACACTCTTGGAGCTCCCTCAAACAGAGGTCTATTTGCACTTAAAACAATTGTGTTGAACAGTGCATTTTATTGTATGAACTGTTGTCAAAGACTATTAAAGACAGATTCAGCCAGTAATTTCTTTCTTTTTTTCACTTCTGACATTAGGAAGGACACAAGCCTAGGTCTCCAGAAGTTGAAAGAACAGAGCTAAATTCTCAGCCAAAATGTGTCACATATTGGCACTTAAATAAAACCAGATGACTCAACAGAAGACACTGCTTCATAGTTTAAGATATCTCAGTTCTTGGCTAATGTAACTTTCAATTGTTTCTTTTTAATCTGACATTATATGTGTATGTGCATATTCTTTTTGAAAACTATTTTAATAATTTATGAACTTTGCTGTTTTCCAAGAAACAGGTTTCAATACAGTATTGGGTCCTCATACATTTGAAATACATTCCAGACGGAGCCACCACAGCCAATTTTTTGATTCACTGTTCAGTCTTCAAAACATAATTCATAGCTGCTAAGCTTGAAAAAGTCGTGACTTGGGTTTATTCTCAGTGTAGTTCATTGTCAAAGATTTGAGTACTTCAAGCTCTTCACAATATACTTAACCATCAGCACTTACAATCTACTTGCTCCAAAGCTTTCTACATATATAATACAAACTTCAGATTAAAAAATCTTATAATTACTATTCTGTAACCTAAAATTAAATTGGCACATTTCCCTAATAATTTAAAACCACTCTCCTGTTGCACTCTGACAAACTGCTTTCTGTGCATGCTTCCATTATACTTTCAACACTTCCTATAGCCTTGGACATTTCAGTATATGTGCTTTTTATGTCTGAATGGCAACTAATATTCTCATGTGTTTTGAGACATAGCTTGACTAATTTATTCATGACTACCTTTTTCTGTTCTCTGTAATGATTTTCAGTTTAAAATTAAAGTTCAGGAGTTTTGCATCAGGTTTGTTTATTGAAACTTACTTTTTCCTGTTTGCTCTCAAGTCCTCAGCAGACTCATCTCACAATGGCACAATACAGTGCCATGTAAGGAAAAAGGCAAACATAATATGGATCTGAGTTCATATCTCATAAAACACCCCAGTTTCAGTAACATCAACATTATTGCAAAACTAATTGTAAAGAATCACAACTCCTCAATGTTATGCTTTAGTGACAAATACTCCAGAGCCTTTACTGAGAGCAGCTGGTAGCACAGAGCACTTACCCCCCTCTCAGTCATAGTGGCAGTCTGCCTTTATGAGAACACTCATGGATAGTCTCCTACAACAGTAGAAGTTACTGAGATTTCTCATGTGCTGCCTGCCACTGACTGCTGACCTTCTTGGCTCACCAGCGGAGAGTGGAGAAGCTCTGATGGGTTCTCCAAAACCCCACTGCTAATCATGTCCAAGCCATAGCATAACATCATACCGATGTTTATTATTACAAGATGTATGCAACTAAAATTCATCTTACCAAAGGGAGGAGACTCTCTCCCATCTTCCAATCCTGAATCTCGCTCTCTGTCTCTCTTTCTGTGTTTATGTCCACGGTGCCTATGGCGTCGGTGACTTTTTCTTCCACCCAGTGGCACGTGAACTCCAATGAACAATGTTCGATGGCCTACAAGATAGAAAAAGTTACCTTTTAAAGGGGGCTGTGACAACATACTAACAGTATTAAAAGCTGTAATAGCATTAATGGCATAACAGCTAACTGCATAACTGCATAGTATTATTCTAATGGTAACAGGCCCAACATTATTGATTACAATAATGACAATGTAGCATCACCGATATACAACCCCTTGATACTGAAAATGTGGTAACGTTGTCGTTTGCGTTATATGTACAGGAACTTCATAAAACTCACTGCTATTTATGAGCCAAATCTTGACAGAGTTCTTGTGGGAAATTCACTGAAGGGGAAGGAAAAAAAGAGGAAAATAAACCCAAACAAAACCCCAACAAAACCCCAAACAAACAAACCAAAGACAAAATCACATTATGGAAGTTAGGCTGCAAATTCTCTATACAATCTTCTGTGCTCTCGTCATAAACACATTGCTGGTAGCTTAGGGTGCTTTCATTCCTTCTATTTTTATTTTTTTTTTAATAGATAAGAAAGTACATATTGCCATGCCTGCCACCACCTTTGAGCCCTTGAGCCTGAGGAATTTTATGTTCCTGATGAAACCCAAAAGAAAGATTTAGCAGTCTTAGCTCTGTGGGCTAACAGGATCAGAACACAGTAAAGCATTTACAAGGGGGAGAGCACAGGGGAAATGTGCAGAAAGTACCACAAAACAACAAATGGGGAAGGAATCATGACTCACTACAGGCAGGTCTCCTACATTTACTCAGCAGAAAGACACAGTCCAGATTACTCATCTCAAATAACATTTATTTTCTCCTTGAAAGGAGCATAAAACAGCTAGTGGATAATTGCTGCTTTGCTGTAATCATTCAGCATTGTCAATCATCTGAAAAAGGTCAAGAACATTAAACTGAGGTAGCACGTGATCTCTAATCCCATGGAAACTCCAGCGGGGGCAGAAAACACAGCAAGGCAGCATTTGTCACAATACATCAAAGAAATCCAAGGCTGACTGGAATTCTCTACAGAGGCAGAACTAAAATCCAGGAGAAAAGGCTCTGGAAACCATACTAGTTAGTTCCTCGACTCTGATTCATGTAGAAGAGACCAGAAAGCAGATACATCCATTTTTGGGAGACTATTCTTACAGAGTCTGGAGATTTTTCTGAAGCAAAAGCCACAAATTGAAAAACATAATTTTATTTTTTTAGATACCTCTTTCTTCTCACTTATTAGATTTAACCCAGGATATTATTTAAAAAGAAGTGCTGCCTTTGGTGGTTTTCAGATGGATTGCAATCAGTGGTGCACGAAACAAGGAAAAATGTATTCCATAAAAAGAACTGATTTAAAAGGTATTGAAGGACAGCTGTAATGTACTGCTCAATACCTCCTTGTCCCCCTCCTTGGGTAGAAAAAAAAACCAAAACAACATTATAAAAGGAATGGGGTTGCCCTTCCTCAGACATCAATCATTTCCAGAGGTGCAAAGCTATTGCTTTTTTAATTTAGTAATTTAATACATTCACACAGCTTTGTGACAGAGGTGGGCATGCTTATCTTAGTTTTGTGCCACTTAACTGCTCAGGTTGTACTTGCATCAGGAAATGCAGATTCACGTTCAAACTTCAATTAATTTCCAGGGCTGAATGCAGGACTTGAGTACAGACTGTTCTCTTTCAGTAAACTGAAACAGCTTCTAAAAATGCCACAACATTCACGTGTATCTGAATACACCAATTTTCACTACACAGATAGAATCAATTCCCACTGAAAACAGGAACCTGGAAACTGAAACGGATAACCAGGAAAAAACAAAATGGATCTCGTTCCTTCGGTGTGAACCTACTGAGGCTGACAGAGTTCTACCAAGGCATAATTTGAATAATAATAGAGAGCTATCTAGGTCCTTGTAACATGGTTCAAACAAATCGGGGGCGGGGAGAAATTTTTAGAGGAAAAGGGAGTTTTCTGCAGAAAAATGATAGAGCAAAAAGCAAAAGGAAAAAATCTGGATAAAGAGTTAATAAGGTCTAGTTTATTAAAGAAGTAGAACTGTGGAGCAAAAAAGGACCAACTGGGAGCAAAAGAAAAATGAGCAAATTCTAAATTGCTGGCAATAGGACAGCAAATGATGGAAGCAGAGGGAAAAAGAGAGGAAAGATAAAAGAAATCCAGTGCGTAAAATGACCTTACTTCAAATACCTTTTGATGGTAAAGATTATAAACTAGTGCCCAGAACGTAAGGTACTCTTCCCTGTACAAACTGAGTCATCGTTAATGAAAAGTTTCCAAGTGAGCTGGGTAAATCTCCCAAGCCCAGAATGTGACCCAGGAGGCTGCCCTGCAGTCTGCAGCACAGAGCTGGGCATGAACACCATGCTTTCTTGGGCAATTTCTTTTCTTGCTGCCTTACTCTGGAGAGAAGCATCCACACCTGTTCCAGTGAAGCTCTTCAACAGACTGAGGGATTCCTCCCAGACCCCCAAAGTCTTGAACATAAGAATAATTTGAAGATGAAAATAAATAAGAACTCTGCTTAATTGTCCTGGTTTCAGCTGAGAGAAAACAGCTGGGGTAAAGCCACATTTATATAAAACTTCCAGCAGAAATACCTAATGAACCTTTTAAGCCAAAATTCTAAAACAAGCATTTTTCCAAAACTTCTACATTTCAAGAGAATCTAAAGAGGATTTCTCTTTATTCCCACTGCTATAAGCAAGTCCCAAGAACTTTTTAACATTGTACACAAAGCAGTTGCTAGATTTCTGACCCAATGAAAAATTAATACAGGTTGCAGGTAGCTCCTGAACATCAACAGTACAATTCCAAGTGGCACCTACAGAAGCGTATTTCCTCCCAAAAATTAAAAAAAAAAAAAAAAAGATCCAGGCAATTCCATATTTCAGCACTTATATTTACTATAAGATCCTGGTTAAACTGACTGAATTTTCCACTGAAGTCAATTGCACAATATCCAGCAGTATTCAGATTTGGTCTTTATAGCTCATAATTGTATACAGGCATTTCATTTATCTTTAAGAGCTTTTTTGTGTGTTTTATTTACTTCATCAGGATGTCTAAGGGCATCTAAAAATGCCCTAATACTGCTTAAATACTGCAAAAAGAATTCTGTTCTGCTGTAGGTTTGCACAGTGCCTTGCTTAATAAGACCATAATTTCTCATTCTTTTGGCAAGGCTACAAAGGCACTAAGGCACAGGAAATAGTAACAACTGTTGCACCAGGGTAACTACTGTCAACATCAGGTACAACCTCCTAACAACTGTTCTCAAGCAGAGTTTATGCACAGTTTTAAGAGGTGAGCATAATAAACAATGGATTTACAACTTCTTAAAGCCAAGTTTTCAAAAAAAAACATGCTGGACATCACTTTTGGACAGTTGTACCACCTGTACTATGTACCATGTCCTGTAGAGTCCCACCACCTATGAAAGGACTAAAGTTGTTAGTCAAAAATCTACAAATGGATTAATGTTTTACATTTTGTCCACAATAACAAAACAGGTATTTTTCAATCATGTTTTTTCTGATGGTTATGTTTTCTTGCAAAAATAGCTAACAGCTGAAGCGGTCAGTTACTTTTTATGATTACTGAATTTAACCAGTTAGTTTGGGTTGCTTCTCCCCTCTCCAAGGAACCATACTTAAAACATTTCTTTATTCCGTATCTCTTAGCCAAGGACTATGGTGGATACTTGTAAGATACTTGGTGAGTGCACAGGCAGATAGCCACACATAATCAGGTCCATGGAAACACATACAGAAGAAATGCACCCAGGCACATGCATGCAGCTTTGTGGTTCTGTACATACTGAAGAGCTATTGCCCTTTTGCAGAAAACTGTATATCTAGCAGATCAAAAAGGATTCTTACTTCAAAATAAAGGAAAGAATTTCTGCACTGAGAGGGATTTATGTTTAATTTATGTTATAGTTTTAAAAATCAGAATTAATTTAGGTATTAGTGAGGCACAGGATCTATCTGGTCATCCAGAACCTTTTCAACTCTTTCAGTTTTATCATGAAAAGACTATGAATTTGTTCCTGCAAAAGAACACTCCAAATAAAATGTTGATTTATTCCAGATGTACCACCAGAAAAGCTAAATATCATCACATGCATTAATATTTTTAGTACTAGGATTGAAAATTAGGGTTTTTTTTAATTAACCTCTGAGAAAATACATTATACAAAAATTATTTACAATCTGAAAGCTTATTAAAGAAATGCAATACACTGAATTGATATGTTCTGCAATGTCACCTTTAAACAATGCTACAATTCCACTGTTAAATTGTATAAATACTGGGTTTGGGGGAGGGGGGTGTTTTGGTTGGAGTTTGGGTTTTTTTTCAAGAAT